>NC_057806.1:516909637-517547256 GCF_018294505.1 Triticum aestivum | reverse complement strand
CATGTTTATTCTTTCATCAGAAACTTGAAATGGGGATGACAGAACCCCCAGTCCCCTCTGAAACCAATTAGGGTTACTAAAATAATTTTTCAATGAACCTGAAATGCCCTTCTAAAATGTCCATCATTTTAGCCTTGGTTCAGAACCTCTGACAAAAGTGGTGCACATTTTTCTAGGCCATCATAGGGTCTTTGAATTAAATCATAGATATTTGAATTTGGGCATTTAAAATAATATAAAACAATTAAATGCTCAAATATCTCCAAACTAAAATGTTTCATGTTGGAAATATTCCAACTATGGACCAGGAGTAGTTTGGTGATTTTTGGAGTTGCCTAGGTATTTTATTTAATTCAACAAAGTTGCAGAAATATTAAATAAAACAGAAAACAGAAAAGAGAGGGAAGACTTACCTGTGCGGCCCAGCCAGCTGGCCGGCCCAGCTAGCCAGCCCAGCACTGTAGCTCCCCGTCGTCTTCCTCCCCACGCCCCGAAGCTGCTGCGTGCTCGCGCGCGCACGGCCGCGCGGCCACCTCCTGCTTGCCGACGCCCTCCTGGCCGCGTGGACGACTTCCGCAGCCCGTCCCGATCCCCCCTGCTCTCGCTCACTCTCCCCCGTTTCTCCCTCGCTCTCTCCCTCTCACGGCCGAAGCACGCCGTCGCCGCCGTTCGCCGTAGCCACTGACTCCGACCACCCCCTCGCTCCCCGACCAGCTCAGGAGCTCCGCCTCGACTCCCTCTTCCTCCCCACCGCTCCACGAGTCCCCGGAAGCCCTGCATCGCCGCCTCGTCGCCGTTCCCCTCTTCGGACTCCGATCGCCGTCGCCGACGAATTCGCCTTTTCCAGCGCGTCCCCGAGCCCGCTTCGACGCCCACTGCAACCGCGGTGAGCCCCCGAGCCGTTTCCCCCTCTCCTTCCCCTCGTTCCCTCACCATAGCTGCATCCCCACCTCGGCCGAACCTCCGCCGTCGCCGAGCTCGCCGTCGACGCAGCTCCGGTGATCATTTGGTCACCCCGGCGAGTCCAACACGTTCGCAAGAACCCGTAGAGCATCCCTAGCGCCTCACTTTGCTCGACTTCGAGCTCCAGCACCAATCCCGTGCACGACCGAACCCCGGCGGCCGCAGCCGAGCTCACCGCCGTCAACTCCGGCCACCCCGACCCCAACGGACTCCGCCAAGAGCCGCGGGTCGTCCTCAGCTTCACTCCGGTGGTCGCCACGTTCCATTTGGTGGCCGAAACGACCAAAACCACTATCGCCGCCGCACTGTTGGTCGCCGCCGGCCAGAACTCCGGCGAGCTGACGTGGCCTAGTTAATTAGCCACTAATCCACCACCTACTGACGCTGACAAGTGGGCCCCAGGGGTTAGTCAAAGCTAACCAGCCCGGGGTCAACGCGGGATTAGCCCCTGGTCACTGACGTGTGGACCCCACACGTCAGGTTTGACCCGAGCCAGCCCTGTTGACCTGCTGATGTCACTGTGATGTCAGGCTGACGCAGTAATGATATTTCTGGATTTAATTTAAATCAGGAAATTCCAGAATATTATTTAAACTTCAAAAATTCATAACTTTTATTCCGTAACTCCAAATTGGGCAAATAATATATGAAAAATGATCAGAAAAATCCAATCTATCCATATGTACTATTTTCATGCATGATCAAACAAGTTAACTTGATGTTTCAATCAGAACAAGAAAAAGCACTTTAAAAGGCCATATTTGAATTTGGAATTTGAATCTTTGATTCAAATTTGCTCAAACACGTCTGGTTTTAGTTGCATTAGCCCAACACACTCATATTGCCATGTTTCATGCATGCATCATATTGTTGCACATTGTTTGGTGATGCCTGTGTATCGTTATCCTTTGCGACAGGATCTGTCCCCGAGGAGTACCGTGATTACCCTAACGAGGAATCGTATCCGTGCAACGAACCATCAGGCAAGCAACGAACCATTTGATCATATCGATACAATCCCATGTTCTCGCTCCTGCTCTTTTTTACTGCATTAAGACAACGCGATTCAAACTGCTGTGTGCTACGGTAGTTGAACCCATTTCCTCTGCATGACCTGTCATTGCCACAGTAACTAGATGAAACCCACTAGCATGTGTAGGAGTTGATTGAGCCATATGTATGTGTTGTTCCTACCTTGCTATGCCTGCTATGCTTAGAGTTGTGTCAGGTCTGGTTCATCTGGGTGATGGGCTAGAGTGAAATGATTATGTCAGTAATGGGAGTGGTGTGGTGAACACGATTTGGTAAAGGTATCGATGAGAGGCCATGTAGGAGTACATGGTGGGTTGTTTCATTGAAGCCGACCTTAAGCACTGAGATCTGTATGTGTGATTTAAGAATCAGCTACTACCATGCATTGGGCCCGAAACCAATGGACCCTCTCGACTTCTTATTCACCCTAGCTCTCCGTCCAGGAGTTGCAAGTAGTTTCTGGTGTTTGTAGCCTACTGGAGGCCGTGGACAGCGCTGACCGTAGGGGTGGGCTATGATGCAGTAGGTACGTGGCACGGTGTACCGAATACCCGTTAGGTATCTCGGGAACCCTGTTCACATCGTTCGGGGCCGTATGGGAAACCTCGGCCGGACTCCCTGCGGATGGAACCTGAATAGGCGATAAACCTGGACTGGAGGCTTAGGTGATTAGGTAGGTCGTGGCCGACACCCACGTTGGGCTTCCGCTTGAAGGTAGCCGAGTACATGTCGTGTAAACGACGGTAAGTGGTGAGAGCGTGTATGAAGAAGTACACCCCTGCAGGGTTAACATGATCTATTCGAATAGCCGCGTCCGCGGTAAAGGACTACCTGGTTGCCTATACAGTTCATAGACAAGTAAATGGAAACTACTAAAAGCCTCAAGACAAGTGTGAGTGCCGAGGATGGCTCTTCCGTAGGAAGACGGAGGCGGATCCTCGGTAGTGTATTGAAGTGGTGAGTAGTGGACTCGTGTGCGCAAAACTATTTCAAGTTGGGGTATCGTAGGATAGTCTAGCCAAGAGTCAAAGCTGGCTTGCTGCAATAACTCCACCAACCCTTCTTGATACTATGCATGTATGTAGGATCTGATGTAAGTCTTGCTGAGTACCTTTGTACTCATGTTGCTATAATCTACATTTTTACAGAAGACGCTGCAACCCCTTCTGATGGGTTCTATGTAGACGTTGACATCAACGAGTAGGCTAAAGACCCAAGTGGTGACCCTGAGCTTGTGAAGGACCACATAGTATAGCCAGGCTTTCCAAGCCTCTTTTATTTTACTAGTTGTCTGTACTCAGACAAGTTACTTCCGCTGTTGGCTTGTATGATTGTATGACTTGTATGTTGGGTCGTGAGACCCGTACCTTTGTGTGTGTATGATATGTATGGCTCCCTGAGCCTTAAATAAAGTACTTGTGTCATAGAGTCATGTTGTGATGCTTCGTTGTATTTGCACATATCGAGCATATTGTGTGTATGATTGAAATGCTTGGTATGTGTGGGATCTGACTATCTAGTTGTTTATCTTTAGTAGCCTCTCTTACCGGGAAATGTCTACTAGTGTTACCGCTGAGCCATGGTAGCTTGCTACTGCTCTGGAACACTTAGGCTGGCCGGCATGTGTCCTTCTTCGTTCCTGTGTCTGTCCCTTCGGGGAAATGTCACGCTTTGAGTACCGGAGTCCTGTTAGCCCGCTACAGCCCGGTTTACCGGAGTCCTGCTAGCCCAGTGCTACAGCCCGGACCCACTTGCTGATGACCGACACGTTCGAAGCTGGGTCATGGATGCCTGTCCCTGTAAGTCTGTGCCACTTTGGGTTTACGACTAGTCATGTCAGCCCGGGCTCTTTATCATATGGATGCTAGCGACACTATCATATACGTGAGCCAAAAGGCGCAAACGGTCCCGGGAAAAAGGTAAGACGACACCCGTGGGGATACCGTGCGTGAGGCCGCAAAGTGATATGAGGTGTTACCAGCTAGATCGATGTGACATCGAGTCGGGGTCCTGACAGCGTTGGCATCAGAGCCGGACTGCCTGTAGGTTCTCCAAGCCAAACTGGTCGATGTTGAGTCTAGAAATTCTTTAGTTATATGTAGGGGAATTGTTTGTGGGCTGGAACGTAAGGCTCTTTTTACTCCTTTATCTTATGACATTCTGATCCGAGTCAGTCCATTCTTCCACCGGGGGTTAAGGAATTAGGATCTGTTCTCTCTATCAGGATCACGTGTTACTAATCAGTAGTACCTTATAAGTTTGATGGTTACAAGCCTAGTCCAGTTCTACTACCACATTATGTTGTAGGAATGGTTTCAAGACTTGATATGATGATGTTGAGTGTGTACGAAATCCTTTGTCAAATGTCTCAATATCCTTTTTGAGCATTTACAACTGTTATGCTGCCGAAATTTTGCTAGAAATTCTAATGCCTTTGCATTATAATTGTGCTTTCAGATGGCCACTCGCGACCTCAATCAAGTGGTTCGCCTGACTCGATGCCTATATGTACCCGGCCATACTGCTAAGTTGGTCAGGGTAATGACTGAGGCTGGATACCGCTGGTATCCTGAGTACACGGTCGAAGAGCAATTCCGAGATTTTAATCAAAGCCAGTATCTCTGCACTGTCAGGATATTTCCTTCTTATCCTGGATCCACTGAGCCTCTTCACTGCTCCTATGGACTCGGGGTTACTATCGAGATGGCTGTGCAGGATGCCGCCTACTCTATGATGACCATTATGCGAGTCAGATCTGGGTTATTTCGGGACTCTGACTTCCGGTATATGCCAGGATCACTTCCGGGAGCACAAGGATATTTCCAGGCTATATATGCTGACTCCACCCAGGAGGATTCACGGACTCGCACCACTGCTGAGATGCTCGAGGATAAGGACCGTGAAAATCGGGCCTTAAGGTTAGAGCTCTTCAATACCCGTGCTGACCACTGGGCCACTTTGACTCGGTTCGCACCGGCGGTGCAAGCTGGATATTCAGATATGCGCGATCTCTATCCTGTGAGATCTGCTCTGCCAGACGTGATGGTTTGGCGTGATGTAGGAGGCATCACCCCACCTCGCGGTCCCCGCAGGCCACCGTTTGCTGGTCCAAGACCTCATCCTAGCCCCTATGGTCCACAAGCTCCGCGAGACCGTCTGTTTCCGGATGATCATGTTGAACTTCCGGGCTATGGAGGTGACTTCTACAAGGACTACTACGGATCGGTCTGAGTTAGTAGTAGTATCACCAGTTCGCACTAGCTGTGTCGTCTATCGTCCTGCGTGACTCGTGGGATATGACTAGTTTGTACTCCTTCCGGAGGTGTAGAAAAATAATGTATAGGAGTTTGAGATGCCTCCGATGAGATGTAATCCTCTTTTCACCGTTTTAGTACTTTGCTTGGTCTTGTACTAAACCTGTATGGTGTGTATGACGATGGAATAAAGAAGAAGTTTCTGTATCTGCCATGTCATACGGATGATCATCTTGCATTTCGAGTTATTCCTTACATTCTATATCCTATGTCGGAATTTTACCATCCTGACGAAATCATTGTCTTGTTACCTAGGATGGTCAACACGCGCGCCAACCCCGCTTCCCAAGAGCAGGCCGAAGGCAGTGAAGCCAGAAATGAACATCTGCCTCAACCTCCTTCACTAGCCGAGGTTATGATGGAAGCTGAGAGAAACAAGCGGGAGACAAACCGTTTGTTGGAGCGTATTGAACAGAATACAGCACACCATCAGAGGGCTAACGTGGTGTCACTCAGTGATTTTATTAAATTGCATCCACCCATGTTCCACCACTCCGTCGAGCCTCTCGACGCCGATGACTGGCTTCGCAGTATCTCTCACAAGCTGCGTTCCGCGCTGGTAGCTGAGGCTGACAAGGTCACCTTTGCTGCATATCACCTTGAAGGCCCCGCCAGTCTATGGTGGGAGAATTATGGAGCTATGCGCCCAGCGGGCCATGTCACAACTTGGGCTGAGTTCAGTGAGGCTTTCCGTGAACATCACATTCCGGAGGGTCTCATGGACCGTAAGCGTGAAGAATTTTGCAATTTCACCCAAGGCCGACTTTCTGTGGATGTCTATAGCAGTGAGTTTGGTAATCTTGCACGATATGCAACCGAGGAAGTTTCTACTGACGCCAAGAAGCAAGCAAGGTTCCGTAAGGGCCTTAGTCCTGAGCTTCGCCGCGACCTTCGTCTGCATGAGTGCACATCCTTTTCGAAACTTGTCAACAAAGCCATCAGTGCTGAAACTGGTCAGACTGACTATGACGCAACACGCAAGCATGGACGTGACACGGGTTCCTCATCCGGTGCTGGTCCTCAGAAGCGCCGCGTGTGGGTACCCAACACCGCCCTGCCACCCAGGTTCACACCGAGGCCATCTTTCCAGGCGCCTCGCCCCGCTCAACAGTCTGCTCCAGCCAAGCCCTATGGGGGTCCAATCAATAATGCTCCTCCACGTACCAGTTCCGTGACCTGTTTCAAGTGTGGGGAATCTGGTCACTATATGCGTGAGTGCCCCCAGACCAACCCCAATCAATCTGCTAAAGCTGTTGGCCGTGGCAAGCCGACAGGAAAAGTGTTTCATGCTAAACCGGTCACCGCTTCACGTGGCCATGTCAATTGTGTCTCTGCCGAAGAAGCTCAAGAGGATCCCAACGTCGTTCTCGGTACGCTTCTTGTTAATTGCCACCCGGCATCTGTTCTTTACGATACAGGAGCCTCTCATTCTTTTATATCTGAAAATTATGCTCGTTTGCATAACGTTGCATTCTGTGATCTGCCCTCCTCTATGGTAATTCAAACTCCGGGATCCAAATGGCAAACTTCTAGAGTAAGCCATGGAAATGAAATCCAAGTCGACAGACTTGTTTTCCTCGCATCTTTGATAGCCCTTAAATCTTCAGATATTAATATCATTTTGGGTATGGATTGGATGTCAGCTCATCATGCCAAAATTGATTGCTTCTCTAGGACTGTTCAACTCACCCATCCTTCGGGAAAGATAGTCAATGTTTTGACCCGAATAGCCAAGCGGCAATTATATTCTCTTAACGCCAACCCTTTGCCAGACCTTGAGGACGTTCCGGTAGTCCGTGACTTTCCGGATGTCTTTCCAGAGGAATTGCCAGGTGTTCCACCTGACAGGGATGTTGAGTTCGTATCGACCTCATTCCAGGAACCGTTCCGATTGCTAGAAGACCCTACAAGATGGCACCCCTAGAACTAGCCGAGCTTAAGAAACAACTCGACGAATCCTTGAAAAAGGGTTTCATCCGACCTAGCTCATCTCCGTGGGCTTGCCCCGTCCTATTCGTCAAGAAGAAGGATGGTACGGACCGGATGGTTGTAGATTACCGACCTGTCAATTTGGTCACAATCAAAAACAAATATCCACTTCCCAGGATCAACGATCTGTATGATCAGCTCGCTGGATCCTCAGTCTTTTCCAAGATGGATTTGAGGTTGGGCTACCATCAAATCAAAATCAGAAACGGGGACATTCCTAAAACGGCCTTTGTTACTCGTTACGGCCAATACGAGTACACCGTCATGTCCTTCGGTTTAACCAACGCTCCAGCCACCTTTTCTCGGTTAATGAACTCAATCTTCATGGAGTATTTGGATAAATTCGTCGTAGTTTATCTCGATGATATACTCATCTACTCCAAAAACGAGGAAGAACATGCCGAACATCTAAGGCTAGTATTGCAGAAACTTCGAGAGCATCGCCTTTATGCCAAATTTTCAAAATGTGAATTCTAGTTGCCAGAAGTGACCTATCTGGGTCATGTAATATCTGGTAAAGGTATTGCTGTTAACCCTGAGCGAGTTCAAGCTGTCCTTGACTGGACTCCACCCGAATCGGTCAAGCAAGTTCGGAGTTTTCTAGGCTTAGCGAGCTATTGCCGTCGCTTTGTCGAGAACTTCTCCAAAGTTGCTAAACCCCTAACCGAACTCCTCAAGAAAGATAAGAAGTTCGAATGGACTCCACAATGTGAGCACAGTTTCCAGGAACTGAAAAGACGCCTGACTTCTGCTCCCGTGCTGGTACCGCCAGATTTCTCCAAGGACTTTGTTATCTACTGCGACGCCTCGCGACAAGGACTAGGTTGCATCCTTATGCAAGATCGACACGTAATTGCTTACGCTTAACGGCAATTGCACCCACATGAGGAGAATTATCCTACTCATGATCTGGAACTTGCAGCCGTAGTCTATGCCCTTAAGACCTGGCGACATTACCTCCTCGGTAATTGTTGCGAAATATTCACTGATCACCAAAGTCTGAAGTACATTTTCACCCAACCGGATTTGAATCTCAGGCAAAGACGTTGGGTTGAATTGATCACAGACTTCGACTTAGGGATAACCTATACCCCAGGGAAAGCCAACGTCATGGCTGATGCGCTAAGTCGTAAATCTTATTGTAACAACCTGATGTTACAACAAAGTCAACCGCTTCTCCATGAGGAATTTCGGAAGCTTAACCTTCACATTGTTCCTCAAGGTTTTCTCTCCACCTTGGTGGCAAAACCTACCCTTACGGATCAAATTATCAAGGCACAGAAGGTAGATCCGGGAATCTCCCGCATCAAGAGGAACATTCAGAAAGGAATTGCGGATTGTTTCTCCGTTAATGATCAAGGAGTCGTGTACTTCGGGGATCGATTAGTAGTTCCCAAAGTGCGCAACCTAAGGCGATTAATCCTTAAGGAAGCCCATGAATCTCCTCTCACCATTCATCCCGGTAGTACTAAAATGTATCAGGACCTACGCCAGAGGTTCTGGTGGACTAGGATGAAGAGAGAAATTGCTCAGTATATTGCAAATTGCGACGTCTGTCGTCGTGTAAAAGCAGAGCATCAACGGCCTGCTGGCACCCTTCAACCCTTAGCTATTCCTGAATGGAAATGGGATAAAATTGGTATGGATTTCATTACCGGTTTTCCCAGGACCAAGAGAGGGAATAATGCTATCTTCGTCGTGGTCGATCGTCTTTCCAAAGTAGCTCATTTCCTACCTGTTCGTGAGAGTATAACCGCTAGCCAGCTGGCAGACATATACATCTCCTGAATAGTGTCCCTCCATGGTGTTCCTTTGGAAATCAATTCGGATCGAGGAAGTCTTTTCACCTCTCGATTTTGGGAAAGTTTCCAAAATGCTATGGGAACTCGTCTCTCCTTTAGCACCGCTTTCCACCCTCAGTCAAGTGGTCAAGTGGAACGCGTCAATCAGATTCCAGAAGACATGCTTCGAGCCTCCGTTATCTCTTTCGGAATGGACTGGGAGAAGTGCCTTCCATTTGCCGAATTCGCTTACAACAACAGCTATCAATCTAGCTTGGGTAAAGCCCCTTTTGAAGTTCTCTATGGACGACGATGTCGAACACCCCTTAACTGGTCAGAGACCAGGGAAAGACAATTCTTTGGCCCGGATATGATTCAGGAAGCAGAAGAACAAGTTCGTATCGTTCGTGAAAAGTTGAAAACAGCCCAATCCCGTCAAAAGAGTCAATATGACCGAAAACATAAGGCTATGACTTTCGAGGTTGACGAGAAGGCTTATCTTCGGGTCACCCCTCTGAAGGGAACCCATCGCTTCGGTATCAAAGGCAAATTGGCTCCTCGTTACATTGGACCTTTTCGCATTCTTGCCAGACGAGGAGAAGTTGCCTACCAGTTGGAACTACCTCCGCACCTCTCCAGAGTTCACGATGTCTTCCACGTTTCTCAACTCAGGCGTTGCTTCTCGGATCCTATCCGTGAAGTGGACCACGAAACGCTTGATCTCCAAGATAATCTTACATATCGAGAGTACCCCATTCGTATCCTCGATCAAGCCGAACGTACCACGCGACGTCATAATATCAAGTTTCTCAAGGTTCAATGGTCGCACCATTCTGAAGATGAAGCAACTTGGGAAAGGGAGGATCGTCTTCGACTTGAATATCCCGCCTTCTTCTCGGAGGAACCCAAATCTCGGGACGAGATTCTTTTGAGTGGGGGTGAGTTGTCACACCCTAGCTAGTCATGCATTAGAGTGTTGCAGCATGTTTATTCTTTCATCAGAAACTTGAAATGGGGATGACAGAACCCCCAGTCCCCTCTGAAACCAATTAGGGTTACTAAAATAATTTTTCAATGAACCTGAAATGCCCTTCTAAAATGTCCATCATTTTAGCCTTGGTTCAGAACCTCTGACAAAAGTGGTGCACATTTTTCTAGGCCATCATAGGGTCTTTGAATTAAATCATAGATATTTGAATTTGGGCATTTAAAATAATATAAAACAATTAAATGCTCAAATATCTCCAAACTAAAATGTTTCATGTTGGAAATATTCCAACTATGGACCAGGAGTAGTTTGGTGATTTTTGGAGTTGCCTAGGTATTTTATTTAATTCAACAAAGTTGCAGAAATATTAAATAAAACAGAAAACAGAAAAGAGAGGGAAGACTTACCTGTGCGGCCCAGCCAGCTGGCCGGCCCAGCTAGCCAGCCCAGCACTGTAGCTCCCCGTCGTCTTCCTCCCCACGCCCCGAAGCTGCCGCGTGCTCGCGCGCGCACGGCCGCGCGGCCACCTCCTGCTTGCCGACGCCCTCCAGGCCGCGTGGACGACTTCCGCAGCCCGTCCCGATCCCCCCTGCTCTCGCTCACTCTCCCCTGTTTCTCCCTCGCTCTCTCCCTCTCACGGCCGAAGCACGCCGTCGCCGCCGTTCGCCGTAGCCACTGACTCCGGCCACCCCCTCGCTCCCCGACCAGCTCAGGAGCTCCGCCTCGACTCCCTCTTCCTCCCCACCGCTCCACGAGTCCCCGGAAGCCCTGCATCGCCGCCTCGTCGCCGTTCCCCTCTTCGGACTCCGATCGCCGTCGCCGACGAATTCGCCGTCTCCAGCGCGTCCCCGAGCCCGCTTCGACGCCCACTGCAACCGCGGTGAGCCCCCGAGCCGTTTCCCCCCTCTCCTTCCCCTCGTTCCCTCACCGTAGCTGCATCCCCACCTCGGCCGACCCTCCGCCGTCGCCGAGCTCGCCGTCGACGCAGCTCCGGTGACCATTTGGTCACCCCGGCGAGTCCAACACGTTCGCAAGAACCCGTAGAGCATCCCTAGCGCCTCACTTTGCTCGACTTCGAGCTCCAGCACCAATCCCGTGCACGACCGAACCCCGGCGGCCGCAGCCGAGCTCACCGCCGTCAACTCCGGCCACCCCGACCCCAACGGACTCCGCCAAGAGCCGCGGGTCGTCCTCAGCTTCACTCCGGTGGTCGCCACGTTCCATTTGGTGGCCGAAACGACCAAAACCACTATCGCCGCCGCACTGTTGGTCGCCGCCGGCCAGAACTCCGGCGAGCTGACGTGGCCTAGTTAATTAGCCACTAATCCACCACCTACTGACGCTGACAAGTGGGCCCCAGGGGTTAGTCAAAGCTAACCAGCCCGGGGTCAACGCGGGATTAGCCCCTGGTCACTGACGTGTGGACCTCACACGTCAGGTTTGACCCGAGCCAGCCCTGTTGACCTGCTGATGTCACTGTGATGTCAGGCTGACGCAGTAATGATATTTCTGGATTTAATTTAAATCAGGAAATTCCAGAATATTATTTAAACTTCAAAAATTCATAACTTTTATTCCGTAACTCCAAATTGGGCAAATAATATATGAAAAATGATCAGAAAAATCCAATCTATCCATCTGTACTATTTTCATGCATGATCAAACAAGTTAACTTGATGTTTCAATCAGAACAAGAAAAAGCACTTTAAAAGGCCATATTTGAATTTGGAATTTGAATCTTTGATTCAAATTTGCTCAAACACGTCTGGTTTTAGTTGCATTAGCCCAACACACTCATATTGCCATGTTTCATGCATGCATCATATTGTTGCACATTGTTTGGTGATGCCTGTGTATCGTTATCCTTTGCGACAGGATCTGTCCCCGAGGAGTACCGTGATTACCCTAACGAGGAATCGTATCCGTGCAACGAACCATCAGGCAAGCAACGAACCATTTGATCATATCGATACAATCCCATGTTCTCGCTCCTGCTCTCTTTTACTGCATTAAGACAACGCGATTCAAACTGCTGTGTGCTACGGTAGTTGAACCCATTTCCTCTGCATGACCTGTCATTGCCACAGTAACTAGATGAAACCCACTAGCATGTGTAGGAGTTGATTGAGCCATATGTATGTGTTGTTCCTACCTTGCTATGCCTGCTATGCTTAGAGTTGTGTCAGGTCTGGTTCATCTGGGTGATGGGCTAGAGTGAAATGATTATGTCGGTAATGAGAGTGGTGTGGTGAACACGATTTGGTAAAGGTATCGATGAGAGGCCATGTAGGAGTACATGGTGGGTTGTTTCATTGAAGCCGACCTTAAGCACTGAGATCTGTATGTGTGATTTAAGAATCAGCTACTACCATGCATTGGGCCCGAAACCAATGGACCCCCTCGACTTCTTATTCACCCTAGTTCTCCGTCCAGGAGTTGCAAGTAGTTTCTGGTGTTTGTAGCCTACTGGAGGCCGTGGACAGCGCTGACCGTAGGGGTGGGCTGTGATGCGGTAGGTACGTGGCACGGTGTACCGAATACCCGTTAGGTATCTCGGGAACCCTGTTCACATCGTTCGGGGCCGTATGGGAAACCTCGGCCGGACTCCCTGTGGATGGAACCTGAATAGGCGATAAACCTGGACTGGAGGCTTAGGTGATTAGGTAGGTCGTGGCCGACACCCACGTTGGGCTTCCGCTTGAAGGTTGCCGAGTACATGTCGTGTAAACGACGGTAAGTGGTGGGAGCGTGTATGAAGAAGTACCCCCTGCAGGGTTGACATGATCTATTCGAATAGCCGCGTCCGCGGTAAAGGACTACTTGGTTGCCTATACAGTTCATAGACAAGTAAATGGAAACTGATAAAAGCCTCAAGATAAGTGTGAGTGCCGAGGATGGCTCTTCCGTAGGAAGACGGAGGTGGATCCTCGGTAGTGTATTGAAGTGGTGAATAGTGGACTCGTGTGCGCAAAACTATTTCAAGTTGGAGTATCGTAGGATAGTCTAGCCAAGGGTCAAAGCTGGCTTGCTGCAATAACTCCACCAACCCTTCTTGATACTATGCATGTATGTAGGATCTGATGTAAGTCTTGCTGAGTACCTTTGTACTCATGTTGCTATAATCTACATTTTTACAGAAGACGCTGCAACCCCTTCTGATGGGTTCTATGTAGACGTTGACATCAACGAGTAGGCTAAAGACCCAGGTGGTGACCCTGAGCTTGTGATGGACCACGTAGTATAGTTAGGCTTCCAAGCCTCTTTTATTTTACTAGTTGTCTGTACCCAGACAAAGTACTTCCGTTGTTGGCTTGTATGACTGTATGACTTGTATGTTGGGTCGTGAGATCCGTACCTTTGTGTATGATATGTATGGCTCCCTGAGCCTTAAATAAAGTACTTGTGTCATAGAGTCATGTTGTGATGCTTCGTTGTATTGCACATATCAAGCATATTGTGTGTATGATTGAAATGCTTGGTATGTGTGGGATCTGACTATCTAGTTGTTTATCTTTAGTAGCCTCTCTTACCGGGAAATGTCTCCTAGTGTTACCGCTGAGCCATGGTAGCTTGCTACTGCTCTGGAACACTTAGGCTGGCCGGCATGTGTCCTTCTTCGTTCCTGTGTCTGTCCCTTCGGGGAAATGTCACGCTTTGAGTACCGGAGTCCTGTTAGCCCGCTACAGCCCGGTTTACCGGAGTCCTGCTAGCCCAGTGCTACAGCCCGGACCCACTTGCTGATGACCGACACGTTCGAAGCTGGGTCATGGATGCCTGTCCCTGTAAGTCTGTGCCACTTTGGGTTTACAACTAGTCATGTCAGCCTGGGCTCTTTATCATATGGATGCTAGCGACACTATCATATACGTGAGCCAAAAGGCGCAAACGGTCCCGGGCAAAGGTAAGGCGACACCCGTGGGAATACCGTGCGTGAGGCCGCAAAGTGATATGAAGTGTTACCGGCTAGATCGATGTGACATCGAGTCGGGGTCCTGACAGCGTTGAATTAAATCAGGAAATTCCAGAATATTAATTAAACTTCAAAAATTCATAACTTTTATTCTGTAACTCCAAATTGGACAAATTATATATGAAAAATGATCAGAAAAATCCAATCTATCCATCTGTACCATTTCCATGCATGATCAAACAAGTTAAGTTGATGTTTTAATCAGAACAAGAAAAGGCACTTTAAAAGGCCATATTTGAATTTGAAATTTGAATCCTTGATTCAAATTTGTTCAAACCCTTCTGGTTTTAGTTGCATTAGCCCAACACACTCATATTGCCATGTTTCATGCATGCATCATATTGTTGCATATTGTTTGGTGATGTTTGTGTATCGATGTCCTTTGCGACAGGATCTGTCCCCGAGGAGTACCGTGATTACCCTAACGAAGAACCGTATCCGTGCAACGAACCATCAGGCAAGCAACCAACCATCTGATCATATCGATACAATCCCATGTTCTCGCTCCTGCTCTCTTTTACTGCATTAAGACAACGCGATTCAAACTGCTGTGTGTTACGGTAGTTGAACCCATTTCCTCTGCATGACCTGTCATTGCCACAGTAACTAGATGAAACCCACTAGCATGTGTAGGAGTTGATTGAGCCATATGTATGTGTTGTTCCTACCTTGCTAAGCCTGCTATGCTTAGAGTCGTGTCAGGTCTGGTTCATCTGGGTGATGGGCTAGAGTGAAATGATTATGTCGGTAATGAGAGTGGTGTGGTGAACACGAATTGGTAAAGGTATCGATGAGAGGCCATGTAGGAGTACATGGTGGGTTGTTTCATTGAAGCCGACCTTAAGCATTGAGATCTGTATGTGTGATTTAAGAATCAGCTACTACCATGCATTGGGCCCGAAACCAATGGACCCTCTCGACTTCTTATTCACCCTAGCTCTCCGTCCAGGAGTTGCAAGTAGTTTCTGGTGTTTGTAGCCTACTGGAGGCCGTGGACAGCGCTGACCGTAGGGGTGGGCTGTGATGCGGTAGGTACGTGGCACGGTGTACCGAATACCCGTTAGGTATCTCGGGAACCCTGTTCACATCGTTCGGGGCCGTATGGGAAACCTCGGCCGGACTCCCTGCGGATGGAACCTGAATAGGCGATAAACCTGGACTGGAGGCTTAGGTGATTAGGTAGGTCGTGGCCGACACCCACGTTGGGCTTCCGCTTGAAGGTAGCCGAGTACATGTCGTGTAAACGACGGTAAGTGGTGAGAGCGTGTATGAAGAAGTACACCCCTGCAGGGTTAACATGATCTATTCGAATAGCCGCGTCCGCGGTAAAGGACTACCTGGTTGCCTATACAGTTCATAGACAAGTAAATGGAAACTACTAAAAGCCTCAAGACAAGTGTGAGTGCCGAGGATGGCTCTTCCGTAGGAAGACGGAGGCGGATCCTCGGTAGTGTATTGAAGTGGTGAGTAGTGGACTCGTGTGCGCAAAACTATTTCAAGTTGGGGTATCGTAGGATAGTCTAGCCAAGAGTCAAAGCTGGCTTGCTGCAATAACTCCACCAACCCTTCTTGATACTATGCATGTATGTAGGATCTGATGTAAGTCTTGCTGAGTACCTTTGTACTCATGTTGCTATAATCTACATTTTTACAGAAGACGCTGCAACCCCTTCTGATGGGTTCTATGTAGACGTTGACATCAACGAGTAGGCTAAAGACCCAGGTGGTGACCCTGAGCTTGTGAAGGACCACATAGTATAGCCAGGCTTTCCAAGCCTCTTTTATTTTACTAGTTGTCTGTACTCAGACAAGTTACTTCCGCTGTTGGCTTGTATGATTGTATGACTTGTATGTTGGGTCGTGAGACCCGTACCTTTGTGTGTGTATGATATGTATGGCTCCCTGAGCCTTAAATAAAGTACTTGTGTCGTAGAGTCATGTTGTGATGCTTCGTTGTATTTGCACATATCGAGCATATTGTGTGTATGATTGAAATGCTTGGTATGTGTGGGATCTGACTATCTAGTTGTTTATCTTTAGTAGCCTCTCTTACCGGGAAATGTCTCCTAGTGTTACCGCTGAGCCATGGTAGCTTGCTACTGCTCTGGAACACTTAGGCTGGCCGGCATGTGTCCTTCTTCGTTCCTGTGTCTGTCCCTTCGGGGAAATGTCACGCTTTGAGTACCGGAGTCCTGTTAGCCCGCTACAGCCCGGTTTACCGGAGTCCTGCTAGCCCAGTGCTACAGCCCGGACCCACTTGCTGATGACCGACACGTTCGAAGCTGGGTCATGGATGCCTGTCCCTGTAAGTCTGTGCCACTTTGGGTTTACGACTAGTCATGTCAGCCCGGGCTCTTTATCATATGGATGCTAGCGACACTATCATATACGTGAGCCAAAAGGCGCAAACGGTCCCGGGAAAAAGGTAAGACGACACCCGTGGGGATACCGTGCGTGAGGCCGCAAAGTGATATGAGGTGTTACCAGCTAGATCGATGTGACATCGAGTCGGGGTCCTGACACGCGTGCTGCCTCTTCCGACATGCCACCACACCGTACGGCATGTATGAGGGCCCGGTGCAACAATCCGGTGGCATTGCTAACCCCTTAGAGTTTGACCACGGGATCTAGCCCTTTGACTTTGCACGCACCGGGTCCCATACACACGGTAAACTAAAAATTTAAAAACGTAATAATTGAATTTATTAAAAACTCCAGTATTCATCATGGAAAGGTCCACCGGTCAAACTACGTCCAGCGAAAGTCAGAGGGATTGACCCGACGGTCGTCTGTGTCAGGGTTAGACGGGACGGGGTACCTGGGGGGGTAACAATGCTGCCAGGTGTTGCGGTGGTCCTCCTAAGGTTGTAGAAGCATGGTGGCAGGCGTAAGCACCCGCACGCGGCTTGTATGAGGTCCTGGTGCGACGCTCTGGTGGCATTGCTACCCCCCTAGGGCCCCCGTCCCGCCTAACCCTATAGTGTTTGACCACGGGATCTACCCCTTTGACTTTGCACGGACGGGCTTTGACAAGTGGACGTATTCACCCGGTTGTGTTAGGTTAGCCCATAGGAACACTTTGGAGCAACATCCGGGCCAGACCCATGGCAAGATCCCCTCCATGTAGACCCGACGCGTCCTTTCCCCCCCTCCAGGTGTCGGTGGCGGCGCCGTCTGTGAGGGGGGGGGGCATACCCCGGAGACGCGTGCTGCCTCTTCGGACATGCCACCACATCGTACGGCATGTATGAGGGCCTAGTGCGACAATCCAGTGGCATTGCTAACCCTTTAGAGTTTGACCACGAGATCTAGCCCTTTGACTTTGCTCGCACCGGGTCCCATACACACAGTAAACTAAAAATCCAAACAACGTAATAATTGAATTTATTAAAAACTCCGGTATTCATCATGGAAAGGTCCACCGGTCAAACTACGTCGAGTGAAAGTCAAAGGGATAGACACGACGGTCGTCTGTGTTAGGGTAAGACGGGACGGGGTACCTTGGGGGGTAGCAATGCCGCTAGGTGTTGCGGTGGCCCTCCTAAGGTTGTAGAAGCATGGTGGCAGGCGTAGGCACCCGGCACGCGGCTTGTATGAGGTCCCGGTGCGATGCTCCGGTGGCATTGCTAACCCCCTAGCGCCCCTGTCCCGCATAATCCTGTAGTGTTTGACCACGGGATCTACCCCTTTGACTTTGCGTGGACGGGCTTTGACCAGTGGACGTATTCACCCGGTTGTGTTAGGTCAGCCCATAGCAACACTTTGGAGCAACATCCAGGCCAGGCCCACGGCAAGATCCCCTCCGTGTAGACCCGACTTGTCCCCCCCCCCACCTCCAGGTGCCGGCGGCGACACAGTCCGTGAGGAGGGGGGACACCCCGGAGACGCGTGCTGCCTCTTCGGACATGCCACCACACCGTACGGCATGTATGAGGGCCCGGTGCGACAATCCGGTGGCATTGCTAACCCCTTAGAGTTTGACCACGCGATCTAGCCCTTTGACTTTGCACACACCGGGTCGCATACACACGGTAAACTAAAAATCTAAAAAATGTAATAATTGAATTTATTAAAAACTCTAGTATTCATCAGTGGAAAGATCACCGGTCAAAGTACGTCCAGCGAAAGTCAAAGGGATAGACCCGACGGTCGTCTGTGTTAGGGTTAGACGGGACAGGATACCTTGGGGTAGCAATGCCGCGAGGTGTTGCGGTGGCCCTCCTAAGGTTGTAGAAGCATGGTGGTAGGCGTAGGCACCCGGCACGCGGCTTGTATGAGGTCTCGGTGCGACGTTCCGGTGGCATTGCTACCCCCCTAGGGCCCCCGTCCTGCCTAACCCTGTAGTGTTTGACCACGGGATCTACCCCTTTGACTTTGCACGGACGCGCTTTGACCAGTGGACGTATTCACCCGGTTGTGTTAGGTCAGCCCATAGGAATACTTTGGAGCAACATCCGGGCCAGACCCACGGCAAGATCCCCTCCGTGTAGACCCGACGTGTCCGTTCCCCCCCCCCCTCAAGGTGCCGGTGGCGGCGCCGTCCGTGAGGGGGGGACAACCCGGAGACGCGTGCTGCCTCTTCGGACATGCCACCACACCGTACGGCATGTATGAGGGCCCGGTGCGACAATCTGGTGGCATTGCTAACCCCTTAGAGTTTGACCACGGGATCCAGCCCTTTGACTTTGCACGCAATGGGTCCCATACACACGGTAAACTAAAAATCTAAAAACGTAATAATTGAATTTATTAAAAACTCTAGTATTCATCATGGAAAGGTCCACCGGTCAAACTACGTCCAGCGAAAGTGAGAGGGATTGACCCGACGGTCGTTTGTGTCAGGGTTAGAAGGGACGGGGTACCTGGGGGGGGGTAACAATGCTGCCAGGTGTTGCGGTGGTCCTCCTAAGGTTGTAGAAGCATGGTGGTAGGCGTAGGCACCCGCACGCGGCTTGTATGATGTCCTGGTGGGACGCTCTGGTGGCATTGCTACCCCCTAGGGCCCCCGTCCCGCCTAACCCTATAGTGTTTGACCACGGGATCTACCCCTTTGACTTTGCACGGACGGGCTTTGACAAGTGGACGTATTCACCCGGTTGTGTTAGGTTAGCCCATAGGAACACTTTGGAGCAACATCCGGGCCAGACCCATGGCAAGATCCCCTCCGTGTAGACCCGACTTGTCCCCCCCACCTCCAGGTGCCGGCGGCGGCACCGTCAGTGAGGGGGGCACACCCCGGAGACGCGTGCTGCCTCTTTGGACATCCCACCACACCGTACGGCATGTATGAGGGCCCGGTGCGACAATCCGGTGGCATTGCTAACCCCTTAGAGTTTGACCACGGGATCTAGCCCTTTGACTTTGCACACACCGGGTCGCATACACACGGTAAACTAAAAATATAAAATATGTAATAATTGAATTTATTAAAAACTCTAGTATTCATCATGGAAAGGTCCACCGGTCAAACTACGTCCAGCGAAAGTCAAAGGGATAGACCCGACGGTCGTCTGTGTTAGGGTTAGACGGGACAGGGTACCTTGGGGTAGCAATGCCGCCAGGTGTTGCGGTGGCCCTCCTAAGGTTGTAGAAGCATGGTGGTAGGCATAGCACCCGGCACGCGGCTTGTATGAGGTCCCGGTGCGACGTTCCGGTGGCATTGCTACCCCCCTAGGGCCCCCGTCCTGCCTAACCCTATAGTGTTTGACCACGGGATCTACCCCTTTGACTTTGCACGGACGCGCTTTGACTAGTGGACGTATTCACCTGGTTGTGTTAGGTCAGCCCATAGGAATACTTTGGAGCAACATCCGGGCCAAACCCACGGCAAGATCCCCTCCGTGTAGACCCGACGCGTCCGTTCCCCCCCCCCCCTCAAGGTGCCGGTGGCGGTGCCGTCCGTGAGGGGGGGACAACCCGGAGACGCGTGCTGCCTCTTCCGACATGCCACCACACCGTACGGCATGTATGAGGGCCCGGTGCGACAATCGGGTGGCATTGCTAACCCCTTAGAGTTTGACCACGGGATCTAGCCCTTTGACTTTGCACGCACCGGGTCCCATACACACGGTAAACTAAAAATTTAAAAATGTAATAATTGAATTTATTAAAAACTCCAGTATTCATCATGGAAAGGTCCACCGGTCAAACTACGTCCAGCGAAAGTCAGAGGGATTGACCCGACGGTCGTCTGTGTCAGGGTAAGACGGGACGGGGTACCTGGGGGGGGGGGGTAACAATGCTGCCAGGTGTTGCGGTGGCCCTCCTAAGGTTGTAGAAGCATGGTGGCAGGTGTAGGCACCCGGCACGCGGCTTGTATGAGGTCCCGGTGCGATGCTCCGGTGGCATTGCTAACCCCCTAGCGCCCCTGTCCCGCATAACCCTGTAGTGTTTGACCACGGGATCTACCCCTTTGACTTTGCACGGACGGGCTTTGACCAGTGGACGTATTCACCCGGTTGTGTTAGGTCAGCCCATAGCAACACTTTGGAGCAACATCCAGGCGAGACCCACGGCGAGATCCCCTCCGTGTAGACCCGACTTGTCCCACCCCCACCTCCAGGTGCTGGCGGCGGCACCGTCAGTGAGGGGGGCACACCCCGGAGACGCGTGCTGCCTCTTCGGACATGCCACCACACCGTACGGCATGTATGAGGGCCCGGTGCGACAATCCGGTGGCATTGCTAACCCCTTAGAGTTTGACCACGGGATCTAGCCCATTGACTTTGCACGCACCGGGTCCCATACACACGGTAAACTAAAAATCTAAAAAACGTAATAATTGAATTTATTAAAAACTCCCGTATTCATCATGGAAAGGTCCACCGGTCAAACTACGTCCAGTGAAAGTCAGAGGGATTGACCCGACGGTCGTCTGTGTCAGGGTTAGATGGGACGGGGTACCTGGGGGGTAACAATGCTGCCAGGTGTTGCGGTGGTCCTCCTAAGGTTGTAGAAGCATGGTGGCAGGCGTAGGCACCCGCACGCGGCTTGTATGAGGACCCGGTGCGACGCTCTGGTGGCATTGCTACCCCCCTAGGGCCCCCGTCCTGCCTAATCCTGTAGTGTTTGACCACGGGATCTACACCTTTGACTTTGCACGGACGCGCTTTGACGAGTGGACGTATTCACCCGGTTGTGTTAGGTCAACCCATAGGAATACTTTGGAGCGACATCCGGGCCAGACCCACGGCAAGATCCCCTCCGTGTAGACCCGACGCGTCCGTTCCCCCCCCCCCTCCAGGTGCCGGTGGCGACACAGTCCGTGAGGAGGGGGGACACCCCGGAGATGCGTGCTGCCTCTTCGGACATGCCACCACACCGTACGGCATGTATGAGGGCCCGGTGCGACAATCCGGTGGCATTGCTAACCCCTTAGAGTTTGACCACGTGATCTAGCCCTTTGACTTTGCACACACCGGGTCGCATACACACGGTAAACTAAAAATCTAAAAAATGTAATAATTGAATTTATTAAAAACTCTAGTATTCATCATGGAAAGGTCCACTGGTCAAACGACGTCCAGCGAAAGTCAAAGGGATAGACCCGACGGTCGTCTGTGTTAGGGTTAGACGGGACGGGGTACCTTGGGGTAGCAATGCCGCCAGGTGTTGCGGTGGCCCTCCTAAGGTTGTAGAAGCATGGTGGTAGGCGTAGGCACCCGGCACGCGGCTTGTATGAGGTCCCGGTGCGACGTTCCGGTGCCATTGCTACCCCCCTAGGGCCCCCGTCCTGCCTAACCCTGTAGTGTTTGACCACGGGATCTACCCCTTTGACTTTGCACGGACGCGCTTTGACCAGTGGACGTATTCAGCCGGTTGTGTTAGGTCAGCCCATAGGAATACTTTGGAGCAACATCCGGGCCAGACCCACGGCAAGATCCCCTCCGTGTAGACCCGACGCGTCCGTTCCCCCCCCCTCAAGGTGCCGGTGGCGGCACCGTCCGTGAGGGGAGGACAACCCGGAGACGCGTGCTGCCTCTTCAGACATGCCACCACACCGTACGACATGTATGTGGGCCCGGTGCGACAATCCGGTGGCATTGCTAACCCCTTAGAGTTTGACCACGGGATCTAGCCCTTTGACTTTGCACGCACCGGGCCCCATACACACGGTAAACTAAAAATCTAAAAACGTAATAATTGAATTTATTAAAAACTCCAGTATTCATCATGGAAAGGTCCACCGGTCAAACTACGTCGAGTGAAAGTCAAAGGGATAGACACGACGGTCGTCTGTGTTAGGGTAAGACGGGACGGGGTACCTTGGGGGGTAGCAATGCCGCTAGGTGTTGCGGTGGCCCTACTATGGTTGTAGAAGCATGGTGGCAGGCGTAGGCACCCGGCACGCGGCTTGTATGTGGTCCCGGTGCGATGCTCCGGTGCCATTGCTAACCCCTAGCGCCCCGTCCCGCATAACCCTGTAGTGTTTGACCACGGGATCTACCCCTTTGACTTTGCACGGACGGGCTTTGACCAGTGGATGTATTCACCCGGTTGTGTTAGGTCAGCCCATAGCAACACTTTGGAGCAACATCCAGGCCAGACCCACGGCAAGATCCCCTCCGTGTAGACCCGACTTGTCCCCCCCCCCACCTCCAGTTGTCGGCGGCGGCATCGTCAGTGAGGGGGGCACACCCCGGAGACGCGTGCTGCCTCTTCGGACATGCCACCACACCGTACGGCATGTATGAGGGCCCGGTGCGACAATCCGGTGGCATTGCTAACCCTTTAGAGTTTGACCATGGGATCTAGCCCTTTCACTTTGCACGCACCGGGTCCCATACACACGGTAAACTAAAAATCTAAAAAACTTAATAATTGAATTTATTAAAAACTCCGGTATTCATCATGGAAAGGTCCACCGTCAAACTACGTCCAGCGAAAGTCAAAGGGATAGACCCGATGGTCTTCTGTGTCAGGGTTAGACAGGATGGGGTACCGGGGGGGTAGCAATGCCGCCAGGTGTTGGGGTGGCCCTCCTAAGGTTGTAGAAGCATGGTAGCAGGCGTAGGCACCCGGCATGCGGCTTGTATGAGGTCCCGGTGCAATGCTCCAGTGGCATTGCTAACCCCCTAGGGCCCCGTCCCGCCTAACCCTATAGTGTTTGACCACGGGATCTACCCCTTTGAGTTTGCACGGACGGGCTTTGACAAGTGGACGTATTCACCCGGTTGTGTTAGGTTAGCCCATAGGAACACTTTGGAGCAACATCCGGGACAGACCCATGGCGAGATCCCCTCCGTGTAGACCCGACGCGTCCTTTCCCCCCCTCCAGGTGTCGGCGGCGGCGCCGTCCGCGAGGGGGAGGGCACACCCCGGAGATGCGTGATGCCTCTTCAGACATGCCACCACACCGTACGGCATGTATGAGGGCCCGGAGCGACAATCCGGTGCCATTGCTAACCCTTTAAAGTTGGACCACGTGATCTAGCCCTTTGACTTTGCACGCACTGGGTCCCATACACACGGTAAACTAAAAATCTAAAAAACTTAATAATTGAATTTATTAAAAACTCCGGTATTCATCATGGAAAGGTCCACCGGTCAAACTACGCCCAACGAAAGTCAGAGGGATTGACCCGACGGTCGTCTGTGTCGCGATTAGATGGGACGGGGTACCTAGGGGGGTAACAATGCCGCCAGGTGTTGCGGTGGTCCTCCTAAGGTTGTAGAAGCATGGTGGCAGGCGTAGGCACCCGGCACGCGGCTTGTATGAGGTCCCGGTGCGACGCTCTGGTGGCATTGCTACCCCCCCCCATGGCCCCCGTCCCGCCTAACCCTGTAGTGTTTGACCACGGGATCTACCCCTTTGACTTTGCACGGACGCGCTTTGACTAGTGGACGTATTCACCCAGTTGTGTTAGGTCAGCCCATCGGAATACTTTGGAGCAACATCCGGGCAAGAACCACAGCAATATCCCCTCCGTGTAGACCCGACGCATCCGTTCCCCTCCCCCCGCCCCCTCCAGGTGCCGGTGGCGGCACAGTCCGTGAGGGGGGGGACACCCCGGAGACGCGTGCTGCCTCTTCGGACATGCCACCACACCGTACGTCATGTATGAGGGCCCGGTGCGACGATCCGGTGGCATTGCTAACCCCTTAGAGTTTGACCACGGGATCTAGCCCTTTGACTTTGCACGCACTGGGTCCCATACACACGGTAAACTAAAAATCCAAAAAACATAATAATTGAATTTATTAAAAATTCCAGTATCCATCATGGAAAGGTCCACCGGTCAAACTACGTCCAGTGAAAGTCAAAGGGATAGAACCGACGGTCGTCTGTGTTAGGGTTAGACGGGACGGGGTACCTTGGGGGAAGCAATGCCGCCAGGTGTTGCGGTGGCCCTCCTAAGGTTGTAGAAGCATGGTAGCAGGCGTAGGCACCCGGCATGCGGCTTGTATGAGGTCCCGGTGCAATGCTCCAGTGGCATTGCTAACCCCCTAGGGCCCCGTCCCGCCTAACCCTATAGTGTTTGACCACGGGATCTACCCCTTTGACTTTGCACGGACGGGCTTTGACAAGTGGACGTATTCACCCGGTTGTGTTAGGTTAGCCCATAGGAACACTTTGGAGCAACATCCGGGCCAGACCCATGGCGAGATCCCCTCCGTGTAGACCCGACGCGTCCTTTCCCCCCCTCCAGGTGTCGGCGATGGCGCCGTCCGCGAGGGGGAGGGCACACCCCGGAGATGCGTGATGCCTCTTCGGACATGCCACCACACCGTACGGCATGTATGAGGGCCCGGAGCGACAATCCGGTGCCATTGCTAACCCTTTAAAGTTTGACCACGTGATCTAGCCCTTTGACTTTGCACGCACTGGGTCCCATACACACGGTAAACTAAAAATCTAAAAAACTTAATAATTGAATTTATTAAAAACTCCGGTATTCATCATGGAAAGGTCCACCGGTCAAACTACGTCCAGCGAAAGTCAGAGGGATTGACCCGACGGTCGTCTGTGTCACGGTTAGACGGGACGGGGTACCTAGGGGGGTAACAATGCCGCCAGGTGTTGGGGTGGTCCTCCTAAGGTTGTAGAAGCATGGTGGCAGGCGTAGGCACCCGGCACGCGGCTTGTATGAGGTCCCGGTGCGACGCTCTGGTGGCATTGCTACCCCCCCATGGCCCCCGTCCCGCCTAACCCTGAAGTGTTTGACCACGGGATCTACCCCTTTGACTTTGCACGGACGCGCTTTGACCAGTGGACGTATTCACCTAGTTGTGTTAGGTCAGCCCATAGGAATACTTTGGAGCAACATCCGAGCAAGAACCACGGCAAGATCCCCTCCGTGTAGACCCGACGCATCCGTTCCCCTCCCCCCCGCCCCCTCCAGGTGCCGGTGGCGGCACAGTCCGTGAGGGGGGGGACACCCCGGAGACGCGTGCTGCCTCTTCGGACATGCCACCACACCGTACGTCATGTATGAGGGCCCGGTGCGACGATCCGGTGGCATTGCTAACCCCTTAGAGTTTGACCACGGGATCTAGCCCTTTGACTTTGCACCCACTGGGTCCCATACACACGGTAAACTAAAAATCTAAAAAACATAATAATTGAATTTATTAAAAATTCCAGTATCCATCATGGAAAGGTCCACCGGTCAAACTACGTCTAGTGAAAGTCAAAGGGATAGAACCGACGGTCGTCTGTGTTAGGGTTAGACGGGACGGGGTACCTTGGGGGTAGCAATGCCGCCAGGTGTTGCGGTGGCCCTCCTAAGGTTGTAGAAGCATGGTGGTAGGCATAGGCACCC
Source organism: Triticum aestivum (assembly GCF_018294505.1). Taxonomy (NCBI): domain Eukaryota; kingdom Viridiplantae; phylum Streptophyta; class Magnoliopsida; order Poales; family Poaceae; genus Triticum; species Triticum aestivum. Next base: position 517,521,457 of record NC_057806.1, on the reverse strand, counting down.
GGCATGCGGCTTGTATGAGGTCCCAGTGCGACGCTGCGGTGGCATTGCTACCCCCCTAGGGCCCCCGTCCCGCCTAACCCTGTAGTGTTTGACCACGGGATCTACCCCTTTCACTTTGCACGGACTCGCTTTGACTAGTGGATGTATTCACCCAGTTGTGTTTGGTCAGCCCATAGGAATTCTTTGGAGCTACATCCGGGCCAGACCCACGGCAAGATCCCCTCCATGTAGACCCGACGCGTCCGTTCCCCCCCCCCCTCCAGGTGCCGGTGGCGGTGCCGTCCGTGAGGGGGGGACAACCCGGAGACGCGTGCTGCCTCTTCGGACATGCCACCACACCGTACGGCATGTATGAGGGCCCGGTGCGACAATCCAGTGGCATTGCTAACCCCTTAGAGTTTGACCACGGGATCTAGCCCTTTGACTTTGCACGCACCGGGTCCCATACACACGGTAAACTAAAAATCTAAAAAATGTTATAATAGAATTAATTAAAAACTCCAGTATTCATCATGGAAATGTCCACCGGTCAAACTACATCCAGCGAAAGTCAAAGGGATTGACCCGACGGTCGTCTGTGTCAGGGTTAGACGGGACGGGGTACCTGGGGGGTAACAATGCTGCCAGGTGTTGCGGTGGTCCTCCTAAGGTTGTAGAAGCATGGTGGCAGGCGTAGGCACCCACACGCGGCTTGTATGAGGTCCCGATGCGACGCTCTAGTGGCATTGCTACCCCCCAAGGGCCCCCGTCCTGCCTAACCCTGTAGTGTTTGACCACGGGATCTACCCCTTTGACTTTGCACGGACGCGCTTTGACCAGTGGACGTATTCACCCGGTTGTGTTAGGTCAGCCCATAGGAATACTTTGGAGCAACATCCGGGCCAGACCCACAGCAAGATCCCCTCCGTGTAGACCCGACGCGTCCGTCCCCCCCCCTCCAGGTGCCGGTGGCGGCACCGTCCATGAGGGGGGGACACCCCGGAGACGCATGCTGCCTCTTCGGATATGCCACCACACCGTACGGCATGTATGAGGGCCCGGTGCGACAATCCGGTGTTACTGCTAACCCCTTAGAGTTTGACCACGGGATCTAGCCCTTTGACTTTGCACGCACCGGGTCCCATACACACGGTAAACTAAAAATCTAAAAAACGTAATAATTGTATTTATTAAAAACTCCGGTATTCATCATGGAAAGATCCACCATCAAACTACGTCCAGCGAAAGTCAAAGGGATAGACCCGACGGTCGTCTGTGTCAGGGTTAGACGGGACGGGGTACCTGGGGGCTAGCAATGACGCCAGGTGTTGCGGTGGCCCTCCTAAGGTTGTAGAAGCATGGTAGCAGGCGTAGGCACCCGACACGCGGCTTGTATGAGGTCCCGGTGTGATGCTCCGGTGGCATTGCTAACCCCCTAGGGCCCCGTCCCGCCTAACCCTATAGTGTTTGACTACGGGATCTACCCCTTTGACTTTGCACGGACGGGCTTTGACCAATGGAAGTATTCACCCAGTTGTGTTAGGTTAGCCCACAGGAACACTTTGGAGCAACATCTGGGCCAGACCCACGGCAAGATCCCCTCCGTGTAGACCTGACGCGTCCTTTCCCCCCCTCCAGGTGCCGGCGGCGGCGCCGTCCATGAGGGGGGGGGCACACCCCAGACACGCGTGCTGCCTCTTTGGACATGCCACCACACCGTACGGCATGTATGAGGGCCCAGTGCGACAATCCGGTGGCATTGCTAACCCTTTAGAGTTTGACCACGAGATCTAGCCCTTTGACTTTGCACGCACCGGGTCCCATACACATGGTAAACTAAAAATCCAAACAACGTAATAATTGAATTTATTAAAAACTCCGGTATTCATCATGGAAAGGTCCACCGGTCAAACTACGTCCAGCGAAAGTCAAAGGGATAGACCTGGCGGTCGTCTATGTTAGGGTAAGACGGGACGGGGTACCTTGGGGGTAGCAATGCCGCCAGGTGTTGCGGTGGCCCTCCTAAGGTTGTAGAAGCATGGTGGCAGGCGTAGGCACCCGACATGCGGCTTGTATGAGGTCCCGGTGTGATGCTCCGGTGGCATTGCTAACCCCCTAGGGCCCCCGTCCCGCCTAACCCTGTAGGGTTTGACCACGAGATCTACCCCTTTGACTTTGCACGGACGGGCTTTGACCAGTGGACGTATTCACCCGGTTGTGTTAGGTCAGCCCATAGCAACACTTTGGAGCAAAATCCGGGCCAGACCCACGGCAAGATCCCCCCCGTGTAGACCCGACGCGTTTGTCCCCCCCCTCCAGGTGCCGGCGGCGGCGCCATCAGTGAGGGGGCACACCTCGGAGACGCGTGCTGCCTCTTCGGACATGCCACCACACCGTTCGGCATGTATGAGGGCCCGGTGCGACAATCCGGTGGCATTGCTAACCCTTTAAAGGTTGACCACGTGATCTAGCCCTTTGACTTTGCACGCACTGGGTCACATACACACGGTAAACTACTACAACAACAACAAAGCCTTTAGTCCAAAACAAGTTGGGGTCGGCTAGAGGTGAAACCCATAAGATCTCGCAACCAACTCATGGCTCTGGCACATGGATAGCAAGCTTCCACGCACCCCTGTCCATAGCTAGCTCTTTGTCGATACTCCAATCCTTAAGGTCTCTCTTAACGGACTCCTCCCATGTCAAAATCGGTCGACCCCGCCCTCTCTTGACATTCTCCGCACGCTTTAGCCGTCTGCTATGCACTAGAGCTTCTGGAGGCCTGCGCTGAATAGGCCCAAACCATCTCAAACGATGTTGGACAAGCTTCTCCTCAATTGGTGCTACCCCAACTCAATCTCGTATATCATCATTCCGGACTCGATCCTTCCTCGTGTGGCCACACATCCATCTCAACATACGCATCTCCGCCACACCTAACTGTTGAACATGTCGCCTTTTAGTCGGCCAACACTCCGCGCCATACAACATTGCGGGTCGAACCGCCGTCCTGTAGAACTTGCCTTTTAGCTTTTGTGGCACTCTCTTGTCACAGAGAATGCCAGAAGCTTGGCGCCACTTCATCCATCCGGCTTTGATTCGATGGTTCACATCTTCATCAATACCCCCATCCTCCTGCAACATTGACCCCAAATACCGAAAGGTGTCCTTCCGAGGTACCACCTGGCCATCAAGGCTAACCTCCTCCTCCTCACAGCTAGTAGTACTGAAACCGCACATCATGTACTCGGTTTTAGTTCTACTAAGCCTAAACCCTTTCGATTCCAAGGTTTGTCTCCATAACTCTAACTTCCTATTTACCCCCGTCCGACTATCGTCAACTAGCACCACATCATCCGCAAAGAGCATACACCATGGGATATCTCCTTGTATACCCCTTGTGACCTCATCCATCACCAATGCAAAAAGATAAGGGCTCAAAGCTGACCCCTGATGCAGTCCTATCTTAATCGGGAAGTCATCGGTGTCGACATCACTTGTTCGAACACTTGTCACAACATTATTGTACATGTCCTTGATGAGGGTAATGTACTTTGCTGGGACTTTGTGTTTCTCCAAGGCCCACCACATGACATTCCGCGGTATCTTATCATAGGCCTTCTCCAAGTCAATGAACACCATATGCAAGTCCTTCTTATGCTCCCTATATCTCTCCATAAGTTGTCGTACCAAGAAAATGGCTTCCATGGTCGACCTCCCAGGCATGAAACCAAACTGATTTTTGGTCACGCTTGTCATTCTTCTTAAGCGGTGCTCAATGACTCTCTCCCATAGCTTCATTGTATGGCTCATCAGCTTAATTCCACGGTAATTAGTACAACTCTGAACATCCCCCTTGTTCTTGAAGATTGGTACTAATATACTCCGTCTCCATTCTTCTGGCATCTTGTTTGCCCGAAAAATGAGGTTGAAAAGCTTGGTTAGCCATACTATCGCTATGTCCCCGAGACCTTTCCACACCTCAATGGGGATACAATCAGGGCCCATCGCCTTGCCTCCTTTCATCCTTTTTAAAGCCTCCTTCACCTCAGACTCCTGGATGCGCCGCACAAAACGCATGCTGGTCTCATCAAAGGAGTCATTCAGTTCAATGGTAGAACTCTCATTCTCCCCATTGAACAGCTTGTCGAAGTACTCCCGCCATCTATGCTTAATCTCTTCGTCCTTCACCAAGAGTTGGCCTGCTCCGTCCTTGATGCATTTGACTTGGCCAATATCCCTCGTCTTCCTCTCCCGGATCTTAGCCATCTTATAGATGTCCCTTTCACCTTCCTTCGTGCCTAACCGTTGGTAGAGGTCCTCATATGCCCGACCCCTTGCTTCACCAACAGCTCGCTTTGCGGCCTTCTTCGCCATCTTGTACTTCTCTATGTTGTCTGCACTCCTATCCAGGTATAGGCGTCTGAAGCAATCTTTCTTCTCTTTAAGCGCCTTCTGGACATCATCATTCCACCACCAGGTATCCTTATCTTCGCTTCTCCTTCCCCTGGACACTCCAAACTCCTCCGAGGCCACCTTACGAATGCAAGTCGCCATCTTCATCCACACATTGTCCGCATCCCCTCCTTCCTCCCAAGGGCCCCCTTAAATACCCTCTCCTTGAACACCTGAGCTACCTCCCCCTTGAGCTTCCACCACTTCGTTCTAGCGACCTTGGCACGCTTATCCCGCTGGACACGAATCCGAAAGCGGAAGTCAGCAACCACCAGCTTATGCTGGGGTACAACACTCTCCCCAGGTATCACCTTACAGTCTAGGCACGCACGCCTATCTTCTCTTCTCGAGAGGATGAAATCAATCTGGCTAGAGTGTTGGCCACTACTAAAAGTCACCAGATGTGATTCTCTCTTTCTAAAGAGGGTGTTAGCTACAATCATGTTGTAGGCTAGAGCAAAGCATAAGACATCTTCTCCTTCTTGATTCCTGATGCCATAGCCAAAGCCCCCATGCGCCCCTTCAAAACCTGTGTTAGATGTACCCACGTGGCCATTGAGGTCTCCTCCTATGAAGAGCTTCTCACCAATCGGTACACTCCTAACCATGTCTTCCAAGCCTTCCCAGAACTCCCTCTTGGTGTTCTCATTGTGGCCTACTTGCGGGGCATATGCGCTGATAACATTGAGAACCAAGTCCTCAGCTACCAGCTTGACCAGGATAATCCGGTCCGCACGTCCCCTGACGTCTACCACTCCATACTTGAGGCTCTTGTTGATCAAGATGCCTACGCCATTTCTGTTCGCAGCCGTCCCCGTGTACCACAGCTTGAAGCCGGTATCCTCCACCTCCTTCGCCTTCTGTCCTCTCCATTTGGTTTCTTGGAGGCAAAGGATATCAACACCTCTCCTCACTGCTGCATCAACTAGCTCCCGAAGCTTCCCTGTCAGAGACCCTACGTTCCAGCTACCTAAGCGAATCCTCCTAGGCTCGGCTAGCTTCCTTACCCTTCGCACTCGTCGAGTCAAATGCGAAGACCCTTTCTCATTTTACACTACATCTGGGCGCCGATGTAGCGCGCCACTAAGGATGCGACGACCCGATCCTCGCTCACTTGCCACCGTATCCGGATCAAGATACAGCGCGCCACTTGGGGGGTGACGGCCCGGCCCTTGCCCATTTTCCACCACACCCGGGTTCCGATGTGCCGCGTCGCTGAGAGGGTTACGCCCCAACGAAAATCTTTTGGGTTTCATCTCCATAAGAGTGGCTGAGTTTTTACGTTGGCTCGCCAAGCCTATCACAACCCTCCTCCTTTACCCGGGCTTGGGACCGGCTATGTTGAGACAACATAGGCGGAGTTTCCCATACACACGGTAAACTAAAAATCTAAAAAAAAATAAAAAAATAATTGAATTTATTAAAAACTCCAGTATTCATCATGGAAAGGTCCACCGGTCAAACTACGTCCAGCGAAAGTGAGAGGGATTGACCCGATGGTCGTCTGTGTCAGGGTTAGACGGGATGGGGTACCTGGGGAGGGTAACAATGCCGCCAGGTGTTGCAGTGGGCCTCCAAAGGTTGTTGAAGCATGGTGGCAGGCGTAGGCACCCGGCATGTGGCTTGTATGAGGTCCCGGTGCGACGCTCTGGTGGCATTGCTACCCCCTAGGGCCCCCGTCCTGCTTAACCCTGTAGTGTTTGACCACGGGATCTACCCCTTTGACTTTGCACGGATGTGCTTTGACCAGTGGACGTATTCACCCGGTTGTGTTACGTTAACCCATAGGAATACTTTGGAGCAACATCCGGGCCAGACCCACGGCAAGATCCCCTCCGTGTAGACCGGACGCGTCCGTTCCCCCCCCCCTCCAGGTGTCGGTGGCGGCGCCGTCCGTGAGGGGGGGACACCCCGGAGACGCGTGCTGCCTCTTCGGACATGCCACCACACCGTACGGCATGTATGAGGGCCCGGTGCGATAATCCGGTGGCATTGCTAACCCCTTAGAGTTTGACCACGGGATCTAGCCCTTTGACTTTGCACACACCGGGTCCCATACACATGGTAAACTAAAAATCTAAAAAACGTAATAATTGAATTTATTAAAAACTCAAGTATTCATCATGGAAAGGTCCACCGGTAAAACTACGTCCAGCGAAAGTTAGGGGGATTGACCCGATGGTCGTCTGTGTCAGGGTTAGACGGGATGGGGTACCTGGGGGGGGTAACAATGCTGCCAGGTGTTGCGGTGGTCCTCCAAAGGTTGTAGAAGCATGGTGGCAGGCGTAGGCACCCGGCATGCGGCTTGTATGAGGTCCCGGTGCGACGCACTGGTGGCATTGCTACCCCCCTAGGGCCCCCGTCCCGGCTAACCCTGTAGTGTTTGACCACGGGATCTACCCCTTTGACTTTGCACGGACGCTCTTTGACCAGTGGACCTATTCACCCGGTTGTGTTAGGTCAGCCCATAGGAATACTTTGGAGCAACATCCGGGCCAGACCCACGGCAAGATGCCCTCCGTTTAGACCCGACGCGTCCGTTCCCCCCTCCAGGTGCTGGTGGCGGCATAGTCCGTGAGGGGGGGGGACACCCCGGAGACACGTGTTGCCTCTTCGGACATGCCTCCACACCGTACGGCATGTATGAGGGCCCGGTGCGACAATCCGGTGGCATTGCTAACCCCTTAGAGTTTGACCACGGGATCTAGCCCTTTGACTTTGCACGCACCAGGTCCCATACACATGGTAAACTAAAAATCTAAAAAACGTAATAATTGAATTTATTAAAAACTCCGGTATTCATCATGGAAAGGTCCACCATCAAACTACGTCCAGCGAAAGTCAATGGGATAGACCCAATAGTCGTCTGTGTAAGGTTTAGACGGGACGGGGTACCTGGGGGGGGGGTAGCAATGCCGCCAGGTGTTGCGGTGGCCCTCCTAAGGTTGTAGAAGCATGGTAGCAGGCGTAGGCACCCGACACGCGGCTTGTATCAGGTCCCGGTGCGATGCTCCAGTGGCATTGCTAACCCCCTAGGGACCCGTCCCGCCTAACCCTATAGTGTTTGACCACGGGATCTACCCATTTGACTTTGCATGGACGGGCTTTGACCAGTGGATGTACTCACCCGGTTGTGTTAGGTTAGCCCATAGGATTACTTTGGAGCAACATCCAGGCCAGGCCCACGGCAAGATCCCCTCCGTGTAGACCCGACGCGTCCTTTCCCCCCCCCCCTCTAGGTGCCGGCGGCGGCGCTGTCCGTGAGGGGGGGGCACACCCCGGAGACGCGTGCTGCCTTTTCGAACATGCCACCACAATGTACGACATGTATGAGGGCCCAGTGTGAAAATCTGGTGGCATTGCTAACCCTTTAGAGTTTGACCACGAGATCTAGTCCTTTGACTTTGCATGCACCGGGTCCCATACAAACGGTAAACTAAAAATCCAAACAACGTAATAATTGAATTTATTAAAAACTCCGGTATTCATCATGGAAAGGTCCACCGGTCAAACTACGTCCTGCGAAAGTCAAAGGGATAGACCCGACGGTCATCTGTGTTAGGTTAAGACGGGATGGGGTACCTTGGGGGGTAGCAATGCCGCCAGGTGTTGCGGTGGCCCTCCTAAGGTTGTAGAAGCATGGTGGCAGGCGTAGGCACCTAGCACGCGACTTGTATGAGGTCCCGGTGTAATGCTCTGGTTGCATTACTAACCCCATAGAGCCCCCGTCCCACCTAACCCTATAGTGTTTGACCACGGGATCTACCCCTTTGACTTTCCACGGACGGGCTTTGACCAGTGGACGTATTCACCCCGTTGTGTTAGGTCAGCCCATAGCAACACTTTGGAGCAACATCCGGGCCAGACCCACGGCAAGATCCCCTCCGTGTAGACCCGACGCGTCCCCCCCCCCTCCAGGTGCCGGCGGCGGTGTCGTCAGTGAGGGGGGCACACCTCGTAGACTCGTGCTGCCTCTTCGGACATGCGACCACACCGTACGGCATGTATGAGGGCCCGATGCGACAATCCGGTGGCATTGCTAACCCTTTAAAGTTTGACCACGTGATCTAGCCCTTTGACTTTGCACGCACTGGGTCCCATACACACGGTAAACTAAAAATCTAAAAAATGTAATAATTGAATTTATTAAAAACTCCGGCATTCATCATGGAAAGGTCCACCGGTCAAACTACGTCCAGCGAAAGTCAGAGGGATTGACCCGACGGTCGTTTGTGTCAGGGTTAGACGGGACGGGGTACCTAGGGGGGGTAACAATGCCGCAAGGTGTTGCGGTGGGCCTCCTAAGGTTGTTGAAGCATGGTGGCAGGCGTAGGCACCTGGCATGCGGCTTGTATGAGGTCCCGATGCACCGCTCTAGTGGCATTGCTACCCCCCTAGGGCCCCCGTCCCGCCTAACCCTGTAGTGTTTGACCACGGGATCTACCCCTTTGACTTTGCACGGACGCGCTTTGACCAGTGGACGTATTCACCCGGTTGTGTTAGGTCAGCCCATAGGAATACTTAGGAGCAACATCCGGGCCAGACCCACGGCAAGATCCCCTCCGTGTAGACCCGACGCGTCCTTTCCCCCCCTCCAGGTGCCAGTGGCGACGCCGTCCGTGAGGGGGGAGGACACCCTGGAGACGCGTGCTGCCTCTTCGGTCATGCCACCACACAGTACGGCATGTATGAGGGCCCGGTGCGACAATCTGGTGGCATTGCTAACCCCTTAGAGTTTGACCACGGGATCTAGCCCTTTTACTTTGCACGCACCGGGTCCCATACACACGGTAAACTAAAAATCTAAAAACGTAATAATTGAATTTATTAAAAACTCCAGTATTCATCATGGAAAGGTCCACCGGTCAAACTACGTCCAGCGAAACTCAGAGGGATTGACCCGACGGTCGTCTGTGTGAGGGTTAGCAGAGACGGGGTACCTGGGGGGGGGAACAATGCCGCCAGGTGTTGCGATGGTCCTCCTAAGGTTGTAGTAGCATGGTGGCAGGCGTAGGAACCCGACACGCGGCTTGTATGAGGTCCCGGTGCGACGCTCTGGTGGCATTGCTAACCCCCTAGGGCCCCTGTCCCGCCTAACCCTATAGTGTTTGACCACGGGATCTACCCCTTTGACTTTGCACGGACGCGCTTTGACCAGTGGACGTATTCACCCGGTTGTGTTAGGTCAGCCCATAGGAAAACTTTGGAGCAATATCCGGGCCAAACGCACGACAAGATCCCCTCCGTGTAGAACCTACACGTCTGTTCCCCCCACCTCCAGGTGCCGGCGGCGGCGCCGTCCGTGAGGGTGGGGCACACCCCGGAGACGCGTGCTGCCTCTTCGGACATGCCACCACACCGTACGGCATGTATGAGGGCCCGGTACGACAATCCGGTGGCATTGCTAACCCCTTAAAGTTTGACCACGGGATCTAGCGCCTTGACTTTGCACGCATCGGGTCCCATACACACGGTAAACTAAAAATCTAAAAAAACATGATAATTGAATTTATTAAAAACTCCAGTATTCATCGTGGAAAGGTCCACCGGTCAAACTACGTCCAGCGAAAGTCAAAGGGATAGACCAGACGGTCGTCTGTGTCAGGGTTAGACGGGACGAGGTACCTCGGGGGGGGGGGGATGCCACCAGGTGTTGCGGTGGCCCTCCTAAGGTTGTAGAAGCATGGTGGTATGCTTAGGCACCGGGCACGCGGCTTGTATGAGGTCCTGGTGCGACGCTCTGGTGGCATTGCTACCCCCCTAGGGCCCCCGTCCCGCCTAACCCTATAGTGTTTGACTATGGGACCTACCCCTTTGACTTTGCACGGACGGGCTTTGACCAGTGGACATATTCACCTGGTTGTGTTAGCTCAGCCCATAGGAACACTTTGGAGCAACATCCGGGCCAGACCCACGGCAAGATCCCCTCCGTGTAGACCCGACGCGTCCGTTCCCCCCCTCCAGGTGCCGGTGGCGGCACCGCCCATGAGGGTGGGAACATCCCGGAGACGCGTGCTGCCTCTTCGGACATGCCACCACACCGTACGGCATGTATGAGGGCCCGGTGCGACAATCTGGTGGCAATGCTAACCCCTTAGAGTTTGACCACGGGATCTAGCCCCTTGACTTTGCACGCACCGGGTCCCATACACACGGTAAACTAAAAATATAAAAAACTTAATAATTGAATTTATTAAAAACTCCGGTATTCATCATGGACAGGTCCACTGGTCAAACTACGTCCAGCGAAAGTCAAAGGGATAGAACCGACGGTCGTCTGTGTTAGGGTTAGACGGGACGAGGTACTTGGGGGGTAGCAATGCGGCCAGGTGTTGCGGTGGCCCTCCTAAGGTTGTATAAGCATGGTGGTAGGCGTAGGCACCCGGCACGCGGCTTGTATGAGGTCCCGGTGCGACGCTCCAGTGGCATTGCTACCCCCCTAGGGCCCCCGTCCCGCCTAACCCTGTAGTGTTTGACCACGGGACCTACCCCTTTGACTTTGCACGGACGGGCTTTGACCAGTGGACGTATTCACCTGGTTGTGTTAGCTCAGCCCATAGGAACACTTTGGAGCAACATCCGGGCCAGACCCACGGCAAGATTCCCTCCGTGTAGACCCGACGCGTCCATTCCCCCCCTCCAGGTGCCGGTGGCGGCACCGCCCGTGAGGGGGGGAACACCCCGGAGACGCGTGCTGCCTCTTCGGACATGCCACCACACTGTACGGCATGTATGAGGGCCCGGTTAGACAATCCGGTGGCATTGCTAACCCCTTAGAGTTTGACCACGGGATCTAGCCCCTTGACTTTGCACGCACCGGGTCCCATACACACGGTAAACTAAAAATATAAAAAACTTAATAATTGAATTTATTAAAAACTCCGGTATTCATCATGGACAGGTCCACTGGTCAAACTACGTCTAGCGAAAGTCAAAGGGATAGAACCGACGGTCGTCTGTGTTAGGGTTAGACGGGACGGGGTACCTGGGGGGTAGCAATGCGGCCAGGTGTTGCGGTGGCCCTCCTAAGGTTGTAGAAGCATGGTGGTAGGCGTAGGCACCCGGCACGCGGCTTGTATGAGGTCCCGGTGCGACGCTCCGGTGGCATTGCTACCCCCTAGGGCCCCCGTCCTGCCTATCCCCGTAGTGTTTGACCACGGGATCTACCCCTTTGACTTTGCACGGACGGGCTTTGACCAGTGGACGTATTCACCCGGTTGTGTTAGGTCAACCCATAGCAACACTTTGGAGCAACATCCGGGCCAGGCCCACGGCAAGATCCCCTCCGTGTAGACCCGACGCGTCCGTCACCCCCCTCCACGTGCCGGAGGCGGCGCCGTCAGTGAGGGGGGCACACCTCGGAGACGTGTGCTGCCTCTTCGGACATGCCACCACACCGTACGGCATGTATGTGGGCCCGGTGCAACAATCCGGTGGCATTGCTAACCCTTTAGAGTTTGACCACGGGATCTAGCCCTTTGACTTTGCACGCACCGGGTCCCATACACGCGGTAAACTAAAAATCTAAAAAACTTAATAATTGAATTTATTAAAAACTCCGGTATTCATCATGGACAGGTCCACTGGTCAAACTACGTCCAGCGAAAGTCAAAGGGATAGAACCGACGGTCGTCTGTGTTAGGGTTAGACAGGACGGGGTACCTGGGGGGTAGCAATGCGGCCAGGTGTTGCGGTGGCCCTCCTAAGGTTGTAGAAGCATGGTGGTAGGCGTAGGCACCCGGCACGCGGCTTGTATGAGGTCCCGGTGCGATGCTCCGGTGGCATTGCTACCCCCCTAGGGACCCCGTTCCGCCTAACCCTGTAGTGTTTGACCACGGGACCTACCCATTTGGCTTTGCACGGACATGCTCTGACTAGTGGACGTATTCACCCGGTTGTGTTAGGTCAGCCCATAGGAACACTTTGGAGCAACATTCGGGCCAGACCCACGGCAAGATCCCCCTCGTGTAGACCCGACGCGTCCGTTCCCCCGCTCCAGGTGCCGGCGGCGGCGCCGTCCGTGAGGTGGGGGGGCACACCCCGGAGATGCGTGCTGCCTCTTCGGACATGCCACCACACCGTACGACATGTATGAGGGCCCGATGTGACAATCCGGTGGCATTGCTAACCCTTTAGAGTTTGACCACGGGATCTAGCCCCTTGACTTTGCATGCACCGGGTCCCATACACACGGTAAACTAAAAATCTAAAAAACGTAATAATTGAATTTATTAAAAACTCTGGTATTCATCTTGGAAAGGTCCACCGGTCAAACTACGTCCAGCGAAAGTCAAAGGGGTAGACCCGACGGTCGTATGTGTCAGGGTTAGACGGGACGGTGTACCTGAGGGGGGGGGGGAATGCCACCAGGTGTTGCGGTGGCCCTCCTAAGGTTGTAGAAGCATGGTGGCAGGCGTAGGCACCCGGCACGCGGCCTGTATGAGGTCCCGGTGCGACGCTCAGGTGGCATTGCTACCCCCATAGGGCCCCCGTCCCGCCTAACCCTGTAGTGTTTGACCACGGGATCTACCCCTTTGACTTTGCACGGACGCGCTTTGACCAGTGGACGTATTCACCCAGTTGTGTTAGGTCAGCCCATAGGAATACTTTGGAGCAACATCCGGGCCAGACCCACGGCAAGATCCCCTCCGTGTAGACCCGACGCATCCATTCCCCCCTCCAGGTGCCGGTGGCGGCGCCGTCTGTGAGGGGGGAACACCCCGGAGACGCGTGCTGCCTCTTCGGACATGCCACCACATCGTACGGCATGTATGAGGGCCCGGTGCGACAATCCAGTGGCATTGCTAACCCCTTAGAGTTTGACCACGAGATCTAGCCCCTTGACTTTGCACGCATTGGGTCCCATACACACAGTAAACTAAAAATCTAAAAAATGTAATAATTGGATTTATTAAAAACTCCGGTATTCATCATGGAAACGTCCACCGTCAAACTACATCCAGCGAAAGTCAAAGGGATAGACCCGACGGTCGTCTGTGTCAGGGTTAGACGGGACGGGGTACCTTGGGGGTAGCAATGCCGCCAGGTGTTGCGGTGGCCCTCCTAAGGTTGTAGAAGCATGGTGGCAGGCGTAGGCACCCGGCACGCGGCTTGTATGAGGTCACGGTGCGACGCTCCGGTGGCATTGCTATCCCCTAGGGCCCCCGTCCCGCCTAACCCTATAGTGTTTGACCACGGGATCTACCCCTTTGACTTTGCACAGATGCACTTTGACCAGTGGACGTATTCACCCGGTTGTGTTAGGTCAGCCCATAGGAATACTTTGGAGCAACATCCGGGCCAGACCCACGGCAAGATCCCCTCCGTGTAGACCCTACGCGTCCGTTCCCTCCTCCAGGTGCCGGTGGCGGCACCGCTCGTGAGGGGGGAACACCCCGGAGACGCGTGCTGCCTCTTCGGACATGCCACCACACCGTACGTCATGTATGAGGGCCCGGTGCGACAATCCGGTGGCATTGTTAACCCCTTAGAGTTTGACCACGGGATCTAGCCCCTTGACTTTGCACGCACCGGGTCCCATACACACGGTAAACTAAAAATCTAAAAAACTTAATAATTGAATTTATTAAAAACTCCGGTATTCATCATGGAAAGGTCCACTGGTAAAACTACGTCCAGCGAAAGTCAAAGGGATAGAACCAACGGTCGTCTGTGTTAGGGTTAGACGGGACGGGGTACCTGGGGGTAGCAATGCTGCCAGGTGTTGCGGTGGCCCTCCTAAGGTTGTAGAAGCATGGTGGTAGGCGTAGGCACCCGACACGCAGCTTGTATGAGGTCCCGGTGCGACGCTCCGGTGGCATGCTACCCCCCTAGGGCCCCTGTCCTGCCTATCCCTGTAGTGTTTGACCATGGGATCTACCCCTTTGACTTTGCACGGACGGGCTTTAACCTGTGGACGTATTCACCCGGTTGTGTTAGGTCAACCCATAGCAACACTTTGGAGCAACATCCGGGCCAGACCCACGGCAAGATCCCCTCCGTGTAGACCCGACGCGTCCCGCCCCCCCTCTAGGTGCCGGCGGCGGCGCCGTCAGTGAGGGGGGCACACCTCGGAGACGCGTGCTGCCTCTTCGGACATGCCACCACACCGTACGGCATGTATGTGGGCCCAGTGCAACAATCCGGTAGCATTGCTAACCCTTTAGAGTTTGACCACGGGATCTAGCCCTTTGACTTTGCACGCACCGGGTCCCATACACACGGTAAACTAAAAATCTAAAAACGTAATAATTGGAATTATTAAAAACTCCGGTATTCATCATGGAAAGGTCCACCGTCAAACTACGTCTAGCGAAAGTCAAAGGGATAGACCCGACGGTCGTCTGTGTCAGGGTTAGACGGGACGGGGTACCTGGGGGTAGCAATGCCGCCAGGTGTTGCAGTGGCCCTCCTAAGGTTGTAGAAGCATGGTGGCAGGCGTAGGGACCCGGCACGCGGCTTGTATGAGGTCCCGGTGCGACGCTCCGGTGGCATTGCTACCCCCCTAGGGCCCCCGTCCCGCCTAACCCTGTAGTGTTTGACCACGGGACCTACCCCTTTGACTTTGCACGGACAGGCTTTGACCAGTGGATGTATTCACCCGGTTGTGTTAGGTCAGCCCATAGGAACACTTTGGAGCAAGATCCGGGCCAGACCCACGGCAAGATCCCATCTGTGTTGACCCGACGCGTCCGTTCCCCCCCTCAAGGTGCGAGAGGCGGCGCCGTCCGTGAGGGGGGGAACACCCCGGAGACGCGTGCTGCCTCTTCGGACATGCCCCCACACCGTACTGCATGTATGAGGGCCCAGTGTGACAATCCGGTGGCATTGCTAACCCCTTAGAGTTTGACCACGGGATCTAGCCCCTTGACTTTGCACGCACCGGGTCCCATACACACGGTAAACTAAAAAACAAAAATGTAATAATTGAATTTACTAAAAACTCCGATATTCATTCATGGGAAAGGTCCACCGGTCAAACTACGTCCAGCAAATGTCAAAGGGATAGAACCGACGGCCGTCTGTGTTATGGTTAGACAGGACGGGGTACCTGGGGGGGTAGCAATGCCGCCAGTTGTTGCGGTGGCCCTCCTAAGGTTGTAGAAGCATGGTGGTAGGCGTTGGCACCCGGCACGCGGCTTGTATGAGGTCCCGGTGCGATGCTCCAGTGGCATTGCTACCCCGCTAGGGCCCCCGTCCCGCCTAACCCTGTAGTGTTTGACCACGGGATCTACCCCTTTGACTTTGCACGGACGGGCTTTGACTAGTGGACGTATTCACCCGGTTGTGTTAGGTTAGCCCATAGGAACACTTTGGGGTAAAATCCGGGCCAGACCCACGGCAAGCTCCCCTCCGTGTAGACCCGACACGTCCTTTCCCCCTCCAGGTGCTGGCGGCGGCACCGTCCGTGAGGGGGGGCACACCCCGGAGATGCGTGCTGCCTCTTCGGACATGCCACCACACCGTACGGCATGTATGAGGGCCGAGTGCGACAATCCGGTGGCATTGCTAACCCTTTAGAGTTTGACCACGAGATCTAGCCCTTTGACTTTTCACGCACCGGGTCCCATACACACGGTAAACTAAAAATCCAAACAACGTAATAATTGAATTTATTAAAAACTCCGGTATTCATCATGGAAAGGTCCACCGGTCAAACTACGTCCAGCGAAAGTAAAAGGGATAGACCCGACGGTCGTCTGTGTTAGGGTAAGACGGGACTGGGTACCTTGGGGGGTAGCAATGCCGCCAGGTGTTGCGCTGGCCCTCCTAAGGTTGTAGAAGCATGGTGGCAGGCGTAGGCACCCGGCACGCGGCTTGTATGAGGTCCCGGTGCGACGCTCCGATGGCATTGCTAACCCCCTAGGGCCCCCGTCCCGCCTAACCCTGTAGTGTTTGACCACGGGATCTAACCTTTGACTTTGCACGGACAGGCTTTAACCAATGGATGTATTCACCCGGTTGTGTTAGGTCAGCCCATAGGAACACTTTGGAGCAATATCCGTGCCAGACGCACGGCAAGATCCCCTCCGTGTAGACCCGACACGTCCGTTCCCCCCCTCCAGGTGCTGGCGGCGGCACAGTCTGTGAGGGGGGGGGGCACACCCCGCAGACGCGTGCTGCCTCTTCGGACATGCCACGACACTGTACGACATGTATGAGGGCCCGGTGCGACAATCCGGTGGCATTGCTAACCCTTTAGAGTTTGACCACGGGATCTAGCCCTTTGACTTTGTACACACCGGGTCCCATACACACGGTAAACTAAAAATCTAAAAAACATAATAATTGAATTTATTAAAAACTTCGGTATTCATCGTGGAAAGGTCCACCGGTCAAACTACGTCCAACGAAAATCAAAGGGATAGACCGGACGGTCGTCTGTGTCAGGGTTAGACGGGACGGGGTACCTGAGGGGGGGGGGGGAATGCCACCAGGTGTTGCGGTGGCCCTCCTAAGGTTGTAGAAGCATGGTGGCAGGCGTAGGCACCCGGCACGCGGCCTGTATGAGGTCTCGGTGCGACGCTCGGGTGGCATTGCTACCCCCATAGGGCCCCCGTCCCGCCTAACCCTGTAGTGTTTGACCACGTGATCTACCCCTTTGACTTTGCACGGACGCGCTTTGACCAGTGGACGTATTCACCCGGTTGTGTTAGGTCAGCCCATAGGAATACTTTGGAGCAACATCCGGGCCAGACCCACGGCAAGATCCCCTCCGTGTAGACCCGACGCGTCCATTCTCCCCCTCTAGGTGACGGTGGCGGCGCCGTCTGTGAGTGGGGGAACACCCTAGAGACGTGTGCTGCCTCTTCGGACATGCCACCACACCGTACGACATGTATGAGGGCCCGGTGCGACAATCCAGTGGCATTGCTAATCCCTTAGAGTTTGACCACGGGATCTAGCCCCTTGACTTTGCACGCATCGGGTCCCATACACACGGTAAACTAAAAATCTAAAAAAACGTGATAATTGAATTTATTAAAAACTCCAGTATTCATCATGGAAAGGTCCACCGGTCAAACTACGTCCAGCGAAAGTCAAAGGGATAGAACCGACGGTCTTCTGTGTTAGGGTTAGATGGGATGTGGTACCTGGGGGTAGCAATGCTGCCAGGTGTTGTGGTGGCCCTCCTAAGGTTGTAGAAGCATGGTGGTAGGCATAGGCAGCCGGCACGCGGCTTGTATGAGGTCCCGGTGCGATGCTCCGGTGGCATTGCTACCCCCCTAGGGCCCCCGTCCTGCCTAACCCTGTAGTGTTTGACCACGGGATCTACCCCTTTGACTTTGCACGGACGGGCTTTGACCAGTGGACGTATTCACCCGGTTGTGCTAGGTCAACCCATAGCAACACTTTGGAGCAACATCTGGGCCAGACCCATGGCAAGATCCCCTCCGTGTAGACCCGACGCGTCCATCCCCCCCCTCCTCCAGGTGCCGGCGGCGGCGCCGTCAGTGAGGGGGGCACAACTCAGAGACGCGTGCTGCCTCTTCGGACTTTGACTTTGCACGCACCGGGTCCCATACACACGGTAAACTAAAAATCTAAAAAATGTAAAAATTGGATTTATTAAAAACTCCAGTATTCATCATGGAAAGGTCCACTGGTCAAACTACGTCCAGCGACAGTCAAAGGGATAGACCCGACGGTCGTCTGTGTCAGGGTTAGACGGGACGGGGTACCTGGGGGGTAGCAATGCCGCCAGGTGTTGCGGTGGCCCTCCTAAGGTTGTAGAAGCATGGTGGTAGGCGTAGGCACCCGGCACGCGGCTTGTATGAGGTCCCATTGCGACGCTCCGGTGGCATTGCTACCCCCCTAGGGCCCCCGTCCCGCCTAACCCTATAGTGTTTGACCACAGGACCTACCCCTTTGACTTTGCACGGACGGGCTTTGACAAGTGGACGTATTCACCCGGTTGTGTTAGCTCAGCCCATAGGAACACTTTGGAGCAACATCCGGGCCAGACCCACGGCAAGATCCCCTCTATGTAGACCCGACGCGTCCGTTCCCCCCTCCAGGTGCCAGTGGCGGCACCATCTGTGAGGGGGGGAACACCCCGGAGACGCGTACTGGTTCTTTGGACATGCCCCCACACCATACGGCATATATAAGGGCCCGGTGTGACAATCCGGTAACCCATTAGAGTTTGACAACGGGACCTAGCCCCTTGACTTTGCATACACCGGGTCCCATACACACGGTAAACTAAAAATCTAAAAAACGTAATAATTGAATTTATGAAAAACTCCCATATTCATCATGGAAAGGTCCACCAGTCAAACTACGTCCAGCGAAAGTCAAAGGGATAGAACCGACGGTCGTCTGTGTTAGGGTTAGACGGGACGGGGCACCTGGGGGGTAGCAATGCCGCCAGGTGTTGCGGTGGCCCTCCTAAGATTATAGAAGCATGGTGGTATCCGTAGGCACCTGGCACGCGGCTTGTATGAGGTCCCGGTGCGACGCTCCGGTGGCATTGCTACCCCCCTAGGGCCCCCGTCCCGCCTAACCCTGTAGTGTTTGACCACGGGATCTACCCCTTTGACTTTGCAAGAACGGGCTTTGACCAGTGGACATATTCACCCGGTTGTGTTAGGTCAGCCCATAGCAACACTTTGGAGCAACATCCGGGGCAGACCCACGGCAAGATCCCCTCCGTGTAGACCCGACGCGTCCGTCCCCCCCTCCAGGTGCGGGTGGCGGCGGCGTCAGTGAGGGGGGGCACACCTCAGAGACGTGTGCTGCCTCTTCGGACATGCCACCACACCGTACGGCATGTATGTGGGCCCGGTGCAACAATCCGGTAGCATTGCTAACCCTTTAGAGTTTGACCACGGGATCTAGCCCTTTGACTATGCACGCACCTGGTCCCATACACACGGTAAACTAAAAATCTAAAAATGTAATAATTGGAATTATTAAAAACTCCGGTATTCATCATGGAAAGGTCCACCGTCAAACTACGTCCAGCGAAAGTCAAAGGGATAGACCCGACGGTAGTCTGTGTCAGGGTTAGACGGGACGGGGTACCTGGGGGTAGCAATGCCGCCAGGTGTTGTCGTGGCCCTCCTAAGGTTGTAGAAGCATGGTGGCAGGCGTAGGGACCCGGCACGCGGCTTGTATAAGGTCCCGGTGCGACGCTCCGGTGGCATTGCAAACCCCCTAGGGCCCCCGTCCCGCCTAACCCTGTAGTGTTTGACCACGGGACCTACCCCTTTGACTTTGCACGGACAGGCTTTGACCAGTGGACGTATTCACCCGGTTGTGTTAGGCCAGCCCATAGGAACACTTTGGAGCAACATCCGGGCCAGACCCACGACAAGATCCCATCCGTGTAGACCCGACGCGTCCGTTCCCCCCCTCCAGGTGCCAGAGGCGGCGCCGTCCGTGAGGGGGGGAACACCCCGGAGATGCGTGCTGCCTCTTCGGACATGCCCCCACACCGTACGGCATGTATGAGGGCCCAGTGTGACAATCCGATGGCATTGCTAACCCCTTAGAGTTTGACCACGGGATCTAGCCCCTTTACTTTGCACGCACCGGGTCCCATACACACGGTAAACTAAAAAACAAAAAATGTAATAATTGAATTTACTAAAAACTCTGATATTCATCATGGAAAGGTCCACCGGTCAAACTACGTCCAGCAAAAGTCAAAGGGATAGAACCGACGGCCGTCTGTGTTATGGTTAGACAGGACGGGGTACCTGGGGGGTAGCAATGCCGCCAGGTGTTGCGGTGGCCCTCCTAAGGTTGTAGAAGCATGGTGGTAGGCGTTGGCACCCGGCACGCGGCTTGTATGAGGTCCCGGTGCGATGCTCCAGTGGCATTGCTACCCCCCTAGGGCCCCCATCCCGCCTAACCCTGTAGTGTTTGACCACGGGATCTACCCCTTTGACTTTGCACGGACGGGCTTTGACTACTGGACCTATTCACCCGGTTGTGTTAGGTCAGCCCATAGGAACACTTTGGGGCAACATCCGGGCCAGACCCACGGCAAGCTCCCCTCCGTGTAGACCCGACACATCCTTTCCCCCTCCAGGTGCCGGCGGCGGCGCCGTCCGTGAGGGGGGGCACACCCCGGAGATGCGTGCTGCCTCTTCGGACATGCCACCACACCGTACGGCATGTATGAGGGCCGAGTGCGACAATCCGGTTTCATTGCTAACCCTTTAGAGTTTGACCACGAGATCTAGCCCTTTGACTTTTCTCGCACCGGGTCACATACACACGGTAAACTAAAAATCCAAACAACGTAATAATTGAATTTATTAAAAACTCCAGTATTCATCATGGAAAGGTCCACTGGTCAAACTACGTCCAGCGAAAGTCAAAGGGATATACCCGACGGTCGTCTGTGTTAGGGTAAGACGGGACTGGGTACCTTGGGGGGTAGCAATGTCGCCAGGTGTTGCACTGGCCCTCCTAAGGTTGTAGAAGCATGGTGGCAGGCGTAGGCACCCAGCACGCGGCTTGTATGAGGTCCCGGTGCGACGCTCCGATGGCATTGCTAACCCCCTAGGGCCCCCGTCCCGCCTAACCCTGTATTGTTTGACCACGGGATCTACCCCTTTGACTTTGCACGGACAGGCTTTAACCAATGGATGTATTCACGCGGTTGTGTTAGGTCAGGCTATAGGAACACTTTGGAGCAATATCCGTGCCAGACGCACGGCAAGATCCCCTCCGTGTAGACCCAACACGTCCGTTCCCCCCCTCCAGGTGCCGGCGGCGGCACCGTCTGTGAGGGGGGGGGCACACCCCGGAGACGCGTGCTGCCTCTTCGGACATGCCACCACACCGTACGACATGTATGAGGGCCCGGTGCGACAATCCGGTGGCATTGCTAACCCTTTAGAGTTTGACCACGGGATCTAGCCCTTTGACTTTGTACACACCGGGTCCCATACACACGGTAAACTAAAAATCTAAAAAACGTAATAATTGAATTTATTAAAAACTCCGGTATTCATCGTGGAAAGGTCCACCGGTCAAACTACGTCCAACGAAAGTCAAAGGGATAGACCGGACGGTCATCTGTGTCAGGGTTAGACGGGACGGGGTACCTGAAGGGGGGGGGAATGCCACCAGGTGTTGCGGTGGCCCTCCTAAGGTTGTAGAAGCATGGTGGCAAGCGTAGGCACCCGGCACGCGGCCTGTATGAGGGTCCCGGTGCGACGCTCGGGTGGCATTGCTACCCCCATAGGGCCCCCGTCCCGCCTAACCCTGTAGTGTTTGACCACGTGATCTACCCCTTTGACTTTGCACGGACGCGCTTTGACCAGTGGATGTATTCACCCGATTGTGTTAGGTCAGCCCATAGGAATACTTTGGAGCAACATCCGGGCCAGACCCACGGCAAGATCCCCTCCGTGTAGACCGAGGCGTCCGTTCTCCCCCTCTAGTGCCGGTGGCGGCGCCGTCTGTGAGGGGGGGAACACCCTGGAGACGTGTGCTGCCTCTCCGGACATGCCACCACACCGTACGACATGTATGAGTGCCCGGTGCGACAATCCAGTGGCATTGCTAATCCCTTAGAGTTTGGCCACGGGATCCAGCCCCTTGACTTTGCACGCATCGGGTCCCATACACACGGTAAACTAAAAATCTAAAAAACGTGATAATTGAATTTATTAAAAACTCCGGTATTCATCATGGAAAGGTCCACCGGTCAAACTACGTCTAGCGAAAGTCAAAGGGATAGAACCGACGGTCTTCTGTGTTAGGGTTAGATGGGATGTGGTACCTGGGGGGTAGCAAAGTTGCCAGGTGTTGTGGTGGCCCTCCTAAGGTTGTAGAAGCATGGTGGTAGGCATAGGCACCTGGCATGCGGCTTGTATGAGGTCCCGGTGCGATGCTCCGGTGGCATTGCTACCCCCATAGGGCCCCCGTCCTGCCTAACCCTGTAGTGTTTGACCACGGGATCTACCTCTTTGACTTTGCACGGACGGGCTTTGACCAGTGGACGTATTCACCCGGTTGTGTTAGGTCAACCCATAGCAACACTTTGGAGCAACATCTGGGCCAGACCCATGGCAAGATCCCCTCCGTGTAGACCCGACGCGTCCATCCCCCCCCCCCTCCAGGTGCCGGCGGCGGCGCCGTCAGTGAGGGGGGCACAACTCAGAGACGCGTGCTGCCTCTTCGGACTTTGACTTTGCAGGCACCGGTCCCATACACACGGTAAACTAAAAATCTAAAAAACGTAAAAATTGGATTTATTAAAAACTCCGGTATTCATCATGGAAAGGTCCACTGGTCAAACTATGTCCAGCGACAGTCAAAGGGATAGACCCGACGGTCGTCTGTGTCAGGGTTAGACGGGACGGGGTACCTCGGGGGTAGCAATGCCGCCAGGTGTTGCGGTGGCCCTCCTAAGGTTGTAGAAGCATGGTGGCAGGCGTAGGCACCTGGCACGCGGCTTGTATGAGGTCCCGGTGCGACGCTCCGGTGGCATTGCTACCCCCCTAGGGCCCCCGTCCCGCCTAACCCTGTAGTGTTTGACCACGGGATCTACCCCTTTGACTTTGCACGGACGGGCTTTGACAAGTGGACGTATTCACCCGGTTGTGTTAGCTCAGCCCATAGGAACACTTTGGAGCAACATCCGGGCCAGACCCACGGCAAGATCCCCTCTATGTAGACCCGACGCGTCCGTTCCCCCCTCCAGGTGCTAGTGGCGGCACCATCTGTGAGGGGGGGAACACCCCGGAGACGCGTACTGGCTCTTCGGACGTGCCCCCACACCATACGGCATATATAAGGGCCTGGTGCAACAATCCGGTAACCCATTAGAGTTTGACAACGGGACCTAGCCCCTTGACTTTGCACAAACCGGGTCCCATACACACGGTAAACTAAAAATCTAAAAAACGTAATAATTGAATTTATGAAAAACTCCCATATTCATCATGGAAAGGTCCACCAGTCAAACTACGTCCAGCGAAAGTCAAAGGGATAGAACCGACGGTCGTCTATGTTAGGGTTAGACGGGACAGGGTACCTGGGGGGTAGCAATGCCGCCAGGTGTTGCGGTGGCCCTCCTAAGATTGTAGAAGCATGGTTGTATCCGTAGGCACCCGACACTCGGCTTGTATGAGGTCCCGGTGCGACGCTCCGGTGGCATTGCTACCCCCCTAGGGCCCCCGTCCCGCCTAACCCTGTAGTGTTTGACCACGGGATCTACCCCTTTGACTTTGCAAGGACGGGCTTTGACCAGTGGACATATTCACCCGGTTGTGTTAGGTCAGCCCATAGCAACACTTTGGAGCAACATCCGGGGCAGACCCACGGCAAGATCCCCTCCGTGTAGACCCGACGCGTCCGTCCCCCCTCCAGGTGCGAGTGGCGGCGGCGTGAGTGAGAGGGGGGGCACACCTCGGAGACGCGTGCTGCCTCTTCGGACATGCCACCACACCGTACGACATGTATGAGGGCCCGGTGCGACAATCCGGTGGCATTGCTAATTGTAGGATCGAAAGTACGTCTAGAGGGGGGGGTGATTAGACTACTTGACCAAATAAAAACTTAACCTTTTTCCCAATTTTAGTTCTTGGCAGATTTTAGCTATTTTAGGACAAGTCAAGCAATCATCACACAATTCAAGCAAGCATGCAGAGAGTATATTGGCAGCGGAATGTAAAGCATGCAACTTGCAAGAATGTAAAGTGAAGGGTTTGGAGAATTCAAACGCAATTGGAGACACGGATGTTTTTCCCGTGGTTCGGATAGGTGGTGCTATCCTACATCCACGTTGATGGAGACTTCAACCCACGAAGGGTAACGGTTGTGCTAGTCCACGGAGGGCTCCACCCACGAAGGGTCCACGAAGAAGCAACCTTGTCTATCCCACCATGGCCATCGCCCATGAAGGACTTGCCTCACTAGCGGTAGATCTTCACGAAGTAGGCGATCTCCTTGCCCTTACAAACTCCTTGGTTCAACTCCACAATCTTGTGGGAGGCTCCCAAGTGACACCTAGCCAATCTAGGAGACACCAACTCTCCAAGAAGTAACAAATGGTGTGTGATGATGAACTCCTTTCTCTTGTGCTTCAAATGATAGTCTCCCCAACACTCAACTCTCTCTCACAGGATTTGGATTTGGTGGAAAGAAGATTTGAGTGGAAAGCAACTTGGGGAAGGCTAGAGATCAAGATTCATATGGTAGGAATGGAATATCTTGGCCTTAACACATGAGTAGGTGGTTCTCTCTCAAAACATATGAGTTGGAAGTGTAGATGTGTTCTGATGGCTCTCTCCACGAGTGAAGAGGAGGTGGAGGGGTATATATAGCCTCCACACAAAATCCAACCGTTACACACAATTTACCAATCTCGGTGGGACCGAATCAACAAACTCGATCGGACCGAAATAGTAAACCTAGTGACCGTTAGAGATTTTCGGTGGGACTGACATGCAACTTGGTAGGACCGATATGGTTAGGGTTAGGGCATAACGTAATCTCGGTGAGACCAATTACACAAACTCGGTGAGACCGATTTTGGTAATAAGCTAACCAGAGAGTTGGTCAGGTGAACTCGGTGGGACCGATTTGCTCTTCTCAGTGAGACCGAAATGTTACGAAAAGGAAACAGTGAGTTAACATTGCAATCTCGGTGGGACCGATCCGCTCTTTCAGTGAGACCGAAAAGTTATGAAAAGGAAACAAAGAGATTGCAATCCCATCTCGGTGAGACCGAGATCCCTATCGGTAGAACCGATTTGCTTAGGGTTTGGCAATGGCTATGACAAGTGAAACTCGGTGGCGCCGGGTTGAAAGAATCCGTAGGGTCGAGTTTGGCTTTGGGTTTAGGTCAAATGTGGATATGGGAAAGTAGCTGAGGATTTTGGAGCATATCATTAAGCACTTGAAGCAAGAGGCTCATTAAGCAACACCTCATCCCTCCTTGATAGTATTGGCTTTTCCTAAAGACTCAATGTGATCTTGGATCATTAAAGTGTAAAATGAAGAGTCTTGAGCATATGAGCTAGAGCCAATCCTTTGTCCTTAGCATTTTGAGGGTTCCAGTTTCACCATCCATTCCATGCCAATCATTGAGCTTTCCTGAAATGATCATCTTGGAATAGCATTAGCTCAATGAGCTATATGTTGTTATGAATTACCAAGACCACCTAGGGATAGTTGCACTTTCACTAACCCTTTAGAGTTTGACCACGGGATCTAGCCCTTTGACTTTGCACGCACCGGGTCCCATACACACGGTAAACTAAAAATCTAAAAAACGTAATGATTGAATTTATCAAAAACTCCGGTATTCATCATAGAAAGGTCCACCGTTGAACTACGTCCAGTGAAAGTCAAAGGGATAGACCCGACGGTCGTCTGTGTCAGGGTTAGACGGGAAGGGGTACCTGGGGGTAGCAATGCTGCCAGGTGTTGCGGTGGCCCTCCTAAGGTTGTAGAAGCATGGTGGCAGGCGTAGGCACCCGGCACGCGGCTTGTATGAGGTCCCGGTGCGATGCTCTGGTGGCATTGCTACCCCCCTAGGGTCCCCGTCCCACCTAACCCTGTAGTGTTTGACCACGGGATCTACCCCTTTTCCTTTGCACGGATGGGCTTTGACCAGTGGACGTATTCACCCGGTTGTGTTAGGTCAACCCATAGGAACACTTTGGAGCAACATCCGGGCCAGACCCATGGCAATATCCCCTCCGTGTAGACCCGACGCGCCCGTTCCCCCCTCCAGGTGCCGGCGGTGGCGCCGTCCGTGAGGGGGGGCACACCCCGGAGACTCGTGCTGCCTCTTCGGACATGCCACCACACCGTACGACATGTATGAGGGCCCGGTGTAACAATCCGGTGGCATTGCTAACCCTTTAGAGTTTGACAACGGGATCTAGCCCTTTGACTTTGCACGCAACGGGTCCCATACACACAGTAAACTAAAAATCTAAAAAACGTAATAGTTGAATTTATTAAAAACTCCGGTATTCATCATGGAAAGGTCCACCGGTCAAACTACGTCCAGCAAAAGTCAAAGGGATAGACCCGACGGTCGTCTCTGTCAGGGTTAGACAGGACGGGGTACCTGGGGGGGCGGGGAATGCCACCAGTTGTTGCGGTGGCCCTCCTAAGGTTGTAGAATCATGGTGGCAGGCGTAGGAACCCGGCACGCGGCTTGTATGAAGTCCCGGTGTGACGCTCTGGTGGCATTGCTACCCCCCTAGGGCCCCCGTCCCGCCTAACCCTGTAGTGTTTGACCACGGGATCTACCCCTTTGACTTTGCACGGACGCGCTTTGACCAGTGGACGTATTCACCCAGTTGTGTTAGGTCAGCCCATAGGAATACTTTGGAGCAACATCCGAGCCAGACCCACGGCAAGATCCCCTCCGTGTAGACCCGACACGTCTGTTCCACCCCTCCAAGTGCCGGTGGCGGCGCCGTCCGTGAGGGGGGATCACCCCGGAGACGCGTGCTGCCTCTTCGGACATGCCACCACACCGTACGACATGTATGAGGGCCCGGTGCGACAATCTGGTGGCATTGCTAACCCCTCAGAGTTTGACCATGGGATCTAGCCCCTTGACTTTGCACGCACGGGGTCCCATACACACGGTAAACTAAAAATCTAAAAAACATAATAATTGAATTTATTAAAAACGCCGGTATTCATCACGGAAAGGTCCACCGGTCAAACTACATCCAGCGAGAGTCAAAGGAATAGACCCGGTGGTCGTATGTGTGAGGGTTCGACGGGACGGGGTACCTGGGGGTGGGGGGGAATGCCACCAAGTGTTGCGGTGGCCCTCCTAAGGTTGTAGAAGCATGGTGGCAGGCGTAGGCACCCGGCACGCGGCTTGTGTGATGTCCCGGTGCGATGCTCTGGTGGCATTGCTACCCCCTAGGGCCCCCGTCCCGCCTAACCCTGTAGTGTTTGACCACGGGATCTACCCCTTTCACTTTGCAGGGATGCGCTAGGACCAGTGGACGTATTCACCCGGTTGTGTTAGGTCAGCCCATAGGAATACTTTGGAGCAACATCCGGGCCAGACCCATGGCAAGATCGCCTCCGTGTAGACCCGACGCATCCGTTCCCCCCCTCCAGGTGCCGGCGGCGGCGCCGTCCGTGAGGGGGGGCACACCCCGGTGACGCGTGCTGCCTCTTCGGACATGCCACCACACCGTACGGCACGTATGAGGGGCCGGTGCGACAATCCGGTGGCATTGCTAACCCTTTAGAGGTTGACCACGGGATATAGCCCTTTGACTTTGCACGCACCGGGTCCCATACACATGGTAAACTAAAAATCTAAAAAATGTAATAATTGAATTTATTAAAAACTCCGGTATTCATCATGGAAAGGTCCACCGTCGAACTACATCCAGCGAAAGTCAAAGGGATAGACCCGACGGTCGTCTGTGTCAGGGTTAGACGGGAAGGGGTACCTGGGGGTAGCAATGCCGCCAGGTGTTGCGGTGGCCCTCCTAAGGTTGTAGAAGCATGGTGGCAGGCGTAGGCACCCGGCACGCGGCTTGTATGAGGTCCAGGTGCGACGCTCCGGTGGCATTGCTACCCCCCTAGGGTCCCCGTCCCGCCTAACCCTGTAGTGTTTGACCACGGGATCTACCCCTTTGACTTTGCACGGACGGGCTTTGACCAGTGGACGTATTCACCCGGTTGTGTTAGGTCAACACATAGGAACACTTTGGAGCAACATCCGGGCCAGACCCACGGTAAGATCCCCTCCGTGTAGACCCGATGCGTCCGTTCCCCCCCTCCAGGTGACGGTGGCGGCACCGTCCGTGAGGGGGGGAACACCCTGGAGACGCGTGCTACCTCTTCGGACATGCCACCACACCATACGGCATGTATGAGGGGCCGGTGCGACAATCCGGTGCCATTGGTAACCCCTTAGAGTTTGACCACAGGATCTAGCCCCTTGACTTTGCACGCACCGGGTCCCATACACACGGTAAACTAAAAATCTAAAAAACGTAATAATTGAATTTATTAAAAACTCTGGTATTCATCATGGAAAGGTCCACCGGTCAAACTACGTCCAGCGAAAGTCAAAGGGATAGAACCGACGGTCGTCTGTGTTAGGGTTAGACGGGACGGGGTACCTGGGGGGGAAGCAATG
Organism: Triticum aestivum; assembly: GCF_018294505.1. Classification (NCBI taxonomy): domain Eukaryota; kingdom Viridiplantae; phylum Streptophyta; class Magnoliopsida; order Poales; family Poaceae; genus Triticum; species Triticum aestivum. Next base: position 517,492,920 of record NC_057806.1, on the reverse strand, counting down.
CCGCTAGGTGTTGCGATGGCCCTCCTAAGGTTGTAGAAGCATGGTGGTAGGTGTAGGCACCCGGCACGCGGCTTGTATGAGGTCCCGGTGCGACGCTCTGGTGGCATTGCTACCCCCCTAGGGCCCCCGTCCCGCCTAACCCTGTAGTGTTTGACCACGGCATCTACCCCTTTGACTTTGCACTGACGGGCTTTAACTAGTGGACATATTCACCCGGTTGTGTTAGGTCAGCCCATAGCAAAACTTTGTAGCAACATCCGGGCCAGACCAACGGCAAGATCCCCTCCGTGTAGACCTGAGGCGTCCGTCCCCCCCAGGTGCCAGCAGCGACGCCATCAGTGAGGGGAGCACACCTCGGAGACGCGTGCTGCCTCTTCGGACATGCCACCACACTGTACGACATGTATGAGGGCCCGGTGCGACAATCCGGAGGCATTGCTAACCCTTTAGAGTTTGACCACGGGATCTAGCCCTTTGACTTTGCACGCACCGGGTCCCATACACACGGTAAACTAAAAATCTAAAAAACATAATAATTGAATTTATTAAAAACTCTGGTATTCATCATGGAAAGGTCCACCGTCAAACTACGTCCAGCGAAAGTCAAAGGGATAGACCCGACGGTCGTCTGTGTCAGGGTTAGACGGGACGGGGTACTTGGGGGGTAGCAATGCCGCCAGGTGTTGCGGTGGCCCTCCTAAGGTTGTAGAAGCATGGTGGAAGGCATGGGCACCCGGCACGCGGCTTGTATGAGGTCCCGATGCGACGCTCCGGTGGCATTGCTACCACCCTAGGGCCCCCGTCCCGCCTAACCCTGTAGTGTTTGACCACGGGATCTACCCCTTTTACTTTGCACGGACGTGCTTTGACCAGTGGACGTATTCACCCGGTTGTGTTAGGTCAGCCCATAGGAACACTTTGGAGCAACATCCGGGCCAGACCCATGGCAAGATCCCCTCCGTGTAGACCCGACGCGTCTGTTCCCCCCCTCCAGGTGCCGGCGGCGGCGCCGTCCGTGACGGGGGGCACACCCCGGAGACGCGTGCTGCCTCTTCGGACATGCCACCACACCGTACGGCATGTATGAGGGCCCGGTGCGACAATCCGGTGGCATTGCTAACCCTTTAGAGTTTCACCACGGGATCTAGCCCTTTGAATTTGCACGCACCGGGTCCCATACACACGGTAAACTAAAAATCTAAAAAACATAATAATTGAATTTATTAAAAACTCCTGTATTTATCATGGAAAGGTCCACCGGTCAAACTACGTCCAGCGAAAGTCAAAGGGATAGACCCGATGGTCATCTGTGTTAGGGTTAGACGGGACGGGGTACCTGGGGGTAGCAATGCCGCCAGCTGTTGTGGTGGCCCTCCTAAGGTTGTAGAAGCATGGTGGCAGGCGTAGGCACCCGGCACATGGCTTGTATGAGGTCCCGGTGCTACGCTCTGGTGGCATTGCTACCCCCCTAGGGCCCCGGTCCCGCCTAACCCTGTAGGGTTTGACCACGGGATCTACCCCTTGACTTGCACGGACGGGCTTTGAGCCAGTGGACATATCCACCCGGTTGTGTTAGGTTAGCCCATAGGAACACTTTGGAGCAACATTCGGGCCAAACCCATGGCAAGATCCCCTCCGTGTAGACCCGACGCGTCCGTTTCCCCTCCGTTTCCCCCCAGCAGGTGCTGGCGGCGGCGCTGTCCGTGAGGGGGGGCACACCCTGGAGACGTGTGTCGGGCATTTGCACCCGCCACAACACTTCCAGACTTGTGAGAGGCCGCCTACGCAAGACTTGTGAGGGGGTTCCAGACTTAGCCGCCGCCACCCTCCCCGCGGCTCCGGGGTGTGCCACCCTCACGGGCGTCGATGCCGCCATCTTTCAGAGGGGGGAAACGGCCACCACAGGTTACACACGACAAACTAAAAAATAGTAATAATTGAATTTATAAAAAAATAAATATGCCGTTAAAAAGATTAAGAAAAGTCGTAATAAAAAAAATAAAAAATGCAAAGTACCTATGCCAACGGCTAGGCCGTCGGCATATCTCATACCTTTTCCACTCGGCTCTATCGCTGGCAGGTGGGACCAAGCCTATGCCGACGGCTAGGCGGTTGGCTTAGGTCCAACCCTATCCAGTCGCTGCATGCCCTCCTCTCCTCCACTCGCTGCACGGTCTCCTCTCCTCCACTCGTTCTCTCCCACAACCGCCGCCGCCACCCTCTCCCGTGCCGCGGCCGCCATTCGGTCCCCGGCCCTGAACCGGCGGCCGGCGCCGCCGTCCTGCCCGCCCGCGCCTCCTCGCCGTCCTCCCCGCCCTCGGTGCCGCCCCGATGTCCTTCCCCGGCCTTCGCGCCTCCCCGCTGGCCTCCCGGCCCGTGCACGCCCCGACGTCCTCCCGCCCTGCCGGCCGACCCCTTCCTGCGCCCGCCCCGACGTCCGTCCCCCGCCCCCGCGCCTCCCCGCCCCACGCCGCCCCGTCCCACACCTGCCCTGCTATGCCGCCCATTCGTGCCCGTACAGGCCCGCAAGGGCTCGGCTCCGTCCGCGGGGTGCCGGCGGCCCCCTTACCGGCCGCGTGGAGCCAACCTGCCCCTCCCTATGGCTGTAGCCTCATCATCGCCCCCCAAACCGTCGCCGCCCTCTCCTCCGACCCGACCAACCGGCCCCTGTACGTGAGTTTTTTTCCTTCTTTTTTTAGTGTTTGGTACTGTTTTTAGGTGGATGAATGCATAGATGATGGAATGTATGTCATATTTGTTAGATGTAGTTAGTTTGCAAAATATTGATCAATGGATGTTATTAGCAATATGAGTTTTTTTTAAGTTGAAGTGTGAATGTTGTTATGTGATGTGTGATTATATACTTTTTGCACGGTGGTATTTTGATCATGATGGTGTTGCTACAAATCAATGATGAAATATTTATTGACACTTAATGGTCTTGCTAAAGAATACTTATTTGAGAAAAATGGTGATGTTCATAACTTGTTCATATGGATTTCTTTTAGATGGTGATGATTGTTAGATGAGGAGAGATAATGATGATTTTTTATGCTTCAATGATTTTGAGATGATGATGATGACCGATGATAGATGATTCTTAGATGATGATGTGGATGATAGATGATGATAATTTTTTATGCTTCGATGATTTTTGAGATGATGATGATGATTGTGATGTTCTAAATTTTTTGTCGCGATGGATTTTGCAGGCTTTGTGGTGTCCCATTTCATCGAAGTGACCGTTGTACGATGCATTGGTCCCCCTGAGCATCCCTCTGCTGTTCGGCTACTTCCTCTACAGCCGAGGCTGAGCTACAAGTCCATCTCCTCCATTTTTTCATATCACTAGATTTCATTCTCAAGTCAACTGGCGTAACCTAGGCGTCTCCCGTACGAAAGGGTTGCATCGATATATATGCATTCAATTGCATATTTATCACCGCAGCTCTTTCGGATTGTCCAGCGTTTTCCACGGACTGCCCGAGAATGTGTAGATTGGGTATGTTCTCCATGTTCTACCCCGTTCCGAGACAGGATTTCGGCGGCGCCTCCCCATTGTTCTCCGAGCACATTCTCTCGGCTATTTGCCGAGACGTGTATCTGGAGAACAGCGGGGAGGTGCTGCCGAAATTTTGTCTCGGAACGTGGTAGAATGGAGAACATACTCAATCTACACATCCTCGGGTGGGATTAGGACCCATCTTTACCTATTAGAGATGTAGGTGGATTCAACGTGGTAGAAACTGAAAATTTGATGTGATTAATTTAAGCGAATCCTTAATAATGTTGTGTGGCTTGCAAAAAAGCAGAGGATGGCAGATAATCAGTGGATGTACAGTGGTTTTATCCGTCGGAAATCGAGTAACATCAGAGTGGATCGCGAAAACTGATGTGTATTTGAAGGAGATATTCCGTCGTCCAATGAGAATTATCCCACCATGCCCCTGTGCGAGATGTGCTAGACGTCACCGTAGAAATCAGACGGACATGAGTGAGCACCTTCGCACGCACGGATATATGCCAAACTTTGACATGCCGCCGATAAACATAGCCGAGCAGGACCGTGGTAGAGAGGAGGTGATGCGACAACGCATCGATGGATATGAGGACGACGGGGTCAGGGACATGCTAGATGATGTCATTGTTGCAGAAATGGCAAATGCGACACCTTCAGAGAATGAACCGGAGGAGCCGGAGGCAACCGCAAAGGCCTTCTTGGAGGTCTTGGCCTCGTCGAAGAAACCTCTTTATGCGGGTGAGAAAATATCTCAGCTGGATGCCATCTTGCAACTGATTGCAGTCAAGGCTGAGTACGGCTGTAGCCAGAAATGCTTCGAAGCATTCCTGGGAGTATGGGCTAACAGCCTCCCTGAGGGTCATGAACTGCCGAAAAGCATGTACGATACAAAGAAAATCATGAAGGCACTCTCTATGGATTATGAGAAAATAGATGTTTGCCCGAAGAATTGCCTTTTGTTTAGGAACGAGTATGTGCATGACAATTACTGTAGGAAGTGCGGTTCGTCTCGGTACATTGAGGTGGTCGGTGGGGATGGTGAGAAAAAGTAGCTAACCATCCCCGTTAAGGTTCTTCGGTATCTTGATTTTATAAAAAGACTGCAGCGCCTTTTCATCATGAAGGAGTCTGCCAAAATGATGATGTGGCACAAGGAAGGTATAAGTTACAATCCAAAAAAATCGTACATCCATCGAGAGGGGAAGCATGGAAGTCATTCGATGAAGAATACCCCGAGGAAGCAGCCGAGGCTGGGAATGTCAGAATAGCCATATCAAGTGATGGGTTTAATCCATATGGTATGTCGTCCAATCCATACAGCTGCTGGCCTGTGTTTATAATTCTGCTCAATCTTCCTCCCGGTGCCCTAATGCAACGGAAGACCATGTTCTTGTCGCTCATCATTCTGGGGCCTGAATACCCAGGGAAGCAATTGGGTGTGTTTATGCAGCTGCTGGTGGATGCTTTGCACCATTCTTGGTACTTTCCGAGGTTGACATACGACCGGGATCTGCAGAGAAATTTCTTGATGAAAGTTTGGTTGCACTATTGCATGCATGACTTTCCCGACTATGCTCTATTCTGCGGATGGTGTACAAGTGGGAAGATGCCATGCCCAGTGTGCATGCAGGCTCTATGAATGATTTGGCTAAGTAAGGGTGGCAAGTATGTAGCCTTTGACCTGCATCGACAGTTCCTCCCTCAAGACCATCCAGACAGGGAAGACAAGAAGAACTTCACGAAAGGATGGGTTGTTCATGAAGTAACTGAGATTCCAACATTTTCGGGGGCAGATGTTCTTGCTCAGCTAAAAGCTCTCAAGCCTATAGTCAAAGGCAAAGGCAAAGCCAAAGCCAAAGGCTTCAAGGGATATGGTGAGACGCACAACTGGACTCACATTACCCCCTTCTCAAAGCTTCCCTATTTCAAGGACATCAAACTTCCTTACAATATTGATGTGATGCACACCGAAAAGAATGTGGCAGAGTCCCTTTTCCACACGATCATCAACATTCCTGATAAGACGAAGGATAACGTTAAAGCTAGAGCCGATCAACAGAGAATTTGAGATAGACCACGCCTGAACATGAAGCCTCCCACAGGCAGTCGAAAAAACTGGTTCAAGCCAGATGCTGACTTTGTCCTTAAACCACCAGAAAAAAAGTACTTATCTGGCTGAAAAAATTTGGAAGTTCACCGATGGTTATGCATCGAATATAAGTAAGGGAGTTAATCTTTCAACGGGCAAAGTGACCGGCCTAAAGAGTCATCACTACCATGTATGGATTCAGTGGATAATGCCGGTGATGATTCGAGGCTATGTCCCCGAGCATGTCTGGCGAGTGCTTGCCGAGCTTAACCATTTCTTCCGCATGCTCTGTGCTAAAGAATTAAGTAAAGAGGTGATTGAAAAATTGCATAAGAAGGCACCGGAGTTGATAGTCAAGCTAGAGAAGATCTTTCCGCTAGGCTTCTTTACTCCGATGACACATATCATTCTGCACCTCACGAACGAGGTATTTGTTGGGGGGGCCTGTGCAGAATCGCTGGCAGTACGGCCTTGAGAGGCAGAACAAGCATCTCTGACGGAAATGTGGAAACAAAGCTAAGATTGAAGCTTCCATAGCTGAGGCAGTTATCCTAGAGGAGGAGTCAGACCTCAGGACATCATACTATCTAGACCACGTTCCCCATCTGCATAACAAGGTGCCTCGATACAATATAGAAGAGCCCAAGTATCAACCCAAGCTCGATTTATTCAACGCGCAAGGTGGGAGGGTTGGGGCCTCGAAATCTTATAACATGCCACAACAAGAGTGGGAGGACCTCATGTTCTATATCTTGCACAACATTAAGGAAGTTGAGGAAGTGTGGATGAGACACCATTCCTTTATGTCTTCCACATCATCATGTTCCATGTTCACTTAGCCCCGGTCTAACACCGCTTTTCTTTTTTTTAGTGATTTCGTTCAAGAGGAATGGACGGGAGTGAATCCTCCTACTGAGGCGGAGGCACTTACTCTTCTCTGTCATGGAAACCCTGGACGTAAAAAATTTGTTGCTTGGTTCACGGAGAAAGTAATTTTCCACACTCCCCTATTAAATACCGAGTTCAACATTTATTAGTTAACCTAACTAATGCACGCAACAATTTCCATTATACTTGTAGGGAGAAGATCCGAACATATCTATGGATGATGAATTGAGATGGGTTTCAATGGGTTTTGACCCTGTCGTCATGACATGTAAAAAGTATGATGTGAATGGGTATCGCTTCCATACAGAGGAGCACCAAAACAACCGGCCCGATCCCAAAACTATAAATAATGGAGTGTACACCCCCGGTCAAAATTTAGTAGACTACTATGGAAGGGTACAAAATATATACGAGGTTAAATTCCACCACGGGCGTGAGACCCTAAGTCTGCCTGTGTTCAAATGCCGATGGTTCGATCCGCGGGAGGTGGTAAAACATATGCCCTCCATTGGTTTGTTCGAAGTTAAACCATCAACCGTCTATGCCAGAGCCGATCTCTTCATTGCGGCTACCCAAGCTACATAAGTATATTATCTGCCTTACCCATGCCAGAAAGTGTATCTAAAGGGTTGGGAAGTTGTGTTCAAGGTGTTGCCACATGGTAAGCTACCAGACCCGAATGAAGACGATTACTACAACATTAACCCCATGACATATGAGGGAGTGTTCTATCAAGAGCAACCTGATGATGATGATGATGTGGTTAGAAATGATGACGCTAGACCATTGGGTGATGATGATGTGGATCCAAACATCGACGATGCACGGAATGATGGTGAGACCATTGTCAATGAAAATGACATACTTATGATAGAAAAGTTAAACGAAAACGCTGACGACGAGGAAGAGCCTCCACCTCCGTCGGGCAACGAAGATGATATGATTGATAGTGATGATGAGACGGACCGAGAAAGAGGTTACAACAGTGATGATTCATATGGGTTCTAGCAGAAGTACATTTAGAAATATGCCTTTTTATGCATTTTTATTAATGTGTTTATTATCATGCCTTTTCCTTCATTTCATTAATTTACTAATTGCTTATTCTCTTTTCAATGCAGGTTCGTGGAACATGGGTAAGGGGAAGGCCGACGGCGTGGGTTTCCTACGCAAGGTCGTCGGCCTGCCTAGTCAGAGTGGTCGAGCACGTAATCCTCCCCCTCGGCTACTTGACGATGACTCCTCACAGGGAGGTCGAGGGAGAGGTGCCCCTAGAGGAGGAGGGGGCGGGGGAGAGCCTCCAGAGGGCGAGGTGGTGGGGGGAGAGCCACTAGACGGGGTCACGGCCAGAAAGAGCACACCCTCACCGACTTAGGTGTGTTGTCTTCGAGGCCCTCCTCTAGTGAGGTACACTCTGGGGAGGAGGAGGAGGAGGAGGTGGAGGAGGAGGCAGGCGAGGAGGAGGAGGAGGATGTTGGGGAGGGGGAGGCAGGCGAGGAGGAGGGTGGTGGCGGGGATGACGGTGGTGATGGGAAGGGGGTTGACAACAAGGGGTGGCTGCGTGGTAATGCAAAGCTACCAAAGCAGGTTCCTTCTACTAAGGAGCAGAAGTGGCTCATTGAGCCCTCGGGAAAAGAGTAAGTGCCACTTTGTAATAATTTCATTATTTTGCTTGTTACATGCTTATTCCGGTTGTTTCTTATTTTGCTTGTCACGTGCTAATAGTTTATTCTTTTGCAGCAATTGGATATATTCTAAAGGGGTCCGTATTCCCAACGACCTCATCACCGTCTTGTTGAAGTTATACTGGCCGGGGTTGTACTGTCCGGATCCAGTCAGGCAGCCGGACCGTCGGGTTTTGGCCATGAGCTGGGACCACTGCAAAGCGGCCCTCCACGCGGAACATGAGACCCATGCCAAGCCCGTGATCACTACTTTCTGGGTGAGTTCTCTGCAGAAGCACAAGTCCATTCTAGTTTCATGAATGATTTAACTCATGGCTTCTTCCATTCTTGTTTTTTTTGACTATACACAGTAGGGCAAAACCCCACTGCAATTTTTTATATTAATAAAGAAAGAGAAAACAAAGGTCCAACAGTACTAAGGCTTGAGGTAAGCCCTAGAAAAAAGAAAGAAAAACCAAAACAAACTAAAAAAAATAAATAAATTACAAATTACAGAACAAGATGGTCAAGCTAATCACAGAAAGCCCTAGCATAACTCTTTTTAATCCTGAATCTGAGCAAGTTAATCTCTTCAAGGAAGATTGCTTTCCACCTCTGAACTGAAGATTGAATTGCTTGAAAGATGAGATTATTTCTTGAAATCCAGATGGCCCAAGAAGCTAGGATGATGATTTCCATGAAGAAAGGTACATGTAATTTTTGTCTGAGGTCATCAAAAGCTTCAAGCACAGAAACATGAGCTTGTCTTGTAGGGCATAATAGATCCCAGCACTGGGAGGCAAAAGGACAGGTCCAAAAGAGATGCTGCAATGTTTCCTCCTGAGGACAGTTATGGACAGCACAGTTGTAGCTTTCCAAATGAAATGTTTTCCTACGCAGAAGGTTCCTGGTATTAAGCCTATCATGAAGTAACCTCCAGAAGAACACCTTGTGTTTGGGCTGGCACGAACTATTCCAAATCCAATTAAACTGCTGGGGCACTATTTTAACTCCCATCATTACTTTATAAGCCTGAGCAACCGAGAATTGGTCATTGCCCCAAATGTAGCTCCAAGTGTCAGTGCAATCCAGGGTGGCAGAGGTTCTTAAAGCAATACAAATGTCTTCCATATTTTCAAATTCCTGGAAGGCTTGCACAGTGAGTGGAAGGTGGAATAAATCTTCCAGGAATTCAGTATGAATAATGGTGTGCACAGTAGTGTTGTTGTTCTTCACAAAGGAGAAGAGGTGTGGGAACAAGTCTTGTAAACAAGCTGAGTGCCATAGATCAGACCAAAATAAAGCACTTTTACCATCCCCTATGTGACATCTGGCCAATGATTTAAAATTGTCAATGAGCTTGAGGTTTGCCTTCCACCAAAAAGATCCAACCCAAGAATTGCCAGGCAACACACCATTACTATAGTAGGTTTCCCAAATAAATTGACCCATGGGATGTTGTGCCTATTATAAAATTTGTGCAAGTTCTTGAGCAGAAGGGCTTTGTTCTGAACAAAATATCCTTGACCCCCAAGCCTCCTTGATCCTTAGGACTACAAACAGTACTCCAAGCAACCATAGCAGGCCTGTGGTCCTCTAGATCAGGACCTCTCCATAAACAATGCCTCAAGTACTTGATAGCTTGGGTTTTAATAGTCACAGGGACATCAAGGCATCCCATAAGGTAGATCAAAAGAGAGTTTAAGACAGATTTCACTAGTAATAGTCTGCCAGCCAGTGTCATGAAGGAAGATAAGCCCACAAGCTTCTTCTGCAGTCCTGTGACAAGTGGAAAGCATTGCTCCACAGTTGGTTTATGAAGACCCAAGGGTGCTCCCAAGTACTGGATGGGAAATGATTCTCTTTTGCAGTGGAAGGTATTTGTCAAAATTTCCACCTTGTCTTCTGAAACATTAATTGGGATGAGGCTTGACTTGTTGTAGTTCACTTTCAGACCAGTAGCATCTGCAAACGTATTGAGGAGTGCTTTTAGGCAATGGAGCTGCTTTGCATCAGCTTGTAGAAGAACTAGAGTGTCATCAGCATACTGGATAATAGGAAAATCAGGGCATGACTCCACTTGCAGAGGTGATGTGAGTAAACTCAAGTGCATGGCTTTATTGAGAATTGACTGGAGCAAATCAGCAGCCAACACAAATAAGAGAGGGGATAGAGGGTCTCCTCGCCTTACCCCTCTGAGACAGTAAAACTTTTTGCCTGGTACACCATTAAGCAAGATGGCAGATGATGCAGAAGTAAACAACATTTTAATCCAGTTTATCCATTTGTCTAAAAACCCTTTGGCCTTTAAGATATCCAAAATTGCCTGGTGCTCAATGGTGTCAAAAGCCTTCTCAAAATCTAGTTCGAGGACAATAACTTTTTCTCTGGATTTATGGCATTGATGAAGATACTCAAATGCCCAGCCCAAGCAGTCATGGATGGATCTTTCCTTTAAGAATCCATATTGATTGATATGCACCAGTTTGAGAATCACTACCTATTGGCCAACAATTTGGTGACAAGTTTAAGACAGCAATTAAGTAGAGAGATTGGCCTGAAGTCATTTGCTGTCAGAGGAGTACTTCCTTTAGGGATCAGGGTGATGTAGGAGGTGTTTAAGCTCTCAATTGAGATTTGCCCAGCATGAAAATCCTGAATAAATCTAAACACATCCACTTTAATAATATCCCAATAGGATTTGAAAAATTCATTGTTGAAGCCATCAGGGCCTGGTGATTTGTCAAGTGGGAGATCCTTGACAAAAACATTGATTTCTTCCTCGGTGAAAGGTAGCTCCAAGTTGTCAAAAATGGCTTGGTCCTGCCTGGGGCCAAATAAGGATTCCAAATCAAAGTGCATTGTTGTTTTGTGAGATGTGCCCATTCTTTTCTTATAAGATTCCCAGAGTATTGCAGCTTTCCCAGCATGATCTGAAATTTCCACTTGGTCATCATTTTGAAGAACAGCAATATGATTGTGCCTGTGATTGATAGATGCTTTAGTATGGAAAAATTTTGTGTTCTCATCTCCAAATTTGACCCCTTTAATTTTACCCCTTTGCTTCCAGTAAATCTTTTGATTCCTCAGAAGAAGTAGCTGCTGATCTTTGAGAATGGCCCTGCAGTTCCATTCATGAATTTCCAATTCTCTAAATTCCTCAAAGAAATCCCATAGAAAGATGAGCTCATTGAGTTTAGCAATTTGAGCTCTCAAACAAGATAAAGACTTGGCCCACAACTTTAAAGCTCTCCTCAAGTTTTTAAATTTATCATTCAAACTTTTAACTGCATCAAGATTTCCCACTGGTATGCTCCAAGCAGCAGCAACCACCTCCTTGAAGTCTGAGTGTTGCAACCAATAGTTTTCAAATCTAAAGACTCTTGCTTTTGGGATTGCAGTGCCAATTTTAATAACACAAGGCAAGTGATCAGAAATAGGTTTTGCAAGAGGGAACACAATAGTGTTAGGGAAAGAGGTCATCCAAGAGGCAGAAGTGAAAAACCAATCCAGTTTGACCAATAGAGGGTCCTGTTGCATGTTACTCCAACTGAACTTTCTTCCCTGCAAAGGTAACTCAATTAAGCCTTGATTGCTGATTGCCTCATTAAACAAAAGCATGTCATTCACATCTCCACCAGGTCTGTTTCTGTCTGAAGGTGCCCTCATAAGATTAAAGTCGCCCATAAGAATCCAGTCTACATCTGGAGGCATACGAATGCTCAAGAACCAATTAATGAAATCCACTTTATCTTGTGGGTCACAAGGACCATATATGTTAGTTAGGATCCATGACTAATTGGACTGCAAACTGGTGAACTAAACCGAGAGAGAGAATCTGTTCTGTGCAATAACTTCTCCAGTAAACTGTGTACCATTCCAAGCAACAAGCAATCCCCCCGAAGCACCAACAGATGGGAGGAAAGCAAATTTATTAATTCTATTAGGACAGAAGTTTTTAATGTAAGTTGTATCAAAAGAATCTATTTTAGTTTCTTGAAGGCACAAAATGTTACAATTACTCTCATCAATTTTTTGCCTTAGAGCCAACCATTTGTCTTCAGAATTCATCCCTCTAATATTCCAGTTTAGGATACTCCAGTTTCTGTTTGTGTTATTCATTAAAACAATAGCAGTTTTTGCACCAGAAATCAAGTACCAACACTTGATCAGCCAAGAGGAAGCACAAAAAGCACAGAGCCAGGAAGCAGAACACACCACAATTGCAGCACAACAGCCACAAACCACACAGCTCATAGGTCTTAATAGTAGAGTACACCATCAGATCAACAAGTTCCATATAGAGCCAAACTTCCCTCAATACATCAGAAATTAAGAAAGCCCAGTAAGAGCAACAAGGTCCAAAAGCACTGCTCCTAAAAACCCTAAGCCAGCAGATGACCACTATCATCAGGAAGTGTTGGATGGATTGTCCTCTCCCTTGGTCAGGGATACCTTGACCAGGTCTTCATCTAGCCTTCTCCTGGGCTTTTTAGCCAGCTTGTCCTCCAGTTCCCTCTCAGCAACCTTACAGAAAGAAGCAGTAAGGTTTTTAACTGACTTTTGAATGATTGGAGGAGCAGCATTGCAAGGCAAACAGTTATTATTTGAGCAGGAATTCCTTCTGAAACCAGCATTATCCTTTTTGATTCTATCACTTCTTCTTACCTCAGTTTCAACTAGGGGAGTCTTCCCATTCCTTCTCTTCCTCAAATTGTCAGAGCCAAAAGGATGCAGTAGGTCCTGGGATTCCACATCCTGCATATTTGGGGCCTGTCCAATATTTTCCTTGCCCTGATCATAATTAACTTGCTCATCAGTGTTAATTGCCTGACAAATAGGTGCATGAGTAGCAGGACACTTATGAGGAATGTAAAATAGAAAAGCATGATCCATGTTTTCCACTACAGAGACAAGTTCCCACATTCCAGATTTTAACATCTTGACAGTCCAATCAAACTTATCAGGGGACAGGAGAAGGTGGACAATAAAGTTAAACCAACTTACAGGAATGTTGGCAGTGAAAGAACTCTTATTTTCCACATGCTCCTCCTGGAAGTGCTTTTTCCACAACAAAAGACCTTCTTCAGAAACAGCAAGAGCATTATTAGCAGATTCAGCCATTTGAATACATTTCAGACCAAGAAGAGAAGGTTCCATGCTGAAGTGCTCATCAATTCTGTTAACCCAGTTACCTTGCAGCCCAGGTTGAAGATCCTCCAGGTTTGCAACTGGCTCCAGGATTCCTCTTGAAGTATTGACAGGTCCAGTGTTGCCCAACATGGCTTCAGTTGCAGAGCTTGCAGCCAAAGAGGGAATAATTCCAGAGGTCCCTGGAGCACCCTGGGGCAGAATAGGAACCAGGCCAGAATCCACTGCAGGTCCAAATTGCTGGATAATGGCAGATGATTCCAAAGCTTGAGCAACAGGTGAGAAGCTAACTGCAGCAATCTCCAAAAGGTTTGCAACAACTTGATCATGGGGAAGTTCAGCTGGCAAAGCAGCATGCAGGTGCTATTCTTGCATCAGAGGAGGCTCTTCATCATCAGATTGGTAAGTCTGGATGATGTTCTGCAGTCCATCTGCAACCATAATGACAGGAGGTGCAACAGCTGGCTCAGCATAAATAGGTTGGGGAATCACAGCAAGTGCAGGTGGCAACAGGAAATTGGAATTGTCTCCTTCAGAAAAAGACATATCTGAAGATAAACTACTGTTACTGACTGCAGGTAGCAGGTCTTCTCCATCAGCCCAAGCCATTTCTTCCTGCTCCACAGCATCTAAGAGGTCCTCTAGGGCAGCATTGTGGTTATCCTGCTGTGGTAAATTCCATTGTCCCCAGTCATCGTCATTCTGATCATCCATAGGTACATTGTTAACAGCATCATTATGGAAACCATTACCTTGCTCAACATCTTCAGGAAGTGCGTGTGGGTCCACATTGTCAGGAGGAATTGGGTCCTCATCTGCTGGTCCCCCACCAAGCAACTCACTAGCCAGAATTTCAATGGAAGAAGACCAACCGTCTTCCTCAAACTCATCCCCTTCAGACCATCTCATACTCTTAGGAATAATATCTAAGTTCATGACTCTCGCTTTCACTACAATGCGGCCCATGTGGTCATCCTCCTTATCCCAAGAGATCATACGGCCAAACTTACTGACAGCACATGCAAGATCTTCAGTGTTTCGAAAATCAAAAGGCACTCCTGTGAGTAATAACCAGACAGTTCTATTGAAAAGAACCCTTCTATGGTTTCTGCCTTCATCATGCTTCACAAAAGAGATGAACACATCACCAAATTCATGTGGACTGTCAAGCACCAACTTATCTCTATCTCTAACCCTCGTCAGACGCACATAAGCCTCACCAAAGGGACAGCGTTGAATGTCTCTCAACCCCAACTGCCTATGCTCAACAATAAACTCTTCAAGAACATCTCTTACATTGGGGAAAGGAGCACCAGCGGGCAGAGGATGGATTGTAGCGATTGCCCAGTCTTCGTGACGACGAGGCCGCTGAGGGAGCACCACCCGCGCCACCGCATTGCGACCAGGAAGTTGCTGAATGTCAAAGCCGTGAGGCACAAAAGGCCGTGGATCAATTGGGATATTGGCCATCGGCACCGCCACACTTACTCTCAATGACGACGGTGAGCTCGAGGTACCCGGAGCAGGGTTGGTGAGCTGGAGAGGATCAGGGGAGCAGAGCGCAGAAGTTGAGGAGGCAAGGGCAATTCGGGGCTGAAAATTAGGAAAAGATCCCTTACATAGCTGACTAAAAGAGGAAACCACCGAGGGATCACGGGCCGGCCGGAAGACTTAAACCAATCGTGGACCGCGTCCATGTCCCACGCCTCGACTGGTGGGCTGGGGAAAGTAGAGAATCGAAGGAAAGGAAAAAGCCCAGGTAGATGTTGCTCACCACACTCCCTGGCAAAGTGGCCCAATTTGCCGCAAGCATAGCACTATAATCTGTCATTTGAAAAGCCCTGATTCCCGCTTTGAGAAACCGGCACGTTAACCTCGCCTGAGGTATTAAGATCACGCATTATGGGCTCATTATTGACAGAGACCTCATTATTTCTGGAGCACGGAATACCCGCGAGACGAGAAAAAACCGACGGCCGGAGTTGCTCGCCGGAGACATTGCCAGCAGCAGCCCGCGGGCGATAACCATTAGTAACCAAGGTCCAAGAAGCTTCCTCTTCATGATAAAAAAGCTGCTCTTCACGTAGCCAGTTTGGGCCACCAAAACCCCAAAGATTGAACACTAGCTCAAAATTCTTTTCGATCACTCGACCATGATTATAAATTTCAAAACCCACAGCTTTGGAAGCAACAGAGAACTTGAAAGATCTGTCCTTAAGGTGATGCACACGGAAACCCTGAGGATACCCCCCAAAACAAGATTGTAGAGTGATACTAACCGTGTGGCAATCCAAGTGAAACCTAGCCCGACAGAAGGACACCACCAAAGTGAACTCACGTTGACGAAAACCCGGGGAAAACACCACTGGATGGCCAAACTTTTGTCGCATCAAATGCTGAAACTCTTTACCTCGAGCAAAGTTGAGTGAAGGAGGATCCATAGTCAGCTCCCGTGATCCGTCACATCCAGAGGATGGACGAAAAGATGAAGTGAACTAGCCACAAGGGGCCAAGGACAGAGAGGTTGTGGCCGCCGGCGCCGGAGTGGCAACCAGCGTGAAGAGAAGGTGGCCGCCGGAGCCGTAGAGACCACTGGTGAGGGGAGGAGGTGGCCGCCGGGGCCGGAGTGGCCACCGGCGGGAGGCGCCTAGGAGGAGCCTAGCGGTGGTCTAGCGGAGTGCGAGATGGAAATTTCCATTCTTGTTTCATGCATGATTGTAGAAATTCTATCGAGTTCTTCTGGAGCACAGGGCCAGAGCGAACCAGATCGTGCTGCGCCAATGCAAGAAGAAGGCCCGCCAGATGCAGTACGAGGTGCGCTATGTGGCCATCTCGACATACTATCAGGACGCTCTTGGTGTGAAGATGATCAAGGAAGAAGCGGGGAGTATGGGCATTACCTTGGAGAGGAACGAGTACTTGGCGGTAAGTATAAAAGATTTTTCATTATGCTTTCACTACCTTGTGGTACATTTCACCGTTTCGTGTTGACATGCCATTATGCTTTCATTATGTAGGTGTGTCCAAATTGGTGTTATGGAAAAGACGAGTCCTGGGCGACATTGGTGGATCTTTGGTGTGATGAGACTGGAGCCTGGGCGGCTATGATAATTAAAAACAAGGCTAACCGAGGGAAGGAAGGAGTACATGCTCAGGGAAACCGAAACCAATATCTCCACAAGGCAGTTAATGTATGACTAACCACAATACACATTCTTCTTCTTCTATTTACCATCAATTTCTTATGTATGACTAACCTTTGTTTGGTGGTTCAGGAGGAGAAACTGAAGCGGCTGCTCTCACACATGCAGGCGTGGGAGATCGCCCATACGCGGAAGGACCCCAAGCCTGGCGAGCCCAAGTACTATGGCAAGAAAACCGCGGGGAGGAAGAAGGCCTACTCCGAAGCGTATCTGAAGTTACACCCTGACACACCTGACCCCATTGCGGCGTATCTGGACGAGAGGGCGGTGGTGAGCATGGGTCCCAAGGAGCATGGTCAGGAGGTGGTTCTCGATGCTATGATCACTCCTACTCTCTCCTACACACAGCTCCGTCGGATCGACCCGAGCCTAAGCCAGCGCACGAGCCAGCCAGTGACCAGTGCACACTCCCTCTGTCAGGAGCAACAATCTATAAGTATTTTCCCTCTTATCTTCATTGCTCACTTTATTTTCTGCATTTAGTAGTTTTATGAGTTCCATCATGTCATACCGTAGGCCTACCTGGAGTACACATGCCAGGAGACCATGGCGTGGCATCAGAGGCTTTATGAACACCAAGTGCAGAGGGATCGCCAGATACAGCAGGCTTTTTAGGAAATGGCAGCCGGTAGGTGTCCTCAGTTGCAGCCAGCACAACCAGTGCTGCTGACCTTTGAGGAGTTTGTGGCACAGAGCGCTGGCCCCTCGCCGGTTAGTTCATCCCCAATCTATTCACCCAAAGCATGTCATGCCTTTCAACACAGTCATATATCCCGTTAATTTGTCTTTTCAACATCCAGGGAACAGGTGGATCTACCGTTGGCGGTCGTCTTCCCAGCACTCCCGAGACACGGAGCCCGACCAATCTGATCCACGGAGGCGGAGGCGGAGGTGGAGGTGGTCTTGGCGGTAGCGCTGCTGCTAGCACTGACGACCTGGGCTTCGACGGTCTTGGCGGTGACGACCTCCGCGGTGCTCTTCGTCCTGGCGCTTAAGCCTTTCGGTTACTTGTGTGCTTATGCTTATGTTTCTTTAGATGACTTGTGTGTGGTGATGATCCTTTAGATGACTTGTGTACTTCTCTATATGCTTATGCTTATGTTTATGTTGATTGTGATGATGCTTATGCATATATGTTGTGATGGTGCCGGATGATATCTCGATGTGTTCTATATGTATATTTCCATTGAATCGATCTGAAAACAAACAGAAAAAAGAAAAAAAATCAAATGCAAACTATGCCGACGGCTAGGCCGTCGGCATAGGGCTGGCGTGAACTCCCAGTTGCTGACACGTGGCGTCTATGGCGACGGCCTAGCCGTCGGCATAAACGCCACGTGGCAGCAACTGGGAGCTCTTGAGGAAGGGATATGCCGACGGCTGGGCCGTCGACATAGTTTCAAACTAAGCCAACAGCTGGGCCGTCGGCATATCCCTGGCCCATGAGAAACGTCTGGTCGTCACATGTCACACCTATGCCGACGGCGAGGCGTCGGCTTAGTTTGAAACTATGCCAACGGCTAGGCCGTCGGCATAGGTGTGACACGTGGCGACCAGTCATTGGTCACACTTGACGGCGGCCACCGTTAGACGTGAACGTTGCCGACGGCCAGGGCCGTCGGCATAGATGTATGGCCCCCGTCGGGAAAGCAACTATGCCGACGGCCTCCCGGGCTATGCCGACGTATATGTTGCTGACGGCCCTATGCCGACGGGGGCCCTCGGCATAGGTCTGTCCCGACGGGATTCAGGGCCATGCCGACGGCCCTGGCCGTCGGCATAGGTGGAGATTCTGGCAGTGAATGGCAACAGAATATATCGACAAACCATCATCAGTCATCCCCAAACTCCGGTTGCATAGTTTTATCACCAAGGGAGCTAGAGCACAACTTTTTGTTATTTCAAAAAAGATTCTTTTAGCGTTTTCCTTGCAAGAAGCCATAAATTAGCCAACTCCAAGAGTTACAAGACAGCATCCCTACAAAGAAATAATTACAAATGGACTCAAGAGGAATTCGTCGTTCTACACAAGCAGATGGCACGCCACGAGCCTAACTCAAAGTTGCACCTAGTACTTATCATGGAGCGAAGGAGTCATCGTAACTACGACCCAGAAATCAACACGTGGAAATGAGAGAGGGAAACGATGATGATCCGAAACGCAAATCGCCAATGTCGAGAAGAGGGCAAGATCGTGCGAAGAGACACTAACCCATATAACACCGAAAAGCACTCATATGATCCCATTGAAGAGATCACCGATGCCACTACAAACTGAGGAGGAATCATCTTGGTCGATGATATCCCCCTCCCCCACAACTTGGTAGACCGACAAGGGGAAAGCAACCATCACGTGCCGAACAGTGATGCTGGAACTAGTACCACCTCGACAAGGACCGAGATATTTGTTGCATCGTGTTGTCGCCTCTACCGCTAGGACAAATGGCACGAGAACGTGAATTTCTAACAAACTAGAGCAAATCTACATGCGAGAGCGAAGATCCATCCCTAGGGGCACCAGAACTAGTCACCAAAGGAGAGGGAGACCTACGGAATAAGTCAGTGGGGACGAGGACATTAATTTGTGGAGGTTGAGTGTGGGTTAATTAGGTCACAAAGTCATTGTTACAACCAAGCATGGCTATATTTAATAGGCAGGTTGGCACGACACCTTCTAAACACTAAAGCACAACTTCTTACGACCTAACTACGCTAAAGAATGTGTCAGTTCATTATCATTTTGATTTTTCCCTCCGATTTCATGAATCGTCATTCATGTTTAAGCTGCTTGAACTCCCGCATGATGCTACTTATGTTTGATCCATTCAAAATGTAGATTTGAAAGATCTTACCACTATATTGCGGTCGGTCTCAAGCACTAACAAATTTGCCGTACAATGGTGCATGTCTCGGACTTTCTAGGTAGGCACATGCTTGTCCTTTTACATTTTGGCTGGATTATGAATACAGTGTGTGTCATATTGTATCACTGCTCTCCACACACCGCTATTGGTTTGTTGCGAACTGCGTAAGTAACCCCCCCCCCCAATGCTTTGTAGAGGATTGAAGGGGACAGAGTAGTATTTCGACTTGCAAGGGATTTAATCCCTTCAATCCCCAACCAAACAAGCCCTATGGTTATATCAGCTCCTTGCGACGTTTTAGGTCAATAAAATACTCTCTCTGGAAAAATAAATCGGCTGCATAGACTTCATGCTATTCTCACATACACTCCAATTTTACCACCTACTACTAACACTACGTTTGCTAATTCAATAGTGTTGTGTTGAAATGTGGAATCTAGTCACTTCTGTGTTTTCTTACTAAGTTGCCAAGATCTTCCAAAGAAAAATCAAGTATTTTGGAACTTTCCTTTCAATTTGAGTTCAAAATACTCCATCCATTCACTGTTATAAAATGTACTAACCTTTTTCTGAATCGGACATATACGGATGTGTTTTAGTGTATTTCTTCACTTATTTCATTTTGTATGTTATCTGTACTGAAATATCCAAAATATCTTATAATTTAGGTGTGTGTGTGGAGCGGGGTGTTAAAATAGGTCTAGCGTGTCGTGTACACGTACCCTGTACGTATGTAATTGTATATGCTGATTGTTATATATAGAAACACGTGGACATGCTTTGCCCCACGTGAAACCCTACACGCTATTCTCAAACTTGGTTTTAGAGCCTACCCTAGCCGCCGCCGCCTCTCCTCCCGCCATCGCCGCAGTTCCTCGTGGCCGCTGCGATGTCCACCATGCCGGGAGCCACGATGACTCCCTTCTCCGCGCTCACGCTCTCCACCCCCTCCGTGCCTGCCCTGATCGCCCCCGTCATCGCCCCACCCTCCACGACGGCTCACACCCCCGTCCTTCCGCCCATCGTGGTCTTGCTCGACTGCAGCAACTTCGTGCTATGGAGGGCCCTTGCCCTTCCCAACATCGCCGGAGTTCGCCTCCATGGCTTCCTCGACGACTCGGCAAGGGCGACGGCGCCCACTGTGACGACAGGCACCGGCGAGGCCGCCCGCACTGTGTCCAACCCTGAGTACGAGTAGTGGTGGATGCTGGATCAGAAGGTTCTCGGGCATCTCCTCGGTTCGATGAACATGGAGATCTCCGTGCAGCTCATCGGCTGCAGTTCGGCAGCTGCCGCCTAGACGGCCATGCACACCATGTTCGCCGAAGAGAACAACACCAGCGTGCGTAACCGTCGGCGCCAGATCAACTGCTGCAGAAGGGAGATCGCCCCGCCGGCGAGTACATGCATCAGGTCAAAGCCCTCGCTTATTCGATGGCTGCCGCCGACTCTCCTCTTCACGATGATGAGATCATCGACTACATGCTGACCGGGCTTGGCTCGGCGTTCAACCCCATCACTGCTTCGATGAACTTCGCGATCATGCCTATCATGTTTCCCGCGTTCCACTCCAGTGTTGTTCACTACGAGGCCCTTCAGTAGCAGCAATCGGAGCTTGAGGATTCGCAGTACTCCGCCAATGCCGCGTCCCGACAGGCCTACCACAACAACTCCGGCCACGCCCCCGACTATGGCTGCCCGAGCGGCGGCCGTCCCTCCGCTAGTTCTCGCACGCCCAGCTCAGGAGGCTACGGCCCCAGCCAGGGCAACGCCCCTGGCCGCAACCACAACAACGGCGGCAACAACCGCAACGGAGGAGGAAACAGAGGAGGCAACATGGGCGGCCGCAACCGGTGCTGGCGTCCCCGGTGCCAGATATGCAAGAATTGGGGTCACGTGGCCAGCAACTGTCGCTGCCGCTATGATCATGAGCATCGCTCCGTCAACTCCGTGTCCACATCCTCCTCCCATGAGCCACTGCACTGGATCCTGGACACCGGTGCGACGGACCACCTGACGAATGATCTCGATCGTCTACACTTCCATGAGCACTATGGTGGGAAGGATCAATTGCAAGTGGAAAATGGTGCAGGTTTGTCTATTTCACATATTGGTCATTCCACTATACCCGGTTCATCTCTTCGTTTAGGAAATATTCTTCGTCTCCCACATATTCATCAAAACCTTCTCTCTGTTTATCGCCTCATCCTTGATAATGATGTTTTTGTGGAATTTCACCGTTTCTTTTTCCTTGTTAAGGACACGGCCACGAAGAAAATTCTTCTTCACGGTAGATGTCATGGCGGACTCTACCCCATCCCGTTTAGTCGTGTGTCGTCGTCCTCCACCCACCAAGCGTCTCTCAGCATCAAGACCACCCCGTCCTAGTGGCACTAGCATCTCGGTCATCCCTCGAATAATATTGTTCAAAACATTGTTAGGAATAATGATTTAGTGTGTTCTTCTAAACG
This sequence comes from Triticum aestivum, assembly GCF_018294505.1. Taxonomy (NCBI): domain Eukaryota; kingdom Viridiplantae; phylum Streptophyta; class Magnoliopsida; order Poales; family Poaceae; genus Triticum; species Triticum aestivum. The sequence continues at coordinate 517,471,070 of NC_057806.1, read as the reverse complement.
TCAGACTTCCGTGTGTGATGCTTTTCAGTGTGCTAAAAGTCGACAATTGCCTTATAATTTATCACATCATGCTTCCACTATGCCTCTTGAGTTAATTCATTCTGATGTTTGGGGGCCTGCTATTGCCTCTTCCGGAGGATATAAGTACTATGTGAGCTTTGTTGACGATTACTCTCGCTTCTCTTGGATTTATCTCCTTAAGCACAAGTCTGACGTTGAGCAAGTGTTTTATGCTTTTTAGGCTCATGATGAGTGTCTTCTCCACACTACAATCATAGTTGTTCAGTCAGACTGGGGTGGTGAGTATCAATGTGTGCACCATTATTTCCAACGCACTGGAATCTCTCATCGTGTGTCTTGCCCGCATACCTCTCAGCAAAACGGTATTGCTGAACGCAAACACCGTTGTCTTGTTGAAACAGGTATTGCCTTGCTGGCGCATTCTTCTCTCCCATTGCGTTTTTGGGATGAAGCATTCCTTACGGCATGCTACTGATAACCCCCAAGTATAGGGGATTGCAACAGTTTTCGGGGGTAGAGTATTCAACCCAAATTTATTGATTCGACACAAGGGGAGCCAAAGAATATTTTCAAGTATTAGCAGCCGAGTTGTTAATTCAACCACACCTGGAAACTTAATATCTACATGAAAGTATTTAGTAGTAGAGTAATTTGATAGTAGTGGTAACGGTAGCAAAAGGTAACGGTAGCAAAAGGTAACAGTGGCAAAAGGTAATGGTAGCAATAGCAACGGAAAAGTAAATAAGGGAAGAAAAATATATGGAAAGCTCATCGGCAATGGATCAGTGATGGAGAATTATGCCGGATGCGGTTCATCATGTAACAGTCATAACCTAGGGTGACATAGAACTAGCTCCAATTCATCAATGTAATGTAGGCATGTATTCCGAATATAGTCATACGTGCTTATGGAAAAGAACTTGCATGACATCTTTTGTCCTACCCTCCCGTGGCAGCGGGGTCCTAGCGGAAACTAAGGGATATTAAGGCCTCCTTTTAATAGAGTACTGGACCAAAGCATTAACACATAGTGAATACATAAACTCCTCAAATTACGGTCATCATCGGTGAGTATCCTGATTATTGTCACTTCGAGGTTAACGGATCATAACACATAATAGGTGACTATGGACTTGCAAGATAGGATCAAGAACTCTCATATATTGATGAAAACTTAATAGGTTCAGATCTGAAATCATGGCACTCGGGCCCTAGTGACAATCATTAAGCATAGCAAAGTCATAGCAACATCAATCTCAGAACATAGTGGATACTAGGGATCAAACCCTAACAAAACAAACTCGATTACATGATAAACCTCAGCCAACCCATCACCATGCAGCAAGCCTACGATGGAATTACTCACGCAAAGCGGTGATCATCATTAAATTGGTGATGGAGGATGGTTGATGATGACGATGGCGACGGATTCCCCTCTCCGGAGCCCCGAACAGACTCCAGATCGGCCCTCCCGAGAGGTTTTAGGGCTTGGCCGCGGCTCCGTATCGTAAAATGCGATGAATCCTTCTCCTCTCTTTTTCTCCCCGAAAGCAAATATATAGAGTTGGAGTCGAGGTCGGAGGAGCTCCAGGGTGTCCACGAGTTAGGGGGCGCACCCTAGGGGGGCAGGCGCGCCCCCCACCCTCGTGGCTTGGTTGTGGGCCCCCTGGTCTTCATCTTTTGCAAGGATTTTTTATTATTTCCGAAAATATGTTCCGTGAAGTTTCAGGTCATTCCGAGAACATTTGTTTCTGCACATAAATAACACCATGGTAATTCTGCTGAAAACAGCGTCAGTCCGGGTTAGTTCCATTCAAATCATGCAAGTTAGAGTCCAAAACAAGGGCAAAAGTGTTTGGAGAAGTAGATACGACAGAGACGTATCAACTCCCCCAAGCTTAAACCTTTGCTTGTCCTCAAGCCATTCAGTTGATAAACTGAAAGTGATAAAGAAAAACTTTTACAAACTCTGTTTGCTCTTGTTGTTGTAAATATGTAAAGCCAGCATTCAAGTTTTCAGCAAAGATTATGAATTAACCATATTCACGATAACACATAGGTCTCATGTTTACTTATATCAATGGCATAATCAACTAGCGAGCAATAATAATAAATCTTGGATGACAACAATTTCTCAAAACAATCATAATATAATATAACAAGATGGTATCTCGCTAGCCCTTTCTGAGACCGCAAAACATAAATGCAGAGCACCTTTAAAGATCAAGGACTAACTAGACATTGTAATTCATGGTAAAAGAGATCTAGTCAAGTCATACTCAATGTAAACTAATAGTAATGAATGCAAATGATAGCGGTGCCCTACAACTGGTGCTTTGTAGATAGGCCATACAAGAGGATGATGACTCAACATAAAAGTAAATAGATAGGCCCTTCGCAGAGGGAAGAAGGGATTTGTAGTGGTGCCAGAGGTCGGTTTTGAAATAGAGGTGAATAATATTTTGAAAGGTATACTTTCATTGTCAACATAACAACCAAGAGATGGCGATATCTTCCATGCTACACACATTATAGGCGGTTCCCAAACAGAATGGTAAAGTTTATACTCCCCATCCACCAACAAGCATCAATCCATGGCTTGCTCGAAACAACGAGTCCCTCCAACTAACAAGAATACTATGGGGAGTATTGTTTGCAATTATTTTGATTTAGTTTGGATAAAGCAAGGACTGGGCATCCTGGTGACCAGCCATTTTCTCATGAGTGGGGAGCAGAGTGCACTCCTCTTGAGAATAACCCGCCTAACATGGAAGATACGGACAACCCTAGTTGATACATGAGCTATTCGAGCATACAAAACATGATATTTATTTGAAGGTTTAGAGTTTGGCACATACAAATTTACTTGGAACGGCAAGTAGATACCGTATATAGGTAGGTATGGTGGACTCATATGGAACAACTTTGGGGTTTATGGAGTTTGGCACAAGCAGTATTCCCGCTTAGTACAGGTGAAGGCTAGCAAAAGACTGGGAAGCGACAACAGTCATGAACATGCATTAAAATTAATCAACACCGAATGCAAGCATGAGTAGGATATAATGCACCATGAACAAGAATATCGTGAAGGCTATGTTGATTTTTTTTCAACTACATGTGTGAACATGCGCCAACTCAAGTCACTTAAATAATTCAGAGGAGGATACCACCCTATCATACCACATCACAACCATTTTAATAGCATGTTGGCACGCAAGGTAAACCATTATAAGCTCCTAGCTAATCAAGCATGGCACAAGAAACTATGATCTCTAGTTGTCATTGCAAACATGTTTATTCATAATAGGATGAATCAGGAACAATGAACTAATCATATTTACAAAAACTAGAGAGGTCGAGTTCATACCGGCTTTTCTCATCTCAATCAGTCCATCATATATCGTCATAATTGCCTTTCACTTGCACAACCGAACGATGTGAATAATATTAAGAGTGCACGTGCATTGGACAAAGCTGGAATCTGCAAGCATTCAATAAACATGAGAAGACAAGGCAATATGGGCTCTTTTTCAGATCAACAATAATGCATATAAGAGCCACTTCTACAATTTAATTATGGTCTTCTCCTATCGACCCCCAGAGAAAAGAAAAGAAATAAAACTATTTACACGGGAAAGCTCCCAACAAGCAAAAGAAGAATAGAAAATCTTTTGGGTTTTCTTTTTAGTTACTACTACAAACATGGAAAGTAAACTAATTAAAAGCTACAACTAATTTTTTTTTTGGTTTTTCTTAAGAAAAATAAACTAGCATGGATAATACAATGAAAAAGTATGAGCACCGACATCTAGCAATGAGTGTGCGAACATGAATATAATGTCAGTGGGAAATACGTACTCTCCCAAGCTTAGGCTTTTGGCCTAAGTTGGTCTATGGCTACGGCTGGCCTGGCGGATATCCATACTAATAGTTGGGGTTGTACTGAGATGCAGTGGCTATCGCCTCTTGAGCTGCAGCGTGGCGACGAGCGGCCTCCGCCCTCCTCTCGTACTCATCTGCCTCCTCTCTGCTAATAACATATATTCCTTTTGCCTGATAATCAAAGGAGGCAGGAGCAGGGAGAGTAATACGGACAGCACGACGTCTGTCAAAGATTAAGCGATACTGGAGAGGTGATTCATTCCTCTCGACAAACTGGTGGTGAAGCATAGCCTCATAATCCAAATAAGCAGGAGGCAACTCAATATCATCTTCACGTATGGCTATACGAAGAAAATTAGCTATGCGGGTTGCATAAATTGCACCACAGAAATCTCCATTAAATCTATTAAGATGCAACCTACGTGCAACAATGGCTCCCAAATTATAAGATTTATCTCCTAACACAGCACTCCTAAGAATACTGAGGTCAAGCACACACATGTGACATGCCTCATCTTTACCATTAATGCATCTACCTATGAAGAGAGCAAAATAATGTATAGCAGGAAAGTGAATGCTCCCTATGGTAGCTTGTGTTATATCTCTAGATTCCCCCACAGTTATACTAGCAAGAAAATCTCTAAATTCAGATTTTCGAGGTTCCCTGACACTACCCCATTGTGGAAGTTTGCAAGCAGTGGTAAAATCCTCTAAGTCCATAGTGTAAGAATTTCCATAAAGATCAAACACGACAGTTGGAGAATTACGTGAAGATGAAAATTCAAACCTCCTCACAAAAGAACTAGTGAGATAGTGATAGTGGCGGCACTTTTCTTCCTCGAAGCTCAAAAGATCAGTGTTACGCAAATATGCGTTAAATTCTTCCTTAGTTCCCGCTCGATCCAAAAAGTTTTCCGAAGGCCATTCACAAGGATGCGCTGGAGCGTCTCTTGGTGGTTCTTCATCAGCATCACGCATTGCGAGCCTGGGTCCTTGCTTCCTTGAAGAACCACCTTGGTATATTTTCCTAAGCATATTTCTTCCTCTGAAAAATTTCTGAAATTTTTACTAACTTCAAACAAAAGTGAACCAAACTCAACAAAATTGATAGAAACAACTCCTACAAGTTCCTAGTGCCTATATCATGCATTAGAACTACTTTTGACCATATAAATTTGACATGCAAGCTCAAGAACATGGTCAACTAGGCAGCACAAATTTGCAATGAATAAAGAACTAGAACAAAAACTAATTGGACCAATGGAGGAGTCACATAACAAGGAACAATCTCCCCAATCAGTTTTGTGAGAGGTGCTTTGAGTAAGGAGATCGAAAATCGCAGCAAAATGACCTAGAACTCGTGCTTGAGCTGGATATTCATGTTTGTGGGCACAAGAAGAAGTGTGTGGGTGCAGGAATAAGTGGAGGAGGGCCACCGTGGGCCTGCTACATCTTGAGCACTGCGTTGGTTTTCCCTGAAGAGGAAGGGATGATGCAGCAAAGTAGCGTCAGTATTTCCCTCGGTTTTTGAGAACCAAGGTATCAATCCAGTAGGAGGCTATGCGCGAGTCCCTCGCACCTGCACAAAACAAATAAATCCTCGCAACCAACGTGATAAGGGGTTGTCATTCCCTACACGGTTACTTACGAGAGTGAGATCTGATAGATATGATAAGATAATATTTTTGGTATTTTTTATGATAAAGATGCAAAGTAAAATAAAAGCCAAGTAAAATCAAAGTAAAAGCAAATGAAATATCTAAGTATTGGAGGATTAATATGATGAAAATAGACCCGGGGGCCATAGGTTTCACTAGTGGCTTCTCTCAAGAGCATAAGTATTCTACGGTGGTGAACGAATTACTGTTGAGAAATTAACAGAAATGAGCATAGTTATGAGAATATCTAGGTATGATCATGTCCGGGACAAGTAGACCGTCTCCTGCCTGCATCTACTACTATTACTCCACTCATCGACCGCTATCCAGCATGCATCTAGAGTATTACGTTAATGAAAATAGAGTAACGCCTTAAGCAAGATGACATGATGTAGAGGGATAAACTCATGCAATATGACGATGTTAGTGGGAACGACACCTATGGGATCTCAAGAATCCCTACTGTGGTTAGCGGGGTGCGGGGTCGTGAGAAGAGCGGATCAAACAGATAGCACGCGGTTCGTTTATCCAGGTTCGGGCCGCTAGGATGCGTAAAACCCTACTCCTGCTTTGGTGGATTGTATATCTTTGTTCTTGAGCTAGCTATGGGGCGTGAGGAGCTCCAAAAAGCCGAATCCTTCCTCTGGTCGCCTCAGGCCTCCTTTTATGGAAAAAAGGGGTTGCCACAATGGCACATAGGAGGTGGAAAGGGTACAGTGCTGCGAGGTTATCCTTTGCATCACATGACAAGGCGTATTTAATGTGTCTTGCTTAGGTGTCCTTGCTTTATCGGGGACGGGGGAGAAACCTATCTCGTCCGTCGCTGCTCCTTCTTGTGTCGACACGCGCCCTGGCCAGCGACGCCTGTGATGCCATGTAGGTAGGCAGACAGCTGAGGTGGCGCAGTGGTGGGTCTTCACGAAGATCTGCATGCCGCCACGCGGGTGCCTGCTGAGCTGGTTGCGTCGGCAGCTGCATGCATGAGGTGGTGGAGGTTTAGTCGGCGTGGGCCTGATGGTGGCCCTGCGGGTGTCCTCGGCAAGGGCCTTGCCGGGGCCTCGGCAAGGGTCGTGCCGAGGCGCCTGCCGTCATCCCCGGCAAGGCGCTTGTCGGGGGCCTTGTGGTCTTCCTCGACTGGGATCCCGCCAAGGGTTGTCGTCTCCTTAGTGCGTATCTGATCTTGAATGTCTTCACAAAGATCTGCATGCCTCCATGGGGATGTCTCCCGAATCCTTGCCCTTTGGGGGCAGTGGACTCAAGGGTGATTTTCCCCGGAGGCGCAGGATGAGTCGCCGCGGCAAGGGTCTTGCCGGGGCTGCTAGAACTGTCTCCCGGCAAGGATCTTGCCGAGGGAGTCTGCTTCGTCCCCTTTGCTCTTCGTGGTCTTGGCCTTGGCGTCGTTATAGTTCTCTCGAGCTTCGGTCTTACCCTGGCTCACCTCCCTTGCCTTTCTTGGTGTGGTGGTATCCGTGGCTCAGACTGCCCGTGCATAGTTATAGGGGTACAAAAAGTGTACCCCTCTTTTTGTACACCGACATGAGCCCCTAGGCCTGGGCCACACATAAGTGCAACGCGTTGTTGGGCTAGGCCCAAAAACGGTGCGCGGGCAGGTGGGGCGGTTTTTACCGCAGTAAGATTCTTCGCGCGTTGCGCTTCCCATGATTCCCACGCATGGCGCAGCGTGGGGAGGCGTGTGTGACGTGGGCGGCATGCGTGGGGTTGGTTCCCGCAGGCATGCGTCACATCGTAGTAAAGGGGTGGTTCATGCCTTCCCCATAAACAGAGTGAGGCGTGGAGGCGCGGCCCATTTACTGAATGGGGCTGCGGCGCGGTCTTCAAGGCATTCACTCCCCATGATCACAGGGTGGGGAGTGGTTGTCTCACCCTCGGTTCTGCACGTCCTCCATGTGTCTCACATGCGCATGGGGTGGCAAATGGTGGAGGCGGGAAACCGGGCCGTCGCTGGTTGGGGCGGCGGGTCGGTCCTGGCTCCCTGCTCCTTCCATATCTTCATTGGCCGAGCGGGGCGGCCGAGCCCCAACCCCGATCCTTTATAAAGAGCGGGAGGGGGATGGCGTCTCGCATTCTTTCATCTTCTTCTTCCTTCAGCTTCTGCTCTTCCCTTCCATCCGTCATGGAGAGAGGGAATCCCGGTCCTTCAACAGTGGCGGCGAGGGTCGCCGCTCGACAACGCGTCCCTCCTTCTCCTGCGCCTGCGGTGGCAGAGCCAGCCGTGAGGGGAAGGGGGAGGAGCGAGGCCGTGGGCGAGGCCGGGCGCTCGGGGAAGGGGAGGACGGGGCGGCGCGCCGGCCTCGCCTCCGCCAGCAGCTCCTCCTCGAATGGAGGGCCATGTTGTGGATGACCCTTGTGTGTTCTTCATCAGGCTGCACCGGCCGCCGCGCCGTCGCCTTCGTCTCCTGACTCCATTTGCGCAGGAGATGGAGCTGGATCCGCCGGAGTTGTTGCGACTGCACATGAGGTGCTACGGGATCAGTGGCACGCGGGTCCATGTCGACTTCCCCGCCCCTCACGTGATGTATCTTCGTCGGGGATAGAAGACGTTCGCTCATATCCACCGCTTGATGGAGGGGCTCACTCTCCCTTTTAAGCTGATGGAGGGTGGCCTTCTCTCCGTCAAAGTCTTCGGGCTCTGTGGGACCCGTGCAAGGTGCTGCGTGGAGAGCTCTTCTGATAGTTAAGACTCCTCCTCGGGCGGGAGTGACGAGGAGGATAGCGGCAGCGACGGCAAGGGTAGTAGGCGGCAGGATGACGGGTCCGACTAGGTGTCGGGTGCCGCTCCGTGCGGCACCGGTGACCCCATCATCCGTGTCGCCGGCTCCCTGAACTTCTCGGGTTCGTCTCCTTGGGCGGCTGGCATTGGGAGGCTGCGGAAGAGGAAGAGGGCGGGCGGCAAGGCCATCAAGTCGAAGTACGCGGGCACCGATGCCTTCAACGTGTGCTGACGTCCTGCCGCCTCGTCTTCGAGCTCTGCTTCCGGCGCCGCCATCACCATCTAGCCTTTGGACGGCCACCAAGATGTTCTCTTGGTGTCTTCTGCCACCCGTAGCTCGCCTAGGCGCTCCTTTTGTCCTTTTCGCCTCCTTGACCTGCCTCCTGAGGAGAGGGACAAGAAAGGGATTACGGGCACCTTATCTGTTTTTAGTTTGTAAGCCTTCGGGCCTTTGTTGAATTTAAAACTTGTAATGCCATCATTCATGTTTTTCATTCCCTATGGACTGTACCTGAGTGGAATGTTTTTTTAATGAAAAAGGGATGCTTGTCGGGTCATTTGTTTGCGGGTGGAACCCACGACAAGGAGTAAATCCTTGATATCTTCAAGATAAACATTTCCTTGCCCGGCAACAGGCCTTGCCGTCTCCCCACTTCGCTCGACCTTCCTCACGCCTTTGGCGGAGGCAGGGATGAGGCGGGTTCAGGCTCCTTGTTTCATCCTTTCGCTGCCGCGACTACGACCAAACTTGGCCCCAGGAACGAGCCCTAGGGCCTAGAGTTAGGGGAGCACGGTAGCTTAGGGGAAAACAAGGTTTCACATACCTCAGTCCATAATGGAATGCATGATAAGGGATGAAGAACTTATCTGAAGCTGCAGTCCCCGGCAACCCTGGTTCGTCGTGGGTGAATCTTTGCTCTTGCAGCCCCCGGAAATACTGGCTTGCCGGGGGCTAGATGCTGGTATGTTCCTCTTTTTTTCTCCCCAAGTGTTTCGGCATGGATATCTGTGTGTCCTGTGAACCAAAGAAGATAAAAGAAAGACAAAGAGACGCACACTCGACCTCTAGGCTAGGGGTTAGTCGCCGCTAAGCACTATCAACTCTAACCAAGGATGAGACTGGACCTAGCATGCATGCTATAACTTAGGGCGCCAGTGCTTCATTTATTTATGCTTAGGGTCTGCACCTAGCTTTGTACAAAGGGTTACATGCGTCATCGGCAACGCTCGTACAAAAGGTGGCTTGCCGGGGGGCCCGACAAGCCGCGCCTGACGGTTAAAACTTGTGAAGATGCTCAATGTTCCAGGAGTTACTCACCAGAACGACATCTTCGGTCTCCAGGCGGACTGCGCCGGGCCTGGTGACTCGTATTACCCGATAAGGGCCATCCCACATTGGCGTCAACTTGTTGGAATTCTTGGCCGATTGAACGCGCCGAAGAACAAGGTCGCCTTCCTCAAAGCTTCGGGCATGAACCTTGCGGCTATGGTAGCAGCGCAAGGGTTGCTGGTAGCGCACTGCTCCCACAGCCGCCCAAAGACAATCTTCCTCAATGAGCGTTGCGTCATCTTGCCGCAATTGCTCTTGCTCAAGCTCGTCGTAAGCGAGTACTCGAGGTGACCTGTATATGAGTTCCGTGGGGAGAACTGCTTCTGCCCCGTATACCAGGGCAAAGGGTGTCTTGCCGGTGGCTCGATTTGGTGTCGTTCTGATTGACCAAAGAACCACCGACAATTCATCAATCCAGCGCCTTCCAATCTTGTGCAGTCTGTCAAAGGTCTTTGTCCTCAGGCCTCACAGTACTTCAGCATTTTCCCTCTCAGCTTGACCATTGCTTCGTGGGTGAGTAACGGAAGCGAAACAGACCTTGCTGCCGAGGTCTTGAATATATTGCATGAAGGTGTGGCTTGTGAACTGTGTGCCGTTGTCGGTGATAACCCTATTGGGTACACCAAAATGGCACACCAGTCCTTTGAAGAACTTGATGGCTGACTGTGCTGTGACCTTCCTCACTGCTTCCACTTCTGGCCAATTTGTGAACTTGTCGATCGCAACGTACAAGTACTCAAAGCCCCCGACAGCGCTGGGGAAAGGGCCCAGTATGTTGAGCCCCCAGACCGAGAAAGGCCAGGAGAGAGGAATGGTTTGAAGGGCTTGAGCTGGCTGATGAAGCTTCTTTGAATGGAACTGACACGCTTCACACCTGGTGACTAGTGTCGTCGCATCCTGGAGGGCGGTGGGCCAGAAGAAGCCTTGCCGAAACACTTTGCCGGCAAGGGCCCTTGACCCGATGTGGGATCGACATATGCCTCCATGTATCTCCGCCAACAGCCCCAGTCCTTCCCTCGAGGGATACACTTCAATTTCATGCCGTTCGGCCTCTTTCTGTACAGGACGTCATCGACGAACTGGTACATAGTAGAGCGACGGGCTACTTTTTCCGCTTCTTCCTGCTCCTCAGGAAGTTCCCCTGTTTGGAGGAATCGGACGGTATGCTGGGCCCACGATTGATGCTCTGTTGGAGCCAGCCGTCCTGTGGCGGGCTCAGTGTCTCCGGCAACATCCTTGCCAGTGGCTTCGGGGAGCTCGCCGGGAAAGTACTTGCCGGCCCTGATTTTCTCCTCTTGTTTTGCTCTGTTGATGGATCAACGGATGGATGAGTTAGTCGAAGCATAAAGGTACCTGGTTCCACGGGTAGCTTGAGGGCAGCGTATTTTGACAGGTAATCGGCGATATCATTCTCCGCTCGGGGAATGTATTCTGCATGTATACCGTCAAAACGCTCTTCCAGGTTTCTCACTTCATCGACGTAGGCCTTCATCAACGGGCTCTGGTAATCCTTGTTGACTTGCTTGACGACAAGTTGCGAGTCGCCTCTCACGATGAGTTTCTTGATTCCGAGGTCCGCCGCGATCCTAAGACCGGCAAGCAGCCCTTCGTACTCAGCCGTATTGTTTGTTGACACCTCCCTAGGGAAGTGCATCTGGATCACGTACTTGAGGTGCTCTCCGGTGGGCACGACAAGCAGTACGCCAGCCCCGGCGCCCTGTAAGTAGAAAGCTCCATCAAAGTACATGATCCAGTCGCAACTTTCCTCCTTGCCGGGGAGAGCAGTCTCTTGGGTTTCTTCGTCAGGCGTCGCGGTCCATTCTGCAACGAACTCCACCAGGACTCGGCTTTGAATCTTCGAGGTACTCTCAAACTTGAGGCCAAAGCTAGACAGTTCTAGTGCCCACTCTACGATCCTTCCTGTTGCGTCTGGATTGTGCAATATCTGTTGCAGAGGGAGGCGAGTGACGATAGTGATTTCGTGCACCTGGAAGTAGTGACGCAGCTTCCTCAAGGCCATAAGAAGGCCGAAGAGCAGTTTCTGCACACCGGAGTACCTCGATCTAGCCCCCTGCAGGAGGGAACTAACAAAGTAGACTGGGTGCTGCATCATTTTCTTCTTCGGCGGCACTTCAATTGGTTGCGTCGTCTCGGCATCGGTGGCATCGGGCTCCGTCGCTGCTATTACCTCATCATCAATTTCTCTCTGCGCCACTAGTGCGGCGCTGACCACCAGGTACAACAGCAATGGTTCCTGTGGCCTAGGCGCAACTAGTATTGGCGCGGAGGAGAGGCACCTCTTCAAATCTTGCAATGCTGGTTCGGCTTTTGGCGTCCACTCCATCGGGCCCGCCTTTTTCAAAATTTTGAAAAAGGGAAGGGCGCGCTCGGCAGACATGGAAATGCACATGCTCATGGAGGCAACGCAACCAGCAAGGCGACACACATCCTTGACTCGCTTGGGCGCTTCAATCTGCTCTATAGCTTTGATCTTGTCCGGATTGGCCTCTATCCCACGCTGTGACACAAAGAACCCGAGAAGCTTGTCAGACGGGACGCCGAAGACGCACTTCTCAGGGTTCAGCTTGAGATTGATCTTGCATAGGTTTGCAAATGTTTCTTGTAAATCTGATATGAGGGTTGCCCTGTTCTTGGTTTTGACCACTATATCATCCATATAAGCTTCCATATTTCTATGGAGCTGGGGTTCAAAACCAATCTGGACCGCCCTTGCAAACATTGAACCAGCACTCTTCAACCCGAAAGGCATCCGTATAAAGCAATACGTACCACATGGGGTGATGAATGTCGTTTTCTCTTCATCTTCCCTTGTCATGAAGATCTGGTGGTAGCTGGAGTAGGCATCAAGGAATGACAACAGATCACACCCAGCTGTGGAGTCAACAATCTGGTCGACGCGCGGCAATGGGAAGGGGTCTTTGGGATAAGCCTTATTAATATCTGTGTAATCAATACACAGCCTCCAGTTCCCATTTGCCTTGCGCACTACCACCGGATTGGCCAACCACGTTGGATGGAGCTAGCACTCCTCTTACCAAACCCGCTGCTTCCAGTTTCTGGATCTCCTTTGTGATGAACTCTTGTCGTTCCAAAGCTTGCTTTCTGACCTTCTGCTTGACGGGCCGCGCATGGGGACAGACAGCAAGGTGGTGCTCAATCACCTCCCTGGGAACGCCGGGGATGTCGGATGCTTGCCGTGCAAACACATCGACATTCGCCCGCAGGAAGGTGACGAGCGTGTCTTCCTATTTGTCGTCAAGGGTGGAGCTTATGGTAAAAGCTCCTCCCGTGCCGTCCTCCTTGATAGAAACCTTCTTGGTTCCCAGAGGTGTGGCCCTGGACTTCTTGTTTCTGTCGGCGGAGCTCTCTGGCACGTCCTCGACGGGAGCGCTACACTCCGAAGAGGTGCGCTTGCCGGAGTGGGTGCCTGAGGTCTCACCGGTCTTCTTGTTTTGCCTTCCCGAGGCTCCAGCGGCAGGAGCAAGCGCCTTAGCAGTGGTGTCTGCTGCAACTGCTTGTTGGTAGAGTTGGTCAGCGCAAATTAGCACATCCTTCTTGTCTGATGGGACGGTGTTGTAGGTGTCACAGGCCCCGGCATCTTCAGGGTGTTGTAGGTGTAATGTGACACCACCATGAACTTGGCCAGCGCTGGGCGGCCAAGGATCCCGTTGTAAGGCAAGGGGATCTTGGCAACGTCGAACACAATCCTTTCTGTCCTGTAGTTCAGATCACTCCCAAAAGTCATGGGCAACGTGACCTTTCCCTTTGGTTGACTTCTTCCCGGGTAGACCCCCTGAAACGTGCCCGTCTCTTCGAGGTCTTCATCAGGAATCTGCAATTTCTCGATCACGGCAGGCGAGATTAAGTTCAGACCGGCCCTGCCATCGACCAGCATCTTTGTCACCTTGTGGTTGTGTATTGTTGGTGAAACCAACAATGGCAAGCACCCGACTGCAGTAGTGCGATCAGGGTGATCCTCAGTGTCAAAAATGATAGGTGTGCTGGACCACTTCAGCGGCCTTTGGGCATCAAACGACGGTTCGCCGCTGTAATCTTACGCGCCCACTGTTTAAGCTGGCCGTGAGAGGTATGAAGCGAGGCGCCGCCATCGACGCACATGGCCTTTGTAGCTTTCTGAAATTCTTGGTCACCAGACTCATCGTCCTCTTCGTGATCATCATATTCTGGCTTTTTGTCACGGCCCCGGGCGGGCCTCTCCTGCTGTTTATCTTTGCCGCGACGGCCCGCCTGGCCGTCACGCTTCTTGCTGGACCCCTCAGCACCGTCCTGGCCTTTCTCCTTGTCCCACCTCTCATATTCAGCCCTCTGCTTCTTAGCAATGAGCAAAACCTGTCGGTGGTTCTGTTGATCATGGCCTTTGGTGCGATGGATCTTGCAGTATTGCTTGTCGGAGTTTCCTGGCTTCTCGGCAGCTGCCAAGGCCCGGCAGGCGACACATCCGGCAATTTCCTTGCCGGGGTCATCTGCCTTGGTTTTCTTGGCGGAGCCGGCATCGTCACATCCCTCGACGGCAAGCACAGCTTTACCTTTGCGCTTCCTGTTGCGGCACCGGCCTTTCTTCACCGGGGCGGCAGTATCCTCATCTGAGGAGTCGGTTTCCACGCTGGCATCTTCGCCGGGGTACTTCCTTCCCTCTTCAGCTCGGGCACATCTGTCAGCAAGAACATAGAGTTCTGCCACATCTTTCATCTTGTTCATTGCCAGTTCTTCGCGCATCTTGCGGTTACGCACGTTCTGATGGAACGCACTGATGATGGCGGCAGGGTGATCATCAGGGATATTGTATTGTACCCGGCTGAACCTCTGTATATACTTGCGCAGACTCTCGCCTCCCTTCTGGGAATGACATGCAGGTCACTTGCTTGGCCATGGGCTTGGTGACCTCCAGTAAAGGCGCCCACAAACTCATGGCACAAATCCGACCAGGAGGAAATAGAGTCTACCGGCAAGTGCATCAACCACGACATGGCGTTGGGTTTAAGAGCCAATGGAAAGTAATTCGCAAGAACCTTATCATCGCGGGCTCAGGCAGCTTGCATCGCGATGGTGTAGATGCTGAGGAACTCAGGCGGGTGAGTCTTGCCGTTGTACTTTTCGCCAACGTCAGGTTTGAAGGCGCGGTGAGTGGGCCACTGGAACTGCCATAGCTCAGAGGTAAAAGACGGACAACCTACCTCGTAAGGTAGGCCTCCAGGGCTCTCCGGGGCCGGGTGGTTCACAGCAGGCCCTGCTCGCCTGTTTGACTGGTGGCGTCTTCATGGGCTCATTCCCGAAGAACTTGGCGCTGGTCACCGTGGGTCCGCGGGTCAGACGATGCTATGGAGATATCGTCGCCCGCAACGTCACGATGAGCCGGCGTCCGCGGTACCGGATGTGGAAGAGGTGAATGCACCATGGTCGCGGCACCGCCGGCTTTTCCGCCACTGGTCCGCGGGACTCCATCGGAGCGTCGACCCGGGGTCCCCACCGGACTTGGTTCGTCTTTGTTGGCCACCGCAACAAGGCTTCGGATAGTGGCTCTCCATTCATCGAGTTTCCCCGTAGTGGGAGGAAAGTCGAGGAGCAACTGCGCGCGCGCCAGGGCCTCTGCTGGCGTCGGTGGCAGCGAAACCTGCACGGATCGCGACGCGCTTTGACTTCTGACCATGTCAGAAGGAGCTCTATCACGACCCCGCGGCCGCATGCCATTTTCACCAGCGCCTCGGCGAGTGGGCAGGCCTTCTACGTCCCGGGAGTGGCGCTCGGGGCTCTTCCCGCGGCGACGCCCGGGATCTTCAGCGTGATTATGCTGTTTGTCACACGCTGCCTGTGAGGAGCGCGCTGTTGGCGCCGGCGTGGGAGTCTTGGAGGCCCTTGCGTCGCCTTCGGGCGGGGCGGCGATGACCCTGGAAGGCCCCGCTCCACCCGCGAAGGGCTTGGCTCCGCCTTTGGAATTGGCGACGTGTGGCCCGTTACCAGGCGCACAAACATCGCCGCCTCCCAAACTCCGGCTGCTGGGATGGTGTTGGTGTTCACGAGTAGCGCCCCGGGTCCTTTCTGTGACCGGTCCGCTGCTCGCCCGCGTCGGGACGGGCTGTCCGGCTTCCGACTGGCCAACCGCCACCGTCGTCTTCTTCTTGGGTGCCATGATGATGAAGAAGCGCCAAACTAACTGCTAAAGCCGATTCGCACAACTGCTTCCCCTACCTGGCGCACCAAAGATGTCGGTGGGAATGACACCTATGGGATCACAAGAATGCCTACTGTGGTTAGCGGGGCGCGGGGTCGTGAGAAGAGCGGATCAAACAGATAGGACACGCTTCGTTTATCCAGGTTCGGGCCGCGAGGATGCGTAAAACCCTACTCCCGCTTTGGTGGATCGTATATCTGTGTTCTTGAGCTAGCTATGGGGCGTGAGGAGCTCCAAAAAGCTGAATCCTTCCTCTGGTCGCCTCGGGCCTCCTTTATAGAAGAAAGGGCTTGCCACAGTGGCACACAGGAGGTGGAAAGGGTACGGTGCTGCGAGGTTATCCTTCGCATCACATGACAAGGCGCATTTAATGCGTCTTGCTTAGGTGTCCTTGCTTTATCGCGGACGAGGGAGAAACCTGTCTCGTCCGTCGCCGCTCCTTCTTGTGTCGACACGCGCCCTGGCCAGCGACGCCTGCGATGCCATGTAGGTAGGCAGGCAGCTAAGGTGGCGCAGTGGTGGGTCTTCACGAAGATCTGCATGCCACCACGCGGGTGCCTGCCTGCATGCGATGGTGGAGGTTTAGTCGGTGTGGGCCTGATGGTGGCCCTACGGGTGTCCTCGGCAAGGGCCTTGCCGGGGCCCCGGCAAGGGTCTTGCTGAGGCGCCTGCCATCATCCCCGACAAGGCGCTTGCCGGGGTCCTTGTGGTCTTCCTCGGCTGGGATCCCGCCAAGGGTTGTCGTCTCCTTAGTGCGTATCTGATCTTGAATGTCTTCACAAAGATCTGCATGCCGCCACCGGGATGTCTCCCGAATCCTTGACCTTTGGGGGCAGTGGACTCAAGGGTGATTTTCTTCGTAGGCGCGGGACGAGTTGCCACGGCAAGGGTCTTGCTGGGGCTGCTAGAACTATCTCCCGGCAAGGATCTTGCCGGGGGAGTCCGCTTCGTCCCCTTTGCTCTTCGTGGTCTTGGGCTTGGCGTTGTTCTAGTTCCCTTGAGCTTCGGTCTTACCCTGGCTCACCTCCCTTGCCTTGCTTGGTGTGGTGGTATCCGCGGCTCAGACTGCCCGTGCACAGTTATAGGGGTACAAAAAGTGTACCCCTCTTTTCATACACTGACAGATGAAGACCCCATCTTGTTATCCTCGATGGCAACAATACAATACGTGCATTGCTGCCCCTACTGTCACTGGGAAAGGACACCGCAAGATTGAACCCAAAGCTAAGCACTTCTCCCATTGCAAGAAAGAGCAATCTAGTAGGCCAAACCAAACTGAAAATTCAAAGAGACTTGCAAAGATAACCAATCATACATAAAATAATTCAGAGAAGATTCAAATATTGTTCATAGATAGAATAGATCATAAACCCACAATTCATCAATCTCAACAAACGCACCGCAAAAAGAAGATTACATCGAATAGATCCCCACAAGAGAGGGGGGAACATTGTATTGAGATCCAAAAAGAGAGAAGAAGCCATCTAGCTAATAACTATGGACCCGTAGGTCTGAAGTAAACTACTCACACTTCATTGGAGGGGCTATGGTGATGATGTAGAAGCCCTCCGTGATGGATACCCCCTCCGGCGGAGCTCCGGAATAGGCCCCAAGATGGGATCTCGTGGATACAGAAAGTTGCGGTGATGGAATTAGGGTTTTGGCTCCGTATCTGATCGTTTGGGGGTACGTAGGTATATATAGGAGGAAGGAGTACGTCGGTGGAGCAACAGGGGGCCCATGAGGGTGGAGGGCGCGCCTGGGGGGGGGGGGGGGGGTAGGCGCACCCCCTACCTCGTGGCCTCCTCCTTTGTTTCTTGATGTAGGGTCCAAGTCTCCTGGATCATGTTCGGTGAGAAAATCACGTTCCCGAAGGTTTCATTCTGTTTGGACTCCGTTTGATATTCCTTTTCTTCGAAACCCTAAAATAGGCAGAAAAACAGCAATTCTGGGTTGGGCTTCCGGTTAATAGGTTAGTCCCCAAAATAATATAAAAGTAGATAATAAAGCCCAATAATGTCCAAAATAGTAGATGATATAGCATGGAGCAATCAAAAATTATAGATACGTTAGAGTCGTATCAGGGCCCACGAGGCAGGGGGGCGCGCCCTCCACCCTCGTGGCCAGGTGGATGCCCTTCCTGCTGTGTTCTCAGTGCCAAATATTCTCAAATATTCCAGAAAAAATCATATTTAAATTTTAGGACATTTGGAGAACTTTTATTTTCAAGTTATTTTTATATTGCAGGGATAATTCAGATAACAGACAGAAAATACTTATTTTTATTTTATTTCATATAAATAACAGAAAGTAGAAAGATGGTACAGAAGGTTGTGCCTTCTAGTTTCATCCATCTCATGCTCATCAAAAGTAATCCACTAACAAGGTTAATCAAGTCTTGTTAACGAACTCATTCCGAATAACATGGAACCGGGGAAATTTTGAATAACACTATGTTACCTCAATGGGGATATGCACAACCCCAATAATAAGAATATCATATTTCTTCTTGACAGTAGGAAGAGGAAATTCAAAACCTCCAAATATAATCGATGGAATTTTCCAATAGAGTTGACACTATGAACTTGATGTTGTTTCCTCGGAAAGTGTACCGTATGCTCATTACCATTAACATGAAAAGTGACATTGCATTTAGTGCAATCAATAACAGCCCCTGCAGTATTCAAAAAGGGTCTTCCAAGAATAATTGACATACTATCGTCCTCGGGAATATCAAGGATAACAAAGTCCGTTAAAATAGTAATGTTTGCAACTACAACAGGCACATCCTCACAAATACCCACAGGTATAGCAGTTGATTTATCAGCGATTTGCAAAGATATTTCAGTAGGTGTCAACTTATTCAAATCAAGTCTATGATATAAAGAGAGAGGCATAACACTAACACCGCATCCAAGATCACATAAAGCAGTTTTAACATAATTTCTTTAAATGGAGCATGGTATAGTGGATACTCCTGGATCTCCAAGTTTCTTTGGTATTCCACCCTTAAAAGTATAATTAGCAAGCATGGTGGAAATTTTAGCTTCCGGTATCTTTATCTTATTTGTAACAATTTCTTTCATATACTTAGCATAAGGATTCATTTTAAGCATATCAGTTAATCGCATATGCAAAAAGATAGGTCTACTCATTTCAGCAAAGCGCTCAAAATCCTCATCATCCTCTTTCTTGGATGGTTTGGGAGGAAAAGGCATGGGTTTCTGAACCCATAGTTTTCTTTCTTTACCATCTTTCCTAGCAACAAAGTCTTTCTTATCATAACGTTGATTCTTTGATTGTGGGTTATCAAGATCAACAACAGGTTCAATTTCTATATCATTATCATTACTAGGTTGAGCATCATCACGAACATTATCATTAACATTATCACTGGGTTCAGGTTCATTACCAGATTGTGTTTCAGCATCAGAAATAGAAATATCATTTGGATTCTCAGATGGTTGAGCAATAGGTTCACTAGAAGCATGCAAAGTCCTATCATTTTTATTTTTCTTCCATTTAGAAGGACTAGGTGCGTCTATATTATTTCTGTGAGAATCTTGCTCAGTTATCTTAGGATGGCCTTCAGGATACAAAGGTTCCTGAGTCATTCTACTAGTTCTAGTAGCCACTCTAACAGCATAATCATTATTCTTACTATTCAATTCATTGAGCAAATCATTTTGAGGTTTAAGTACTTGTTCTACTTGAGTGGTAACCATAGAAGCATGTTTACTAATAAGTTTAAGTTCACCTTTAACATTAGCCATATAATCACCCAAGTGTTCAGGCATATTTGAATTGTATTTCAATTGTCTACCAAAATAAGCATTGAAGTCTTCTTGCTTAACCATAAATTTATCAAACTCATCTATGCATAGGCTAGCAAACTTAGTAAATGGGACTTCAGCTTTATCATATCTATAGAGAGAATTTACCTTTACTACCTGTGTCGGGTTATCAAGACCATGCACTTCTTCAATAGGTAATGGATTAAGATCATATGTTTCTTCAACAGGTGGTAAATTAAGGCCGTGTATTTCTTCAATAGGAGGTAAATTCTTAACATCTTTAGCTTTAATACCTTTTTCTTTCACAGATTTCTTTGCCTCTTGCATATCTTCAGGACTGAGAAATAGAACACCTCTCTTCTTCGGAGTTGGATTAGGAATAGGCTCAGGAAGTGTCCAATTATTTTCATTTGTCAACATATTATTCAATAGACTTTCAGCTTCATCCGGTGTACTTTCCCTGAAAACAGAACCAGCACAACTATCCAGGTAATCTCTGGAAGCATCGGTTAGTCCATTATAAAAGATATCAAGTATTTCATTTTTTCTTAAGAGGGTGATCAGGCAAAGCATTAAGAAATTGGAGAAGCCTCCCCCAAGCTTGTGGGAGACTCTCTTCTTCAATTTGCACAAAATTATATATATCCCTTAAGGTAGCTTATTTCTTATAAGAAGGGAAATATTTAGCAGAGAAGTAATAAATCATATCCTGGGGACTACGCACACAACCAGGATCAAGAGAATTAAACCATATCTTAGCACCACCCTTTAATGATAACGGGAATATTTTAAGGATATAAAAGTAGCGAGTTCTCTCATCTTTAGTGAACGGGGTGGCTATATCATTTAATTTAGTAAGATGTGCCACAACAGTTTCAGATTCATAGCCATGAAAAGGATCAGATTCAACCAAAGTAATTATATCAGGATCAACAGAGAATTCATAATCCTTATCGGTAACATTAAGAGATTGCTGCTTCCATTTAGCTAATAACCTCTTGAGTTCGTATCTATCTTTGCAAGCTAAAATAGCTAGAGCAACTTCTTTTTCAAAAACATAACCCTCAGGAATAACAGGTGATTCATATTTATTAGGAGAAGAGTCTTCATCATCACTTTCATCAATATTATCAGATTCAATATTTTCACTCTATCTAAACCTAGCAAGTTGTTCATCAAGAAATTCACCAAGTGACACAGTAGTATCAAGCATGGAAGTAGTTCAATCACTACAAGAAATATGTCAACTTGTGACCACCACTATTGGTCACTGAATGGTCAAAAATTTCCATTTGTGACCTTTTTGTGACCAAAACCATAAGGTCAAAAGCTGGCCGTCATAAACTGACTATAGCAACCTTTCTTCTGGAATGGTCGTAGAAGTTTATGACCAAAATACGTCTACTGTGGCGTTTTGGTCACTAGCAGCCTCCCCAGGCCACGTAGGCATCCGACGTGGCAATATGATGTGGCACAAGATTCAGCTCGGTCCAATTGGGTGTTTATATGGTCCAAGCCCATTAATTCAGCCTTTCTATATATTTTGTTCCTGTCAATTTTTGGTCAGACTTCATGGCCAAGCCCAACAATTCGGCCTTTTTATTTCATGGGTCATGGCCTTTTTTACAACAGTTTTAGTTTTTTTATAAAATGGGTCCACTAGTCAAACAGGTCCCACTTGTCAGGTTCTGATAAGTGGGTCCTAGCTATTAGGCCCAGATTCTTCATATTTCAATTTGACAATAAGAAAATAACCAGTAGTTAAATTGACAAGAAAAAAACACACATGATACTTCAAATAACAATAGCCAGATTCAATACAAGCTCTACAAATGACACGTCCTAGAAGCTGTAGCATATACAAGCTTATTTACAAGCTCTACAAATGACTGGTCCTACAAGCTCTAGCATTTACAAGTTCTACAAGTTACACGTAATACAAGCTTAGTTGATACAAGCTCTACAACTATGGGAATCAGTTACAAGCTCTACAAGTGTTTTCTTCTTCTACATGTAGCTCCTTCAATAGCGATCAAATGCCGGACTCACTGGAGAGTCAGGACTGTGCCTTCCACGGACGCCCTGTTACATGAATCAGTTGATAAAAATTAGAAAAACTGGAGCCAATATATTATGAACATTCCATTCAAAAAAGGAGTAAAGGACATTCTTTGTTTCATCACGTTACAAAGGAGCAGCACAAACCACAACTTTACTCGACACACATACACATACACACGCGAATATTAAGCTCAGTTCCAGCAACTATATCATGGTTTAACAGCTGGCCTCAGCATCATCAAACCACCATGCTTATGATCATAATCTAAGCATATCATCAAAAAAAACCTACATAGATAAAGATCACAGCACATCAAGCCACAGGCGCACCAACGCTGGCATGAGATTCAACGCAACAGCAGTGGGGCTACCACAACAGCATGAAAAACCTAAGCATACAAGAGAAAATAGATAGTTGGTGCTGGAGGGACTGGTGAATTACCTCAATGGCGTACTTGATGGGTGATGATGGTCCTTGTCAAGTAGTTGTCGTCCATAGTTAAGAGGTTTCATACATCTGTCTACAACAATCAGCAAACCAGAAATCAGAATGAATACTTCAATCTCATAAGAAGTTTAAAAAAGACTATAGCAGGACAGAAATATGTGGACTACTTCTAAAATGGTACATATAGCACATGCCCAAACAAATATGTGATTTCAAGGTCCCATTGAATATTACAGCAGTTAACAACAAGTGAAATTATTGTGATGTGCAAAATTTACAGTAAATACTCAACTGAATATTACTGAAACTTAACAGAAGTTAACTAAGCTTTTTTAGTTCCAGAATATACAAGTCAGAAAATAAGCTTGCAAGCAAGTTTATGTAAGTAATGCACAGTGGAGTACAATACTTCTATGGATTTCTGCAAATAATTCATGATTTTCTAACTAATCCAAGATCTCCATTTAATTTACTGGAAAAGTAAGTTAAATCTTGCTGAATCTTGTTAAATACTCCAAGCAAAATTACTCCACACATGTACAGTTCAACCTTGTTAAATACTCTAAGCAAAATTACTAGATTACTGGAGTACAACAAGTTAAATGTGTTGCACATGTCTCAAGGAACCAGCAGCGCTGCTTGCCCCCTTGGTCCAGCTCCTTGCTGTGCAGGAGGACCGAGACTCGGATGCAGACAATACAGAACAATACATTACAAAACAATACAAAAGTAGGAAGCCAAACATCTAAGCAAACATGATTGGCAGGAATGCAGCATCATGCATGTGCCGACTGCCCCACAGGAAACCCTACTACAATGATAGGGCTTCGGTAAAGGGACATTGCTGGTAACTCATCACAAAGTTCTGATGAAGTAAACCCCAGAAATAAAAGCTCGAGGATGGATGGGCAAAAGGTCATGGGCTTCAATAATCATGCTAGCCTTTTCAGATGGTTTAAAGTAGGGAAAGGCAGAAACTGGTAAGTTTTGCTGGAGCAGAACTGACATTATTTTCTAGCCCAGACCCAAACAAGAAATGTACAGAATATACTAGCGCCAATCATATCACCACTAATAGTACAATAAACTCAGATCTTATAGATCAAATTGAACACTATATATGCAGAATATTTACAGCTAAGATTTATCTTTGGACTGTATTTGGACACTAAATATGCAGAATATTTTAGATTACCAACAATAAAAGTTCATGACTGTCAACTAGGAATGTACAGTTTCTGGCAATCAGTTAAAACAAGGGAAGAATCTATATATCACATTCAAGGAACTAAGTTGATATTATCAGCATCCAAAATCCTTTGAAAAGCCTACATGTGAAACAAGAAGAAGCACAGCGGCCCGATGTGCCTAGGGGTCAGGGAGGAGGACGATGAGAGAGCGCAGCGGCATCCATGGCGTCAGAGCCAAACAGGCCTCCATGGCCACAGTCAACTCCCTCTTCTACCGCTTTCAACAAGAACTTGTGATCCCTGTAATGTACCGTTGTTAAATAAAGCAACACATAAGAATATGGAAGAAAGCCTTTTGCGTCGCTCTCCAATTACATAGAACAACAAATGTAGCAAAGGGCCCTGTGATGGTTAGATATGCCTTGCCTTGTTGTGTGGTGAGTAAGAACTAGAGAGAGGAAATGGTAATTAGTACCTTCCTGATGCCCGTGAAACGCAGAAGCAACTGCGATAGTCCCATCAGTGGTCTCCACAACTGCAAAAGAACGAAGAAGATGGTTACCGAGGCACCCAAGTTACTTCATAATCTGCACAGGATTGACCCAAAATGTAGCACCTATGTAGAAGAAACTATGAAATGTGTAGAAGAATCATCACATGAACAAACAAAGAAGACCCCCATGAACTTGGAAGGCTATGAACACTAGCAGGACGCACGACAGACCTTGGAAGACTGACTGCGTGTAACCTGTGAAGAATACAAATAAAACAGGGGCATAATACCAATCCTACACACTTCACTTCTATGCTGGTAGGAATAGGATAGCATACAAGAATTAGTACATCCTGAATCATGATTGGATGTGGCAGAGATGCAAAAAATATATAGAGTAGTTGATTCCTAAGCATGATAACATATAAACATGTCAAGGCACACTGTCAGTTACTATGATTGACATTTTTGTCAACAGATGCTACAAACAAGTCACGTGTTGGTCGCACATTAGCACATGAAGCTACCAACCGAACGAATCTTTTGCTTCTAGAAACACTCTGTTCATCACAAGATATAGATTGCAGTATAGAACTCTGTTTAGCACAAACCACATTGTACAATCTTTTAACTTTGTTCAGCAAAAACTAGAGAGTATAGTCTACAACTCTGTTCAGGTAAAACTACAGAGTACTAAACTCTACACCAGTACCAACCCTGTCGGCAGTTCCTTGATATGAAACTCTGAAACTCTGTCACTTCTATGCTAGTACAATAAAGTAGTACTCCACAACGTCCGTACTCGATCGGTACTGCTGTATGATGGCCAAGTACCCCAACGAATGCAAAATGCAACCTGTTCCGACTACACAAAATTCAGCTACACTGGTAGGCACTTGACATCCCCCAACTACGTCTGTAAGCCCTGCTCTACAGTTCAATTGAAACTAACTCACGTGCGCAAGAAACAAAAATACCTTGCATGTATTTATGCGTTGGCCTCAGGGGACTGCAACTACGCAAAGACGAGGAGGGTGTCAACCGTTGCTGCACTGGAGGCACCATCAAGAAATACCCTCCAGCTCCTAACCTACGGAAGAGATCCATCGAGCACTAACCAACTCTTGACCTCGTCATCACTATCTAGTGCATATCACGAACAGATCTCACGCGGAAAGGCGGGAGGTAGATGGATCTCATCTATTACCTGGGAGAGACGCCTGCTGCCAGTCGCCGGTCGCGGTCGCAGTCGCCCGAGCCGAGGGAGCCGATGGTGCTGTCCCATCCTGGTGGAAGGAGACCCTAGACAGGCCACGCGCGCGCCGGATCCGGCCAGATTCATGGAGCTCCATGCTCATCGGCGAGCAAGACAGCCGTGGTTGCTGGGCAGCGACGCTTCTATCTCCAGCGAAGTCGAGGTGGGCGGTGGAGAGCAGGGCCGATCGAGATCACAGAGGGAGGGAGAGGGTTGGGGGTGGCGGGCGTGGGTGCGTGGGGAATGAGGGCATGAGGGAGATGGATCCATGAGGTCCGCTGCCATGGCTTTCTGATCCGCACGACCGTCGCCGTGGTTTTCGATCTACGGGAAGGTGAGGGGATGGCGATGGCGGCGGCGGCGTATGGATCTAGGAGAGAGAGGAGGGGAAGTCGTGCGGGGGACGAGTGGTGTGCGGGGGAGAGTGGGTGGGTGTGGGTGGGTGAGAGGGTGGATGTTGGATCCAGCCGCCGTGGAGGGCTCAGATTTCATAGAGCGGGGCGATCCGCGTGAGAGATCCTGATTGGTTTGATATTTTTGTCATTTAAAATAGTTTCTAAGTGCTAAAACATAGTAAAATGTGATGCAACTGCCCGTATTATTTTGCAAAATGGCACCACTAAAATTTTCACTCAAATTATACCACATTTTATGAATGATCACCAACTTTAATGCATTTCCAATCTTTCTACCTATTTTTGGCCATTTAAATGGCTTCCTTCCGTGTCAGCTGGGACTGGATCAAATTTGAACTTAACCTACTTCATATCTTGCTCCTTATTTTTTACATAAATCATTTTAAGATACACAAGTATATATTTCATCAGAGATGCGCCAATAGTTTTGCAAGATTCCACACACAGATACAAATGGTCAAGCCCGCCGTTTTGACCACATTTTGAAACGGGCATAAAAAATTCAAAAAAAATCAAAAAATTGGAAAACCTTTGCATTGTGTCATTATATATGACCAAGTTTCCAGGAAAAATAATAAACTTCGAATACGGAAATTTATTTAAAAAAGTGTTCTTAGAAATGAGCTGTCATGCGTGAAGATTCGTGGCTTTCAAGCCAAATGATCAATCTTATGGCCACATTCATGGCATAGTTTGTTCAAATGACCTCATATTGTGCACAAGGGTGCATCTTAGAATTCCAAACAATGTTGCCTAAGGGAGTTTTCATTTTCATTGCACAAAAGAGCCATTTTCCATTTTTCGAGTGCCAAAAAGGCGGTTTTTTTGTGAAGGACCTCCCAAATAATTGTTGCAAAATTGGACCAAATCATTTTTCTAAAATACTAGGCCATATTTAATGCACAATCGACCAAATGGTTGGGTGTAAAAAGTTTTGATCCACCTCTCGTGAAAAAGACAAATTCCCACCGATTCAGCTGGAAGCGGGTCAAATTTGAACTGCAGCTGCCTCATAGTTTGCTCTTTAGTTTTTCCAAAAATCATTTCTAGGTAGATAAGTATCTATTTTATCAGAGAAACACCAAAAAAATTCCAAGATTCAACCACTAGCTAGGAACGGTCATTCCCGCTGTTTTGACCGCATTTTGAAACGGGCATAAAATTTTTAAAACAAATCAAAAAATTGGGAAACCTTCACATTATGTCATTATATGTGGCCAAGTTCCCAGGAAAAATAATAAACTTTTAATACAGCAATTATTTTTAAAAAGTGTTCTCAGAAACGAGCTATCACGTGTGGAGATCAATGGCTTTCAACCAAATGATCAATCTTATGGCCAGATTCATGGCATAGTTTGCTTAAATGATCTCATATTGTGCACAAGGGTGCATATTGGAATGGCAAACAATGTTGCCTACGGAAGTTTTCATTTTCTTTGGACGAAAAAACCATTTTCCATTTTTCGAGTGCCTAAAAGGAGGTTTTTTTGTGAAGGAACTACCAAATAATTGTTGCAAAAATGGACCAAATCAATTTTATAAAATACTAGGCCATGTTTAATGCACAATTGACCAAATGGTTGGGTGTAAAAAGTTTTGATCCACCTCCCATGAAAAAGACAATTTTCCGCTGATTCAGTTGGAAGCGGGTCAAATTTGATCTGTAGCTGCCTTGTAGTTTGCTCTTTATTTTTTTCAAAAATCATTTATAGGTACATAAGTATCTATTTAATCATAGAAACACAAAAAAAAATCCAAGATTCAACCACTAGCTAAGAACGGTCATTCCCGCCGTTTGGACCGCATTTTGAAACGGGCATAAAATATTCAAAAAAAATCAAAAAATTGGGAAACCTTCACATTGTGTCATTATATGTGGCCAAGTTCCTAGGAAAAATAACAAACTTGTAATACGGTAATTATTTTAAAAAAGTGTTCTCAAAAACGAGCTATCACGTGTGGAGATCAATGGCTTTCAAGCCAAATGATCAATCTTATGGCCATATTCATGGCATAATTTGTTCAAATGATCCCATATTGTGCACAAGGGTGTATATTGGAATGGCAAACTATGTTGCCTAAGGAAGTATTCATTTTCGTTGGACGAAAAAACAATTTTCCATTTTTCGAGTGCCCAAAAGGAGGTTTTTTGTGAAGGACCTCCCAAATAATTGTTGCAAAATTGGACCAAATAATTTTTATAAAATACTAGGCCATATTTAATGCACAATTGACAAAATTGTTGGGTGTCAAAAGTTTTGATCCACCTCTGGTGAAAAAGACAAATTCCCGCCGATTCAGCAGGAAGCGGGTCAAATTTGAACTGCAGCTGCCTCACAGTTTACTATTTATTTTTTCCAAAAATCATTTATAGTTACATAAGTACCTATTTAATCATAAATACATGGTTTTATGGTGATACATCGAGGTTTGGGCGGTGGCCAAGGCCCCCAACTCTAGAGCGCGTAAACTCGCATGCCCGACGCGTGGTCACCGCGTGACCGTGGCGTTGCCATGTGTTCTGGGCAGCCTAGGCATGTCTAGTCGGTTGGGCACTCCCCAGGTAGGTTCTAGGAAGAAAATTACAACATAAGATTCTCACGAGGAGACCGATCGATGCTCAAACATGAATTAGCAGCCAAGTGTTTGATTAGCGGTACGGGAAATGCACATGGCCAATGGGCGTGAGTTTTTGCTGAGGATGATCATCGACTAAGAAGAATGTCTTTGCAAATTTTCAGATCAAAAGGAGGATCCTAGGTGGTACTTGCTTTGCAAAGTACCACACTAGACAGAAATATGAATGTTGAAGCTGGGCTCAAAATAATGAATAGATTGAGCTGAAATTTGGTGGAGGATGGTTATTTGGGCATTGGAAAGCACCGTAGAAAATTGATACCATTTGGACATGCCAAAGTGGTACTTCCTAATGTTCTTCTATGGACAGAATCTTGGGAAAACTAGTGAGAGAAATTGGATGAATAAAATGAGCTCAAATTTGGTGTAGGTAAGTTACATGGGTATGGTTATGCCTTGGTAGATTTTCAGATCATTTGGGTAAGGCTAGCTAGTACTTACTTCACAAAGCTTCTCTCGAGGTAGATGGAGCTGAATATTATCATGTGGCAATGATTTGGGTATGGAAGAGTGCCCAAAGAGTTTGAGGTTAATAGGAGGTGTCTAGATAACACTTGCTTTGCAACGTGCCAATTTGGCCATAAAATATAAATTGAACCTGGGCTCACATAGATAATTTGCTTGAGCTGCAATTTGGAGGAGGGTTATAATTTGGGCATCTGAAGAAACTGTATAAATTTCATGTCATTTGGATATATATAAAAGGTACTTCCTTCACAATGCTTCTAGGTGGACAAAAACTTTGGAAATTTGCCGAGGAAGATTTGTTAGGCAAGTGGAGCTGAATTTTGTCATGCGGTAATTATTTGGATAGGAAAGAGTGCCAAAAATTCCGAGGGCAATCAAGAATATATAAATAGCACTTCCTTCATAAAGTGCTGTCGTGAACAGAATAGGAAAATGAATATTGTTGAATTAGTTTTGAACTAGGCAAGTAAGGATTTTTACATATTTGATGAAGATATGCCCAAAGAATTTATGAGATTTTTTGGGGAATTTTGGGAATGACAGAAATATAGGTTGCTTCACAACCTAGGGCAAAAACTGCCACATGGACATGACACATAGGCAAAACTAATGAGGTGGCGCCTAGTCATAGCAACCCACCACATTTTACAAGGTTATGACCATCTATATTGGTCATGATCAGCTAGAAATAAGGCAACAGACCAGTGCTATCTGCTTTATGACCATTTCGTGTAAGGAAATTACGACCTTTCTAACCAAAATGGTCGTTATAGTTTAGGTTTTGGAGCCCCCCGAACAACTTTTGACCAATTGGTCTGAAATGGTCATAGATCTATGACCAATTCTTCCAGGATCACTAACAGAAGGTCACAAGTTGACATATTTCTTGTAGTGAATCATAAGTATCATGCATAGCATAAGTAGCATCATCAATAAAATGTGACATATCAGAACGAATAACAGAAGAAGGTTTAGGTGTCGCAAGCTTACACAAAACAGAAGGTGAATCAAGTGCAGAGCTAGATGGCAGTTCCTTACCTCCCCTCCTTCATAATGATAAGCTGATATAAATCCAAAATGACTCAAAGAATAGAGCTATGATCCCCGGCAATACCGCCAGAAATAGTGTTGATAACCCACAAGTATAGGGGATCGCAACAGTTTTCGAGGGTAGAGTATTCAACCCAAATTTACTGATTTGACACAAGGGGAGCCAAAGAATATTCTCAAGTATTAGCAGCAGATTGTCAATTCAACGACACCTGGAAACTTAATATATGCAGCAAAGTATTTAGTAGCAAAGTAATATGATAGTAGTGGTAACGGTAGCAAAAGTAATGTTTTTGGTATTTTGTAGCGATGATAGCAATAGCAACGGAAAAGTAAATAAGCGAAGAACAATATATGGAAAGCTCGTAGGCAATTGATCAGTGATGAAGAATTATGCCGGCTGCGGTTCATCATGTAATAGTCATAACCTAGGGTGACACAGAACTAGCTCCAATTCATCAATGTAATGTAGGCATGTCCGAATATAGTCATACGTGCTTATGGAAAAGAACTTGCATGACATCTTTTGTCCTACAATCCCGTGGCGGCGGGGTCCTAGCAGAAACTAAGGGATATTAAGGCCTCCTTTTAATAGAGTACCGGACCAAAGCATTAACACATAGTGAATACATGAACTCCTCAAACTACGGTCATCACCGGTAAGTATTCCGATTATTGTCACTTCGGGGTTAATGAATCATAACACATAATAGGTGACTATAGACTTGCAAGATAGCATAAAAACTCTCATATATTGATGAAAACATAATAGGTTCAGATCTGAAATCATGGCACTAGGGCCCTAGTGACAAACATTAAGCATAGCAAAGTCATAGCAACATCAATCTGAGAACATAGTAGATACTAGCGATTAAACCCTAACAAAACTAACTCGATTACATGATAAATCTCATCCAACCCATCACCGTCCAGCAAGCCTACGATGGAATTACTCACGCACGGCGGTAAGCATCATGAAATTGGTGATGGAGGATGGTTGATGATGATGATGGCGACGGATTCTCCTCTCCGGAGCCCCGAACGGACTCTAGATCAGCCCTCCCGAGAGGTTTTAGGGCTTGGCGACGGCTCCGTATCGTAAAACGCGATCAATATTTCTCCTCTATTTTTTTCTCGCCGAAAGCAAATATATAGAGTTGAAGTTGAGGTCGGAGGAGCTCCAGGGAGCCCATGAGGTAGGGGGTGCACCCCCCACCTTCGTGGCTAGGGTGTGGGCCCCCTGGTCTTCATCTTTTGCAAGGATTTTTTATTATTTCTGAAAACATGTTCCGTGAAGTTTTAGGTCATTTCGAGAACTTTCGTTTCTACACATAAATAACACCATGGTAATTCTACTGAAAACAGCGTCAGTCCGGGTTAGTTCCATTCAAATCATGCAAGTTAGAGTCCAAAACAAGGGCAAAAGTGTTTGGAAAAGTAGATACGATGGAGACGTATCATCTACCTTATTAATCGCATGCCTACACCTGGTCTTAACCAAGATACACCCATCTACCGTCTCCTTAAGGTGCACCCTGATAACAAGTATCTTCGCACTTTTGGGTGCGCCTGCTGGCCTAGTTTGCGCAAATATAATACACACAAGCTTGCTCTCCGTTCCACCATGTTTGTTTTCTTGGGCTATAGTCCGATGCATAAGGGATACAAGTGTCTTGATCGTTCCACGGGACGTATCTACATCTCGCGTGACGTCGTTTTTGATGAGTCTGTTTTTCCTCATGCCACTCCAGGGGATAACCATCGATGTCTCTTCTTTGGCTGATGTTCTCTCTTTTCCTCCCACTGAACCGGCTACGGGTGACCATGTGTGCAAATACAACTTGTCCTATTTGTATACTGACACGCCTGTTTCAGGCCCTGTTGCTACTATGCAGGATCCTTCGGCTGCTCCATCCCCAGCGCTTGACGTGCATGGCGCATGCACGCCCTCTTCCCGCCGCCCCCATGTGGATGTCGTGTCGCACTCCCTCGCAATCGACGTGCATGGGACATGCACGTCCCCCCGCTCCTCGGCTCCCATGTCGCCCGGCCTGGCCGGCCCTTCGGCGCCCGCGTCACCTGGCCCGTCAGCTGTCGCGTCGCCCAGCTCGATCGGCCCGTCTTCGCTGCCGGTCGCTCCACCCGGCCCTTCGGCGGACTCCTTGTCGCGCCCTGACGCGTCAATGTCTACCCGGTGACCGCGACTGCTGCTCCACCGTCGACACCGCAGCTCGCGTCGCCTTCTGTCGAGGGTAGTCCTGCTCCCTCTACCGCAACGCCTCCAGCTGCTCCTGCACACACCATGGTAACCCGCACACGTGATCATTCTCGTCGTGTAAGACAGAAGAGTTGTTTCATATGCCTCACGTTAGCTTCGACCACATGAGTTGAATTATGCCACACAAGATTTGGAGTTAGCAGCTGTAGTGCATGCGATCAATACCTGAGGACATTTTCTTATTGGAAATCATTGTGATGTGTACACGGATCATAATAGTCTGAAGTACATTTTCACACAGAAGGAGTTGAATCTCAAGCAAAGGAGATGGTTGGAGCTTATACAGGATTATGACTTGAAGTTGCACTATCATCGAGGCAAGGCCAATGTCGTAGTAGACGCTTTGAGCTGGAAAAGTTACGCCAAAACCGTTGTAAGCGGAGGATTACCAAAGGAGTTAGTCGAAGATCTCAGGGAGGTACGTTTCGAGATAGTCCCTAGAGGTTTTGTTGCAGCATTAGAAATTCAGTCGACATTATTGGGTAAGATTCAAGAAGCTCAGAAGGATGATCAGGAAATTGCTGAGATAAAGGAGAAGATGAGTAAAGGAAAAGCCAAAGGTTTTTGTGAAGATGAGCACGACACCTTGTGGTTTGAAGACTGTGTTTATGTGCCCAATAATGCAGATATTAGGAAGTTGATACATTAGGAGGCTCATGACTCGCCATACTCAATACACCCCGGAAACACCAAGATGTATTTGGATTTAAAGGAGCATTTCTGGTGGACGGGAATTGACGGTGTCCTGGACTAGGGGGTACTCACCACGTCATCTCCCGATCTGTTAGATTGGGCCGAGGACCCCCATGGCCGTATACTCATGGGCCAGTTCGGACAGTTGCCGCATACATGGAAGATTCCACAAGACTTGGTGATCAAGACAAGGACTCCTCCCCACCGGCGTATTCGGCTAGGACTCTTGTTATCCTAGGCCTCTGGTGCATAAATAAACCGAGGCCAGGCTGTCAGTAGAGGAACAACAATCATACCATAGGCTAGCTTCTAGGGTTTTAGCCTCTATGATCTCGTGGTAGATAACCTCTTGTAATACTCATATCATCAATATCAATCAAGCAGGACGTAGGGTATTACCTCCATCAAGAGGTCCCAAACCTGGGTAAATATCGTGTCCCCTGCCTCATATTACCATCGATCCTAGATGCATAGTTCGGGACCCCCTACCCGAGATCCGCCGGTTTTGACACCGACATTGGTGCTTTCATTGAGATTTCCGCTGTGTGATCGGCAAAAGGATCAATGGCTCGCCCGTAGGGCAACTGCGACGCTGCCATCTTCATCGCCGGCTTGACTAGACACCTTGGCTCGACCGAGGACCGTGCTCCATCTCCGATCGTCATGTTCGGACGGGGGCCTTCTTCAAGATCAACTCCGTTCTCTATCATGATCATAGAGTAGTCATCCATGGAGCTCGAGGGCTCAACGTCAACATTGCCCGCGGGCGGCCGTGCTATTTTTATGGACAACGAACTTGTATTCACCATCACCACCTCCTCGAGCGTCAGTTTGACAATTGCTTTGGTTGAATAGTGCGGAATTACGTCTACAACAGCCACGCAAAACTTTGTCGAGTTCCGATGGAGGAATCTCCAACAATCTATGATATACCGTAGCTCTGTCAAATCTGGACAGGAATCTGGACGAGTTTAGGGTGTGGTCTCTAGAGCCCAGCTCGGAGGTCCTTTGGAAGATCCAACCGTTCATCTACAGTGGAATTTCCATATCTACCACCCCTCCAAATTTCAGCTCGATCCGACGGTTCAAACTCCGGGAACCTTCCGATGAGTGGACCAATTTTCGGATCCGTTTTCCGCGTGAATACGGATCCGGCCCGAATTCATGTTTATTTATGAACGTGATATTGGACAACCTTTTTAGAGGAATTCTCTTCTAGGGTAATGTGCGTTGTTTTTAAACATGTGCCCATAAATTTTTAAGCCTGCCTTGAGGTCATCTTCATCATCATGCTACTGTCAAACCAGTCTGGCAATATTGCTCCAAGGCTGCCGACCTGCGGTAGACACGTCGTCACTTTGTTAAGCCGAGCTCAACTTCTTCGGAGCATCATCTCAACAAGACGAACAAGAGTCCGGCATCGCGAAGGATAAATCATCACCAACATTGCCGCCCCAAGGATTACATGGAGCGGGCATACCGGCATCGCAGCACGGTCACTTCATCAAGCCGGCATCGACCACGTCACGACCTGCATCGGCAGGGCCGCACTATTGCTTCTTCAAGCCGGTGTCCATCACTCCAACCTACTTCGACTCATCGGCTGACATCGAGGCTTCGACATCTCGGCTGGACCGGGGGCTGCGCCATCTCTTCATCAACCTACTCCGAAGACTTTGGCGTCACTAGCTGACCAGCTCTATCACGTTAGCTGGACCGAGGGCTTTGCCTCGGCGAGCCAACCTTTGCCAGCATCGCCATACCGTCGCTTTATCGCCCATCAGGCAATGGGTGTGCGGATCGAGTCCCAATTTTTGGAATCACCTTTCTTCGAATTGCTACAACAAATAAACCAGGTGCTATTAATCCTAGTATTTTTTGCTTGTTCGGGTTCATTTTTCCCAAGGAATTATTACTCTGGTTTGTTCATCATATGTACACAGGTCTATCAAATGATGGCCGCATTAACGAGGGTCGCATGGTTGTTCGGTCAGTTTTCGTACATGGTCTGGCGAACGCCACATCCGGAACTTGGACCGACCTGTGAATTCAGGCTTTGTCACGCCTTTACCTCATCACGCCGACACCCTACATCGACATTGACTTCGGCGCCAGGCCATATTTCTTTTATTACTCACTTTGCATAAATTATTTATTATGCAATGATTTTTTTAATTAGTATTATTACTATTATCTCCGGTTTGCACTATTTCTTGTAGACAGGAAAACGATCCGGGTTGGGCAATATCGTCCACTCGGCGTACTGACATACCATGTCACCTTGGCTGGACGGGGGGCTTCGTCAACACTTCATTACCCCATGCCAGGGACTTCGGCATCACTCTGCCGGCCCGCATGCATTGACCGTACTATGTCACCACTTCGGAGTGCCGAGCTCTTTGCTCCGCCACCTTGAGACCGGCTTGGGGGACGGAACCTTGTCCTGCATCAAGCTCGGGCCGCATCATCAATACCGAACACATTAACCAACTAAGTTGCCTTCATGCTCAAAGTTTTAAATTTCTAACTTGTGTTCGGTTCGACCAAGCATTATACCTTTTTGAAAAAAGGTTGCTTGTAGAGAATCTCCTTGTCAAAACTTTGTTTGTGACACACAAATTCAAATACCCCGTTTACTTGGGGGCTCCCTTGATGGAGCTTTTCCTGATGCATATGATTATACTTGTACGGCTTCGTTCCTTGTTCATGTATCATGCCACAATATGCACCATATTGACCTAAGCTATTTGCAAGCTGGGTTGCCTGGCTCCTGTGCTTACCCCTACCTTCCCGATTGTTCGGCTAGGGATTAAAGGGAGCACCTCTGCGATTGTCACGACCGGGTCATCCGAGCTCTGACCTCAGACTGGGTGAAGCGGAAAGCTAGCGCTGTTATTGTTTTCAATCATGGTCGGCACACAACGGAACTCATGAGTACAAAAAATCTATTGCACAAGTCTCATAGTATTAATGAGCACCGAAGAAAGGTATCAGTGGGGGTACTATTTTCTTCGAAGATGCTTCTTACACTTTGTTAGTAATATAGCATAAGTTCCCTGAGCGCACTTTGTCTGTTACAGCCTTATGGCCTGATTGCCTGGTCAGCGGAAACACCGTCGATACTCTCGACAGGTGGACTACATGACACTTTTCGGCCCTTGGCCGAAGAGGGAGAAGCCGACGGTCGGTTAAGACGCGTTTAAAGTTCGGGTGAACACAAATATGATATAAGTACTTCGGTACATACAATCATTATACATAAAATTCTTACCCAAGTCACTTGGTGGCTCTTAAAACTTATATATGAGCTGCAAATGTGTTTTCTTCTTGGTCGTTGTCAAAACACGATAGAAGCACAATTTTTTCTTTATCTTCCAATTTTCGGATTGGCACCGAACACTTGATCTTGTTCGGATGTCATGTTTTTACTAACGTTTTTTTGGTTTTCCAAGCTTTTTGACACTTTTAAACTATTTGTGTGTTTCCAGCACAAGTCTCACGGTGCAATGCCGGACACCTTTATAGATTCGGCAAAAACATTCTCGAATCTCACTATATATGCATTGGTTTTGAATTGTGTCTTCGGTCAATAGTTGGGTTGCCCGGCTCCTCCGCTTGCCTCCTACGTTCCGCTTTTTCGGCTAGGTGTGCAAAGCGAGAACCACTGCGATTGTGCTTCCAGCTCACATGGTTAAGCACCTCAGTGGAGAAAGCCAAAAACTGA
Source organism: Triticum aestivum (assembly GCF_018294505.1). Taxonomy (NCBI): domain Eukaryota; kingdom Viridiplantae; phylum Streptophyta; class Magnoliopsida; order Poales; family Poaceae; genus Triticum; species Triticum aestivum. The sequence goes on along the minus strand of NC_057806.1, from coordinate 517,434,730 downwards.
CTGTCACAATAAGCATAAACTGGTCAGCGATCCGATGACGGTGCTAAATGACGGGCCATTCATAACAATGGTCGAAGTGTTTACGGCTTGACCTCGACTGTCGCCAAACACTACCGGGGGCTAGTAACTGGCCTCCCAAACTAAATCCTCAATATTTTTCTCTTACATTAGGGATGAGGTTTCATGATCATGCTTAGCATGACAACCCAAAGAAAGGAACCAATAGCGGGACTATTTTCTTTGGAAGACATTTCTTATGTTAAACACCAATATAACATATCTCTCTGCGTACCTTTGTTTATAAAACCGTATGGCCAGATTGCCTTGTTGGTCGTAAATCTTTGCCCTCATAAAGGCTTTATAAAGTAGTACAAACACTCCTCAGCTACTAGCTGAGGAGGTGGAAGCCGATGGTCGGTCAACAAAGTTTTGTATAATGCGGATCCGAGTATTAATGATGTAAAGTACTTGGATACATAGAGTCATTACACATAAATTGTAATTTTACTATGGATATCGATCCTTAATTCGGCCACCCGTGCCCGCATTAAGGCTCGGGGGCTACTGGGCTTCGGGCTTATTATTTAAAAATACTAAAGGGGCACATCGATCCCCTAATCTGGTGTTGCCACCCGACCAGTGTCTCGGGGGCTACTGCATTGCCTGTTCAATGCAGAAAATTTTAAGTGCAATACAGTTGCCAAGGAGATTTTGATCCTCAGGTTGGTCAGCCGCACCCAACCTAAGTCTCGAGGACTGAGCACGCCGCTTTTTGTGTCCCGAAGTATTCTGCCGAACTAGGACTTGATCCTTAGGCCGATTTTGCAAATCAAACTAAGTCTCAGCGGCTACTGGGATCAGCGGTCTTACGTCATCATTCAGGTGCATCTCGGGTTTTAGACCGATACACACCTTGAGGGCTACTGGCTATATATCTCAGCAGAGAATAAATTGCACCAATAATACATATTGACAAAAAATCGGCCCACAGTTGGGGTGGTGCACCACCTCGGAAGCAGTCCGGCATAAAGCTCGGGCGCTAGTGGCTGGCTCCATAGAGGGCATTTCCGGCATTAAGCTCGGCTAAACTCCTTCAACTTTTTTGAACCAAGGTGATATGACAGCTCGGATATAGTCCGGCGTTGGAGCTTGGACATAGTCTGGCATTGGAGCTCGGATATATTTCGGCGTTGGAGCTCGGATACATTTTGGCGTTGGAGCACGAAAGCAGTCCGACATTGGTGCTCGGCTGCAAAAAAATACCTCGAATGCATTCCGGCGTTAGAACTCGGATGCAAGAGGACACTGCCTCCCGAGAACAACTTCAAACCCGAGGTGTGGCATAAAAATAACAAGGCATTGATAATGGCCGAAAAGTTAAAAGAGCTCCTCGGATACCCGACGTGTACACTCGTCGAATGCATTTCGGCAATCCTCAAGATCGAAGATGAGAAGATTTGTTGAACCAGTTTTCAAGACCGACAACCGAAGATGAAGAACAATTCGGAAGAATCGAGGAGCGTCCCTAACTTGAAGACCGGTTCGGGGGGCTACTAACAGTGTCTTGGACTAGGGGGTACTCACCACATCATCTCCCGATCTGTTACATTGGGCCGAGGACCCCCATGGACGTATACTCATGGGCCAGTTCGGACAGTTGCCGCATACATGGAAGATTCCACAAGACTTGGTGATGAAGAAAAGGACTCCTCCCCACCGGCGTATTCGACTAGGACTCTTGTTATCCTAGGCCTCTGGTGCATTATATAAACCGAGGCCAGGCTAGTCGATAGAGGAACAACAATCATACCACAGGCTAGCTTCTAGGGTTTTAGCCTCTACGATCTCGTGGTAGATCAACTCTTGTAATACTCATATCATCAATATCAATCAAGCAGGACGTAGGGTATTACCTCCATCAAGAGGGCCCGAACCTGGGTAAATATCATGTCCCCTGCCTCCGATTACCATCGATCCTAGATGCACAGTTCGGGACCCCCTACCTGAGATCCGCCGATTTTGACACCGACAGGAATGAAGAAGGATATTGCCGAGTATGTAGAAGTATGTGATGTATGTCAGAGAGTGAAGGAAGAACATCAGAAGCCAATAGTATTACTACAGCCTATGCCGATACCCGAATGGATGTGGGAGAAGCTTGGCATGGATTTTATCACCGGATTACCCGGGAATCGATCGGTATATGATTCTATTTGGGGTAGTGGTAGATCGTCTGAACAAACTAGCCCACTTTATCCCAGTGAAAACCACCTATACGAGTGCGAAGTTGGCCAAGATATATATGACCAGGATCGTATGTCTGCAAGCACTAGTAGAAAAAGGGCCATTTGTCCTGGTTCATAAGGCCCATCTGTCCCGGTTGCAGAACAGGGACTAAAGGGTCGTTACTAATGCCCTTGGCCTTTAGTATCAGTTCTTATAAGAACCGGGGTAGATGGGCCTCCACGTGGCCGCTGTGGCGAGCCCAGGCAGGAGGGCCTTTAGTCCCGGTTGGTGGCACCAACCGGGACCAATAGGCATCCACGCGTCAGCTATTCAGGGGCTAGGGTCTTTCTTTTTTTATGAAAGGGCGGCGGATTAGGGGGTTTTGTATGGTTAATTAAGGTGTTTCATATATTGTGTTAGGTAGTTAATTAACTAATAGAGAGAAGTGTCCTCTCTTATCTCTGTGCTTGGTCAACGCTACGTACTATACGTACAGAGAGGCCCTCGACACGCTAGCTAGTAAGAAAATGAAGGAAACCATTAAGTTCAGAAGTTAGTCATGCATACCGAGAGAAGTGATCGACCTCTCCTTCTCCGAGAGATTCGTCGAACAACAAGTTTTCATATTATCTATCCGACGCTACTGGCTACATACATATAAAATATGTAAGATCTGTTACAATCCCCTAGCATCCGAAATCAAGTTCCACATGGTTTTCTTCGGCTTTATTGATGACGTGGTCAAGAAAGAATCCCGCTAATTCCTCTTGAATTGCTTTCATGCGATCTTCTGGTAGGAGTTCATTCCGCATCTCCGACGTCTAATTTGAAGAAGGGGTTTAATACATATATGTGAATGAAACTCAATAGAAATGATGGTGTAATAAAATGAAATTGTGAATATTATTGCTTACGCACATCAAATTGTGAATATTATTGCTTACGCAAGTCACGTTGTAGATGAACTTGCACACGTAGTATCCACAGAAATCATTCCCTTGTTCCTGCCACAAGCACTTTACGAGAAATAAAGGTCAATCAAACTGATAATGAAGCATTATAAATGGCTGTGATGAAAGTAGCTAGAATCAACAGGATCGAGATGCGCGAAACTAGCTAGCTAGTACTACTTCCTTTCGGGTATGTCCATCGCAGCTCCCCCGGCAGTCCCGGAGCTTGTGTGGTGAATACTTTCCAAACCCTGCGAGACAAAGAAAACAATTACTTGATATCAGGATATGAACAAAAAGTTGCCGATATGGTGCGATAATGATCGATTGAACTTACTTCTCGAGCATTTTAGTCATGTCCGCATAGGTCTCGGGAGATTTTCGTCTCGAGTCTAAGACGGTTACTAGTCCCTGCTCAAGCTTAATCTCCAGGAGAATATCGTGGAAGCTGCGCACACATGCATAACTCATCAATTACATTACTATAACCTCGCTCGAGTAATAAGGGAAACCGAATATGCACAAGACAGTAATACTCACTCGAAGTTGTAATTAAAGAGTATTTTATCTTTGTTTTGATTTACTATCAATGATTTGAGCAAGTTGGCCTCAGCATCATCAGCGTTCTTTTCAACCTCAAATTTATCTATGAGATTTGTGTTAATGAACCCAATATCATACATTTCTGCTTTTCTCCACTCGACGATCTTCAATCTGCATAATATAGTGAGGATAATCATATATACAAGCAATGAAAGAGCTGAGCAATATATAGAGACTTAATGATAGAGGTAGTACTTACAGACAATAGCAAGTGACCGTTAATTTGTGGAGGGCCTTTTGATAGAACCACTGGAATAACTCCTCAAATGGAACAGTCAACAAATCAATTCCAATGAGGTCGTGCTCCTCTTTAACTCTCAGATACAAAGTATTCGTCCCCCAACACTCTCTGCAGGTTTTCATGTACCAATCATGGAATCTTCGCATCATCATTGTTAGAGATTTTTCATCTTTGACAAGAGGCTTCCCGTAATGGTATTGGTGTTCTTCCACCTCCAAGAAATCATAATGTACATCGTTGGGCAGGTAATCTTCAAGACTTTAACCGGGCACCATCCCCGGATCATTAGCGACGATATCGCTAGACACCTTGAGCATGGGGCACGATTGGTCCGCTTGTTCGCCGAGCTAGGCAATTTTTTTCCCAACTCATCGTTCTGCTAACCTTCAATCACTGATAGTATTTCCCGACCACTCCGCTTCGATATATACCTTTGCAATAATGCGCTCATAGTTGTTTTTCAGCGGAGACTTTGGTGGTTTCCTCAGGGCATCGATAGTGCGCTTTGCTTTCACCTGGTCTACCTTCTCCTCCGGATGTGGATGTCTCTTTGCTTTCACCCCTTCAAAGAAGTCATTCACTTCTTTTTCCATGATCTTCGCGTTTTCTTCCACGGTCCTCTCGTATGGTAACTTCTCTAGAGACTAGAGAGGTGGACCGAATATGTATTGCCTCCCGCCTCTGGCTGTACTGCTGGACGTCGGAGCAGACGGAGCAGCTGCGGCTGTCTTCTTTCGTGCTTGCTTACGAGGAGGAGGAGAAGGACTACGACGCGCCGGAGCAGCCGGGGCAGCGGCGGGTCTCTTCCGCCCTTGCTGGCGAGGTGGAGAAGGAGGAGGCTGGTGGCTACTCGGGCGCGCTGGCGCAGGCGAAGGAGGCGGAGTGCCGCCACGCATCGGAGAAGGAGGAGGTCGTTGGCTGCTCGGGCGCGCCGGCACCGGAGAAGGAGGCTGAGTGCCCTGATCACTCGCCGGAGAAGGAGGCGGTGGAGGAGGCGGAGTGCCCTGACTCGCCGGCGGAGGAGGAGGAGGAGGCGGAGGCGTCGAGTTCGGAATGTTGATGAGCTTCTTCCGCCATAGGCATGGAGTCATTAGAGCAGAACCCAGCTGAGTCTCCCCTTCACTGGTAGGGTGGCCAAGCTCGAGGTCCTCAAATCCCTTCGTTATTTCGTCTACCATCACCCTAGCATATCCTTCTGGAATCGGCCGGCAGTGAAAAGTTGCGCCAAGTTCAGGACGTGCAAATAGGGCCAACAGTCGCCTTGACTTTCATATTCATCCATTGCATAATCAGGTGGCAATTTTGAGACTCCGTGATTAAGTCCACGGGGTAGCTAGCAGGAGCCGTGAAGACAGGCTCCTGAAGCTGCTTCATGGAAGCCACGCTGCTTCTCCGCTGAGATGGCGGTGTAGCTTCGGGTGTAGCAGCTTCGGGAGGTCGCGTGCTGCGGGCCTTGTCTCTCCTCTAGCGCCTGTACCCTTGTGTGCAGCGCCTGTAGTTTGGTCAGCTCCTTTTTCTTCTTCCTCTCCCGGCGTTTGTAACTGCCTGCGTGGGGAAATCCAGCCTTCCGTGAAAGGCAGCCTGGCGTGCCTCGTGTCCGTCTGGGGTGCTCAGGATTCTCGAGGGCCTCTGTGAGCTCATCGTACTCTCTATCCGGAACGAACGTCCCTTGCTGCGCCTTTTCGATATACTCCTGATGCTTCTCGATGGGTGTGTTCATCTGCTCGTTGGTCCAAACGCACTTCCCTGTTACAGGGTCCAATTTTCCCCAACCCCAAAGAACAAAGTCCTGCAACGGTCCGGCCAGCGTCGCGTCTCTGGTTCGATCCCTTTAGCAATGAGGTCATTCTCAGCCTTGTCCCACAACGGCCGGGCTTTCAGGTAGCCACCTGACCCCGTGCGATGGTGATGCTTCTTCTTTGCAGCATTTTTCTTGTTTGTCTCTAACATCTTCGCCGCTCTCTCATATTTCTTTTTGGTGTCTGATATGTCTCCGTCGTATCTACTTTTCCAAACACTTTTGCCCTTGTTTTGGACTCTAACTTGCATGATTTGAATGGTACTAACCCGGAATGACGCTGTTTTCAGCAGAATTAGTATGGTGTTATTTATGTGTAGAAACAAACGTTATCGGAATGACCTGAAACTTCACGGAGCAACTTTTTGGAAAATATAAAAAATACCTGCAAAAGATGAAGGCCAGGGGGCCCACCACCTGTCCACGAGGGTGGGGCACGCCTGCGCCCCTAGGGCGCGCCCCCATACCTCGTGGGCCCCCTGGTGCCTCTCTGACTCCAACTCCAACTCCATATATTGTGTTACGGGGAGAAAAAAATCAGAGAGAAGAATTGATCACGTTTTACGATATGGAGCCGCCGCCAAGCCCTAAAACCTCTCGGGATGGCTAATCTGGAGTCCCTTCGGGGCTCTGGAGAGGGGAATCCATCGCCATTGTCATCATCAACCATCCTCAATCACCAATTTCATGATGCTCACCGCCATGCGTGAGTAATTCCATCGTAGGCTTGCTGGACGGTGATGGGTTGAATGGGATCTATCTTATAATCGAGTTAGTTTTGTTAGGGTTTGATTCCTAGTATCCACTATGTTCTGAGATTGATGTTGCTATGACTTTGCTATGCTTAATGCTTGTCACTAGGGCCCGAGTGCTATGATTTCAGATCTGAACCTATTATGTTTTCGTCAATATATGAGAGTTCTTGATCCTATCTTGCAAGTCTATAGTCACCTATTATGTGTTATGATCAGTTAACCCCGAAGTGACAATAATCGGGATACTTACCCATGATGACCGTAGTTTGAGGAGTTCATGTATTCACTATGTGTTAATGCTTTATTCTGGTACTCTATTAAAAGGAGGCCTTAATATCCCTTAGTTTCCGTAAGGACCCCACTGCCACGGGAGGGTAGGACAAAAGATGTCATGCAAGTTCTTTTCCATAAGCACGTATGACTATGATCGGAATACATGCCTACATTATATCAATGAACTGGAGCTAGTTCTGTGTCACCCTAGGTTATGACTGTTACATGATGAACCGCATCCGGCATAATTCTCCAACACCGATCCATTGCCTACGAGCTTTCCATATCTTGTTCTTCGCTTATTTACTTTCCCGTTGCTATTGCTATCATCACTAAAAAATACCAAAAACATTACTTTTACTACTATTACCTTTTGCTACCATTACCACTACTATCATATTACTTTGCTACTAAATACTTTGCTGCAGATATTAAGTTTCCATGTGTGATTGAATTGACAACTCAGCTGCTAATACTTGAGAGTATTCTTTGGCTCCCCTTGTGTCGAATCAATAAATTTGGGTTGAATACTTTACCCTCGAAAACTATTGCGGTCCCCTATACTTGTGGGTTATCAAGACTATTTTCTGGCGCTGTTGCCGGGGAGCATAGCTCTATTCTTTGAGTCACTTGGGATTTATATCTTCTTATCATTATGAAGAATTTGAAAGATCCAAGAACCAAGATTTATCCCTCAACTACGAGGGGAGGTAAGGAACTACAATCTAGCTCTGCACTTGATTCACCTTCTGTTTTGAGTAAGCTTGCGACACCTAAAACTGCTTCTGCTATTCGTTCTGATATGTCGCATGTTATTGATGATGCTACTTCTGCTATGCATGATACTTATGATGAAACTACTTCTATGCTTGAGACTACTGTGCCACTTGGTTAATTTCTTGATGAACAACTTGCTAGGGCTAGAGAGATTGAAAATATTGAATCTGATAATACCGATGAAAGTTATGATGAAGAATCACTTGTTATTCCTGAGGGTTATGTTTTTGATCAAGAAGCTTCTTTGGCTATTTTAGCTTGCAAAGATAGAAACGAACTTAAGAGGTTATTAGCTAAATGGAACAAGCAATCTCTAAATGCTAGAATGAAACCTGACCCTGCTTTTGCTACTTCACCTATTTGTGTTATCGATAAGGATTATGAATTCTCTGTTGATCCTGATATAATTACTTTGGTTGAATCTGATCCTTTTCATGGGTATGAATCTAAAACTATTGTGGCACATCTTACTAAATTAAATGATATAGCCACCTTGTTCACTACTGATGAGAGAACTCGTTACTTTTATATCCTTAAATATTTCTGTTCTCATTAAAGGGTGATGCTAAGATATGGTTAAATTCTCTTGATCCTGGTTGTGTGCATAGTCCCCAGGATATGATTTATTACTTCTCTGCTAAATATTTCCTGCTCATAAGAAACAAGCTGCTTTAAGGGATATACATAATTTTGTGCAAATTAAAGAAGAGAGTCTCCCACAAGCTTGGGGGAGGCTTCTCCAATTACTTAATGCTTTGCCTGATCATCCTCTTAAGAAAAATGAAATACTTGATATCTTTTATAATGGACTAACCAATGCTTCCAGAGATTACCTGGATAGTTGTGTTGGTTCTGTTTTCAGGGAAAGAACACCGGATGAAGCTGAAATTCTATTGAATAATATGTTGACAAATGAAAATAATTGGACACCTCCGGAGCCAATTCCCGAGCCTATTCCTAAACCAACTCCGAGGAAGAGGGGTATTCTATTTGTCAGTCCTGAAGATATGCAAGAGGCAAAGAAATCTATGAAAGAAAAAGGTATTAAAGCTGAAGATGTTAAGAATTTACCTCGTATTGAAGAAATAGACGGTCTTAATTTACAGCCTGTTGAAGAAACTCATGGTCTTGATAACCCGACACAGGTAGTAAAGGTAAATTCTCTCTATAGATATGATAAAGGTGAAATCCCATTTACTAAGTTTGCTAGCCCATGCTTAGATGAGTTTGATAAATTTATGGCTAAGCAAGAAGACTTTAATGCTTATTTTGGTACACAATTGAAATACAATTCAAATATACTTGAACACTTGGGTGATTATATGGCTAATGTCAAAGGTGAACTTAAACTTATTAGTAAACATGCTTCTATGGTTAGCACTCAAGTAGAACAAGTACTTAAAGCTCAAAATGATTTGCTCAATGAATTGAATAGTAAGAATAATGATAATGTTGTTAGAGTTATGACTAGAGGTGGTAGAATGACTCAGGAACCTTTGTATCCTGAAGGCCACCCTAAGAGAATTGAGCAAGATTCTCAGAGAAATAATATAGATGCACCTAGTCCTTCTAAAAGGAAGAAAAAGAAAAATGATAGGACTTTGCATGCTTCTAGTCAACCTGTTATAGAAACACCTGAGAGTCGAAATGATATTTCTATTTCTGATGCTGAAACTCAATCTGGTAATGAACCTGAAACTAGTAATAATGTTAATGATAATGTTCATGATGATGCTCAACCTAGTAATGATAATGATGTAGAAATTGAACCTGTTGCTGATCTTGATAACCCACAATCAAAGAATCAACGTTATGATAAGAAAGACTTTGTTGCTAGGAAACATTGTAAAGAAAGAGAACCAAGGGTTCAGAAACCCATGCCTTTTCCTCCCAAACAATCCAACAAAAGGATGATGAGGATTTTGAGCGCTTTGCTGAAATGATTACACTACAAAAAAATACACTTCCGTGATGATACGTGTTTGTCATAGTAGGTCGCTTTTTTGTCATGCCTGTACATCCATGACAAATTTATGGCAGAATCAAGATAGTCATACATGTGTTGTGTAGAAGTGTTCCATGACATTACCAAAATTATCATCACGGAAGTGTCCACTTCCATGACAGTAAATCGCGCATCACAGAAGTGCTTTCGTCAAGGGTGACCGACACATGGCATCCACCGTAACGGAACGCCGTTAAGCTATCGGGTCGGGTTTTGGATCCGATAACCTGTTAACAGCCCTGACCAATGGGGATTTTCCACATGAAAAATCATCATTGGCTAGAGGAAACACGTGTCGGCTCATCGTCGGGACAGATGTCATCCACTCACTGGAAAGAAGGCGCCTATGATACGTCGACACGTGGCACGGCCCAACAAGTTTAAATGGGCCGGCCCAACTAGAGGCCCACAAGATTTTGTGGACCATAATGGGCCAACCTAGCTAAAGGCCCACGAGATTTTGCGGACAATAATGGGCTAGCCCAGCTAAAGGCCCACAAGATTTTGCGGGCCATAATGGGCCGGCCCAGGTAAAGGCCCACAAGATTTTTTTGTGCCATAATGGGCCGGCCCAGGTAAAGGCCCATAAGATTCTTGCGGGTCATAATGGGCCGGCCCAGCTAAAGGCCCACGAGATTTCGCCGACATTAATGGGCCGGCCTAGCTATAGGCCCACAAGATTTTGAGGACCGTAGTAGGTCGGCCCATTAACTGGCTGCCAAGTTTTGGGCCAAATGTCGGCCCATATTTGATCCGGTCCATTAATGCCCTGCCATGCTCCGGGCCTAATGGTGGCCCATCTGAGATCCGACCCGTTCAAAACCTACCACGTTCTGGGCCAAATTACGGCCCAGATCAGGTCCAGCCCTTTAAGAGGCTTTGGGCTCAATTATGGCCCATATCAGATTCGGCCCGTCAACTGGACACTATGCTTTTGGGCCCACTTGCTAAAGGCCCATTTAGTAATTCGGCCTGATATTAGTTTTGTCCTGTTAAGGGCCTGTTTAACATTCCAGCCCTATATTAATTTCGGCCTGTTAAAAGCCCGTCATATAGTTAGGCCTAACTACGGCCCGGTTTGCATCCGGCCTGCTCGCAGCCGATATCTGTTTGGGCCAAACAAGGTCCCGGACAATTTTGGCCTGTTAAAAGCCCGTGATTTGATTCGCACAATCATGCCCTGGGGTTCATTTCGGGTTGTTGCGTAACTAGTAGGAATTAAGAACAAACCTACTCTATACAATAAAGAAATTAAGGCATAGTAACTAAGAATAAACCTACACTACACAATAAAGGATTTAAGGTATATTACATCCACTGGGCATCAAAGTTTGCCACAAGTGATCATAAAGCGCAACGAAGAAGTAGATTACAAAAACTGGGCACCATTGCAGCGTAACAAAATAATACTGAACCGAGACCACTTCCAAGACAGTTCAAGAAAGGTTAGCCTTGCGGGGCAACTGCTGCGCAAGCTGCTGAGCAAGGCTGCGAGACCGGCCTAGCATGTCGGTCATAGCTTCCAGGTGTAGCTGTTTAGCGATGAGGTTGTCATTGGTGGTCTGCGCAATCTTTCTTAGAGATAGGACTTCAAGTCATATTGAGTTCCAGAATGCCTTTCTGCTAGAACTTGGGACTAAAGAAGTCGAACTGATTCAGACAATGAATTCTGTGAGCTTGTCTGACTGTTAGTCTCAAGTAACTTGAACAGTGCATCAAGACAATACTTTGGGGTTGTCTCGCTATCTTCAAGATGGTTTGCCTTCTTTGCTGCAATATACGTTGGGTTTGTCTCACAGCCTTCAGCAGACTTGTGCATGCCATCAGGCATATCACCCTGAAACAAAGCAGAGAGATGACAGGTTTTGCACGTGTATAAACAAATATGATAATTGTTCTGTCAATTCTATCCAATTTCAAATTAGAAAATAAAGAGTATGTTCAAAATATCAATAACATAATTTGGCATTGCTCATAATGCGGGGAGCTTCACCACACTACTGGATTACCATGTCAACATAACAAGCATAGATGAAGGGCAAAGAAAATCATTGTATCTATATTGGATAATGTGCATGGAATGTTGTTCATATCATCAACCACATCAGTAAGATAAAATAGGAGATGACAAGGCGCAAACGTGGGCTGCTTCACCACACACTAGATTATAGATCCACAAAAACAAGCATACATATAGGGAGTATTAAGTAATGTGCATGGTATGAATAAGGAATTTGGTTTTACAAGTAAAACTTAGAACATACGGTTCTTACGAACAAGCATTTTGGTAGAAACAGCAAACTAAACAGCAGTAAACGATAGGGAGTATGAGAAAATTAAACAGCGGTTGAGGATAAAGGCTTTAGAAGGACTGACTTACATTAACAGTTAACACCGGCTTTATAATGCCCTTCTCCATGGCAAGGGAAGGATAACTCAAGAATTTCAGCACAGAATCTTCTTCATAAGCATTGCCTGTACTCTACATTTTGTAGAGGCTAATTATAGATTTGATAATACTGGAAGGGATAGAGGATAATGAAGATAAGATGCAGATTGATGCTACATAATCAACTACCAATCCTTGGAAGTATAAGCGTTACAGGACAAAATGTACTGACAAGAGCAATGGGCTACACTTCTGCAATGGCATTGTCTGTGTATTCTACTTGTTGGTAAGATTAAATATAGATCTGATCTTTTTTCGTAAATGGTGGGCGAGGGAGATAAGATGTAGAATGCTACAAAATGAACCATTCCCTCTTCCCATAATACAAGAGTGTTTTGAACACTGGTGGACTGTACAAAACGTTCTTATATTATGGGACGGAGGGAGTAGTTGTTAATGTAAGTACAGTGATAGACCACATTCAGTCCTTACAAGAGGACTGCAGAGCTAAACCTCTTCAAAAGCATTGGGTTGATTCTAAATTTATGTAAGAGTCCATACGGATCTTATAATGTCCACCAAATGGACGATTACGAGGCTAACATGTGCAGTAATGCTACATAATCAAACAGCTATGAAAGTAAGTATGGTCATACAGGGCAAGAGGTACTCACAAGAGCAATGTAGTGTCCAGTATAGTTGCGAGATTCTGTGGTCCCTTGAGAACGAATGTTCTTCTGCTAACAGTTTTTGTACAAGTGAGACATTAAGGCAAATGCGGAAATGTAGTTCAAATTGTGATGTGATATCATAGACAGTACCTTACGCTGCAGCCGAGACCAATGTGTAACAAGATTATTCCAGTCACCGTCGGATAAATGTTGCAACGGAGACTTTATAGAAATTTCGTTCAGAGGCTTGCCATCGAAGTGCGCTTGCCTCAGGTAGGAACGATACTTCATCAACGAGTGCTAGAAAAGCACAACCAACCCTTGCTCGTCATCACAATCCAGTTTGCGCCTCGCCTATTTAAAAGAATGAAATCTTGTGTCTTCTGTCAATAGAAACATATGCAGTAATGAACATGAATAACATTAGTACATTACTTACACGTAAGTTGCGGAGGAAGACTGGAAATTGTTCTGTGTCTGCGATATAATCTTTCCATGAAGGAAAGATGCGCACAAAGTTCCTGACAACAACATAAGCTTCGTCTTCTAAACTGGGAAGAAATGGAACAGTGGTCCTATTTGCTGCAATTGGGGCTCTCTCTCGTTCGAAAAGGGATTTGGCAACTGGATTTGGTGTACTCTTTGCTGGAATGGGGGTCTGCTGAGTTGGGGCATCAGAAATGACCAGTGTAGTAGGGCTAGAGTCTACTAGAGTTGGGGTATTTTGTGGGTCAGGTGATATTGCAACTACACCTAATGGGCTATTTGATTTATCTGATACACAAGAACAGCATTTGAATGGATAAATATGGTATGATGACAGACGGAATATGTACTGAAAATGGATAGGCAGGGCGTATTCACATACACGATGTGTAAACTAAGCTAATGGCAGTTCAACAAAGTAGAAGCAATGCAAAGCATCAGTTGCAAGATATGTGCGAGCAATGTAACCTTGGAAAGTTAGAGCAAGTACCTTGATGGGTGAATAAGATAGGGCATCTTCCTCTGACTCCTCCACTAGGGAGCTACATTGACTTAGGTCTCCCTCTAGCTCAGAATCACTGTTAGGATCATATTCTGAGCATGAATATGTAGGTGGAGAGTGTTTGCATTGCATTGCATCCAGACTTGATTTTAGTCCCTTAATGCCAAGTTTGGCAGCCATGGCGTTGTTCTCCTTTATTCTTTTCATGTGCACAAGCTCATAATCATTATGATGCTATTCAGAATATGAGATTCATGAAAACATAAAAAGTAGTCAGATTATCAAAGGAATGCATTGCGGTTTCAACTTAGAGAGTCTCTCCCTATAAACCCCTGCATATGCAAAGTTCACCTCCCCAACCGTGCTGACCAGACCACACACAGAGATACACACCCAAGTGGCGAACATGCATTTTCGAAACTAATTTAGGAACATTTAGCTGACCAATTAAACAACTCTGTTTTAATAATATCAGATTCATATTTGAACAACTAAGCTTGTTTAGCTTGATGGGTGGAGCAGTGTTATTATGACACGAAGCATGTATTCTGATCATATAGGGATCATAAAAGGGGGAAACTTTAATCTTATATTTTTTAGCAAAAGAGGGTTTCCCCTCTGATTTCTATTAAAGAAACCACTGCGAAACCAACATGATCAATTAAACCCTAAGAATGATCAATTAAACCGTATTATGGTTGTGCCATGGCAGATTTGAAGCTGCAACCCGGAGAAATGATATTTAGCATCCATTGTTTGCTTTGAACTAAGAACTAAATTCTAAGAGCTGAAAAGAAAGTAGAGTAACCAAGTTAAGATCTATTTTCTGGTTGAGATCAAAACGTTGAGGAGATATGAAGTACCACGTCTCTTGCGGCGCCGTGTAGGCATCGGGGGTGCGATGGCTGTCGGTGGCGTTGAAGCAGATCTGCGATGGTAGACGGGCGCATCGGGGGATAAGTCTCGTTGTAGTGGAACAGAAGGTCGTGTGAGCAGCCCCGGCAAAGAGGACGACGGCGTCGATGAAGCGAGAGGACGCGATGCAAGGCTATTGGTCCATCGCCGTGGATGTGAAACGTCCATCTCTAGCAGTAGACGACGCGGTCTTGCTAGGCGCTCCGGCATGGTGGAGGACGGTGGCGATGGATGTGGTGGAGGACGGTGGCAATGGATGGGGTGGTGGACGGAGGTTGGTGTGGGAATGGGGTGTTCTAGCGCGGACAGTGTATGAATGGGAAAATGGAGGGAGAGGTACGGGGAACCATGTTTTTGGGACGCGCCTGTCTGAAATATGGGAAAGTTATGAACTTATCCCCCGTTTCAAATTTGGGCGTCTCGTCGGTTGGAGATAGGATGGTAATCTCGCATCTCCCACAGTTGGCGCCCACAGTTGGCGCCCACGGTGTATGAACGGGGCTGACAGGTAGGGCGGTTGTGTCATGTCTGATGGAAGTTACACATCTGCCCCTATTTAAAATATTAGCCTACATCTATTTCGGACGAGGACAGGGTGTTTTGCCGCCCACCATGTATGAATGGGGAATGGAGGGAGAAACAGAGGTCTTTCGGACGAGCTTGAATCAAATGAGTTTTGCCACCCATGTTTGACACCCACCGTGTCGGAATAGGCTCAGAGGCGGTCGTGTCGCGTCTAATTGAAGTTACTAACCTACCACTATTTAGAGCAGTAGAAATCGGGCCAATGGATTGTCCGTGTAATGGGCAGACAGTAATTTCCATCTCCCAAACACTTGGCTTCGGGCAGCCGATGTGGGAGTGGACATTTTGATGTTTCTTTCGAATTTTGGGACAATAAGCATCCACGTTTACCCTGGCAACTAAATTTGAATCCATTTTGTATTCCTATATGAATCTTTATAAATCATTCTATGTGTTTTTATATATCTTCAAAAGGACGACAAAGATGTATTCCACTGTCATATATGAATATGGTTTACAAATGCCGATACTCAAATTCAGAAACTAGAATCCAGTTTAAGGTGAATTCGAATATTTGGAACACTTCATGTCCAACTCAAATGTCACATGCAGCATAATGTGTACTCCCATTTAGATATGTACACAAGCGATGTATCAAGATTCAAATACCGAGTCAATCAACCAGGAATGTACGGAATTAATAGACATATAAACACTTATAGAGTATATGGATCAATAATATCAACTAACATACATAAGCTAGGCCGTTGTACTTTATTTTGGCTACAACAGCATCCTTTTTTTAGCCAGCGTCTTGGCCCTTTCCGATGCGTGCCACTTATGGTCCATCTATACTACTATTGCTGAATGCACATTCAGCCCGATTGGCATATTTGTAGGTCTAACACAGCAATCCAAATGAAATGTCTCCGAGTCTTATCAATTAATACAGAGTTGTGCTCAAAGAAAATTACAAACAAAAAAACAATTATTACATGATCTCTAAAACAAATGGTTTGATTGATTACATGAACAGACAACACAAAGGTTATTCAACTATAGAAAGAACATTTCACCTATGATTTACCAAGTAGGAATTTAATTCCCTTTTTTCCTTCAGGACCTTAACAATCTGGTCAGTCTCAACTTGCTTCATTTTGAAATCGACCAAATATTTAATGGTTGTCATGAGTACTGCTTGTGATTGTGTTGTTTGCTTCCTCAACATGTAAACTTCATCTCTAAGTGCAGAAGCAGAATCTCTTTCTACCACTAGTTTAGCCTCTAGAGCATCAATAGTTGGCAATTCATAATGCACAATTGGGCCGGTGCCACTGCTGTGGGATGATGCAAAGTCCATGGGGACCTCGCTCTTTGATCTTGGGCTAACCTATTTTGCCATTAAAGTTCCGATTGGATTCAGAAAAGTTGAAGTTAGCAAAACATCTCAACTGGGAGTTATAACAGCAAACCAGTTAAACAAACAAGAAATTAAAGAGTTTCAATTGGATGCTGAAAAGTAGTTATTAACATCATTGTAACTCGCTGTTGCAGCAGCAAAGCAGTTAAACAAACAAGTAGATATTTAAGTTAAGGCAAACAGGTAATTCTTAACAGTAAGTATCAAACACATAGATAGGTGCAGTCTACAATATGATTAACAGGCTGTGCCATTATGTAATCAGTAGCAAACTAAATTAAGCCAAGCAACGTAATTGAACAATTTTGCAATAAGTGGCTAACTAAAATTCCCAGAAGCAGGTAACTAAACTTACGCTAGTTCTTTGTACAGGCACACTGCAACTTCTTTTTCGCTTACAAGGTTGTACGAAGGAGTCCATGGCATCAATTGCTTCGATACGCAGTCCCAATACTTCTTTTTTCCCACACTGCATGGGTAAGTCGAATGGTTAATCTGGTAAGTTGGTGCGTCCTTGATATGTTATATGAGGACGTGTAGTTAGACTAGTTGTAGCCAAACACATCACACTAGATTTTACTGTATATTTCATGCGATTACTTTTGGCATATCGAGATCTAAGCAATCAACAATAGGATGAAAAGACTGGCATCCTTCACATTATTGGCGAACTCAGTTCATAGAAACAAGCAATTCAACCATTCTGTGGGTAAATCAAAAGCATCACTGGAATATTTTTCACTATCCAATCATACACGCAAAAAGGGGAGACGGCACCATAGGGGCTGGTATGGGCGGCCGCCTCAGGTGGTTGGCAAGTGTGCACCTAGTTTGAGTCATCCAGGTTGGCCCACGCTAGTTTTGTTCGTCCCAACGCACGACCAGGCAATGTAAAAAATGAAGATAAATGTTTCAATTTGGATGGGCCAATAACATAAGTGCAAGGCAGGCCCTATAGTAGGCTCGCGGCCCAAACGAGCGCCTCCCATATCGATCGACAGCAGGAAAAATCCCAATTCATTCGCTCCAGCCTCCAGTCTGGTTCGCTCCTAACCTAGCCGCCGCTGGACAGATTGACACAGCACTTCCTCGTGCCCTCGTTGGAGGGCGGTCGCCGGGCTTCAAGCGAACAGAAGGACAAGAAGATGAAGATCAAACCCTGGGTGTAGCCTGCGTGGGAGGCAGCGGGGCAGCACGGGCATGGCATCGAGCTTGCGCAAACGGACAATCACAGCTTGCAAGAGTAGCATGCGCAATGAGCAGGTACATCACATCCCTGATTATATCTAATTCAACTCTTCAATTTCTGGCCAATAGTTAAACCTGACAGTGTTGTAACACTGCTTGCATGTAGGGAATCTATGAGAAAATGAAAACAATTTCTACTTATTTTATAACTCCCCTCAATACTGAACTGACTGAATCTGATGTATCTAATCAAGTTTCCGGTGCAAACATACAAGCTCATGTTGTTCTTGAGCCTAAAGTGTCTAATGAATAGACTGCTAATGAAGGATTTGATGCAAACATTTTACATGCTCCTGGTGATGAACATATAGTGTCTAATGAGGGATCTAATGCAAGCATTTTGCAAGCTCATTGAAGGATTTAGTGTCTAATGATGATCTACTATGTTGAGAGAGACAGAGATTTGCAGGCATTGATGACAAGAAAATTATAGTGCATTTTCATAGCATGAGGAAACGTCGAGGCCATCTACCAGAAAGTCCCCGTATCATGACAACATAGCATAAATACTTTTCTAATCTGTTGTTTGAAACTATTGGCATACTTGTGCAGGATAGATATATTGATATGCAGTTTGCGCACTGGTTATACATGCAATTACACTTCGATATTTTCAGCCAGAGAATGAATAATTCAAGCAGGTACAGACCATGTTTGTAGTCCTTGTACACCATGTTGCATTTTGTGTTTTTTTGTGCCTGCATCATTTAGTGTTTATAATCTGAACTACTTTGGATCATTAGCTGGTTTTCAAAGTGCATGTAGCTTCACATTACTCAAGTTATCTTGATTTCCGGAGTGCAAGTGCCTTCGTATTTTTTAAGTTAAATGTTCGCCCCTGGTAACTTGAATTCGTGGATCAACCACTACACACAAATCATACACGAATGCTAGTACGAATTAAATGAAATGCAGGGACTTACGCTAGCTCGTTGTACAGGCTCACTGCAGCTCTACTTGCGCTTGGGATGTTCCATGTACAAGTCCATGTTACCACTTGCTTGGACGTGTGCAGGCCTTGTGCTCCTTGCATCCCCCTCTGCATTTTTTACATGGCGAATGGTTGATCAAATAAGAGGAATCGACCTTGATGTTGTACCGACGGACAGATACTTACAAGGTTATACGGGTGTGCTGGATGTGTACCAGATCCCGTAGCGCCATCATGCTTCGCTAAAATATGGATTTGCTTGTTTCAGATGATATCTATAGAAGAAATAAGAGTTAAGGTCAGAGTTGCATAGGCATGTAAGCTAAGAGAGCAGTGCAAGGATATCCAAACATCGTCGGAACAGTGCACAAGGGAGTGATGTGTGGATACCTAGTTCGGGCCGGCATTTGGGCATGCTTGCCTAGCTAGAGTGTGGGTCACTTCTGAGCCGTTGAGGGTGATGCGCTGGCGTTGGCTGGCCGCGCACGGTTGCAGATCTTGACTGGCAGCAGAGCGCTACAATGCGGTGGACGAGACCGTTGGTGAAGCCCCAACGACCTCGGGGGGCAGAGGTGCGATGATGTGCTTGGTGAAGTAGCCCCGGTGAGCTGGGAGACGGCGTCGGTGAAGCGCACCTGATGCGGTGGAACTCGCTGTCTGTGAGGCACGTCGGTTGCGGCGGCCGACGTTGTGGTAGATGAGGTAGCTCCGGTGCGGTGGTGAAGCGCGACCATCGTCTTCGTCGTCGTCGTCTGGCACAGAGGTGGGGAACGGTGGGAAAGAGACGAGACGAGGGGCAATTCAAGGGTTGGCGGCAAATTAGGGATTTGAGAAATCTGGGCACGGAAGGGGAGAGTGGAGAAGAGAGATTTAGCAGGGCTGGAATTGGGGCTGCCAGATATTTCAATCCGAAACGTGGAAGCGCGAACTTATATTGTCGTCATCCTTTTTTGGGGGGGTGGGTGGCTGGGTGCTACGCGTCCATCTGACGCACGCGACCACCCCAACAGGACTATGCATCGGTGCCTTAAGGCACCTGCCTTTGTGTCCATGACGTATGGGCCCAACAGGTGGCTGGCCCACATGTCAGTGACCCAAAGGCAGTTGCCTTTAAGGCACCGAAGCAGCGTCCACCCCGACACGACCCTGGTTTGCCTCATGCGCCTACATTTGAGAATGCAAACGAATCTTCTTTCATTTGCAGACGAATATGTATGTATTAGCATGCCCGTGTTTTCCTTGCAATAATTAGTCATTCGAAACGAGATACTCCATCCGTTCACTTTTGTAAGTCATTTCAGACAACTTAAAATGAATTGTTTTGCACATTGTCTGAAATGTCTTCAAGGTCTTATAAAAGTGAACAAAGGGAGTATTATAAATTAATTAATGAGGATTTATTTGAAAAAAAATCGAAATGGTACCCATGCTAACGTGGATTAGAGTGTGTGTCACATAATTAGTTATTTGAATTAGAGTGTGTGTCATGTAGTTAGTTATTTGAATTAGAGTGTGTGTCACGTAGCGATCTCCAATTCTAACGTGGATTTCGCATTTCACTGTATCCATGCTACTTTTTTAATACAAATTCATATGTATATGATGAACACTTGTTGGAAATATGCCCTAGAGGCAATAATAAATTAGTTATTATTATTATATTTCATTGTTCATGATAATCGTTTATTATCCATGCTAGAATTGTATTGATAGGAAACTCAGATACATGTGTGGATACATAACAACACCATGTCCCTAGTAAGCCTCTAGTTGACTAGCTCGTTGATCAATAGATCGTTATGCTTTCCTGACCATGGACATTAGATGTCGTTGATAATGGGATCACATCATTAGGAGAATGATGTGATGGACAAGACCCAATCCTAAGCCTAGCACAAAGATCGTGTAGTTCATATGCTAAAGCTTTTCTAATGTCAAGTATCATTTCCTTAGACCATGAGATTGTGCAACTCCCAATACCATAGGAGTGCTTTGGGTGTGCCAAATGTCACAATGTAACTGGGTGGCTATAAAGGTTCACTACAGGTATCTCCGAAAGTGTCTGTTGGGTTGGCACGAATCGAGACTGGGATTTGTCACTCCGTGTAACGGAGAGGTATCTCTGGGCCCACTCGGTAGGATATCATCATAATGTGCACAATGTTACCAAGGAGTTGATCATGGGATGATGTGTTACGGAACCAGTAAACAGACTTGCCGGTAACGAGATTGAACAAGGTATCGGGATACCGACGATCAAATCTCGGGCAAGTACAATCCCGCTGGACAAAGGGAATTGAATACGAGATTGATTGAATCCTCGACATCATGGTTCATCCGATGAGATCGTCGTGGAACATGTGGGAGCCAACATGGGTATCCAGATCCCGCTGTTGGTTATTGGCCAGAGAGTTGTCTCGGTCATGTCTGCATGGTTCCCGAACCCGTAGGGTCTACACACTTAAGGTTCGATAACGCTAGGGTTATTAGGAAGACTTGTATGTGATTACCGAATGTTGTTCGGAGTCCCGAATGAGATCCCAGACGTCATGAGGAGTTCCGAAATGGTCCGGAGGTAAATATTTATATATGGAAAGTTGTTGTTCGGGTTCTGAGAAAAGTTTGGTTTTTTCCGGTATTGTACCGGGAAGCTTCCGGAAGGTTCCGGAGGATTCCGGAGGGGTCCAGAGGTCCGGAAAATGTTCCACCACGTCCAATACAGCAGCATTGGCTGTAAGGGGGCGCCCTAACCTTAATGGGCCAAGGGCACCAGCCCCCCCAAGGCCCATGCGCATGGGAGAGGGGAAACCCTAAAGGGGAGGGCCTCCACTTGACTTGGGAGGCACTCCTCCCCCCCTTGGCCGCCGCCCCAACCCTAGATGGGATCTAGGGGGCCGGCCCCCTCTCTCCCCACCTATAAATAGTGGAGGGGTGGGAGGGCGGCCACACCCTTGAACCTGGCGCAGCCCCTCGCCTCCAATACCTCTCCTCCTCCGCGTGAGCTTGGCGAAGCCCTACCGGAGAACTGCCACTCCATCACCACCACGCCGTTGTGCTTCTGTTGGACTCCCTTCCTCAACCTCTCCTTCCTCCTTGCTGGATCAAGGCGTGGGAGACGTCTTCGTTCCGTACGTGTGTTCAACGCGGAGGTGCCGTCCATTCGGCGCTAGGATCATCGGTGATTTGGATCACAACGAGTACGACTCCATCAACCCCGTTCACTTGA
Source organism: Triticum aestivum (assembly GCF_018294505.1). Lineage (NCBI taxonomy): Eukaryota > Viridiplantae > Streptophyta > Magnoliopsida > Poales > Poaceae > Triticum > Triticum aestivum. The sequence continues at coordinate 517,412,789 of NC_057806.1, read as the reverse complement.
ATGCTTCCGCTTAATGATCTACAAGGGTATATAGATTGATCTTGGTGATGCGTAGAAAATTTTAAATTTCTGCTACGACCCCCAAAAGTGGTATCAGAGCTAGGTCTATGCGTAGTTTCTATGCACGAGTAGAACACAAAGAAGTTGTGGGCATCAATATTGCCAATTTACTTGTCGTTACTAGTCTTATCTTGATTCGGCGGCATCGTGGGATGAAGCGGCCCGGACCGACCTTACACCTACTCTTACGTGAGACAGGTTCCACCGACTGACATGCACTAGTTGCATAAGGTGGCTAGCGGGTGTCTGTTTCTCACACTTTATTCGGATCAGATTCGATGAAAAGGGTCCTTATGAAGGGTAAATAGAAATTGGCATATCCCGTTGTGGTTTTGGCGTAGGTATGAAACATTCTTGCTAGAAACCTGTAGCAACCACGCAAAAACTTGCAACAACAATTAGAGGACGTCTAACTTGTTTTTGCAGCATATGCCTTGTGATGTGATATGGCCAAAAGGATGTGATGAATGATATATGTGATGTATGAGATTGATCATGTTCTTGTAATAGCAATCACGACTTGCATGTCGATGAGTATGACAACCGGCATGAGCCATAGGAGTTGTCTTAATTTATTTATGACCTGCGTGTCAACATAAACATCATGTAATTACTTTACTTTATTGCTAAAGCGTTAGCCATAGTAGTAGAAGTAATAGATGACGAGACAACTTCAAGAAGACACGATGATGGAGATCATGATGATGGAGATCATGGTGTCATGCCGGTGACAACGATGATCATGGAGCCCCGAAGATGGAGATCAAAAGGAGCAAAATGATATTGGCCATATCATGTCACTATTTGATTGCATGTGTTGTTTATCATGTTTTACATCTTATTTGCTTAGAACGACGGTAGCTTAAATAAGATGACCCCTCACTAAAATTTCAAGGAAAGTGTTCCCCCTAACTGTGCACCGTCGATGGTTCGTTGTTTCGAAGCACCACGTGATGATCGGATGTGATAGATTCTAACGTTCGAATACAATGGGTGTTGATGAGCCTACAATTTACAGACATGGCCTCGGGACACATGCGAAACATTTAGGTTGACTTGACAAGCCTAGCATGTACATACATGGCCTCGGAACACGGAAGACCGAAAGGTCGAACATGAGTCGTATAGAAGATACGATCAACATGAGATGTTCACCATTGATGAATAGTCCGTCTCACGTGATGATCGGACATGGCCTAGTCGATTCGGATCATGTTTCACTTAGATGACTAGAGGGATGTCTATCTGAGTGGGAGTTCATTAAATAATTTGATTAGATGAACTCAATTATCATGAACATAGTCTAAATAGTCTTTGCAAATATGTTGTAGATAAATAGCTCACGTTGTAGCTCCCTGTTTCAATACGTTCCTAGAGAAAGATTAAGTTGAAAGATATTGTAAGCAATGATGCGGACTAGGTCCGTAGTCTGAGGAGTGTCCTCACTGCTACACAGAAGGCTTACGTCTCTGATGCACCGCTTGATGTGCAAACCCCTACAACGTCGTCTGTGGATGTTGTGAACACCTGACAGACACATCCTGATGACTACTTGATAGTTTAGTGCACCATACTTTACGGCTTAGAATCGGGATTCCAATGACGTTTTGAACGCCATAGAACATATGAGATGTTCCAAGAGCTGAAATTGGGATTTCAGGCTCATGCCCGTGTTGAGAGTTGTGAGACCTCTAACAAGTTCTTTAGCCAACAAGATGGAGGAGAATAGCTCAGCTAGTGGGCATGTGCTCAGAATGTTTGGGTGCTACAATCACTTAAATCAAGTGGGAGTTACACTTCCAGATAAGATAGTGATTGATAGAGTTCTCTAGCCACTATCACTAAGCTACTAGATCTTCGTGATGAACTATGACATGCAAGGGATGGAGTTGATCCCGAAGCTGTTTGTGGTGCTTAAGACCGCAAAAGGTAGAAATCAAGATGGAGCATCAAGTGTTGATGGTTTAACAAGACCACTGGTTTCAAGAAGGGCAAGGGCTAGAAGGGAAACTTCATGGATGGCAAACCAGTTGCCACTCCAGTGAAGGAACCCAAGGTTGAACCCAAACCCGAGACTAAGTGCTTCTATTGTAAAGGTGAACGGTCACTGGTAGCAGAATTACCCGAAATGCATGGTAGATAAGAAGGCTGGCAACTTCAACAAAATTTATACGTGTTATTAATGTGTACCTCACTAGTACTCCTGGTAGCACCTGGGTATTGGATACCGGTTCAGTTACTATTATTGGTGACTTGAAGCAAAAGCTGCGGACTAAACGGAGACTGGCTAAGGGCGAGGTGACAATGTGTGTTGGAAGTGGTTCCAAAGTTGATGAGATGACCATCGCACGCTCCATCTGCCTTCGGGATTAGTATTGAACCTAGATAAATGTTATCAAGTGTCTACGTTGAGCATGAATATGATTAGATCATGTTCATTGCAATATGGTTATTCATTTAAGTTACAGAATAATGGTTATGATGTTTACATGAATAATACCTTTCATGGTCATACACCCTATGTGAATGGTTCATTGAATCTCGGTCGTGGTTAAACACATGTTCACGCCAAAAGATGTAGAGTTATTAATGATAGTACCACTTTCTTGTGGCACTGCTGCTTAGGTCATATTGGCGTAAGATGCATGAAGAAACTCCATGTCGATGGATGTTTGGAGTCACTTGATTTTGAATCGCTTGACACATGCGAGCCATGCCTCATGGGCAGGATGACTAAGACCCCGTTTTCAGGTAAAATAAAACGGGCAAGTGACTTGTTGGAAATCATACATGCTGATGCGTGTGATCCAATGAGAATTGAAGCGTGCGGTGGATATCGCTATTTTCTCAGCTTCACTGACGATTTGAGTAGATATAGGTATATTTACTTAATGAAGCACAATTCTGGAACATTTGAAAGGTTCAAGCGATTTCAGAGTGAAGTTAAGAGTCATCATAATAAGAAGATCAAATTCCTACGATCTGATCAATGAGAATTTCTGAGTTATGAGTTTGGCAAACACTTAAGACATTGTGGAATTGTTTCACAGTTGAAGCCACCTGGAACACCACAAGGTAATGGTGTGTCTGGATGTCATAATCGAACCTTATGAAATATGGTGCGATCTATGATGTCTCTTACCGATGTACCACTATTATTTTGAGGTTATGCATTAGAGACAGCTGCATTCACTTTAGATAGGACACCATATAAGTCTGTTGAGACGACACTGTATGAACATTGTTGTGGCAAGAAACCAAAGTTGTCATTTCTTAATGTTTGGGGCTGCGATGCTTAAGGCTTCAGCCGGAGAAGCTCGAACCCAAAGCGGACAAACACATCTTCATAGGATACCCAAAGGTGACAGTTGGGTACAAGGTTGTCAGAATCGCGATTCAGTTATACGATTCTACGACTTTACGATCCAAACTAACCTCTATGATTCTACGATTTTAGTTCTTAGAATCTACGTTTCTACGATCCTGATAGTGAAGATTCTACGATTTGCGATCCTACCATCGAAGCTCCGATCCGATTCAAGATCACGATTCTGACAACCTTGGTTGGGTATACCTTCTATGTCATATACGAGGGAAAATTGTTTGTCGCTAAGAAAGGGTCCTTTCTCGAGAAGGAGTTTCTCTCGAAAGAATTGAGTGGGAGGAAGATAGAACTTGATGAGGTTGTCGAACCTTTACTTCAACCAGAGAGTGACGCAACACAGAAAGATGTTTTCTGTGGCACCTATGTCTGTTGAAGAGGAAGTTAATGACAGTGATCATGAAGCTTCGGATCAATTTGCTATCGAACCTCATAAGTCGACAAGGATATGTACTACTCCTGAGTGGTACAGTAATCATGTCTTAGATATCATGTTGTTAGACAACAATGAACCTACGAGCTATGGAGAAGCGATGGTGGGCCCGTATTCCAACAAATGGTTAGAAGCCATGAAATCCGAGATAGGATCCATGTATCAGAACAAAGTGTGGACTTTGGTGGACTTGCCCGATGATCGGCGAGCCATTGAGATAGATGGATCTTTAAGAAGAAGACGGACATGGGCGGTAATGTTACCGTCTATGAAGCTCGACTTGTCGGAATGAGTCTTTTCACAAGTTCAAGGAGTTGACTACGATGAGAATTTCTCACCCGTAGCGATGCTTAAATCCGTCGGAATCATGTTAGCATTAGCTGTATTTTTCGATTATGAAATCTGACAGATGGATGTCAAAACAAGTTTTCTTACCAGTTTCCGTAAGAAAAGGTTGTATGTGATACAATAAAAAGTTTTGTCGATCCTAAGGATGCTAAAATGTATGCTAGCTCCAGCAATCCTTCTATGGACTAGAGCAAGCATCTCGGAGTCAGAATACATGCTTTGATAGAGTGATCAAAGCTTTTAGGTTTATACAATGTTTGCTAGAAACTTGTATTTACAAGAAAGTGAGTGGGAGCACTACAACATTTCTGATAAGTATATGTGGATGACATATTGTTGATCTGAAATAATGTAGAATTTCTGGAAAGCATAAATGGTTGTTTGAAGAGGGTTTTTCAAAGGAAGACCTGGATAAAGCTGCTTACATATTGGGCATCAAGATCTATAGAGATAGATCAAAACGCCTGATGATACTTTCAAAGAACGCACACCTTGACATGTTTTTGAAGGAGTTCAATATAGATCAGTCAAAGAAGGGGTTCTTACCTGAGTTGTAAGGTGTGAAGTTGAGTAAGACTCGAAGATTGACCACGGCAGAAGAAAGAGGAAGGATGAAGGTCGTCCCCTATGCTTTTGTCATAGGCTCTATACGGTATGCCATGCTGAGTACCGCACCTGATGTGTACCTTGCCACATGTCTGACAAGAGGGTACAAAGGTGATCTAGGAGTGGATCACCACATAGCAGTCAAAATTATCCTTGGAGGAATACAGAAATGTTTCTCGGTTATGGAGGTGATGAAGAGTTCAACATAAAGAGTTACGTCGATGCAAGCTTAACACCTATCCGGATAGCTCTGAGTAGAGATACCGGATACGTATAATGGAGCAATAATTTGGAATAGCTCCAAGTGGAATGTGGTAGCAGCATCTATGATATAAAGTTTTGCGAAATACATAGGGATCTGAATATGGCAAGACTCGTTGACTACAACCTCTCTCACAAGCATAACATGATCAAACCTAGAACTCATTGAGTGTTAATCACATAGTGATGTGAACTAGATTATTCAGTCTAGTAAACTCTTTGGATGTTGGTCACATGGCGATGTGACCTGTGAGTGTTAATCACATGGCGATGTGAACTAGATTATTGACTCTAGTGCAAGTGGGAGACTGTTGGAAATATGCCCTAGAGGCAATAATAAATTAGTTATTATTATTATATTTCATTGTTCATGATAATCGTTTATTATCCATGCTAGAATTGTATTGATAGGAAACTCAGATACATGTGTGGATACATAACAACACCATGTCCCTAGTAAGCCTCTAGTTGACTAGCTCGTTGAACAATAGATGGTTATAGTTTCCTGACCATGGACATTAGATGTCGTTGATAACGGGATCACATCATTAGGAGAATGATGTGATGGACAAGACCCAATCCTAAGCCAAGCACAAAGATCGTGTAGTTCATATGCTAAAGCTTTTCTAATGTCAAGTATCATTTCCTTAGACCATGAGATTGTGCAACTCTCGGATACTGCAGGAGTGCTTTGGGTGTGCTAAGCGTCACAACGTAACTGGCTGGCTATAAAGGTTCACTACAGGTATCTCCGAAAGTGTCTGTCGGGTTGGCACGAATCGAGACTGGGATTTGTCACTCCGTGTAACGGAGAGGTATCTCTGGGCCCACTCGGTAGGACATCATCATAATGTGCACAATGTGACCAATGAGTTGATCACGGGATGATGTGTTACGGAATGAGTAAAGAGACTTGCCGGTAACGAGATTGAACAAGGTATGGGGATACCGACGATCGAATCAAGGGAATTGAATACGGGATTGATTGAATCCTCGACATTGTGGTTCATCCGATGAGATCATCGTGGAACATGTGGGAGCCAACATGGGTATCCAAATCCCGATGTTGGTTATTGGACGGAGAGTTGTCTCGGTCATGTCTGCATGGTTCCCAAACCCGTAGGGTCTACACACTTAAGGTTCGATGATGCTAGGGTTATTAGGAAGACTTGTATGTGATTACCGAATGTTGTTCGGAGTACCGGATGAGATCCCGGACATCACGAGGAGTTATGGAATGGTTCGGAGGTAAAGATTTATATATGGAAAGTTGTTGTTCGGGTTCCAGGAAAAGTTCAGTTTTTTCCGGTATTGTACCGGGAAGCTTCCGGAAGGTTCTGGAGGATTACGGAGGGGTCCGGTGGTCCGGAAAATGTTCCACCACGTCCAATACAGCAGCATGGGCTGTAAGGGGCGCCCTAACCTTAATAGGCCAAGGGCACCAGCCCCCCCAAGGCCCTTGCGCATGGGAGAGGGGAAACCCTAAAGGGGAGGGCCTCCACTTGACTTGGGAGGCACTCCTCCCCCCCTTGGCCACCGCCCCAACCCTAGATGGGATCTAGGGGGGACGGCCCCCTCTCTCCCCACCTATAAATAGTGGAGGGGTGGGAGGGCGGCCACACCCTTGAACCTGGCACAGCCCCTCCCCTCCAATACCTCTCCTCCTCCGCGTGAGCTTGGCGAAGCCCTGCCGGAGAACTGCCACTCCATCACCACCACGCCGTCGTGCTGCTGTTGGACTCTCTTCCTCAACCTCTCCTTCCTCCTTGCTGGAGCAAGGCGTGGGAGACGTCTCCGTCCCGTACGTGTGTTGAACGCGGAGGTGCCGTCCGTTCGGCGCTAGGATCATCGGTGATTTGGATCACGACGAGTACGACTCCATCAACCCCGTTCACTTGAACGCTTCCGCTTAGCGATCTACAAGGGTATGTAGATGCACTCTCCTTCCCCTCGTTGCTAGATGACTCCATAGATTGATCTTGGTGATGTGTAGAAAATTTTAAATTTCTACTACGATCCCCAACAACACCATGGTAGTTAGAAAACTTTTGGATGGATTCAAACATATGACCTACAAAATAGCACAACAAACTGAGTCAATGTCAACTTTTCGAAACTTAGTATGGCACGAATTCGAAATAATTACCCGTATGCCTAGTCCTCGTTTCAAATCTTACAATGTACACCGAATTGAAACATCGATATTAAGTCTCGTACTATGTACATTCAAATGTTGTTTCTAGCCCCCCCACCCCCCGCACAAACGCTACATACTTCATGTATCGGTCAATCTTCCTCTCCTAACCACCTTAGGAAGCTATCAGTTTCCAACACATGTTCATTCTTTCTCTCCATGTTTCGATCTCTAAGTCTCTCAACTACACAACCCCTTTTTCCACTCTGTTACCAAATGTATTTACCTCACACACCTGCCATTGCACCCCATGCTGAGCTCTCTCTCTCTCCCCCCTCTCCCTCTCACCCTCTCACACTAAATACATGCATTGCCTATCTAGCCCCCCAACCTCTCGTGCATGCGCACGCACACACGTTGTATATCTAGGTCACTCCCTCGAGACTCTGTCACTCTTTCTTCCACAAAGTGGGCCACACTTGCTAAATCTCGCTCTCTTTATCTGAGTCTCGTTTAACCTCGTTTTCTTTCAGACACAAATGATATATCTCCCTGTTCGAGCTTCGATCGACACACTCTATACTCTCTCACGCAGTTTGTCTATCTAGGTCAGTCCATCCAAGCCACCACCACTCTTTCGACCTCATGGTGGGCCACGCTCACTCAATCTCTCTCTTTCTCTCTCTCTCTCTCCATATGTCTCGATTGACCTTGCTCTTTCTCGGACAAAAACGATATATCACCATGTTGAGCCCAATTTGACCTATTCACATTGTATACTCTCTCATGCACATCGTCTATCTAGGTCACTCTCTCCAACCCGTCTCACTCTTTCGATCGCACGACGACCCTATGTGATCGGTTGACCTTGCTTCCTCCCACACACAAAATATATCTACACGTCTTTGACTGGATCATCTCTCAAGCTCTATCTTACAGCCCTCACCCTTGCCAAAAAGCTCAATCAGATAGTATCTCTCCAGAGCATATATATTTGTTCAATGAATGTCGGACCACACTCACTTTGTCTCTCTATCTATATGTCTCGCGATTGACCTCGCTTTCCCACACCATATCTTCCACGCGTTGAAGCTACTACCTCTCCATCCCTCGCAAAGCTGGAGATATTTACATTGCGAGGGGCACTCCAACCTTGGATTAATTTGTGTAGGCATTTATTCCGGTCGGTTTAGATTATATTTTCATAGCATTCGGCCCACAACTACTCCAATCACCGTAGCGGGTAATTAAGCTACGAGGAGCACCTAATATGAGCACCGGGGAGACTTTGGATCGAAGATGCAGCGGGACACACGAGGCCTGAATGTTTTATTTGCAAAAAACCTTTGGATAGTTTGGAAATTGCGCATAATTATAAAGACTACTCCAAAGCCATTGGATCTCACTTCCAATGGTGTAAAAACTCGTATCACCATAGTATCTAAGTTGCGGGGTGGATGTGATATTCTGTGTTGCTGTCATTTTTGTTCGTAAACTTGCAAAAACGTGTAACTCGTGCCGTTACTTGTCTAACCGCGCAAAGTGTTTGTTCAAAAAAACCATCCTACACTGAAATATCGGAATAACACACGGGGGTCCCACTTGTCATTAATCAAATTTGGACCTAAAACTAACAAATCTGAAAGGCGAGATTCGAACTGGCAACCTGGACTACAAAGCGTAAGTCGATAGCCTGAAAAACGAACGGTTGTTGGCTTTGTCCCATAACTTGATTTTATACAGTTCTTGCGTTGAGTAGAGTAGAGGGAGTGCCTCGTCAACACGTGCATGACCGTTATCTCACTTACTTGTGGGTCCCAGGTTTGCGATCTCAATCTCTCTTCTCTCCATCGTCTAAACTTTGCACGGGCACACACGAAGAGTGGCGCTAGCTTGCCGTGGTGTTATTACAACTAAAAAACGTGGAAAATAGAAGAATCACCTAGAACAAGAGACGTTGTGGCTGGTCGAGACGGAGCTAACCACATCTATCCTCCGTGCCGCGTTTGGATGATGAAGCTGTGTGGGTAGTGGGGTGTTTTCAACCGACTGGTTGGGTCCCGAGGCCGAGACATGGCACACCCTACCACGCGGTTTCGGGGTCCTCCCGGGTGGTGCACACATATATTCTTCCTGACGTGGGACGCCCTACCGCGTGTTTTCTAGGTCCTTCTCGGTCATAGCGCTGAAGCAAGTAAATGAGTCGTCAAATCACGAAAGACCACCTTTACCGCCGAGTACATAAATGAAGCACGGTGGCTAGCTAGTTGGGCTAGTTCGACCGATTAGCTAGGCAGCCGCCACATATGCTTTTTCACCCCTTTTTTATCTACTTGCCGTCAGGTAAATTTAAATATCCACTGCGGCGTTGCTCTGGTGTTTGGGTGCGGCAGGATATTTAATTTTTTGTTTGACGGGAGCAGGCGCGGCAGGATTTTTAATTTTTTTATTGACGGGAGCAGGCGCGGCAGCAATTAGTCACGACGACTCCGCCTGTACCCACTGCTCCCTGATGTGAGAAGTCGTCGACTGGTGTTTTACCATTGTGAAAACCAAAAGATTCCCCTCTCCCTCCGCCTTCCCGTAGATTGCATTTCCTTTCAGCCGTTTCGCCCCCTTTGCTACCTCTCCCCATTGCTTCTACCTGGTGCCATGGCGGCGCAGCAGATCACAGAGTCCGAGGTGAGGCTCCTGACACAGGAGCTCCATGCCAAGGATGCGGATCTCAGGGCCAAGGACATGGAGCTCGGTGAGCTCAAGGAGGAGAGGAGTGCCATGCTCCTCCGTTATGTGCAGGAGTTCACAGAGCTTCAAAAGCGGCAGGCGTCCACCACAAAGATGCTCGAGGCGTCGGCGGCGTTGCTGCAGAAAGCAGGAGATACGATAGGCCGTCAGGGGAGCCGGCTGGAGCGCGAGCGGGACGATCGTGACAAGGTCCAGGATCGCCTCAGCCACTTGGTGAACCAAGTTTCCACGCACGTGTTGCGGCTGCGCGATGCCTACCGTCATGCCAGCGCGACGATGCCGGCCGTCGGGCTAAACCCGTTCGACCACCCGGTCGACTTCAATGAGTTGCGGCTTCCTGACCTGGTCTCCTTCTTCACCTATATCTCTGAGGAGCTGCGTCGTCTCCGAGCGATGGTGGGGGCTGAGCTGGACAAGGAGGGGTTGCGGGCTGCCATCGCCGTTGTCAGGCAAATCCTTTCTGGGCTCCGTCACCGGAATCCATTCGTGCCATTGGACGCCGTCTTTGATGAGCTGGCTCCCATCGACCGAGAGCGGGCTCTGCGGGTGGTTGCTCCCTGCATCACCAACGTCGTGCGCCTCGAGAAGCAGAGGGACTTCGGGGGTGTTTAGGCGCCCTATGCATGGGCATGTCCACGTCTTGGCGCAACATGACTGTTGGATCAAACTCAGACGGTGCAGATCAATCACTGTAGCACAAAGGGTGTGGGTGTGTTTGGTTGCATTCTCATCTCAATATAGTTGTTTCCTCTTCGTGTATTTTTGTCAACCTACTAGTGTGGACTCATGCACCCTTCATGCACTCTGCCTAACACCCAAAAGTGGGTCGAGAAGGGAACTTTTGCTCCCATCCTGTGCACCCTTCATACACCCTGCCTAACACTATTCGTGCTTCATATGGTTCGTGTTTCGTGGAGTACTGTAGCATTGTACTCTCCATACGTTGTGGACCTAGTTCTGTTAACATTGATCTCACCGTCCATTCTCGACCGGACAGTCGAAAAAGAAGTACTATGTTACATATAGGAGTAGTTGACATGCGCAAAACATCATTTGTTATCGTCATATCTTACTACACTAGCAACAAGATTGTGTAGTACTGACGTATGAACCACTGCACATGCCTAGTAGTAGGAGCACTGTGTATGTTCAAGTGGCTGCCGTGTTTCGCACTCCTCTGTCGTAAGACTGAAAACGCTTGCTGTAATCATTTTTTCTTCTGAAAAATAGTGGACACGCTCTACCATGCGGATCCTCCTCCAGCCATGCACTAAATTACTCACTTTCACCGACGTCTGGGTCAGCCAGCATCGGGGTCCACCAGCCATGCACTAAATTACTCCATAGTAGAGTGGCGGTAGACTACCCCGATCGAAGCGCCGCAGTAATGCCCAATGAGCCGTCAAATCACAAAACCCCCTCCTTTCCAGCATTAAGTTGGACGGATGAAGCAACCATCATTTCACTCTTCTCTCTCAGCTTCCTCTCTACCCAACCCTCGCTTCTGCCTCATCTTTTTCCTCATTTCTTCAAGAAAACCCCGACCTACTTCTACCATTGTTCTTCTCTCCCAAAGAAGGAAAGGTGAGCGCATCAATGGTGTTGATTCTAGCCAAGGCCCGGTCTTGCAACCCCGAGACTGGTCCTATAACTCCCTCTCTTTTCTTCTTTTGGGTTTGTGATTATGGTTTCTTTTCTTTTATTTCTATTTGACAGTTTCTTGATGGACGATGGAGCACCGGCCGAAGTGATGTCTATGGCTTCGACCAAAACCGTCGAGACTCATGGTACGAAGAAGCGCAAGCACCCCGCCGAGACTACCGCAGACAAGCTCAAAGCCATCGCCCTGTCCAAGCCCCCCTCTCCGGGATCCATCATTAAGCAAGTCCAGGTAATATCTCTTCTTGATGATCTTTTTCTGGATCTTGATCGTGTTTTTTCATCTAACACGCAGTACTAGTACTAGTAGTACAACTTTCTGGGTGATCTTGCATGTGATTTTTGTGTGCCAAATGACGGTTCTAAATTCCTCTTTTGACCAAAACATGCAAGAGGTTGACACTGATTTCTTATAGATTACTTTCAACTACTCCCTCTGTCCCAAATTTCTTGTCTTAGATTTGTCTAGATACGGATGTATCTAATACTAAAATGTGACTTGATACATCCGTATATAGACAAATCTAAGACAAGAATTTTGGGACGGAGGGAGTACTTTATGAACATCAATGCTACCTTTTAAGAGGGTATATTTGCCTCAGTAACTTGTGTTATGGATATTGCATGTAATCCCTCTGCTCTCATGCCTTTGAAAACATGTTCTAGTGTCTTTGTTCACTCATTTCTGTGGTATATGTAGTCATATATGGAGTATAATATCGAAAATCATCTTATATTTCTGAACGGATGTAGTAATAAAATATGGTTTCTGTTTGAATTAGAACCAGGTCCGCCGTGGAGATGAAGTTCTCAAAGTCATGTCGTGTGAACTGGAAGACCTCATGATGAGTTCTACTGCTGAACTATCCAGCTGCTGTGTCCTTGTCGCCATGTGTCCTGAACTAGTGTTTTCCTATAGCATTGTTGTCAGGCGTCTTCTCGAGGTTGTACTTGACCACAACAATTTCCTGGTTGTGCCTTCGATTACGAAGGGTGTGGTTCTTGTAAAGCTTCCCAACAAATCTGATGCGGCCTGTCTTCATCATCATGTTTATGAGTGGAAAGACCACTCTGTTAGGTTCTCCAAGGTTGACAAGATGGTGATGGTGCATGTAGACATCTCACATGAAGTCCATGGCCTAGTCAGTTATACGGGGTTCATCCCGTAGGTCAGTGGCAAAAATAGTCTGCAGAGTTTAGTTAGTGCAACTTTGCTTGTCTGTAGTAACTACTATTGTTCAGTACTTGATTTGTGTTTGTGAACCCTGTATTGTTTATTAGTACTGCCGCTTTTGGTGTGTGGTCAGTTCTGAGAACGGTCTATGTTAATGTCTGTCCACTCAATTCAATCTGTATATTTTGAAGTATCCATATCATATTTTTTGTGTGGACGGTATATCAATTATGGTTACACTCCAATATCTGTATGCATTGCAGGGTTTATCGCACCCACCAGGATTTCCAGCCCCATGGATGTTCTGTCCATACGATTTCTCACGACCTTTGGACTCTCCTGCTTGTGGGAGTAGGCGAGGCCCCTGCATGCCACGCGTAGTTGAATGATCAATCTCCTGTTTAGTACTTCAACATAGTGATTTCCTGGTAAGGATTCACTCGTGTCACTTCAAGTAAATCTTATTGACTTACTGTCTAAATCTTATTGATTTAATGTCATGTTTTCTTTCTTTTCCTGCAATTTTATGATGCAGGTTTTGCCATGTGACATTCATCACAGAATAAACCGTTTGGTTTGCTCTATGATGGCTATTTTTGCAGGTTCAACTTCTCATGTCGTGTCAGTAATGAAGGCACTGTCCATCACTTATATTACTGGAAAAAATTGGATCAGTCTGTTGTTTGAGTACAAGCTGAATCCCTATGATGAACTGTTGTTTGGTTTAACAAAAACGCCACAATTAGTCCTTCTCGCGTTTAAAAGAAATGAAGAAAAAAACTGGATCACGGTCACGGATCCTAGTCAAGTTAGAAAGCTGATCAGAGCAGACCAGACACGATCGCCGTTGTCTCGCACAGATCGAGCATCGACAGTTGCTCTAGCACTCACAGCGGCAGCAGCTCAGTCTGATCCAGCTGAGGATTGGGCACCGACCACGTCAGCAGATCAGTCTGATCTACCAGAGGATCGGGCATCGACACCAGCACCTGCTCCGACACCGGCACCAGCTCTACAAGGAGCACCATCTCCGGTAGCAGCGCTTCGGCACCTGCACCAACACTTGCACTTGCATCTGCTCCGGCCCGTGCAGTTGCACCGGCAACAGACTGGGCTGCAGTTTGCATTCATATACCAAAGTCCTTACAAAAATAGACATGTCCACCTTCTTAGTAAGCATTGGCCGCCCAAGTGCTTCGTTCTTTTTTCTTTCCATGTTGTTTCACATGATTCACTGTGTTGATCTAACTGTTTGGGTATGGCTTCTTGTTTGCAAAACAGAGAATTCCTAGAGCAACGAGGAAGTCATTCAACAATCTGGGCGATCGCGGCCAAGTTTCTCTTACCATGCGCAGCCTTGGTGTGAATGAACCTACTCAATATATCGTAAGTACAAAGGATGGTCGCATGATGATTGATGCTAAAGGATGGTGAAGGTTCAAATCTAAATCATATCTTGCGGTAGGGGATGATGTCAAATTCGAACTTTCTCGGCAAGGAGAGCTCGTCCAAATCAACTTTGAAATTCTTCAGTAGCAGCACGCAACTGCCTAACTGATCTATCCTCCGAGAGATTTTGATGTAATAATCTGGCATGGTGAAACAAGTGTCCTATGTGTATAAGTAGTATGATAGTACTATTTATCACATGGTATATCGTTGATAGAATTGCAACTCTGATTGCTGGTTAGGAACTGTCGTTCGATTTCATTCCAACAGTTGTCGTGCTTTATTCAATTTTGTGTATTCGCCTTGCAACAGCATCTAAAACTAGCACCGTACCAATCGCTTGCAATATGAAAAGCGCTGAGGTAGAACACATGGGCCCCCAAACATGCAGGGTCGGCCTGTGGCCCAAACTCCAGAACCTGGTTTCAAGAAGCACTAGCTCGGTGCAGAAGTGGCGTCCTCTTCCTGTTGTGGGTTGGCGTCCTCCTCGCAATGGTGAAAGGGGAGCCCTGGAAGTTGTGAGTCGGGATCATACAGGCTTCTTCCTTGGAGCATCAGCACTGGTGTGCGAAAGTGTTACTGATCCAGAGATCCTAGAGGCAATGGCATGTTGCGAGGGTCTATCTCTGGATCTTGACTTAAACCTGCAACAAGTTCAGATTAGCACCGATTGTTCAGCAACAGTCAAGCATATCGGAGAGGCATACTTGGGGCCCAGCAAAGTTATTATGGACAAGATCAAGATGAAGAAGAATATGTTCCAAACCATGGAGATCATACATGAAAAATGCGAGTGTAATGTTGAAGCGCATGTGCTTGCAAAAGCTGCTACTTCTTTGCCCTGTGGACGCCATCTTTGGCTCACAGGAACCCCCGAAATTATTTGTATACCTATGACTGTTAATCTTCAATAAAGTAGCTTTATCCCTCAAAAAACCATCTAAGTATTATATTCTCAGCTGAATCCCCATAATGCACGTGCGTTGCAGAGGGAGTATATTTGTCGGCAAGGTGAGCATGTGATATAAAAGATTTGTATATTTCTTTGCAGAGGGAGTATCTCTGTGTCAAAAAATATATTTATGTGTAACTAGTTACTCCTGTCTTTCTACTTCCTTTCGCTGATATGTGGGGCAACCGGCAACGGGGTCCACATGCCATATGCACAAATTAGAGTGCACAACTTCAGGGTAGACACACCCCGGTCGTAGCGCCGCAGTAATGCCCAATGAGCCGTCAAATCACAACCCCCCCTTTCCAGCTTTACCAGTAAGCTGGATGGACGAAGCTGCAATATTTCACTGGGGTTGAATCCCCTTCTCCCTCGTCTGCTTGTTCAGAGAAAACCCGCTCTCGGCGATTGCATAGAGTTTTCTCATGGAGAACCAGGTACGAATTCTTCATCCATCCCCGATAAACCCAAGTCCCTTGGTCGCAGATAATCCTAGAATGGCAGCCGCCGCCGTTGATGCATCTTTCTTCCTACTGAATCTAGTGTGTTTCATTTGCAGTGCCCAAAGTGCGAGTACCCTACAGGTTTCTGCGCCCTCGATGAGACGCCACACTTGTTCCTTCTCATCCTAACACAGCATTTTGAAACGCGCACAATATGTTCCTAGAATCCTCTTTTCTATCCGGGAGGTTGGGGTTTTTTTGAACATGCTGTGTTCTCATATTATTTTTCCTACAGTGTATTATTTGCTCTTTCAGAACACATGTACTCAAGATGCTCGGCCTTGCCATAATTGAATACACTAGTTTAATGGTCATAGTGCAGACAAGCCATGGATATAAGTTCCGAGTTGGGTTCATGAACCAAGAAGATCGCTGCTTCTTTTATGGCCAAACATGGATAAACTTTCTCAAGTGTTACGGACTGAAAGTTGGCGCACGAATGTTGATGGAAATAGCAGAACCTGGTCTCATCTTCAGTGCGATCTTCCACCCCGACGTCGTTCCAATTGTTCATCCATGGTAGTTTTGTATCTGGTTCTTGCTTGTTGCCTCGATTACTTCTTAATCCACCTATTCTATCTAACTAATCACAATTTAACTTTAGAAGTAGCAACAAATCTCTCACGAAGATGCTACTTCTAACTAATATTTTCTTATAATTGGTGGCACATGTAGGTTTTTTCAGAGTTAGCAGTCTGCTTGTTTGTTACTCTGTAATAACTCGGCTATTACTAATGGCACTGAAGTTGACTGGATCGACATCCACAAGTTCCTACACTTTATTGATCGTCTTGAGGTCCTTTTGGGGCGTTTCAATGGTGGAAGGCCACGTGGTATATGTGTGCCACTGCTGCACTCGTTGAACAGGTCCAACTGTGTCGAGAAACTTATGGTACGAGCTGTTTTCTGTTATATATGTTGTTCATAAACTATTGCTTATACACAGTTTTACAGCTGTTATCTTCTTGAAACAGGAACTGCCGAGTTCTATTGTTCATATACAGATGCCTGACATGTGCTTGGTCACAACATGATGTTTATGTCGACCTACTCAATTCCCCTTGGAGGTGAAAAGATACTTATTCATGGGTGGTCTCAAATAATGAAGGCCCGTCCATCTTGGAGAATAGGACAAAGATTATGTTCATGCGTTTCCATGGCTCTAAAGCAAATATCCTATTTATTGACCATGTTGCGAGATGAAGACGCTTTCAGAAGGTTGTGGATGCACGGGGTGGCGCCTGGGCCTTGTCCTGGGGCTTGGCGGCCTCACCCTTGGTTAACTGTAGGCAAGGTAGCACTATTCGAGGTGTGCTTTGTACGGTTAAACCTATATAAGTACTCATACTGCTTTCAGATTTGGTTGTTAAGTGCCCCTGCTGGTTTGAGTTAAGGTTGTTAAGTAGTCCTGCTACTTTTACAATCTGTCATGTTTCTTCAGTCCTATCTTCCTCCAGCCGCCAAAACCAAACCAGCACCGGCGGGGCCGCCTGCTTCCGCCTCCCACGACTGGCTGCGCCTCAGTGCACGCATCGCCGCCCCATCGTCTCCTAAGTCGTTAACGATGACGTCCTCCGTGCACTTTGGTGCACTCGCCACGGTGCCGCCCTGTCATGTTGTCAACATGGTCAACAAACAACAGGAATCGGCAGAAGTACGTGGAGAGGATGACAGTAGGGGCCCACCACGTCAGCGTATGGAAAAATAAAATGCTTCCTCCTAGTGTTTTCCTGACATCTGAGACCCACGACATTGGGAGCGTATATAGTCAATAGACAAGAGGACATCACAAGATCGGCTGACACCTGGGATGTAGCTACTCGAGCAGTATTTTTTTGTTTGGTATTGTTGAGACGGAGGAGGGTTTGAACTGGGCTGTGGCCCGTCTAGCCAAGGCTTATATTTTATGTTCACCATGTGACCAGCCCAGCTAATTTTTTTGTGAAAATGATCCCAGTTTATTTTTTCTGAAGAATACCCAATCCAGGCCTACTTACTTTTCTACGCCCTAATGGGCTGCAACTCTTTCAATACGCCTGCAAATCTTGGAAGTAATATGAAATGGGTTGTAAATATAAAAACAGATGACAAATTGGCAATTACTTTATAATTTCTGAATTTTATTACATTTTCAAATTCCTATTTCACTGGGCATTAACCTCATTTAAATATATCTTCAAAGTACTTTAAATCTGGTTGGACATTTCGGTATTAAAAATAGTTTGGAACCCACAGAAATATGCGAAATTGGCCCTGGCCAACCAAAAAAATGACTGCAATAAATTGCATAAGAAGTTGCCATGAGCTATATATAAATTATTAAAAAAAGAGGGAGTGGTCTGACTTGTGGACCTGTTTAGTTGACGCGTATGCATGATTTAGTAGAC
This sequence comes from Triticum aestivum, assembly GCF_018294505.1. Classification (NCBI taxonomy): domain Eukaryota; kingdom Viridiplantae; phylum Streptophyta; class Magnoliopsida; order Poales; family Poaceae; genus Triticum; species Triticum aestivum. The sequence goes on along the minus strand of NC_057806.1, from coordinate 517,394,696 downwards.
GTAACCGTTGGATGTCAATCCAACGGCCGTCGTGTTTCTTCAATCTTTGATCTTCTTGCTCCAGCCGCCAAAGCAGCGCCGGCGGGACCGCCTACTCACGCCTCCCGTGGCCGGCTGTACTGCCGCGCAGGCCTTAGGCCCCGCTACTACCCCCACAGCTGGTCAGGGCATCCCTCTACTCACCCACACCCCCTGTTATTCTGCGGCGACGGCAGCCTCACACCGCAGCCGAACCGGTGAACGCTCGTGCTCCTCTCCGCGTGGGCATCCACTGCCACGTCCTCCCCGGCTCTGCGTCATCCCCTTCCTATGCCTCGCCGTCGTCCACCGCCGTGGTGCTCTCGGCGTGGCGTGGTCAATGTGGTCAATGACCGACTTCCATCGGAAGAGTACTGTACGTCGAGAGGCTAACAGCTGGGTCCACAGCAGCCGCAAGGCAGTGCCTCCTTATTACACGGAAAATAATTATTCCTCCACCTGACAGTGGGGACCCATCGGACGGGCCACCAGTATTTTGCAAAAAAAATTGTTTCCCCCTGACTGTTGGGACCCACCGGACGGGCCACCGTATTTCGCGAGAAAAACGTTCCCCCCACTGTCAGCTCGGACCCACCGGAAGTGCCTCCTTATTACGCACAAAAAAATGAATACTCCCCCGGCTAGCTGGGACCCACCTTGGTGGGAGGCTGACTTGTGGGCCTACTAAGTTGACGGGGATGAAGGGCTTTGTCAACTTAGTCAATATGAACGATTCTAGCTCCAGTGACCATATGATGTCCATCCAACGGCCGTAGTGCTTCTTCAACCTCTAGTCTTCTTGCTCCATCCGCCCAATGCAGCGCCGGTCGTGCCGCATGCTCCTTCCTCCATGGCCGGTTGTGCTGCCGCGGAGCCCACACCGCCCCCTACTATTCCCACCGCTGGCCAGGCCCTGCGGCGACGGCAGCCCCACACCGCAGCTGAACCAGTGAACCCTCGTACTCCTCTTCGCACGGGCTTCCACTGCCGCGTATTCCCCGGCTCCATGTTGTCCCCTTCCTAGGCCTCGCCGTCGTCCACCGCTGTGGTGCTCTCTGTGCGTCATGGTCAATGTGGTCAACGACCGACTTCCATCGGAAGAGTACTGTGCGTGGAGACATTAACAGCTGGGTCCACGGCCGTAGCAAGGAAGTGCCTCCTTATTATGCGCAAAATAATTATTCCTCCACTTGACAGCGGGGACCCACCGGACAGGCCACCAATATTTTGTGAAAAAAATCATTTCCCCCTGACTGCTGGGACCCACCAGACATGCCACTATATTTCGCAAAAAAAATGTTCCCCCCGCTGTCAGCTCGGACCCACCGGAAGTGCCTCCTTATTACACACACAAAAATGAATACTCCCCCTGCTAGCTGGGACCCACCTTGGTGGGAGGCTGACTTGTGGGCCTACTAAGTTGACGGGGACGATGGGCTTTGTCAACTTAGTCAATATGAACGATTCTAGCTCTAGTGACTGTATGATGTCCATCCAACGGCCATAGTGATTCTTCAACCTCTAGTCTTCTTGCTCCAGCCGCCCAAAGCAGCGCCGGTCGTGCCGCATGCTCTGGCCACCCGTGGCCGGCTGTGCTGCCGCGGAGGCCTCACCGCCCCCTACTATTCCCATCGCTGGCCAGGCCCTGCGGCGACGGCAGCCTCACACCACAGCCGAACCAGTGAACCCTCGTACTCCTCTCCACGCGGGCTTCCGCTGCCGCGTCTTCCCCGGCTCCGCGTCATCCCCTTCCTAGGCCTCGCCGTCGTCCACCAACGTGGTGCTCTCGGTGCGGCGTGGTCAACGACATACTTCCATCGGAAGAGTACTGTGCGTGGAGACGCTGACAGCTGGGTCCACGGCCGCAGCAAGGAAGTGCCTCCTTATCATGCACAAAATAGTTATTCCTCCACCTAACAGCGGGGACCCACCGGACGGGCCACCAGTATTTTGCGAAAAAAATTGTTTCCCCCAGACTGCTGGGACCCACCGGACGGGCCACTGTATTTCGCGAAAAAATGTTCCCCCCGCTGTCAGCTCGGACCCACCAGAAGTGCCTCCTTATTACGCACAGAAAAATGAATACTCCCCTGGCTAGCTGGGACCCACCATGGTGGGAGGCTGACTTGTGGGCCTACTAAGTTGACGGGGACGAAGGGCTTTGTCGACTTACTCAATATGAACGATTCTAGCTCCAGTGACCGTACGATGTCCATCCAACGGCTGTGGTGTTTCTTCAACCTCTGGTCTTCTTGCTCCAGCCGCCCAAAGCAGCGCCGGTCGTGCCGCATGCTCCTGCCTCCTGTGGTCGGTTGTGCTGCGGTGGAGGCCTCACCGCCCCCTACTATTCCCACCGCTGGCTAGGCCCTGCGGCGACGGCAGCCTCACACCACAGCCGAACCAGTGAACCCTCGTACTCCTCTCCGCGCGGGCTTCCACTGCCGCGTCTTCCCCGTCTCCGCGTCGTCCCCTTCTTAGGCCTCGCAGTAGTCCACCGCCGTGGTGCTCTCGGCGCGGCGTGGTCAATGTGGTCAACGACCGACTTCCATCGGAAGAGTACTGTGCGTGGAGACGCTGACAGCTGGGTCCACGGCCGCAGTAAGGAAGTGCCTCATTATTACGCGCAAAATAATTATTCCTCCACCTGACAGCGGGGACCCGCCGGATGGGCCACCGTATTTTGCGAAAAAAGTTTTCCCCTGACTGCTGGGACCCACCAGCTACATCTTCGCACGCTAGGAAGTGCCTGACAATCGGGACCCACCTGGTCGAAGCGTACCTAGCGTTGTCATTCTGGTCGCGAACATGTACGTACATATATACCGGTCGATGTAGAGGCGTGCACGTGTCGTAGTAGAGGCGCGCACGTAGCATGTACACGTACAGTGGCCATGGTGTAAGAAAGAAAATACGGCCACGTATGTGTACATACGGGCGGGGTCTCGAACGCCTACTCACGCATATGTACGGCCAGCGCTCGTGTACATGGCTGTTCATGGGGAGGCAACGGAATGCGTTGTGTTCATGGGGAGGCAACGGAATGCGTCGTGTTCATGGGGAGGCAACAGAATGCGTCGTGTTCATCGGGAGGGCTTGGACGGAACAGGTGATGGAAACAAGGTCTGGCGTACCGCAGAATGGAGGAAACGGACTTGTGTTCGACCGGCCACGTTCGAAATGGGATCCTATTGATCGGGAGGGGTCTGGTGTACCACAAAGGAAACGGACCTCCTACGGTCGAAACGGGGGTCCTGTTGATTGGGAGGGGTGTGTCGTACCGCAAAACGAATGAAACAGACTTGTGTTGGAGCGCTACGGTCGAAACGGGGGTCCTGTTCATCAGGAGGGGTGTGGCGTACCGCAAAACGGGACTCCACAAGATACTGTTCATCTCCACCGTCGACCTCCTCCAGCCTCCACGAGCTACTGTTCATCCACCGTCAACCTCCTCCAGCCTCCACCTGCACTGTTCATCCACGGCTCCTGTTCTTCCAGCCTCCACCGCGCTCTACTCCACCGGCTATTATTCAACCAGCCCTCTCCACGGGCTCCTGTTCAACCACCCCTCCATGGGCTACTGTTCATCCTGCCCTGCACGGGGTGGTCTTGTTCATCCAGCCCTCCACGGGGTCCTGTTCATCCAGCCGCAACCGGCTCGATCGATCGAGGTCCTGTTCATCCGGAGGCAACACCACAGGGTCCTATTCATCCACCCCCACCGAGAACTGTTCATCCACCCCCCCCCCCCCCCCGCAACGCTCACTGTTCATCCAGAGGTAGCATCGATCGGCTTCAGTTAGCAGCAGTAGTGAAGGAATCGCTCAATCGGGTTCGGTTAACAGCCATCGATCGATCGCTCGGGTTCAGTAACGCGTAGCCAGCTGTGCAATCGCTCGGGTTCAGTTAGAGCCCAACGCCTCGCTCGGGTTCAGTTAGAGCCAATGCCTCGCACACACACGCGTACGTGTGCGAGAGAAACGTGCATCGCTTGGCCCCCGACCTCCCACCGTAACCGAGAACTCCCCGAAATTTTCCTCGCCCTCGCTTCTACCATGGTTTTTTCCGTCATGGACGGCCCAAAGAATGTCATGCAGCTGCGTCTCCGGCCAGCCCAGGACGAAAAGCCCATTTTCTGTCATGATTTTTTTCATAGAAGTAGGAACCCACCACATCTATGATGATACCGGGTTTTGTCACAATTATCGTCATAAAAGTGTCATATGTATGACACACAAAAAATTCGTTCGGCCCAAAATGTCACGGATGTGTCTTTTTTTGTAGTGTTAGACCTATCTTTTTGCGTATGCGATTAACTGATATGCTCAAAATGAATCCTTATGCTAAGTATATGAAAGATATTGTTACAAATAAAAGCAAGATACTGGAAGCTGAAATTTCCACCATGCTTGCTAATTATACTTTTAAGGGTGGAATACCAAAGAAACTTGGAGATCCAGGAGTACCCACTATACCATGCTCTATTAAAAGAAACTATGTTAAAACTGCTTTATGTGATCTTGGAGCCAGTGTTAGTGTTATGCCTCTTTGTTTATATCTAGACTTGATTTGACTAAGTTGACACGTACTGAAATATCTTTGCAAATAAATGATAAATCAACTGCTATACCTATCGGTATTTGTGAGGATGTGCCTGTTGTAGTTGCAAACATTACTATTTTAACGGACTTTGTTATTCTTGATATTCCCGAGGACGATAGTATGTCTATTATTCTTGGAAGACCCTTTTTGAATACTGCAGGGGCTGTTATTGATTGCACTAAAGGCAATGTCACTTTTCATGTTAATGGTAATGAGCATACGGTACACTTTCTGAGGAAACAACCTCAAGTTCACAGTATCAATTCTATTGGAAAATTTCCATCAATTATATTTGGAGGTTTTGAATTTCCTCTTCCTACTGTCAAGAAGAAATATGATATTCTTATTATTGGGGATGTGCATATCCCCGTTGAGGTAACATAGTGTTCTTCGAAATTTCTCCGGTTCCATGTTATTCGGAATGAGTTCATTAACAAGACTTGATCAACCTTGTTAGTGGATTCGTTTTGATGAGCATGAGATGGATGAAACTAGAAGGCACAACCTTCAGTACCCTCCTTTTACTTTCTGTTATTTATATTAAATAAAATAAAAATAAATATTTTTCTGTCTGTTATCTGATTATCCGTGCAATATAAAAATACCCCAAAAATAAAAGTTCTCGAAATGCCCTGAAATTTAAATATGATTTTTTTTCTAGAATATTTGAGAATATTTGGCACTCAGAACATAGCAGTGGGTCAACCACCTGCCCACGAGGGTGGAGGGCGCGCCCTACCCCCCTGGGCGCGCCCCATGCCTCGTGGGCCCAAGGTGGCCCTCCTCCACTTATCCTTTCACCCACACACTCCTTGTTCCTCCCCCAAACACGAATATCAAGCTCAAACCCGAGCCCAAGCTCGTTTTGCTACCATTTTCGATCTCCTTGCTCAAAGCACCTCTTACAAAACTGCTTGGGGAGATTGTACCTTGGTAAGTGACTCCTCCATTGGTCCAAGTAGTTTTTGTTCTGGTGCTTTATTCATTGCAAATTTTTGCTGCTTAGGTGACCCTGTTCTTGAGCTTGCATGTCAAATTTATTTGGTCAAAAGTAGTTTTGATGCATGATATAGGCCCTAGGCACTTGTAGGAGTAGTTGCTATCAATATTATTGAGTTTGGTTTACTTTTATTTTGAAGTTACTAAAAAAAGTCAGAATTTTTCAGAGGAAGAAAAATGCTTAGGAAAATGTTCCAAGGTGGTTCCTCAAGGAAGCAAGGACCCAGGCTTGCAATGCGTGATGCTGATGAAGAGCCACCAAGAGACGCTCAAGTGCATCCTTGTGAGTGGCCTTCTGAAAATTTTATGGATCGAGCAGGAATTAAAGAAGAAGTCAACGCATATTTGCGTAACGCCGATCTTGTGAGCTTCGAGGAAGAGAAGTGGAGTCAGTATCACAACCTCACAAGTACCTTTGTGAGGAGGTTTGAATTTTCAACTTCACGTAATTCTCCAACTGTCCTGTTTGATCTTTATGAAAATCCTTATACTATGGACTTAGAGGACTTTACCACTGCTTGCAAACTTCCACAATGGGGTAGTATAAGGGATCCTCGCAAATCTGAATTTAGAGATTTTCTTGCTAGTATAACTGTGGGAGAATCCAGAGATATAACACAAGCCACCATAGGGAGCACTCACTTTCCTGCTATACATTATTTTGCTCTCTTCATAGATAGATGCATTAATGGTAAAGATGAGGCATGTCACATGTGTGTCCCTGACCTCAATATTCTTAGGAGTGCTGTGTTAGGAGATAAATCTTATAATTTGGGAGCCATTATTGCGCGTAGGTTGCATCTTAATAGATTTAATGGAGATTTCTTTGGAGGAATTTATGCAACCCACATAGATGATTTTCTTGGTATAGCCATACGCGAAGATAACATTGAATTACCTCCTGCTTACCTAGACTTTAATGCTATGGTTGACCACCAGTTTGTCGAGAGGAATGAATCACCTCTCCATTATCGACTAATCTTTGACAAACGCCGTGATGTCCATATTACTGTCCCTGCTCCTGCCTTCTTTGATCATCAGCCAAAAGGAAGATATACTATTACCAAAGAGGAGGCAGATGAGTACGAGAGGAGAGCAGAGGCCGCTCGTCGCCATGCTGCAGCTCATCAGGCGATAGCCGCTACATCTCAGTATGACCCCAACTATTATTATAGATATCCGCCAGGCCAGCCGTGGCCATAGACCAACTTAGGACAAAAGCCTAAGCTTGGGGGAGTACGTATTTCCGACAGACATTACATTTATGTTCCCACCCTCATTGCTAGATGTCCGTGCTCATACTTGTTCATTGTATCATCCATGATAGTTTATTTTCCTTTTTATGCTTTCTTCTTGTGTGTTTAATAAACCTTAAGAAAAACCAAAAAATAGTTGTAGCTTTTAGTTAGTTTAATTTCCATGCTTGTAGTAGTAATTAAAAAGAAAACCCAAAAAGATTTCTTGTTCTTCTTTTGCTTGTTGGGAGCTCTCCCGTGTAAATAGTTTTATTTCTTTTCTTTTCTTTGGGGGTCGATAGGAAAGACCATGATTAAATTGTTGAAGTGGCTCTTATTTACATTATTGTTGATCTGACAAAAGAACCCATACTGCCTTGTCTTCTCCCTTTTATTGAATGCTTGCAGATTCCAGCTTAGTCCAATGCATGTGCACTATTATTATTATTCACATCGTTCGGTCATGCAAGTGAAAGGCAATTATGATGATATATGATGGACTAACTCAGATGAGAAAAGCTGGTATGAACTCGACCTCTTTTGTTTTTGTAAATATGATTAGTTCATCGTTCCTAATTCAGCCTATTATGAATAAACATGTTTGCAATGACAACTAGAGATCATAGTTTCTTGTGGCATGCTTGATTAGCTAGGAGCTTATAATGGTTTACTTTGCGTGCCAACATGCTATTAAAACTGTTGTGATGTGGTATGATAGGGTGGTATCCTCCTCTGAATGATTTAAGTGACTTGACTTGGCGCATGTTCACGCATGTAGTTGAAACAAAATCAACATAGCCTTCACGATATTTATGTTCATGGTGGATTATATCCTACTCATGCTTGCATTCGGTGTTGATTAATTTTAATGCATGTTCATGACTGTTGTCACTCTCTAGCTGGTCGCTTCCCAGTCTTTTGCTAGCCTTGACCTATACTAAGCGGGAATACTGCTTGTGCATCCAATCCCTTAAACCCCATAGTTATCCCACAAGAGTCCACTATACCTACCTATATACGGTATCTGCCTACCGTTCCAAGTAAATTTGTATGTGCCAAACTCTAAACATTCAAATAATTATCATGTTTTGTATGCTCGAATAGCTCATGTATTAACTAGGGCTGTCTATATCTTCCATGTTAGGCGGGTTATTCTCAAGAGGAGTCGACTCCGCTCCTCACTCACGAGATAAATGGCTGGTCACCGGGATGCCCAGTCCCATGCTTTATGCAAACTAAATCAAAATAATTGCACACAAAACTCCCCCTGGGACTCTTGTTAGTTGGAGGTGTTGGAATTTTGCTAGTAGGCCTTTGGCCCGAAGCTCAACTAAAATTCTGAAATTCTCTTGGCCCATTCATGCACACATGTAAGTGGAGTGAGTGAGTCTAAAGTTTAGTCCCATCTCATAAGTTGAGAGAGAGTTGCACCTCTTTATAAGGTGAGCTCTTCTACCACTTGTATGAGCATGAGAAGAGGAGACCTACACGCGCGCTCCTCCTCCTCGCTCGCCTCGCCACGCCACGCCTCGTCACGACGCGCCACGGGTTGCGGGATTGAGCCGAGCCGAGGACGGAGCTATGCACGTTGTCTATATTTTTGCTGCATGGGAAAATTAATGAGTCCTTAATTAATAATTAACGGACGCGTTAATTACTGAACCGTTTCCGATTCTTTTGGATCATGACGACTTGGACGTGGGGTTTACTCCCACGACCTACCCGGCGCGCACTATATAGTCAGGCAGACGTCTACCCTAGCCGCCGCCGCTTCGTATGGTTTCTCAACACCATTCCAGATCATTGCGCCGCCAAACAAATCTTCTCCATCCCTCCTTCTGGCGTGCACCGCGAGAAGGGACAGCAGGCCTCTAGAACCCCGCCTCTCGTGATCCTGTACGGGAGAGGGGCGATCAGGTTTTTGGGCAGCGCACTCGCGCGACTGCTGGCAGCGACGACTTCGTGAATGACGACTTCTTCCCCGACCTCGGCAACCTCATCCTCGACGACATGGGCGACAACGTCAACGCCGGCGGTGCTGCACCCGCTGCACCGTATGTGATTCTATCCTTCCTGTTCGAGATCGTGGTAGAATTCATGTTTCTAGTATGTGCCCTAGATGTGATATGTTCATCTGCTATGCTAGTTCGCATGATTAGTTTAATCTCTACTGCTGTGGTCATGATTTATCTTCTGTTTATTCGGATTAAATCTCGTAGTAATTTGCTCATATTTCCAACAATCCAAAAACCTGATTATAGGCAATTTACTCTGAGTGGTTTTGCTGCGCATCTGAAGCCGCCTGCCTTTAAGGGGGCGCAATATAAGAGGTGGCGCACGAGAGCAGTCTACTGGTTTCAGACCATGGGCTGCTATGATGCCACCAAGGGCAAGCCTGAGGGCGATCTTAATCCAGCACAGCTGGAAGCTTTTGAGAAGATCGATACCCTCTTTAAAGGCGCTCTTCTGAGTGTTCTTGATGACTCCATTGTGGATTCGTATATGTCGTTTGACAACGGCAAGGACATGTGGGCTGCGCTCGAGGCCAAGTTTGGTGCCTCGGACGCCGGCAGCGAGTTGTACGTCATGGAGCAATTCTATGACTACAAGATGACTGATGAGCGCCCTGTTGTACAGCAGGCTCATGAGATACAGTCGCTCGCAAAAGAACTTGAGTACTTCAAGTGTGTGTTGCCGGACAAATTTGTTGCCGGAGGCATCATTGCCAAGCTTCCACCTTCGTGGAACAATTTTGCTACTTCCCTGAAACACAAGAGACAGGAGTTTTCCGTTGCGGATCTCATTGGTACTCTTGATGTTGAAGAGAAGGCGAGAGCAAAGGACACACGTGCTCGAGTTGCTGAGGGAGGTTCTAGTGCCCACATGGTACAGAAGAAGAACTTCCCAGCCCAACAAGTTCAAAAACAACAAGAACAAAACTCAGGGCAAAGGCAAGTTTGATACAAAGAACAAGCCATCACATTCTACCAACTTCAAGAAGAATTCTCATAAGAAGGGGAAGGGACTTTGCCATGTCTGCGGTGATCCTAATCACTGGGCTCCGAAGTGTCCTAACCGCTTTGAGGAGCGCGAACATGAGAAGAGCGGCAAGTCCGCTAATGTTGTCATCGGTGATACTGATATGAAGGAATCAGGGTACGGTATTTTTCCTACCATCCTTTCAGTATTTCAATCCCCTGATTGGTTAATTGACACCGGTGCCAATGTACATGTTTGTGCTGACGCCTCCATGTTTTCTTCTTACCAGGCAACAGGGACTTCACCCGTGCTGATGGGGAACGGGTCACATGCCATCGTTCGAGGTGTTGGTACGGTTGATCTAAAGTTTACTTCGGGGAAGACTGTGCGTCTGAAGAACGTTCATCATGTGCCGTCCATCAATAAAAATCTCGTTAGCGGTTCCCGTTTATGTCGAGATGGTTTTAAGTTGGTTTTCGAATCCAATAAAGTTGTAATTTCTAAGTGTGGACAATTTGTTGGAAAAGGCTATGAGTGCGGAGGCTTGTTCCGCCTATCTTTGTCAGATATTTGCACTAAAGTTATTAATAATGTTTGCCACAATAATGAGTCTGATATTTGGCATTCACGACTTTGTCATATTAACTTTGGTTGCATGACGCGGTTAGCCAATATGAATTTAATTCCGAAAATCTCTACTGTCAAAGGCTCCAAGTGCCAAGTATGTGTGCAAGCTAAGCAACCTCGCAAGTCCCATAAGACTGCAGAGGCAAGAGACTTGGCGCCACTAGAGCTTATACATTCTGATCTTTGTGAGATGAATGGCGTGTTGACAAAAGGTGGAAAGAGATACTTCATGACGTTGATTGATGACTCCACTAGATATTGTTATGTGTATCTTCTGAAATCAAAAGATGAGGCTTTGACTTTCTTTAAAAACTATAAAGCTGAGGCAGAGAACCAACTTGATCGAAAAATTAAACGGCTTAGGTCCAATCGTGGTGGAGAGTATTTTTCCAATGAATTTGATCTGTTTTGTGCGGAACATGGTATAATCCATGAGAGGACGCCTCCCTACTCACCCCAGTCAAATGGGGTAGCCGAAAGAAAGAACCGAACTCTAACTGATATGGTTAACACCATGTTAGACACTTCGGGTCTATCCAAGGAATGGTGGGGGGAGGCGCTAATGACTGCGTGTCATGTCCTAAACCGAGTTCCCACAAAGCATAAGACCATGACTCCATTTGAGGAATGGGAAAGGAAAAGGTTGAAACTCTCTTACCTACGTACTTGGGGTTGTTTGGCGAAAGTCAATATACCAATTCCCAAGAAGCGCAAGCTTGGACCAAAAACCGTGGATTGTGTTCTTCTGGGCTATGCTTTTCATAGCATCGGCTATAGATTTTTGATAATAAAATCTGAGGTATCCGACATGCATGTTGGTACGATTATGGAATCAAATGATGCAACTTTCTTTGAGGACATATTTCCTATGAAGGATATGTCGAGTTCATCAAATCAGGAGATACCTACTCCATCTAGTGAGGAATTCACTGTAATTCCTGAACCCACCATTGCGATGGAACACGTTGAGAATCCTGTTGAGGGTGACAATGGAACTCCTGTGAGGAGTAAGAGACAGAGGACTGCAAAGTCTTTTGGTGATGATTTCATTGTGTACCTCGTGGATGACACACCCAGGACTATTTCAGAAGCCTATGCATCTCCTGATGCTGACTACTGGAAGGAAGCTGTACGTAGCGAGATGGATTCCATCTTAGCTAACGGTACCTGGGAGATCACTGACCGTCCTTATGGGTGCAAACCTGTAGGATGTAAGTGGGTGTTCAAGAAGAAGCTTAGACCTGATGGTACGATTGAAAAGTACAAGGCACGGCTTGTGGCCAAGGGTTATACCCAGAAAGAAGGTGAAGACTTCTTTGATACTTACTCACCCGTGGCTAGACTGACCACAATTCGGGTGCTACTATCACTGGCTGCCTCACATGGTCTTCTCGTTCATCAAATGGACGTTAAGACGGCTTTCCTCAATGGAGAGTTGAAGGAGGAAATTTACATGGATCAGCCAGATGGTTTTGTAGTACCTGGTCAGGAAGGAAAGGTGTGCAAGTTATTAAAGTCTTTATATGGCCTTAAACAAGCTCCTAAGGAGTGGCATGAGAAGTTCGAAAGAACATTAACTGCTGCCGGCTTTGTAGTAAACGATGGTGACAAGTGCGTGTACTATCGCTATGGTGGGGGCGAAGGAGTTATTCTTTGTCTGTATGTCGACGACATATTGATCTTTGGAACCAAACTTGATTTAATCAAGGAGGTTAAGGATTTCTTATCTCGCTGTTTTGAGATGAAGGATCTAGGAGTAGCTGATGTTATCTTAAACATCAAGCTGTTGAGAGATGAGAATGGTGGGATCACACTGCTTCAGTCTCATTATGTGGAAAAGGTCTTGAGTCGTTTTGGGTATAGCGACTGCACGCCTTCTCCAACTCCATATGATGCTAGTGTGTTGCTTCGAAAGAATCGACGGATTGCTAGAGATCAACTGAGGTATTCTCAGATTATTGGCTCGCTTATGTATTTGGCGAGTGCCACGAGGCCTGACATCTCTTTTGCTGTGAGCAAGCTGAGTCGGTTTGTGTCAAAACCGGGAGATGATCATTGGCATGCGCTTGAGAGAGTTATGCGCTATTTGAAAGGCACCGCGAGCTATGGGATTCACTACACCGGGTATCCAAGGGTACTGGAGGGTTATAGTGACTCAAACTGGATATCTGATGCTGATGAGATTAAGGCCACAAGTGGTTATGTTTTTACACTTGGTGGTGGCGCTGTTTCCTGGAAGTCTTGCAAGAAGACCATCATAACGAGGTCAACTATGGAAGCAAAACTCACAGCATTAGACACTGCCACTGTTGAAGCAGAGTGGCTTCGTGAACTCTTGATGGACTTACCTATGGTTGAAAAACCAATACCCCCTATCCTGACGAACTGTGATAATCAAACTGTGATCGTCAAGATAAACAGTTCTAAGGACAATATGAAGTCCTCAAGGCATGTGAAGAGGAGACTAAAATCTGTCAGAAAATTGAGGAACTCCGGAGTTATTACGTTGGATTATATCCAAACGTCGAAAAACTTGGCAGATCCCTTCACAAAGGGTCTATCACGTAATGTGATAGATAATGCATCGATGGAGATGGGCTTGAGACCCACCGCATGAGTTATCCATAGTGGTAACCCACTCTATGTGATCGGAGATCTCGTGAAGTAGAAGTGGGAGATAAGCTGTTGGTCAGCTGGGAGGAGAGTATCCCTATATTAATTACCCCACTCCGTGAAGATGCAATACTCTCCTGATCTGCATGGCAGGTTGATAGTTATCTTAACGTGTTCCAAGTGGCTTATTCGGGTAAGCAGAGATGTTGTCCTGCAGAACATCTTTTGAGGAACACACCTATATGAATTTGACTGTTAACGTCGCAGTATGTGAGAATTGGGTGTTCTCTAATAAATTCATGAAAGGCCCTAGAGTATGATGTATACGCTTCACCCATGGGGAAGCCTTGCGGAAGCCCAGTATCGGTCAAGAATTTGTGTGAAACTAGTTTTCATAGAAAACTTGTAGTTCAAGGCATAGTCCACTATTCAAGTTGTGATCTAGTGTAGCATAAATTTCTAAGTGGAAGTTCAACTTCACAGTCTCCACTAAGCACCGATATATAAAACAATGTTTTGGAACAAAATGATGAGATGTGCCAATGAGACTTTGTGGGGGATTGTTGGAATTTTGCTAGTAGGCCTTTGGCCCAAAGCCCAACTAAAATTCTGAAATTCTCTTGGCCCATTCATGCACACATGTGAGTGGAGTGAGTGAGGATAAAGTTTAGTCCCATCTCATAAGTTGAGAGAGAGTTGCACCTCTTTATAAGGTGAGCTCTTCTACCACTTGTATGAGCATGAGAAGAGGAGACCTACACGCGCACTCCTCCTCCTCGCTCGCCTCGCCACGCCACGCCTCGTCACGACGCGCCGTGGGTTGCGGGATTGAGCCAAGCCGAGGACAGAGCTATGCACATTGTCTATATTTTTCCTGCATGGGAAAATTAATGAGTCATTAATTAATAATTAACGGACGCGTTAATTACTGAACCGTTTCCAATTCTTTTGGATCGTGACGACTCAGACATGGGGTTTACTCCCACGACCTACCCGGCCCGCACTATATAGTCAGGCAGACGTCTACCCTAGCCGCCGCCGCTTCGTATGGTTTCTCACCACCGTTCCAGATCATTGCGCCGCCAAACAAGTCTTCTCCATCCCTCCTTCCGGCGTGCACCACGAGAAGGGACAGCAGGCCTCCGGAACCCCGCCTCTCGTGATCCTGTACGGGAGAGGGGCGATCAGGTTTTTGGGGAGAGCACTCGTGCGACTGCTGGCAGCGACGACTTCTTCCCCGACCTCGGCAACCTCATCCTCGACGACATGGGCGACAACGTCAACGCCGGTGGTGCTGCACCCGCTGCACTGTATGTGATTCTATCCTTCCTGTTCGAGATCGTGGTAGAATTCATGTTTCTAGTATGTGCCCTAGATGTGATATGTTCATCTGCTATGCTAGTTCGCATGATTAGTTTAATCTCTGCTGATGTGGTCATGATTTATCTTCTATTTATTCAGATTAAATCTCATAGTAATTTACTCATATTTCCAACAGGAGGCACTCGTTGTTTTGAGCAAGCCATGGATTGATGCTTGTTGGTGGAAGGGGGAGTATAAACTTTACCATTCTGTTTGGGAACCGCCTATAATGTGTGTAGCATGAAGATATCGCCATCTCTTGGTTGTTATGTTGACAATGAAAGTATACCGCTCAAAATATTATTCACCTCTGTTTCAAAACCGAGCTCTGGCACCTCTACAAATCCCTGCTTCCCTCTACGAAGGGCTTATCTATTTACTTTTATGCTGAGTCATCATCCTCTTATTAAAAAGCACCAGTTGTGGAGCACTGGTGTCATCTGCATTCATTATTGTTAGTTTACATTGAGTATGACTTGACTGGATCTCTTTAACATGAATTACAATGTCCAGTCAGTCCTTGGTCTTTAAAGGTGCTCTACATTTATGTTTTGCGGTCTCAGAAAGGGCTCGCGAGATACCACCTTGTTATATCATATTATGATTGTTTTGAGAAATTTTTGTCATCCAAGATTTATTATTGTTCTCGCTAGTTGATTATGCTATTGATATGAGTAAACTTGAGACCTAAGCATTATTGCGAATGTGGTTAGTTATAATCTTTGCTGAAAACTTGAATGCTGGCTTAACATATTTACAACAACAAGAGCAAACAGAGTTTGTAAAAGTTTTTCTTTATCACTTTCAGTTTGTCAACTGAATTGCTTGAGGACAAGCAAAGGTTTAAGCTTGGGGGAGTTGATACGTCTCCGTCGTATCTAATTTTCCAAACACTTTTGCCCTTGTTTTGGACTCTAACTTGCATGATTTGAATGGAGCTAACCTGGACTGACACCGTTTTCAGCAGAATTACCATGGTGTTATTTATGTGCAGAAACAAACGTTCTCGGAATGACCTGAAACTTCACGGAGCAACTTTTTGAAAAATATAAAAATCACCTACAAAAGATGAAGGCCAGGGGCCCACCACCTGTCCACGAGGGTGGGGGTGCGCCTGCCCCCTACCTCGTGGACCCCCTGGTGCCTCTCCGACTCCAACTCCAACTACATATATTGTGTTTCAGGGAGAAAAAATCAGAGAGAAGAATTCATCACGTTTTACGATATGGAGCCACCGCCAAGCCCTAAAACCTCTCGGGAGGGCTGATCTGGAGTCCGTTCGGGGCTCCGAGGAGGGGAATCCGTCGCCATCATCATCATCAACCATCCTCCATCACCAATTTCATGATGCTCACCGTCGTGCGTGAGTAATTACATCGTAGGCTTGCTGGATGGTGATGGGTTGGATGGGATCTATCATGTAATCAAGTTAGTTGTGTTAGGGTTTGATCCCTAGTATCCACTATGTTCTGAGATTGATGTTGCTATGACTTTGCTATGCTTAATGCTTGTCACTAGGGCCCGAGTGCCATGATTTCAGATCTGAACCTATTATGTTTTCATCAATATATGAGTGTTCTTGATCCTATCTTGCAAGTCTATGGTCACCTATTATGTGTTATGATCCGTTAACCCCGAAGTGACAATAATCGGGATACTTACCGGTGATGGCCGTAGTTTGAGGAGTTCATGTATTCACTATGTGTTAATGCTTTGTTCTGGTACTCTATTAAAAGGAGGCCTTAATATCCCTTTGTTTCCGTAAGGACCCCGCTGCCACGGGAGGGTAGGACAAAAGATGTCATGCAAGTTCTTTTCCATAAGCACGTATGACTATGTTCGGAATACATGCCTACATTATATCAATGAACTGGAGCTAGTTCTGTGTCACCCTAGGTTATGACTATTACATGATGAACCGCATCCGGCATAATTCTCCATCACCGATCCATTGCCTACGATCTTTCCATATATTGTTCTTCGCTTATTTACTTTCCCGTTGCTATTGGTATCATCACTACAAAATTCCAAAAACATTACTTTTACTACTGTTACCTTTTGCTACCGTTACCACTACTATCATATTACTTTGCTACTAAATACTTTGCTGCAGATATTAAGTTTCCAGGTGTGGTTGAATTGACAACTCAGCTGCTAATACTTGAGAGTATTCTTGGCTCCCCTTGTGTCGAATCAATAAATTTGGGTTGAATACTTTACCATCGAAAACGGTTGCGATCCCCTATACTTGTGGGTTATCAGTGACAAATGTGGGCCACTGATCTTTGATCTTCTCAAATTGGCTGATGAATTCTAGAGTCTTGTCTTGGTCGACAAACGATGATTTCAGCTCATTCTTCCACCTCCTGAATAGCTCAGCCATCTTCTTAAGAGCATAAGCCTTGATCATTGGCTTTTTAACTGGATTCTCCGGATCCTCCTCTGGTGGCAAGGTGAAATTTTTCTGCAACGCGGTCCAAAGATCAGCTTTCTGCCTATCGCTGACATAAGACACCTGAGAGTCTTTGTCCTTAGGCTTCAACCATTGCTCGATGCTGATCAGGATCATGTCCCTAACTAGAACCCTGCACTGAGCATTAAATTTTTGCTTGGTCCGGAGGGGTTCAATCGGTTGGCCAGCACGATCAATTTCGATGATCGTGTACCTTTCATCCATGCGCAACTTTCTCTTCGGGCCTCGTCTCGTTACCGAAGTGTTGCTCGATCCGGAGGGCTAGAAAAGAAGAAAAAGAAGAGAGTTAATATGTGTACATACCAAAAACAATTAATGCATCAATTAGATATAGTTAGCACATGCTTAGTTAATTAATATATATATACCTGGCCGGACTCCATTCGGTCACTGGAGCCGTCATCACAGTGTCCTTCCCCCTCCGTTCGGTCATCGGAGCCATAATCTTGGTGTCCTCCCCCTCCATTCAGTCACCAGAGCCGTCATCACGGTGTCCTTCCCCCTCCATTGTTTGATTATCGTCGTAGCCTGCTTCTTCATCTTGTCTTTCCAGACCATTGGTGCATGTGACGTTGAGAAACGACAAGACGGCATCACTTCTGTGTGCGATTATCTCCCCCAACACCGCTTCTGTTGCTTCGTCTCGGGGGTGCGGATCCATAGTTTCTGCAAATATTTACAACATGGCATTTATTATTCAAACATGACAGATGGATATATTAGTGGCAAACATAGAACTAGCTAGCTAAGCACAATAAGGAATCATATTAGTGGCCTGGCCTCGACGCTTCTCTAGGGTTTGGGGTGGCCTCGGCAACGCTTCAAGGGTTCGGGGTGGCCTCGACGACAACGCTCTTTTAACTCGGTAAATTTGGGTGGCCTCAAGATAGTGTGTCGATCGGGTAGGGGCGCGGCGGATGGGTTAGGAGACCGACATTTTTTTCTAGGGTTTGGGCGTCCTCGAGAGTTTTGGTCGAGCGAGAGTGCCGGGGGGTGCTCCCGTGGTATAAGTTATCACGGTCGAGAGGGGGTATATATATCGACAGCCCCTCATGTCGAAGTTATCTGGGAGGGAGTTATATATACCGACAACAACGACATACATACATGGGAAAATAATGTTATCGGGGAGGGGGTATATCGACAACGACATACCCGATAAAAAAATAAGAAGACGAAGAAGAAATAAAAAGAGGATAAGAAGAAAGGAATAGAGGAGAAGATCGAAGAAAAAAGAAGAAAAAAAGGAGGAGGAGAAGAAAGGAATAGAGGAGAGGAAGAAAAAATAGAATATTTTCTTTTTTTTCTTCTTCTCCTCTTCTTTTTCTTCTTTTTTCCTCTTCTTATTTATTTCTCCTCTTCTTCCTCTCCTCTTCTTCTCCTTTCTTCCTCTCATTACTTTTGTTTTTCCACTTAGAAAGGAAGAGAGGGAAGAGGCAGCGCGCGGCGGCAGCGAAGGGCAGGGGCGGCGGCGCAGTGGCAGCGCGCGGCGGCGATGGTGGCCAGTACAGGGAGGAGGAGCAAGGGATCGGGGCAGCGCTCACAGCGAGGTGGCGTCGGCGACGAGGAAGGATCGGTGACGGCGGACGGCGAAGACACGCTCGGGGGCGAGGGCAGGGGCTCGGGGACGACGTCGGCGACAGCGACGGAGACGGTGACGACGAGGCGCGGTCGGGGGTGACGGCAGTGGCGGCGGACGGCGTCGATGAGCTCGGCGTCGTCAAGAGGAAATTGGCGATGAAACTGCCAAATTTGTTAAGTGTGGGCTTACATAGTAGAACCTTTGGTCATGGTTGGTGGCACAAACCGGTACGAATACCCCCCTTTGGTCCCGGTTCGTGCCACCAACCGGGACCAAAGGTCTCTTTTCAGCAGCCCAAAGGGCGGGAAGCGGTGTCCTTTGGTCCCGGTTGGTGGCACCAACCGGGACTAAAGGAGGGCATTAATTCCGGTTGGTGCTACGAACTGGAACCAATGCACCCCTTTAGTCCCGGTTTGTGCCACGAACCGGGACCAAAGGCCTTGCACAGCCAGGTGGTGGTGGGAGTTTAGTCCCACCTCGCTATTCGAGAGGGGCGCACAGTGGTTTATAAGCCCCACTGCCGCACCCCTGTCGATCTCCTCTCCATTGCAGGCTTACGGTCCTAATTGTGACTGCTATGCCTGATGGGCCTACTGGGCCATCTACGGGCCTGAATCCTGGCCCATTGATGGGGTTTCTACTCGTATTTAGGCTGTGGTGGCCCAGTAGGTGGCAATTTTTTTTTCCAATTTTTTGATTTCTTTTTTGCTTTATTTTTTTGTTTTGTTTCTACTTACAACAAAATACTTATTTATTTTATTTTATTTCGTTTCTGATTAGTTATTTATTTTATTTTATGATAATTCTTTTTGCTATTAAAGTTTCTAACAAAAAAAGTTCTTTATGAAAATTCGTTTTTCTTTTAATGATTTTGAACAAAAAATACTCTGATAATTTTAGTTGCATCAATTTTATATAATTTTAGTTTCATAAATTTTAGAGGTTGCTTATAATGTTTTGAACAAAAAATAGTTTGATAATTTTAGTTTCATAAATTTTATTTATGTTATTAAATTTTATTTTATTTTATTTTGTTTCTACTTATATATTTTATTAAAGTTTATATTATTTTGTTTCAAATTACTTATTTATTTTATTTTATGATAATTCTTTTTACTCAAAGACCCTGAAATTCGTATATATTATGCATTTACTGACTATTTTGAGCTATAAGACCCTGAAATTGAAAAGCACTACAAATGAACTCTGAAAAGGTTGAAAGTTGGCATGGTATCATCATTTCACCCACATAGCATGTGCAAAAAAGTAGAGAGTCTTATGGCAAAAACTGGATGCACTTCGTGTACATAACGGACAATCTCTTCCGAAGTATCAGGGTTTCATACGATATCTCGTCTGTTATAAAGGGATTTCATTTTTTGAACTTATTTGAACTCCATACTTTTTCTGTGTTCAAAATAAACCATTCAAAGCCACATCATCAATTTTCAACCCTTTCTGACTTCATTTGATGTTTTTCACGCATTACTGATTATTTGAGCTATAAGACCCTGAAATTGAAAAGTACTACAAATGAACTCTGAAAAGGTTGAGAGTTGGCATGGTATCATCATTTCACCCGCATACCATGTGCAAGAAAGTAGAGAGGCTTACGGTAAAAACTGCATGCACTTCGTGTACAAAACGGAGAATCTCTTTCGAAGTATCAGGGTTTCATACGGAAACTCGTCTGTTACAAAGGGATTTCATTTTTTTGAACTTATTTGAACTCCATACTTTTTATGTGTTCAAAATGCACCATTCAAAGCCACATCATCAATTTCAACCTTTTCTGATTTTGTTTGTTACTTTTCATGCATTTACTGATTATTTTGAGCTATAAGACCCTGAAATTGAAAAGCACTACAAATGAACTCTGAAAAGGTTGAAAGTTGGCATGGTATCATCATTTCACCCACATAGCATGTGCAAGAAAATAGAGAGGCTTACGACAAAAACTGGATGCACTTCGTGTATAAAATGCACCATTCAAAGCCACATCATCAATTTAGTACAACTCTCATGGATAGATAAGTGACCAGATTAATAGAAGTTCATCATCACATTAAAAACAAAGTACATACATAGTTCTCATTGAACAACATATAGCTCTCTAGAGCATCTAGTTAAACCATACATTCAAACTATGTGAAACCTTTCAATGCAACAATAAATGCGATCATAATCACAACCAAGGTAAAAATTGATCCAACGGCATAATGATACCAAGCCTCGGTATGAATGGCATATTTTCTAATCTTTCTCATCTTCAACCGCATTGCATCCATCTTGATATTGTGATCATCGACGACATCCGCAACATGCAACTCCAATATCATCTTGTCCTCCTCATTTTTTTCCTTCAAGTAATTGTTTTCTTCTTCAACTAAATTTAACCTCTCGACAATAGGGTCGGTTGGAATTTCCGGTTCAACTACCTCCTACATAAATAAAATCTTTGACAACTTGATGGGCATAATTGTCATAAACAATAAATGAACCAAATAGTTATAAAAGATAATATATATACCACATCCGAATCATAGCCAGGACGAGGGACGACGGGGGCGGATACCAAAACCATCGCACTATATAATAACAAGCAATAATAAAAGTAAGAAAATTAGACAAGTATCTATTTAAAGTAATATTTTTTTTTCTTTCAGAAGAAGATAATAGGCTCACCACAGTGCTGCAGGCGACGAGTTCGGTGCGGGCGATCGGCGGCGCTGAAGACGGGGACGGGACGTGACGGACCACTAAACCTAGACAAATCTCGGGGAAAATGGAGCTTGGAGGTCGAGCTTCGAGAGGAGAAAGCTTAACTAGCGTGGCTCGGGCATTTCATCGAACACCTCGTGTGCATAGGAGGTAAGCTAGAGCACCCAAATGCCCTCTCCTCGCCAGCCAGAAAAAACAGAGCACTGTGGAGTGCTCGGCTGCGGTGAGGGGGTATATATAGGGAACTCATTTGTCCCGGTTCGTGGCTGGAACCGGGACTAAAGCCCAGCCTTCTGTCCCGGTTCGAGCCAAGAACCGGGACCAATGTTTGTGGGCCAGGAGCAAGGCCCATTGGACCCGGTTCGTGCCTAGAACCGGGACAAATGGATCCATACGAACCGGGACCAATGCCCACGAGGCCCCGGCCGGCCCCTTGGGCTCACAAACCGGGACGAATGCATCCATTGGTCCCGGTTCATGGAAGAACCAGGACTAATGGGCTAGCCAGGCCCGAACGAAAGCCCCTTTTCTACTAGTTACGGAGTTCCGATGACTATTTTATCAGATAGAGGAACATGGTTTACTTCAAAGTTTTGGCACCAGTTGCACCAGACTTTGGGTACCAAGCTAGAGTTCAGTACAGCTTTTCATCCACAGACAGATGGGCAGACCAAGAGAGTTAATAAGATTATGGAGGACATGTTGACAGCTTGTGCTCTAGATTATGAATCTAGTTGGGACGATAATTTGCCCTGCGCAGAGTTCTCTTACAACAACAGTTATCAAGCTAGTCAGAAGATGGCACCTTTCGAAGCTTTGTATGGAAGAAGGTGCAGGACACCGTTAATGTGGGATGAAATTGGAGACCGCTAGTTGTTTGGACCAGATTTGATCAAAGAGTTAGAAGAGAAGGTTAAGTTGATTCAAGATAGACCGGAGGTAGCTCAGTCCAGGCAGAAAAGTTATGCAGACTCAAAACGCAAGGAGGTAGTCTACGAAATCAGAGACAGGGCATATCTTCGTGTGTCACCCCTGCGAGGAGTTAAACGCTTTAGAGTTAAAGGAAAGTTAGCCCCAAGATTTGTAGGACCATACCGAGTTTTGGAACGTATGGGAGAAGTGGCCTACAAATTGGAGTTGCCTGAAGGACTGTCAGGAGTTCATGATGTGTTTCACGTTTCCCACTTGAAGAAGTGCCATACTGATATGGCCGATATTCCTCTGAGAGATACAGTGCCCTGGAAGCAATTAAGTTGGATAGTGATCTGACCTATGAGGAGAAACCAGTCAAGATTCTCAAGTTTGCCAGTCGAGTTACCCGCAGCAAGGTTATCAAGTTTTACAAAGTTCAGTGGAGCCACCATACCGAGGATGTAGCCACCTGGGAATGAGAGGATAATCTACGGAAAGACCACCCACACCTATTTTCTATCCAACCCGAATCTCGAGGGCGAGATTCACGTTAAGGGGGGTAGGTTTGTAACATCCCAAATTTTCAACTTGGAATGTTATACATAGGTTATCATATGCATATCATATTTTTATTTGCATCTTGGTTTTGTGATCCTCAAAATCCTAAGAAACTCAAGGACCCACAGAGAGAGCTGGGTATTTTATTATTTTCATATTTGAATTTTCTCTAATATTGAAAAGTGGATCACTTTGGTTTTAATTATTTTTCTCTCCAAATAATATTTCCAATATTAAAAATATATGAGAGGAGATGATATGACTTCTCCAAGATAAATGAAATATTGGAGGAAAATGTTAGAATCAAATAAATAATTTTATATGGATTTTTATCGCTATTTTATTTGAATTAGAAAAATAAGCATTTTTACAAAATTGCATTTTAGGCCAAGAAAATGTTCCGCTTGTTGTAAATATTCTATTTAGACGGTGAAAATTATTTTTGGCATTTTTGGCATTTTTTATATTTTATTAGGATTTTTCTGGGCGTAATCTTATTTAAAAAATGTTTCGGGCCGAGCCGGGCCAAAGCCCAGCCGGCCCAGCCACCACCGCCGCCATGGATGACGTGTCCGTCCCGGACACGCCACCGTGCCCCCCTCCCCCAAGCACCCCGAGCCGCCCCTCCCCCTTTAAATACCCGCCACCGCCGCCCCTCACCACCACCCTGCCCCGCCCCGCAAGCCGCAGCCGCCGCTGCCGTGCCTCGCCTCGGCTCGCCCCGCCGCCTCGCCGAGCTCTGTCGCGCGCCGAAGAAGCCGCCACCGCCACCGGAATCCAGCCATTGACCTCGCCGGTTTTTGCCTCGGTTTTTTTGGTTTAGGTAAAACCGTTCGGTTTTTTTAAAACCCTAGATCGGTTTTTTTCGAATAGATCGGTTTGGTTTATTCGGTTTAGTTATTTAGTAATTGTTCATTTTTTCGTTCGTTCGTTTAAACAAACATGTTCTCCTGTTCGTCCGTTAGATTTTTCTTTTTCTGTTTTTTTCAGCCAGGGACCTATCCATGATTATTTTTATCACATATTAGCCCCTGATCTTCAAACCCTCGTCGTTTCTTAACCGTTGGTCAAATCCAGTGAAACCAACGCCAAAATCTTCGTCTCGAACCCCTATTTCTGTTTAATCAACTTGAACAAGGTTTTGACAATTTAAATTTTGGTTTCAAGCAGATTTGATTGTGAAGTTCTTTTGACCGTAGTTTCAGTTCCGTAGCTCCGATTCCATTGTTTCTTTTTGCAAATCGAAGCTCTTCAGTTGAACTTTCAGTTTGGATCTTCTTATTTGAGTTTTACCCATGCATCTTTGCTTGAGTGCTTATGTATGCTATTGTTTGTTTGCGATAGAATTCCCGAAGTGCGCAGAGTGCTACTACGAGTCTCTAGGTTTTGCGGATCATCAGCAAGGCAAGTAACACTTTGATCATACTCTTTTCTTACCTAGTTTTATGCATTAAATACAACCCTCAAACATTGCATGAGTAGGATCTCTTAACATGTCGATTTTGGGAAGTAGATGATGAGGTAGAACCTATTGCCCTTTTATTATCAAACCCCGGGAGTTACTTCTACGCTATGCTTATACTGCCATGCTATGCTCGTAGCCATGGATTGGGTTTGAGTGTATCCATGACAGATGTGATATTGTTAATTAATGGTTAACTTAAGGTGGCTACTTAAATACACATCTAGGTGGATTGGTTGCGGGCACCTGGAGAATCCAGTGTTGTCCTAGGATATCCCGGAGTACCCGTGTGATCATCCTATGGTTCACCACCCAGGCTCCAAGGGATCATAAGATAATTCATGCTAGAAACTTCCGTGTGCAGCCACAAGCTATTATGGGCTCTAGCATAGTTGAGTAAGTTGCATGACCTCTTCGAGTGGTAGGCTAGCAGATGTAGGGGATCTAGGTTGGTACTGTCTACCCGGGGTTAGAGTTAATGTTTCTGAAAGACTGTGTCTCGGTCATCTATTTCTCAAACACCATGTAGTGCGAGAAATCCAACGGAGGAGATCGCGTCTTGTGGGGAAAAATGCGCAAACCTCTGCAAAGTATACAAACTAATCATGGTTAGTCGTGTCCCCGATTATGGATATTTTGAGTATCTGGATCTTGGTTTATCATGTTGATCTCATCACTCTATTAATTAATTTGTTGGGTTTTTAATATTATTTAATTGGGATTGAGTTGGAGGAACCTTCTCAATGCTTAACAACTACCATGATAGTTAAATAAAATATATTCCTTTGTTGTAGGGAAAAATTGGCTTTTCGCAAAACATTATAACCGTAGAGACTCCACCAGCCCCATATGCATGTAGTGATAGCCTTTACTTGTTCATTGATCTACTGTGTTATCTTGCCAGCATATTACATGTGCTGGCCCGTTTTGGGCTGCAACATATCATGTTCCAGACTTTTCAGACGAAGATTAAGGTGCGCTAGGTCGTTTTCGTGCACTCTATGCCGTTGGAGTTGATGGACTCGCTTTATCTTCCAAGCCTTCCGCCGTTATCATTTAGATGGCCTTAAGCCATATTTATTGTAATAAGTTCTCTCTTGAGACTATCTATGTAATAAGTGTGTGATTGCTACTCTGTTATAAATCCATCGAAGTACTGTGTGTGTCAGCATTACCGATCCAGGGATGACACTTATGCACAGAGATTCGAACGTTTGAGGTTGGATCTCTACACATACAATTCAGGGGGATGACATTGACTCAACGGAAGTATGCCTTGGATCTTTTGCACCTTGTGAGCATGGAGAATTGTAAGCCTACTTCCACACCGCTGTCTACTTCCGATCAGCTTGCACGAGTGTCTGGACAGCCTCTCAGTACCGATGATTCTTTCCGATATCGCAATGTTGTTGGTGGGCAGCAGTATTTAACACTCACTCACCCAGATATTTCATTTGCAGTGAACAAGGTGTGCCAGTTTCTCTCACAGCCCACTGATGCTCATTGGGAAGCTATTAAGTGGATTTTACGTTATGTGAAAGGAACATTGCACACAGGGCTGGAGTTTTGCAAGGCCGTCTCTACTAGCATTAGTATTTTCACTGATGCAGATTGGGCAGGATGTTCGGATGATCATCGATCAACTGGAGGTTTCGCCATATTTGTTGGACCGAACCTCATTTCCTGGAGTTCGAAGAAACAATCAAGAGTGTCGAGATCGAGCACAGAAGCCGAGTACAAAGCCTTGGCGAATGGAGTTGCTGAAGCCATCTGGGTAGAATCACTACTCAAAGAGCTTGGAGTGTCTCAGCAGCGTGTTCCGGTTCTATGATGTGATAACTTAGGGGCCACATATCTGACTGCCGACCCTATTTTTCATGCGCGTACCAAGCACATCGAGATTGATTTTCCACTTTGTGCGTGAGCGTGTTTCTTCTGGAGCTCTAAAGTTCAGGTTCATTTCTTCTAATGATCAGCTGGTTGATGTGTTTACTAAACCAGCCACCAGACAGATGCTAGACCGTTTTAGTATCAATCTAAACCTTGTACGGAGTAGAAGTTTAGATTGAGGGGGAGTGTTAAAATAGGTCTAGCCTGTCGTGTACACGTACCCTGTGCGTATGTAATTGTATATGCTGATTGTTATATACAGAAAGACGTGGAGAGGCTCTGCCTCACGAAAAACCCTAAACCCTATTCTCAAACTGGGGGAGGGGGGTGGCGGATTTCGTGCAGACTGGTTGTAAACTGGCTCCCGTGCGTATCTCAGGAGATCTGCTGCCACGTGTCCTTCCAATGCATCGCACGTCGAGCGTTCACCCACTCCTGACTGCCTCCCACAGCTCGTTTGTATCCCCAGCTCGCTCCAAAGCATGTGTACTTGTGCTTCGGCCGCCATGGCGGACGACCCATCTGCTCCTGAAATCATGTTTCCATGGCGAACGACCCATCCGCTCTCAACCATATCCGCAGCCGCCGACTTCAGGTCCAGCCGACACAAGTCTTCCCTGACGACATCTCGCCGGCGACGGTGACGGTGAGTCGGTGCATACACATAAATCATACACAGAAAAAGATGCACGCATCAAGCAACCGGGGCAGCATTATATGATCAATCAGGCATCAGGTTTTACATGACATGCGTCATAATCATCAAATTCGATTATACAATATGAACTGTAAAATTACTCGTCACATACTGTCATACGTCCACCTTTCCTCCAACAAAAATCCATACATCCAACGTCCACACGCCAGTCGCTGGTGGTGTCGATGCATGCGATCATGGCGGATAGCTCATCGCCCTTTATAGCATTGCCCAACTTGCCGGTCGGAGTCTTCCAGCTCCCCCGCGTGATGTTGTCGTCAGTTTCAATCGAACAACTCAGAACACGTGCGCCAGATCCGCGCGATCTGTAGTCTCTTCCCCGACGACCACTCGCCGGCGACGGTGATGGTGAGTAGGCCGCGTCGACGGCGGAGGCTGCGTCGCAGCTGCAGACGAGGAGATGGAGGAAAGTGCCGGCGCCGTCACTCTGCTCGCCAGATCCATTGTCGTGGGGAGATGATCGTGGGCTACTGGGCTTCTTGAGCCGCCTGAGCCGAGGAACAATGAGCCGTGAGGAGATGAGACCGTACACATACCACGAAGAAAACGAGCTGGGAACTTAACGATGTGGAGCCGAGCGACCACTGTCGAGCCGACGGAAGAAGCGCCTGGAGTGCGCCCTCCGATTTTCTGGTTGGACACGTGCCAGCTGATGGCTCCGGGAACGCACGGATGGAGATTTACAACCGGTTTGCACGGAATTGCAGACCCTTAAAATATTTGTCTTTCTTGTTGTAAAGAAACTGTGCGTGAACAGTAAAATGATCTCACTTGATTGACTGCAATGATGAACATATTTATATGTCCGGAGGGGACACGTGGCACAGTCGCGACGCTTACAAGAGGCAAGATTAGAAGGACGCGTCCGTTACATTAGGACGTGACCCATCGGGGGAGAAACCGCACATCGGTTTGGAAAAGCTGGGATTTCCCTTTAATTAAACTAATTAACTAAATCTTAACACTCCCCCTAATCCCTGCTTTCATTATTCTTGTAAACATCATCATCGCCATCATCATCATCATCATCATGATCAGTCTTCTCCAAAAACCCTATAGGAAAAATACGAGAAGATATGTACAATATGCCATCTAAACTCTTTCGAAAAACCCACTGGGAAAATTAGGAGAAACCGACATATCATAATGCATGTATTACTATTGCCTCATTAAAAACCTTCCATAAGAAACCATTTAGGAAAAACTTATAAAGGAAAAGAGTGCGATATCAAAGATCTGAGGATCACAAACAGATTATCATTCAGGGAGACACTCCCCCTGAACTTTGCAAGTCCTGAAGTCATTTCATACCAATTCCATTGATGTACTTCTCAAATAAAGAACTTGGTAATGACTTTGTAAACAAATCGGCAAGATTGTCACATGACTTCGTTTGCAAAATATTTATCTCCCCGGTTTCCTGTAACTCATGGGGATAAAATAACTTAGGAGAAATATGCTTTGTAACATTACTCTTTATATAACATGTTTGCATCTGTGTAATACATGCAGCATTATCTTCATAGATAATAGTGGGTGATTCCAATGATCCAATCCCACTTGAACTTTCAATAAATTTAATCATTCTGCGAAGCCATGCACATTCACATGATGCTTCAAACAAAGCAATAATTTCAGAATGATTCGTAGATGTAGCCACTAGAGTTTGTTTTGTCGACTTTCAAGAAAAGGCCGTACCTCCACTCAAGAAGACAAAACCAGTCTGTGATCTGGCATTATGGGGATCCGATTAGTATCCAACATCACAATATCCCACCATGGTCTTATCTTGATTTTTCTGATAGAACAAACCAAGATCTTTGGTGCCTTGAAGATATCTGAAAACATTCTTCACACCAACCCAATGCCTCTTTGTCGGTGATGCACTAAATCTAGCCAATAAATTTACTGCAAATGATATATCAGGCCTGGTATAGTTTGCTAGATACATTAGTGCTCCAATAGCACTGAGGTAAGGAAACTCAGGCCCTAATACCTCTTCATCATCACCCTTAGGTCTAAATGGGTCTTTATCTCTTTCAAGAGATCTAACAACCATTGGTGTTTTCGATGGATATGCTTTATCCATATTAAATTTCTCAAGAATCTTTTGGATATAAGCAGACTGATGAACAAGTATTCCCGAAGGAAGATGTTCAAGTTGTAAGCCCAAACAAAATTTAGTCTTACCCAGATCTTTCATCTCAAACTCCATCTTAAGATGATTACTTGCCTCATGTATTTCTTGTGTAGTCCCAATGATATTCAGATCATCCACATACACAGAAATAATGCAAAAATCCATTCTTTGATTTCTTAATAAACACACATGGGCAATCATTGTTGTTTGAGTAACCCTTCTGAAGAAGGAATATACTCAGTCGGTCATACCACATTCTTCCCGACTGCTTCAAGCCATATAATGACTTCTGAAGCTTTACGCAATACATGTTGCGATTAGCCTTTGGATTTGGAAGCTTTATTCCCTCAGGAACTTTCATTTAAATATTCGAATCCAGTGACCCATATAAATATGCAGTCACAACATCCATCAGTTGGATAGACAAATTCATTTTCACTGCCAGTGATATTAAATGTCGGAATGTTGTTCCACTCATAACAGGAGAATATGTTTCATCATAATCGATGCCAGGTCTCTGCGTGAACCCCTGTGCTGCAAGCCTCGCCTTATATCTCACCACCTCATTGTTCTCATTCCTCTTACGAACGAAAACCCATTTTGCTCCCACAGGGAACACATGCTGAGGAGTGGGTATTACTGCAGTGAATACCCCTCTTTTTATGAGCGAGCGCAATTCATCCTCAATTGATGCCTTCCATTTGGACCAGTCTGAGCGCTTCATGCACTCTGCCATGGAGTTAGGTTCTCGATCCAAATCAAGGCCTTCTGCAATTCTAGAGGCGAAATAAATGTCGACAACTATAATCTTTCTATTGTATGATTCTCCTGAATCAATATAATTAATGGATATTTCATCAATACCTTTTGATCCTTCGTGATTTCCCTCAACAATTGGATCAAGGTCTTCCGATGTCCCAACACCAAAATTTGTGTGCACACTCGTGTTGGGTTCTGGATGTCCAACATCCTTCAGGTGTCCTTCAACCCTAGGTTGAATATCAACATTCTGTTGACTTGAATTTAGTATTTGAGGATTCCTCATTCCCCTTGGATGCTTCTGCAAAGCGTTGTCCTTTGTGTCCAGATTCCTCCCCCTCTTAGGTGGCTGAGTAGATCTATGGGTCACATCCACTCTCTCTGGCACATTCATAGCGGGAACATTTGATTTTGTGACACCTTTATAATCAGTAAATGCATCTGGAAGATTATTTGCAATATTTTGCAAATTTATAATCTTCTGAACCTCCAGTTCAGATTCATTCGTACGTGGATCTAAGGACTGGATGTTTTTCACATCCCAATCTATTTCTCGGCATTCTTTATGGTTATTCTCTCCCCCTTAATGCCAGGAAATTGTCCTCACCAAAAATGCAATCAGCATACCAGGCTATAAATAAATCCCCTGTCAGGGGTTCCAGGTACTTAATAATTGACGAAGAATTGTACCCCACATAGATCCCCATTCGTCTATGAGGGCCCATTGATGTATGCTGCGGTGGTGAGATTGGTACATATACCGTGCAACCAAATTGCCGCAGATGGGAAATACTTGGCTGGTTTCCACGCACTAACTGCAACGGGGGAGACTGTATGATATGCAGTTGGTTGAATTTGTATCAATTCTACAGCATGTAAAACTGCATGACCCCAACATGAAGCTGGAAGATTACTGTTCTGAAGGAGCAGTCTTGCTATCAACTTGATCCTCTTGATAAGTGATTCCGCAAGACCATTCTAGGTATGTACATAAGGTACTGAGTGCTCCACAGAAATGCCCAAAGCTAGGCAGTAATCATTAAATGCTCGAGAACTGAATTCCGCAGCATTATCCATTCTGATGGTTTTTGTCCGATGCTCAGGATGATTTGCTCTCAATTTAATGATTTGAGCAATTAGCTTTGCAAAAGCATGGTTTCTTGTTGACAGTAGACACACATTTGACCATCTCGATGATGCATCAATTAGGACCATGAAATATCTGAATGGTCCAGATAACGGTTGTATTCGACCACAAATATCTCCTTGAATGCGTTCAAGGAAATCAAGTTGCTCATCCTTTAATTTCATATGAGATGGCCTTGTGATCAACTTCCCAGTTGCACATGATGTGCATACAAAATCCGATGATTTTGGGAACTTTCTATCCGTTAGGTTGTGTCCGACAGAACCATCAATAATTTTTCCCATCATCCCAATACCAGGATGACCCAGGCGACCATGCCAAATCTTGAACTTATCAATATTCTGAAAAACTATCTTGTACGTCATATGCATCTCTGGTTTAATATATGTATAATACAACCCAGAAGATAGAGAAGGCAAATTCTCAAGGACTTCCTTTGGAAATCCCTTTTGCTGAGTTATGAGTAGGCATTCAGCCCCACTCTCTTCATTAGTTTCCACATGGAAACCATTTTTGCGGATATCCTTAAAACTCAGCAAGGTACGAGTAGAATCTGGATACAGTAGAGCATCCTGGATTATCAATTTAGCACCCATAGGGAGTGTAATTGTAGCTTGACCAGAACCAACAATTACCGTGTCTCAACCAGCAATTGTCATGACACTTCCATTACTCTTCTTGAGTGTCTGGAAATACTTCATCTCCCTAAGTATCGTGTTAGTAGATGCACTATCCACTAAACACATTTCCTCCTCCATTGTATTATTCCTTGAAGTTCTATAGAGTAAAAGAACAAGTTCAGTATATAATCAAACTCTTATAGAATCAATACATACATTACAAACTATATATGTCTTGTACTTATTACAAGCCCTATGTCACACGACATAGCTAACACATTATGTCTAAGGACATAACTTATTTTACAACACATGTAATATGTCTAATAACATCATTACAATATTTAGACAAATGAGACTAAATCTGGTCTCCATATATGTCAGTAGAACCAAATTCCACTAGCATGTCATCGACATCTAGTATTGGATCTTCCACTTGCCGATTTTGCTCTTGGTTGTCCATGTTCGGAGAATCCTCTCGAGAACCATCAACCGTAGGGGTACCATCTTCATTGCCAGTGAAGTGTGCTTCATACTGGTTCCCCTGAGCCTTCTTGCCCTTTCCAAGTGACTGTTGGTACAATTCCACCAAATGCTTGGAAGTGTCACACTTCTTTGCAATGTGTTCCTTACAACCACATCTGAAGCAACAGGTGTTGCTAGCCCTTTCATTCTTCTTGAAAGAACCTTTTCCCTTTTGGACGCCATACTTATTCTGCTTCTCATTACGCTTCCACTTTCCATTGAATGTCCTACGGTTCTTTTTGGAACCATTGAACTTTTGAGTATTCTTAGAGTTGAAGTGTGATTCAGGCAGAGGCATCGTTCCTGTTGGACGAGCCAAATTGTTCTTCTCAAGAAGCTCATTGTGCTTATCTTCCTGAAGCAACGAGTAAATCAACTCGGAATACTTCTTATACTTTTGCTAACGATATTGTTCAGCAAGTATCCTCATAGAAGGATGGAAAGTAGAAAGCATCTTTTCAATAAGATGAGCATCAGAGACTGCACTATTGCAGAATCTTAACTTGGAGTTGATCTTATGAATAGCAGAATTGTATGCAGCTACAGACTTAAAGTCTTGGAATCGGACTAGCGCCCATTCCTGCTGCGCTTCAGGCAACATCACCGCCCTTTGTTGATCATACCTCTCCTTTAAGGAGTTCCAGAGTGTCAGAGGGCTCTCCTCCATTAGATACTCTGTCTTTAGGTCAGGGTGAAGATGATGTTGAATGAAGTGCAACGCTGAATACCTTATTATGTATGTTACGGATGCAGTCCCTTGGGCAGGTGTGGTTATAGCGGAATTGAGTCCCTTGGCCGTCAAATTGATTTTGACATCCATTGCCCATGTCAAATAGTTAGAACCATCGACGGCAAGTTCAGCAAACTCTTTTTTAGATATGTCAGCCATATCATGCATGTAGTTATCATGCTTATTAATTTACTCTCATAGCAAATTAATTGTTTTGTAAATAAAACAATGCATGTATATTGATCAACATATAGTAATTGCCAAATTGCCGGAACATACACGTTGACATACATTGTACTTGTACAATACAGTAATATTCACTAATTACTGAACAACACAATATAGTAATTTACACAAATTACTAAATAACTAGTCACAACTTCAAACTGCTAGTTAAAAGGACTAAACAGAAAAAGAAAAACGAAAAAATGGTCCTGGATCGCAACAGATCGACCCAAACCAATAGCATAGCCCACTGCTACAGTACTGCTACAGTAAATCTAGCCTTTCGTCCCAACAGCCCGGCGCCGCTTTATTTGCTGCATAAATGGGGTCGACGGTTAGGGTTTCCCCTACCGCCCCCGATCCCCATCCCACGCGGCGCCACCTCCTCTGTTCCGGCCGCCGCGCCGTACGCGTGCTCACCGGCGAGCCGCCGGCAGTGAAGGGATGAAGCCCTCCTCCTCGTCCGACGAGGGGGTGTAGTCAGGTTCGTTGGCGAGGCCGAGCGACGTCGGGTTCCAGGCGCCCTGACGGCGTCCAGGGCGACGGTCGACGGCGGCGACGGAGCGCCCGAAGAAAAGACGGCGGCTCGCGCCGGTGTCGGGTGGACCCGCGCCACCGCTTGTGCCAGCGACATCCGTGGCGGGCGTCCCTCCTGCCCTGAAGAGGAAGATGCCCTGTTCGCCGGGAGGAGCAGGGGAGTGGCCAAACGCCCATGGTGCGCTGCTCGTCCCCGGAGTGTCACTTGCTCTGGCAGCGGTGACCACGCCCGCGGTGGCCATGGTGCGTCCTGGAGTTGGGATGAAGACGAAGCCGTCGCCCCTGGCATTGGCGACGCGCGTCGGAGCCGGGCTGTAGCCGCGTGCAGGTACGTCAGCGACGATCTCCCGCTCCTCCTCCTCTGTTGGCGTTGGTGACGGCAGGCATGTGCCAATGGAGCGAGCGGGGCACGGACCATCTCCGTGCACACGGCACCTCCTTGGTGCAGATGGAGTGGCAACAACAGGCTCTGGCATGCCCATCTCGGCGTTCAGCGGTGGTGGTGCGCTTCGTCCGGCGACCAGCCCTGGGTCCAGACCCTGGCGGTTGTTTGCCGGCGTGGCCAGGCGTCGGTTCACCGGCGTGGTGCGACGGCGTCGTCCAGCGGCCACGTGATGGCGGCATCCTCCGGAGAAGTTCTGGCGGCGGTTAATGCCGAGGCCAGAAACTGCTGGTGGTGCCCCCCATCGATGGCGGACGAACCGGCGGCGCTGCTCGGCAAGAAAATGGCGGCGACCCTCTTCCCAGAGAAGGCCAAGGAGAAGAGAGGCAAGGGACGGCATCCTCACCATTCCAGATTTTTCTCCGACGAGTTCTTGTGCGGCCTTGTCGCTCTCGCTGGAGAGAAGTGCGTGACAACGTGTAAAGAAACTGTGCGTGAACAGTAAAATGATCTCACTTGATTGACTGTAATGATGTACATATTTATATGTCCGGAGGGGACACGTCGCACAGTCGCGACGCTTACAAGAGGCAAGATTAGAAGGACGCGTCCGTTACATTAGGACGTGACCCATCGGGGGAGAAACCGCACATCGGTTTCGAAAAGCTAGGATTTCCCTTTAATTAAACTAATTAACTAAATCTTAACACTTGTATCACTTAGGAGCGCGTGAGATGAAAGATTCAAGCATAGTTTTGCATCAGAGAAAGAAGCGAGAAATCCTCTTTTCAACTCTTACTCCCCCACTTCAATCGTTTGTAATAAACTCTACCTGTATCGAAGAGCTAGCCCCTAGCTTTCTAATAACAAAACCAGCGTACCATCAATTTATTGGATTATAGAGAGGCCATTAGATTGATCATAAGCTGATAAGCTCGTTCTCTTGAACCAAACATTCATGATTCATTTCTAGGAGCGCAAGATACACCAATACAAGTACTAATTAAGGTATCATACAGGACATGTATGCATGTATATATTACACAATAGTTTAACAAGCACATAACACTAGTAAACACACGTGCATACATATACTCAATCCGTAAGTATAGATACAAACAAGCTTTTAACTGATCACTATTCACAATGGGTATATATGGGTATTGGAATTTATTGCATGGACGACACGCAGCAAAGGCGCCAGATTTAGCATGCATGGCATCCATCGTATGCGGGAGTTGTCTCGTGATGTACGTGCTCACGAGATAACTTAGGGGAGCTCTAGGCTCTATCCCTAGGCGCTGTCGCGTAGCCGTAGCCGCTGGCGCAGCGCGGAGCGGAGGGCGGCGCCGTCATCGGGCTGCAGCGCGGCGGGCACGTCCACCACGACGTCCAGCACTGTCGCGCCCTGCACGCGGCTCACGCACGCGTGCTGCACCTGCAGCTCCAGCGACCGGAGCGCGCTCATCAGCCGCGCCGGCGCGTGAGGGGCGGACCCCGCGGCCGTTGTCACGCGCACTGCGGCGGCGTCTCGCCCCACCATCCGCACCTCCACCGTCTCGTCACCGGCTAGAAAGTTCTGGAAGGAGGCGCCGCCACCGCCAAGGGAGGCCGAGTTAGTGTCCCACCTCGCGGCGGCCGCCTGCTTGCTCTCGTCCTCGAGCCGGGCCACGCGGGCGCGCAGCTCCGCGATGTATGCGGCGGCGTCGGCGAGCAGGGAGGCCTTGTCCATGCGTGATACGGTGGGCACGGCGGCGCGGAGGTCGCAGAAGCGGCGGTTCAGCTTGTCGCGGCGCTGCTGCTCCGCCTCCACGTGGCTGACGGTGGGGCCCTCGGGGCGGGGCCCCGGCTTCCTCCCCCGCCGCTTCGCCGCCGGACGTGGCGTCGACTCCGTGGATGCAGGGAGGCTCGGCGCCGGCAGCTCGGAGAGATCGGAGTCCGGCGACAGCAGGGACCCCGCGGGCCACAGGTCCCCCGCGTCCTCGCTCTTGGCCGGCACGACGACGTCTCCGAGAAGCCATTGCTCCGGGACCTCGCAGGAGGCGAACTCGATAAACTGGTGGTGTTGATGCTCGAACTGGCCGGACGGCGGAGAGACCTGGAAGAAGGAGGAGCACGGGGAGAGCAGCTCGTCGTCCATGCCCGGCAGCAAATGCGTACGCGTCGCTCCTTGAACTCGCAAGTGGAGATGCGGTGCCTGTAGTTCCACTTGCACTATGGTCATGTATTTATACCGGTGGCACATTTGCGGTTGAGACCTCGCATATCCGTTTATGTCACGGAAATGGTCTCTGTCGTTTTCGATTTATCTTTGCCCCGTAAAAAACATGTCCCTGTGGGCCTGGGCTTGAGATCTTGTAGGAACCAATAGATGACAATTAGGTTAGCTAGCAGTTGTGTAGTGTCAAAAAACATCTTATATTATGGGACGGAGAGATTAGTCACTAAACCTCACCACCTGACACCAAACCTCGTCACATGACGAGAAACTCTAACCTTATCGGTTTAAGGAGGCCACAAGAATCTATGTTGGAGCTTCGTCGACTACGTCCAGACAGACGAATTCGAGAAGGATTGGAGCCCGAAGGACAAACTAGAAGAAAAAATATCGCCATCCGCTTGAGCACGGCACCTGCGAGGACTAAAAAGCCTAACCTAAACTACTAACCGGGGCGAAGCCATCGGAAATCCCCTCTCTCCACCGGCCACCAAAGCGGCATATAGATGGGAGACGAATCCACGGGCTCACCATTGAAGTCTGGATGGGAGAGTTTTCCCTAGCCGCCTAGGTTTAGGGAGGAAACGACCCACCAAGAGTTTTTTCTTTCCTGCGGGAAATGATCTCGACCAAGAATTTTAACATAAAACACATTATTTAAGTTTTTAAAACTATAGAAAATCATGCATGTAGAGGATGAATGCAAGTATATAGGTGCAAGTTAATTTTGAAACTTATACATAACCATTTATGAGTAGGAAAAATATCATGCATTTTGAAACTTAAAACATAACCATTTTGTATCGACACAAGTTTTTGTGACTTGCACTGTGCTTCGACCAATTTGCTATTTACATGCACATACCTATATCCATGCTCGACATGATTATCGAAAAAACAAAACCTTATATATATCCATTCTCCTTTTTTATTTTTTTGCGAGGATATATATCCATTCCCCACATGAATACAGTATCATAACTTTCTAAAACGTAAATGATGTGATTTTTGCTAAAAAAAATCTGAGTCGAGATCATATACACCATGTTAATTAAAACCCAGCCCTGAACTATACTCCGCGTGAAGTTGGACTGCACCTGCATTTATATGCGCCCCATTATCCAAGCCAAATCATTGAAAAACACGAGTAAATGGAAGGGTCAGCCTCGGTCATGTGACCTATTCTCCCAAGCCATGCATGCAGCAACTAGCTTTTTTCTAGACAAATGCAGCGACTAGATAGCCTTACGTACGTGTGACCTATTGACCTTTCTCCCAAGGGATGCATGCAGGGCCTAGTTCGATCTGCCTGCTACAGACACGGGCCAAGCACGTACGGCGACGGGGAAAAGGTACCGGGCCGTACGGCGACGGGGAAATCGGATATAATTTGCGAATGCTTGCAGTATGTTTGCATCACAAATAGATGGCTCCTACTATGGGCCTTTTCTGAAGTCCTCCAGCTCCATGCTTCACAAACTCCATCTGCGGAGCGGAGCCGAACAATTCTAGCTCGAGAAGTTAGCTTTGAGAAGCTGTGCTGAATCCCTGAATCCTAGCGTAATAAGCGTGGAGTCGAGAAGTTGGCAAATAGCAGCTTCAGGGAATCCTCCAAAACATGGAGTTGGCTAAAATTACATGGTTTGCGACCATGAAGTGAACGAAACGTTTCATTTAATCTCTTTCCTAGTGAAAACTGGCTCATGGCTCTTTCCTCCTATAAAAACACATCTCTCCTTTCTTGGGCTGCATGCTTGGTCCATGGGACGATTTCCATCCAGCACAATATGCCGCTACCAGCCCAAAGTGGCGACAGAGTAGCTGTTTCCGCTGCCGAAAGGACATGAATCGCCGTGTGGAGTGAGAAAATGGATTGGGAAGCTGGATTTTTGGAGTTGGGAGAGTTAGGAGGAGTTCAGAACATGCCCTATGTAGATGGTGGTTTGAACAAGCCGAGGTCCCGAATTGCAGCGGCGCCCCCTCGTTCGTCTGCATGGATACCACCGCCGGAGGATCACTCGAAGATACATGTGGATGCATCAATTCTGTGCAGGAGGGTATGGAGTTGTAGGAGCTATGTGCCACGATTTCTCAGGAATTTTTCAGGGAGCATCTGTGGTTGTCTTCAAAAATATTGATGAACCTGAAGTTCTCACAGCCATGGCGATTAGAGAAGCACTAGCATTGTTAGACGTTCTATATTCTCAGAGAATTCAAGTGGACCCAGATTGCAAGAAGGCAGTGCAAGCTAACAAGGGAGGGATAGCGGCATCCCAAGGAGCAATTGCCCATTGGCTCAGGCTACGTCTTTTAGTTCTTGTATCTTTAGGCATGAATTTAGAACCTCAAATACCGAGGCTCACAAACTAGCACAACATGGGCACTCAGGGTTGGCGGCCATGTTTGGTTACATCACCCCGGAGACCTTTTATTCGTCCCTGTAAATTGTGTGACGGTTGAATAAAGCTTTGCTAGTTTGCCTAAAAAAATGTAGATGTTGGCTAAAAACTAATTGGGACTCGGTCGGTTTGGCTGGACCATTAAATTTTCATCCAACGGTCGTCCAACCTTCTTCTTTCTTTAGCCCCCTCTTCGTTCGACCCATTGATTGGTGCCGACTGAACCGCCAGCTAACGCGAGAAATTGGTCTGCGGCACTCTGCACATGCCTTATTGTTACACCATGTTCTTGTTGTTGACTCCGCCACATTGCCGCCACCACGACATTCCCTCTAACCGTCCCCCCCCCCCCCCACCATCACCATCCTTCTTCTCCGGTACCCATAGCCCACCCTGCTCCCCGAAAGTCAAGCCCCCCCCCCCCCCCAGTTGCTCTCATCGAGAACGTCGTGGTTGCGACATCCCTGTCTCCACCTCATTGAAGCCTCGAGTTCACCCAAGACGGGGATGCAGCTAACCCCGTCGGCCTCAGAGCTCCACGCTGCCCCACCCTCACCAAAGAAAATTGGCTAACGCGTTTGCCATGTTTAAGCAAGTTACTAATAGCAAACATGCATTGATGCATACATATACAGTTGCAAGTGCAACGCAGCTGGGGCACCCAGAGGGGAGGAGAAGTAGAAAGGGAAGAGGACTACGACATTGCGGGACAAATCAAGCTATGGTCCGTCCACGGCAAAGGCCCATTGGCCTTAGTCACCTAAGTGATTTTTTTATGTGTAATCCCTCTGTTTCCTAATATAGGACCTTTTAGTTGTTTTAAAACATTGACTCTATATATACTAAAATGAGTGAGCATACATACTAAAACGTGTCTACAAACATATGAATCAAGAAAAAGGTAAAAGATCTTATATTAGGGAACAAAGGGAGTATATAATTAAGTTGATGCACTGGTCATCCATCAAAAGAAAAGGCTAATGCACTGAGCAGTCCAATATATAACTCCATGCTGATACCCGCGGGTATGAAAAAAATCAAGATTACATGGACAATGTTATGAATTTATGATTGACTTATATATAAGAACTCTTGGTCGACTTAGATGTTGACAGATAATAAATTATTTTAGTTCAAGAGCTCAGTTTATTCATTTTCTTGGTTTTTCATTATCCCAACTGATAGCAATGCTAGGAAGGAGAAACTAATTTCTTTTCCTTAAGAAATGCATATCTATGTCAATGTTTTTTTAGTAACATAGTACAACCATATATACTCACATACACACACATACTCACATCTATGAAAGCATCCACACACTTCGCAATTCGGAGAGACTGAGCTGGTGGATCCTCAAATTGAGGAAGTCACCACAGATGGCTCATAGTTAAGAAAAATACGATCATTCATATCAAGTCTTGGACTATTTTTTTTAGAGAAAAGACATGCGCCCGACTATATAAATAAAGCCACCAGGCAGAATTCAGACAAGCACCAAAAAGAACAAGAGTTCGGGCGTCCCAACTGGGAGGCAAAGAAAAATGTCAACAGTTTACACAAATAAGAGGCACGCATGCCAACTACCCACTACCAACGACCAAAATGTAAACTAGCAACAACCGAAGCAAGCTTGAATATCATGGAGGAGCAACTTGATCTTGCTGGGAAAGGGATGAGGCCATGGTCCGCACTTTAGAGATCAGCATGCAAGCTGCATTGCATCTCGGCCAGACTCCTTAGTCAATAATGTTCACTGCTGACGAAATGAAGACAATTTGTACAAACAGTCGGCATGTTAGTACGAAAGATATGATCAAGAGTAAATTTGCTCCTATAGCACATCCCAGCAAAACCAAACAGAAATAAGCAAGCACCTATTCAGGCCCGTCCGCTGATTCGCTGCGGCTCGAAGCTCAACAAACGACGAAGTGGCGCAGTTAACACCCAGCCACGACATGATGCAACTCCAAAATAGCTTAGCCAAATCACATGGTGAACACGTTCCACCCAGGAAACACATTCATCTGCTCGGTTCGCTCGACGTCAATGTTCTCTTTATTCCTAATTTAATGGCTGCACACTGCAAAAAGTTTCCCTGAATATTGCATCATCAAACCATCCGTGTGACCTACCGGCTCTGAAATGTGGCCACACAGGGTAAATCGATCGAGTGCGACGTGGGTCTTGAGGAGCAAGCCTTTTCGCTTTACCTTTGCCCTTTTCTGAAAGTACTCCCTCCGGTCCTTTTTAGTTTACATATAAGATTTGTCTGAAGTGAAGTCTTATAAAGTTTGATCAACTTTATAAAAAAAAATATCAACATTCATAATGTGAAATCAATACCAGTTTATGCATCAGGACTTAAAATTTCATATTGTATAACTTTAGGATGATAGATGTTAATATTTTTTCATATAAATATAATCAAACTTCTCAAAGTTTGACTTCAGACAATTTTTATATATAGAATAAAAAGGACCGGAGGGAGTGCTTGTGCCAATTACCATGCCGAAACGAGCAAGGTGTTCGAGCGAAACTAGCTAGCCTCCGACGTGCCGGCCCGCGCTGGCAAACCCACGTCATATCCAGCTTCCCTCATAAGACGATCATAGTCAAGTCGTACCACTTGGGAACTTGAGATAAGAAACGCGTGACGATCCGGAGAAAGACGGATGATGCGCGCCACGCCAAATCTACACGTACGTACGTCCGATCGATTAGATGGCTGGTAGACGGATGAGGTTACGCAAGGCCATGGGTTTCAGTTTCCCGCAGGTTAGCTCAGCTGAGTTAACCGTGCAGCAATCATCCCGGCGGTGAGATCGATGCAAGTCTCACTCGATTTCACGGCATAGCTACTCTTTTGGACTAGTCACGTGCCAAAACACCAGACGAACACGGCACATACTTTTCACCTAACTAAGCTAGCTAGGAGTATTAGCTACGTGCGTCCGTTCTCGGCTTTACTCGGTCATGCGGCCCGGACAGCGATTTATGTACAGAACAGTACATACTACTAGGGTTTTAAAGCATCTACAACTGGATGCCTCAAACTCGTCTTAAACGTCTGGACGAACGGCTCGATCACTGGCTGGTCACGAAAGAGGAACTCAGACAGGCTCCTCAAACAGGGTCTCAAACGTCTGAGCTGACTAAACACCCCTCATATTCAGTTCAAATGTAGGTTGAAGGGAGTAACAAATATGAGTGCAAAGAAAAGCTTAGGACAAACTGCTATACGCACAAGTGTTGCCAATATTTTTGGTCGTAGGTTGGATGAAATTTCAAATAGGTTCAAAACGCTAATCCGGATGGGAGCATATGCCTTTTTATGGGCACTCTGGTTATGTAGAAATGATTTGATTTTCGAGAGCAAAAACACCTCTCCTTTGCAGGTTATTTTTCGCAGTACGCACTTCATACGTGGTCTACGTTACACCGAATCAAGTATCAACCGCTGTTCAAGGAAGTGTGTATGCGGTTGGAACGGGTAGCCAATGAGGTCTTCACCCAGCATGGGTGGCAGCATAATCTCCGGATTGGTGCACCACCTACTTCGACATAGGCATAGTGTCGGTCCTATATGAACCTACTGTTGCGGATATGTCGCCTCTTTTATCTTCTTTTAGTTTGTTTTTGTTTGATGTGTGCATCTTAATTATAGAGAGGCCGGACGGTACTTATCATGTTTTGTATCTGCTTAATGCTATATTTTAAGTCAATGAAAAATGCCCTTTATTGGAAAAAGGAAAAATTGCTACATGATTTTGTCTAAGAATCGAAGGATCAACATAGATTTTTTAAGGATTCTAATCCTCCAAAATTTCAATTAAATTCTAAAAAACTACATGACAATGCTATCATTTCAACCACATGCATGTCTTTCTACATATAAGAGCATGTCCAACTGATCCCTAAAATGCGTTAAAGAAGGATAACTTTGATTATTCTCCTCTAAACGACGCATAACCTACCCACCCGTGGAGTAAAAGTTTTGGCCTTTCGCCAGCGCCCATCACTACAAAAAAAGACATTTTCGTGATGATACGTGTTTGTCACAGTAGGTCATATTTTCTGTCATGCATGTACATCCATGACAAATTTTTGACAGAATCAAGATAGTCATACATGTGCTATCGTCCATGACATTATCAAAATTATCATCACGGAAGTGTCCACTTCCATGACGATAAATCGCGCGTCATCGAAGTGCTTTCGTCAAGGGTGACCAACACGTGACATCCACCGTAACGGATCGTCGTTAAGCTATCGGGTCGGTTTTGGATCCGATAACCTGTTAACAGCCCAGACCTATGAGGATTTTCCATGTGTAAAATTGTCATTGGCCGGATGAAACACGTGTTGGCTCACCGTTGGGACAGATGTCATCCATTCATTGGACAAGAGGCGTCTATAATAGGTCGACACATGGCACGACCCAAAAATGGCCCATAAAGATTAAATGGGCCAGCCCAACTAAAGGCCTACGAGATTTCGCTGACCATAATGGGCCGGCCAAACTAAAGGCCCACGAGATTTCACCGACCATAATGGGCCGGCCCAGCTAAAGGCCCAACATTCTCAGTTAAGGCCCGTACGACTAGTGTTAAATTGGCCCATCCTAAACTTGTCATCATTGCGGCCCATGGTCACTTCCGGCCCGTTAATAGTCCGCTAAGAATTTGAGCCGAATTACGGCCCGGTGTGTTTCCGGCCTGTTAAAGGTCCTGCTTCATTTCGTCCCATTTATAGGCCATTGAAACTTTCGGCCCATAAATGACCGTGAAGGATATGAGTCATATTCGGCCATGTCTGACATTTGGCCTGTTAGAGGCCCACTATAGATTTGGGCCACTTTCAGCCTGTTGTGACTTTCGGCCTTTTAATGTCGGACGAAATCCATGGGCCATATGTGGCCCAACGCCACATCGGGCCTACTAACGGCCCATATAAAAAATGACACTAATCAAGCCCGACCGAACTTCCGGCCTATTAAAGGCCCGTGTACTAGGTCGACGCATTTACGACCCGTCTGAATTTTGTCCTGTGGACGATCCGAATTGTAAATGGGCCACCATTTCGGCCTGCTAAGACCAGTGGGTTATTTGACACAATCAGGGCCCAATCTTACTTTCGGCCTACTAAAGGCCCATGTTTTTTATGGGTTCGAAATATTTAGACATGTAAACGGCCTATTATTACTTAGGGCCCAAATTATATTTAGGCATGTTAAAGGCCCACTATGGACACGGGCCTACCAGAAAAATATGAAAGCTTATGTTGATTTAGGCCCAGATATTTTTAGTGGGCTACATGCAAATTTTGGCCCAGAATCGTTTTTAGCCCAATTGGAATGGGCCCGGCGAATGTTGGCATGTTGGGCTCCTATGAAGCTTTCGGCTGAATACATTACTAAGATAAACCTACACTATACAAAAATAGCATCGTAATTACTGCAAACCTTTGGCAGTATCATAAATGTTGTATCACAACAAAAAAATTGCAACCATACAACAAAAGGCCTGTTGGCATAAAGTTTACAGTCCTTGCAGATAAAAGCGCCATCAGATGTATAGAAGCACAGATCATTTGACCCGAGTGTTTATGTTTCAGGCTATAGAATCTGATGGAGCAGCACGATCTTCCCCTTTTTTCCGTCATTGCTGTTGAATAATGAAGCAAATGTCTGATAGTCTACTTTCAAAATCATTCATATCTTCACGACATTTATCAACCACTATTTTTGTTTCCGACACAACGTCCGTCCATTAGGGATTGGACTTGTGTCTAGAGCACAAATATATCACTCTGTCTAGCCGGTAGATTTTGTTTAGTAGGCGATTTGGACGAGGTTACCTTGACAACCAACCCAGAATTACGCCGGAAGGTGCTTTTTGCACTGTTAGTGGAGAGATACTGATGCACTACAGCAAGTGATGACATTGTGCCTGTGGTAGCCTCGTCACCTTCAGGTGGGTGTGGCTGTTCAATCATTTGTTCCATA
This sequence comes from Triticum aestivum, assembly GCF_018294505.1. Classification (NCBI taxonomy): domain Eukaryota; kingdom Viridiplantae; phylum Streptophyta; class Magnoliopsida; order Poales; family Poaceae; genus Triticum; species Triticum aestivum. Next base: position 517,350,262 of record NC_057806.1, on the reverse strand, counting down.
GCTTGCTGAAAGTTTGAACTTGTAGATTAATGTACCAGATAAGTTACTAATGAGACAAAAACAAACAAAATAGGTTCCATGTTTATACATAACTTATTTTGGTGAACTACTATAATATATTAGGATGTATTGTAGTACCAACTACATAATAAAGTCACGTTCGGAACATATGTCCATGTAGCATGCCTAATGTATTGTCTATTTCCTCACATTCGTTGACATCTAAGAATAAAGAGACATGGTTTAAAGTAGGATAAAGAGACATCATTAATATCATGGGCAAAAAGATATAAAACAAACAGACTATTGTATCATTGTGTGCGCACATGAACATCACAACTAGATTACAGATCAAAACCAAAAGAATATCCTTCATCTTTTTTAAACCATGTAAGATGAAATGATACGTTAAGACAATTGTGTATAAAAGTGAATGGAGTAACTAAAATTGGTTGCAAACGAAGCAGTTTAATGAACACATCATAGTACCAATCGGTTCAAAGGTAGAAGGAGTAAGGACTTACAACGGCGGCCTGAACTAGTGTGCTCATGCCCTTCATCTTGCTGGTGTGGCAATCTTTGAATATTTGCACTACATTCGATTCAGGTTTATTTGGTCCGCACGGGTTTTCCTCTTTATTTGGAACAAGTCAATATAGATACAATAATATGGCACATGTAACGCCCGGATGATTAAGCTACAGTGAAACTCTGCTAATGATGCCACGCCACCACCATCACTGTTTAATCTCGCGTTGGTTCAAAACTTTTCAAATTCAAAATTTAAATATTGTCAAACATCAAAAAATTTCAAACATCCAAACAAAAATGTTCGGTTGGTGCCACATATTTCACTAGTAATAATAGTCGAGGAAACTCATTTTAGAAAATACTAAAATGCTCTAAAATAAATAAAATAGAAAAAGGGAAAAGAATAAAAACAGAAAAACAAAACTAACAAAAAAAGAAAAACAAACCCCAACCCCACTGGATCAGGCGGCCCAGCTCACAGGCCAGGCCGGCCCACCTGGCCCAGCCGGCCGACCCACCTCACTTTCCTCCCCCCACGACTCTCTCCCCTCCCCAATCCATTTGCGGTTCCGAGCAGCTTCCAATCTTGGTTGGGGTTGACTTCAACATTATTAGAAGGAGAGAGGAACAGAACAATGATAATTTCGATGACAGGTGGACGTTCATGTTTAATATCATTATTGAAAGCTTGGATATGAGAGAGATAGAACTTTCAGGAAGAAAATTCACTTGGGCTAATACTTTGCCAAACCCGACGTTTGAGAAGTTGGATCGAGTCCTTGCGAGTGTCGAATGGGAACAGAAATTTCCCTTGGTAACGGTCCAGGCACTTTCATGCGGAATTTCGGATCACACACCTTTACTGGTGGACTCCGGTGAGGCAACCCACATGGGGAACAAAAACTTTTTTTCGTTCGATCTGGCGTGGTTTGAAGAGAGAAGGCTTCTTGGATCTTATAGCCAAGGAATGGGCTAAGGATGTAGGAGGTAGGACTTCGGTTGAGCGCTGGCAAAATAAGATAAGACACTTGAGGAGTTTCTTGCGTGGGTGGGCTAAGCATCTTAGTGGGAATTATAAGGTTGAAAAGGAAAGGATCCTAATACCTATCCAGTCCCTAGATTTAAAAGCCGAGTCCATAATCCTACAGACCATGGAGCTTAATGCTAAGCTTGAGGCGGAGATGAGATTGAAAGAGCTTCACCGTGTAGAGGAATTGAAGTGGGCGCTGCGAGCTAAGGTTCGCAAAGTTGTCCAAGGGGACGCGAACACTCAATTCTTTCACATGATCGCTAATGGCAAGCACAGAAAGAAAAGAATCTTTTAGCTTGAACAAGACGAAGGAACGATTTTAGGACATGAAAACCTAAAATTATACATAACCGAATACTACAAGCAGTTGTTTGGGACTCCAGTGGCTAATTGTGTATCCCTGGATGAGTCTAGGATTGAGGATGTTCCTCAACTGGCTGCAGATGAGAATGATATTTTGACTGCCCCATTTTCGGAGAAAGAGGTGTTTGAAGCCATTTTGTAGATGAAAAATAATAAGGCTCCAGGGCCGGATGGATTTCCGTCGGAGTTATATAAAAAGTGCTGGCATATTATTAAGGGGGATTTGATACCAATGTTTCATGATTTATTCTCTGGACAGCTTCAGTTATTTCACCTGAAATTTTTAATGATAACCCTGATCCCTAAGAAAACAGAGGTTATGAGAATTGAGCAGTTCAGGCCGATCTGTCTTCTTAACGTTAGTTTCAAAATTTTCACCAAGGTCGGGACTAATAGGCTCACGCAGATGGCACATTCTATGGTGCAGCACTCCCAAACTGTTTTCATGCCGGACAGAAACATTCTAGAAGGGGTTGTGGTCCTTCATGAAACGCTCCACGAAATTCAGACGAAAAAACTAGATGGAGTTATTTTCAAGGTGGATTTCGAGAAAGCATACGATAAATTCAAATGACCTTTCCTTCAACAGGCCTTGCGTATGAAAGGTTCTGATGAAGCCTGGCAATGACAGGTAGAATTTTTCACGCAAAAAGGGAGTGTTGGAATTAAAATGAATGACGATATAGGTCATTATTTTCAGACACATAAGGTCATGCCAACATTGTAATTGATATGTTGGCAATTCTAATAGGAAGGGTTAAGGAGGCTGGTCAGGTGGGTGGCTTGGTGCCTCATCTAGTTGATGGAGGTGTGTCTATCCTACAGTACGCGGATGATACTATCATCTTTATGGAGCATGACTTGGCAAAAGCAAGAAATATGAAGCTGGTGTTATGCTTATATGAACAATTGACCGGGTTAAAGATTAACTTTCATAAAAGCGAATTGTTCTGTTCTGAAAGAGCCAATGAGGAACAAGAGGCTTATAGGCAATTGTTTGGGTGGGAATTGAGGGCGTTACCTTTTACGTATCTAGGTATATCAATTCACCATCGTAAGCTGACAAACAGAGAATGGAAGTGCATTGAGGATCGATTTGAGAAGAAACTGAGTTGCTGGAAGGGCAAGCTCATGTCATAGGGAGGCCGATTAATCCTTATTAATTCGGTTCTCACGAGTATGCCTATGTTTCTCTAGTCTTTTTTTTAGGTTCCAGTTGGAGTTAGGAAAAGGCTGGAATTCTACCGATCCCGATTCTTCTGGCAGAGTGATGAACTAAAAAGAAAATGCAGACTCGCCAAATGGGATATTATTTGTCGACCAAAAGACCAAGAGGATCTTGGCATTGGAAATCTTGAAATCAAGAACAGATGTCTTCTCAGCAAGTGGTTGCCTAAGTTATCTGTAGAGACTGAGGCCACATGGGCGCAGATTCTCTGTAGTAAGTATCTTCATTCCAAAACTTTGTCCCAGGACACAGCAAGGCCGGCGGACTCGCCTTTTTGGAAAGGGCTGATGAGAGTCAAGGCAGCCTTTTTCAATAGAACAAAGTTTATAATCGGAAATGGCACGAACACACGATTCTGGGAGGATACTTGGGTAGAAGAGACACCCTCGCGCTTCAATACTCGTCTCTTTATAGTATTGTTCAACGACGTGACGCTTACGTTGCAACAGTACTTCAGTCCACCCCCTCAATATTCAATTCAGGAGGACTCTAGCCGGTAATCGTTGGCAAGATTGGCTCCATTAGTGCGTAGACTGATGGAGGTGTAGTTGTCTCATCAACCCGATCAATTGCGCTGGAAGCTTACTAGGACTGGGGAGTTTACAGTTAAATCAATGTATCTCGTTGTTACCAACTCTAGCTCCATTCCTAGTTCCAAACATGTTTGGAAAGTCAAAGTTCCTTTAAAAATTAAAGTGTTTATGTGGTTTGTACATAAACAAGTCATCTTAACCAAGAACAATCTAGCAAAGCGTAACTGGACAGGACCGACTAGATGTAGTTTTTGTGATCGGGATAAAACTATCAAACACCTTTTTCTTGACTGCCTGCTGGCAAAAGTGCTATGGTGAACGTTGCACATAGCATTTAATATTACTCATCCGAATTTTATCAGCACATTATTTGGAACGTGGCTTAACGGGATAGAGGCTGAAACAGCGAGACACATTTGCGTAGGAGTATGTGCTTTATTGTGGGCAGTATGGAACTGCAGAAATGATTTGGTTTTTAACAGAACGACAAATATTCATTTTTTGCAGGTTATCTTCCGAACGACTGCGTTGATCTGTACGTGGTCGCTACTCACTCAGACGGAGGCCAGGGAGCGTTTGGTTATTGGATCTATCCGGTGGGAGATGGTAACACGAGATATTTTCAACCGGTTTGGATGACGGTCATGTAATGTGATAGGCAATTAGTTTCCCTATCTTTTTTATGCCAGCCGTTTTTGGCTTTATGGCTACTTTTTTATTGGCTCTCTGTGAGCTTTTCTTTACTTTCATTGAGACTTTAAGATCTTTGTTGAATCTATTTGTGTTTTTATAAAGTTGGTCGTATGCATCGTTCTGATGCAGAGACCGGGGAGGCCCCCCTTTTCAAAAAAAGATAAAAAAAAGTATACACATGTTTCATCATTAAAAATAAAATAATTGTTTCTATATTTACTTCGCAAATTCCATAAATAGCTAATTTTAAAAAATTGATTACAATTTGACTAGGACAAAATGAGTTCAGAACTTGAGATATGTTTCACCATTTAAAATAAGAAATATTCTGTTTATATATGTACTTCAAAAATTTGTCAGCCGCTGGCTTATTTCATGATTGCCGGTTGCCCAGAAAGGAAAAATTAAATTTGGAAGAATAAAATGTCCGATGCATGCATCCATTATATCGGCTTCGTAAAAGTAATAGAAATATCAATTCCAATGTATAACATGCACGAGGGATGTATCATAAGAAAGCTCAAAATTAGTACGATCGGTCTATGATTCCGCATGGGTGTTTTCCATCAAAATAGCAACCAACTTGCGTGGCACAAAACAGAATCCTCATGAACAACTTAGCCATAGAAAGATTTCTACCAGCATCCAAATTCATGATACTGCCGATAAACATTTGGTGCCGATGTAACGGCCAATTAAGAAGAGTGGTTGACTATGAGCAAATAGCCAAGAGAAGAATTAGTCTAAATCCACCAAAACACAATATATCCAGCCGCGCAAATGCGGGGTCACCTTTTTAGTTTTCTTATTTATTATTATCAGACGTGGTGAAATGGCCAGTCTCTCCCTCGATCGGACGTCCAACGTGTCACATGCTGGTACGTGCATTTTTGTTATTTAGCCCTAGAGTAGAAGTAGAACGTCTAAGCAATGTACATCGAAATTTATCGCTAATTAAAGTTGTTAGCATGCTGCTAAGAGATGTCAGATATTTGGAATAGGGCCAACTAAAAAAAAGGATATTTGGAATAGAGTGAGAGAGAGGGAGAGAGAGCTAACCTTTCCGCCTTACATAGATGCTAGAGGTGCGATTGAGCCATGTAAATCAAATTTATCCTTCTTTAACGCCTTTTAGGGGATCAGTTAGACATGCTCTTATATGTAGAAAGGCATGCATGTGGTTGAAATGATAGCGTTGTCATGTAGTTTTTTTAGAATTTAATTGAAATTTTGGAGGATTAGAATCCTTAGAAAAGTTTTCTATGCCGGTCCTTAAATTCTTATACAAATTCTATGACAATTTTTTATTAACTCAAAATGTAGCATCAAGCGGATACAAAATATGATGAGTATCGTCCGGCCTCTGCATAATTAAGATGCACACAACAAACAAAAACAAACTAAAAGAAGATAAAAAGGCGACATATCCACAAAAGTAGGACCATATAGGACCGACACTATGCCTATGTTGAAGGAGGTGGTGCACCAATCCGGAGATTATACTGCCACCCATGTTGGGTGAAGACCTCATTGGCCACCCGCTCCAACCGCGTACACACTCCCTTGAACAGTGGTTGATATTTCATTCGGTGTAGCGTAGACCACGTACAAAATAAGTGCGTGCAGTAGAAAATAACCTGCAAGGGAGATGTGTCTCAAAAATCAAATCATTTCTATATAGCCAGAGTGCCCATAGTAAGGAATATGCTCCCACCCGAATTAGCGTTTTGAACCTATTTGAAATTCCGTCCAATCAATGACCAAAAATATTGGCAACACTTATGTGTATAGCAATTTTTGCTAAGTTTTTCTTTGCACTCATATTTGTTACTTCCTTCAACCTACATTAGGACTGAATATGAGGGGTACCAATCAGGCTGGACGTCTGAGGCCCCGTTTGAGGAGCCCGTCTGAATGCTCTTTTGTGATCAGTGAGTGACCGAGCCGTTCGTCCAGACGTTTAAGATGTCTGGCTGTAGATACTCTAAACCCCAGTTGTATGTACTCTTCTGCACATAAATCGCTGTCCGGTCCGCATGACGACAACAATGAGCAAAGCTCAGAACGGACGCACGTAGCTAATACTCCTAGCTAGCTTAGTTGGGTGAAGTATGTGCCGTGTTTGTCTGGTGTTTTGGCACGTGATGGCTTAAGCTGTGTTTCCCTTGGATTCTTGCCTAGCTTGTTGCGTAGCGCGTGACTAGTCAAAAACAGTAGCTATGCCGTGAAATCGAGTGAGACTTGCATCGATCTCACCGCCGGGATGATTGCTGCACGGTTAACTCAGCTGAGCTAACCTGCAGGAAACTGACACAGTGCTGCTATGCACACGATACCTGACGGACAATTGATGCACGATACTGCAAATCAAACCATCCATACGAAGGACCAGGTGCAACACAGCCAGTGGATTAAGATATCGTGCATCAATCGTCCAGCAAATGTCGTCTGTGAAGTAGTTTCGAAACTGAAACCCATGGTCTAGCGTAACCTCATCCGTCTACCTGCCATCTAATCGATCGGACGTACTACGTGCGTGTAGATTTGGCGTGGCGCGCATCATCCGTCTTTCCCCGGATCGTCACGCGTTGCTTATCTCAAGTCCCAAGTGGTACGACTTGACTCTGATCGTCTGATGAGGGAAGCTGGATATGACGTGGGTTTGCCAGCGCGGGCCGGCACGTCGGAGGCTAGCTTGCTTCGCTCGAACACCTTACTCGTTTCGGCATGGTAATTGGCACAAGTACTTCCAGAAAAGGGCAAGGTACATTATCATCGTGTCCTGTCCTGTCCTGTCCTCCGACTTTCGTTTGCTACGGGCCAAAGATAAACCATGCCCAGTCCCATTCTCAGCGAATGATGCCAAAGAGCTTTTGAAGCACACTAGAACCTTTCTGTACATCCTTGTCGATTATACACATTATAAAGTGAGATCTCTTGCTACATTTAGAATGCAGGATTGTCTGGACAAATGTGGCCCATGGAGGACATATGTCATGTGCAAGGTAGTAACCCATCGTGTACTCACGGCCACTGACAACATAGTTGCAAAGAGAGGCATCTCAAGCAACAAGCCTAGTGAACAATGGTGATCTCGACAACCCATTTATGTTATTATGAGAGCCAGACAATGCAAATATCTAATGTCAAATCCATAGATCATCTGATGCAACGACCACAAGAATGATTGTTGGATTTGAAGTGGAATTTATACTGCCCTTTCCATCCGCGTAAAAATTCTTCCATGTCCACTGCATGGTGTCAATTGATCCATGCATCACATGCCATCCTTGTTCTTCAGTCAATCCTAACATCCTCTCGGTGTCTTCATTGGTGGGTGCCCTCAAATGCTCTGACCCAATGATCTTAATCACGGCTTTTGCGTACCTTCAAACGGCCTCCAAGATTCTATCTTCTCCACGCGGACATTGTTGTCAATGGCATCAACCGAACACCCATAAGCGGCCAGTCGAACAACTGCAATACACTTCATCAAAGAACTCACACATATCTCTCCGGATGCACTCCTTCGTTTGAACCAATCATCATGCTTCTTCACAGCTTTTGCAATGGTCAGAAAGAGATTTTCGTTTATCCAAAATCACCGGTTGAAATATTTCTCAAGATAGATTGGATTGGGGTTGAACTAATCTCTCATAATCTTGGCATGGGCCTCCGCTCTATCTCGATTGATGTGTATACAGTTGAATTGTGATCCACTTGTCGGCAATTGAAAATCCTCATTGATCATGCCAATGGCTATATTGAAGTCGTCATCGTCTTCCTCCTCCTCCTCCGATGAAGAGTCCTCGAAGATCATCTTCCTAAACCTCTTCATCTACACAATAAATGGCTCTGTTCAATTCAATTGCCAAAATAAAAAATAGCTAGGCAAATTGTTGAACACTTGAAGGACTGTGGAGGTGTCACGATCGTCCAGCGATGTTGCGCCGATGCACAAGCTACTACTGGACGACAATCGACAGAGAAGCTCGGGGGATTCGGTTCGTCCTTCCGCGACAGGATCGATGCGGTGACGTGGTGATAGAGCTCGATTACGGTGATGGCAGCGACCGGCGAATGTGTCAGAGTGAGGTACGAGGGTGGCGGGGGTAGCGGGGTGTCAATAGGGGAGGGGCTGGGTGGTCGCCAGAAGAAACGTCAACGATGCGGCGTCGGGTGTGTTGTTGCCGCCCTAGACTAGCTCTCTCTCACGCCGGACTGAAGGTAGACGAAGCACTTTTTCCGGCGACCAACGCCCCGGCGCTTCCACGCCCCGGCGCTAAAACACCCTTTTTCCTTTTCAGCTCGCCCCAGTTACATCAGCGATTACAAGGCCTTTTGTAGCCATACAGCGGCGCAGCGCCCACGCAACTCCTTCGGCCGATACGCGCACGCACACAACAAACTCCACATGCAGCTTGATCCGTACGTTCCGGCCGCGCGGACGACGCACTCCTATATGCACGACGCGGCTGCCTCCAACGGCCCCTGCTGCATGCACTAACAAAGTGTAGACTAACTCAAACTTGCCTAGCCTGCTGCATGCACGCACACCGCACCGGCCACTAAGCCAACTAACTACCTGCATCAAGATTAGTACTAACATTTTCCTTCCTAATCTTGACTTGCCGTCTCCGGAGTTGTTGCAGCTCCTGTCATTGTCGTCGTCACAGTCGTGACCCAGCCCACGGACCCGACCTGCCGCAACGACGCCGGTCGCACCGTGCTCCATCATGACTCCGGCGACATACGCCGAGCTCCTTCTCCGCCGGCGACACACGTCTGGCGTCCCTCTGCGCCCCGCACGTCCCGCGCGCACCCAACGCGCCCGACGAGCCCGATCGCAGCAGTGCGTCCCGCACGTCCCGCGCGCATCCGACGCGCCCGACGAGCCCGACAGCACCAGACGCTCACCGCGTGCCGCCTCCGCGTCCGCCATGGCAGCCGCCACACCACGCCTACGTGTCACGCACCTTCCACGGTTGTCGCCCCGAGCCGTCGCGACCTTTGCGCCACCACGCAGGTCCTTCGCGACCTCCTCGTCTCCGCGACCGCCGTGCCCTTCGCGCGCACTCCCCACGTCCCCGCACTCCCGGCCCGCGCTCCCGCCGCGCACATACGCAATCTGCGCAACCGGGTCCAGCGCCCCGACGTGGTCCGCACCCGCGATCCCGACGTGCCCGCTACGTCTGACGCGCGCCCATACACGCGCCCGACGCGGTGAGCCCGTCGCCGCGGCTTGTTCTGCCACGCTCCGCACGCCACCAGCCCGCGCCATGATCGCGCTCCGCCGCGACCAACGCGGCCGATCCGGCGTGTCCCGGAGCTTGGCCTTCCCTCCGCCGAGCCACGCCGCGCCTCCGCAGCCTCTGCGCCACCGCGCAGGTCCGCCGCGGCCGCCGCGCTCTCCGCACGCCCGGCATCACCGTGCTCCGCCGCCGCACGGGACGAGCGCCATCGCCGGCGAGCTCCTCCGAACCCGATGCTCTGATACCAATTGTTGTTGCCGCCCTAGACTAGCTCTCTCTCACGCCGGACTGAAGGTAGACGAAGCACTTTTTCCGGCGACCAACGCCCCGGCGCTTCCACGCCCCGGCGCTAAAACGCCCTTTTTCCTTTTCAGCTCGCCCCAGTTACATCAGCGATTACAAGGCCTTTTGTAGCCATACAGCGGCGCAGCGCCCACGCAACTCCTTCGGCCGATACGCGCACGCACACAACAAACTCCACATGCAGCTTGATCCGTACGTTCCGGCCGCGCGGACGACGCACTCCTATATGCACGACGCGGCTGCCTCCAACGGCCCCTGCTGCATGCACTAACAAAGTGTAGACTAACTCAAACTTGCCTAGCCTGCTGCATGCACGCACACCGCACCGGCCACTAAGCCAACTAACTACCTGCATCAAGATTAGTACTAACATTTTCCTTCCTAATCTTGACTTGCCGTCTCCGGAGTTGTTGCAGCTCCTGTCATTGTCGTCGTCACAGTCGTGACCCAGCCCGCGGACCCGACCTGCCGCAACGACGCCGGTCGCACCGTGCTCCATCATGACTCCGGCGACATACGCCGAGCTCCTTCTCCGCCGGCGACACACGTCTGGCGTCCCTCTGCGCCCCGCACGTCCCGCGCGCACCCAACGCGCCCGACGAGCCCGATCGCAGCAGTGCGTCCCGCACGTCCCGCGCGCATCCGACGCGCCCGACGAGCCCGACAGCACCAGACGCTCACCGCGTGCCGCCTCCGCGTCCGCCATGGCAGCCGCCACACCGCGCCTACGTGTCACGCACCTTCCACGGTTGTCGCCCCAAGCCGTCGCGACCTTTGCGCCACCACGCAGGTCCTTCGCGACCTCCTCGTCTCCGCGACTGCCGTGCCCTTCGCGTGCCCTTCGCGCAGGTCCTTCCACGCTTGTTCTGCCACGCTCCGCACGCCACCAGCCCGCGCCATGATCGCGCTCCGCCGCGACCAACGCGGCCGATCCGGCGTGTCCCGGAGCTTGGCCTTCCCTCCGCCGAGCCACGCCGCGCCTCCGCAGCCTCTGCGCCACCGCGCAGGTCCGCCACGGCCGCCGCGCTCTCCGCACGCCCGGCATCACCGTGCTGCGCCGCCGCACGGGACGAGCGCCATCGCCGGCGAGCTCCTCCGAACCCGATGCTCTGATACCAATTGTTGTTGCCGCCCTAGACTAGCTCTCTCTCACGCCGGACTGAAGGTAGACGAAGCACTTTTTCCGGCGACCAACGCCCCGGCGCTTCCACGCCCCGGCGCTAAAACGCCCTTTTTCCTTTTCAGCTCGCCCCAGTTACATCAGCGATTACAAGGCCTTTTGTAGCCATACAGCGGCGCAGCGCCCACGCAACTCCTTCGGCCGATACGCGCACGCACACAACAAACTCCACATGCAGCTTGATCCGTACGTTCCGGCCGCGCGGACGACGCACTCCTATATGCACGACGCGGCTGCCTCCAACGGCCCCTGCTGCATGCACTAACAAAGTGTAGACTAACTCAAACTTGCCTAGCCTGCTGCATGCACGCACACCGCACCGGCCACTAAGCCAACTAACTACCTGCATCAAGATTAGTACTAACAGGGTGGGGACGGACTGGGCGTTGGCGAAAGGTAAAAAATTTACTCCACCGGGGGGGGGGGGGACATGTATATTTGAGAGTGAGGGTGCCTCCAGAGTAAAAAATATACTTCTCTAACGGTGACAGGGGTCAGATTATGTGTCGTTTAGAGGAGAAAAATAAAATTTATCCTCCTTTAATGCCTTTTAGGCCATCAGTTAGATATGCTCTTATATGTAGGAATACATGCATGCGGTTGAAATGATAGCGGTGTCGTGTATGTTTTTTAGAATTTAATTGAAAATTTGGAGGATTACAATCCTTAGAATTTTTTTTCTATGCCGGTCCTTAAATTCTTAGACAGAATTCTATAGCAATTTTTCCTAAGTTTCTCTTTGCACTCACAATTGTTTTTTTAGAAAAGGACGAAGACCCCCGGCCTCTGCATCTGGGCGATGCATGCAGTCACTTTATTAATTATCTACAAAGACCTTATAAAGTGATACATCAGTAAGTCTGAAGCCACCGTCTTGGCAACATCTCTCGCTACTCCTATCTAGTTGATAAAATGATACTGATAGTTCAAGCCTAATACCAAACATGCACTCATATTTGTTACTTCCTCCAACCTACATTTGGACTGAATATGAGAAATACCAGTCAGCCGGGCATTTGAGTCCTTTTTAAGAAGCCCGTCTGAGTCACTTTTTTATGATCGGCCAATAACCTGGTCGTCCGCTTGGACGTTTGAGACGAGTTTGATGCACCCGGCTGTAGATGCTCTAAACCTTAGTAGTGTGTACTCTTCTCTGTGCATAAATCTTTCTTCTCCGGGCCACACGAAGACAACAACGAGCAAAGCTCGGAACGGACGCACGTACCAATACTCCTAGCTAGCGTATAGTTAGCTGAAGCATGTGCCATGTTCGTCTGGTGTTAGGCACCTGAAGGCTGAAGCTGGTGTTTTCTCTTGCATTCTTGCCTGGATTGTTGCGTAGCGCGCACGTACTCGAAACGAGTAGCCATGCCGATAAGGATCTCGATCCAATTAGCAGATGGCTCCTGAAATCGAGTGAGACTTGCATCGATCTCACTGCCGGGATGACATGACAGACATATCTAGACACTCCATATCTGTCTTATATTTAATCTAGATATAAGGAGTGCCGGTCAGTTCGTACGTTTGAGTCTCATTTGAGAAGTCTGTCTGAGTCTTCTTTTGGGACCGATCAGTCAATGCTCGATCCTTTAAGATGAGTTTAAGACGTCCAGATGTAAATGCTCTAAATCCTAGTATAGTATGTAAATAAATCTATCTCCGGGCCGCACGACCACAACAATGAGCAAAGCTCAGAACAGACGCACGTAGCTAAACTACCCGGCGCACGACACTCTGTCCCTGATTCTCGCACGACACATGATCCAACGGCTGTGCCACACTTGGTCTTATGCATGCATGGTTCAATCGATAGCATCGTCTCAAAATCATGCGCCGAGTGTCGCCCAGCGTCCTACTCCTGGCTAGCTTAGTTAGGTGAAGCATGTGTCGTGTTTGTCTGGTGTTTGGCACGTGAAGGCTTTTTCGATAAATGGCGTCTTTATTAATTCAAAATGTAGCATTAAGAAAATACAAATGATGATGAGTAACATCTGATCTCTGCATAGCTAGGATGCACACAGCCAAACACAAATAGTCTGAAAGAAAATAAAAGATGACATGACGGCACTAGTAGAGTCAAATAAAACCGTCACTATGCCTATGTTGAAGGATGTGATGGGCCGATACGGAGGTTATGCTGCCACACATGTTGAGAAAAAACCTCCATGGCCACTCGCTCCAATTGCATACACACCACCTTGAACAGCAGTTGGAACTCCGTACGGTGAAGCATAGACCACGTATGAAGCGATTGCGTACAACGAAAAATAACCTGCAAAGGAGAAGAGTGTTTTGAATGTATAAGGAATACCATCCAGTCAGTGACCAAAAATATTGGCAACACCTGCGGGCGAACAAAGATTAGATCCTATTTGGATGATTGACCATGTAGCACGTGTAAACTTGCACTGGAAAAGAGGTGTCTGATTGTCTCGTCATGAGTACACAAGCCACACTTCTTGCTTCCATGCCAGTTGCGACGGGCGAGGTTATCTTTGGTTAGCACCACTCCCTTCCGATGGTACCACATGAAGATCTTAACTTTCAGTGGAATCTTCGATCTACATATTTTCTTATTATTATCCACTGGGACCTCTGAATGCGTGAGTGCACGGTACATCGAGTCGACTGTGAAGGACCCAGATGCAGTGCGTTTCCAGCAGAACACATCTCGTCCTTGTGTCAGATTAATCGTATCCAATCGGGACAAAAGATGTTGCCATGCACAAGACGGTGGCCAATCAAATCCCTCCTGAAAGAAATATCTAGTGGAAAATGTACTGAGCACCTGCGCAAGAGTTTCATTCTTATCGCGAACAATGCGGTGCAAAGCTGGATATTGTTCCCGGAGTTTGGCATTGCCTAGCCAAATGTCCTCCCAGAAACGAATCTCAGACCCTTCTTTAATCGTGAAAGATCCAAAGCAGAAAAGATGTTTCTTTGATGCCATTAGACCTGCCCAAAAGTGTGAATCACCAGGTTTCCAATAGGCCCGAGACACAGTTTTTTGGCATAGATACTTGTTGCGTAGCAGGGTTTGCTAAACATCATCCTCAGTAAGAAGTTTGAACAACCATTTACTAAGTAAGGCATCATTCTTGACTTGCAGGTCATGAATGCCAAGACCAGCTTGGTCTTTAAGCCTACAAACCACGCTCCATTTTGCCAGTCTGTATTTTTCTTTTCGTTGTCTCCTAGCCAAAAGAATTTGGATCTGAAATAATCCAGTCTTTGCAAGACCCCTCTTGGGAGTTCGAAAAAACAAAGCATATAAAGAACCATGTTCGTGAGAACAGAGTTGATCAAGACCAGTCGTCCTCCAACAGAGAGCAACTTGCCTTTCCAACTGCTCAATCGTTTATCTAAACGCTCCTCTACATATTTCCACTCCGCATTAGTGAGACGATGGTAATGAATCGAAATTCCTAAATATTTAATTGGAAATTGGCCTTGTGCACAACCAAAAACGTCAGCATAACCACCCGCCGCCACAATGGCTTCCACAAAGCAGAACAATTCACTTTTATGGAAGTTGATTTTAAGGCCCGACGTTTGCTCAAACGCCGAAAGTAAGAGTTTCAGGTTTCGAGCCTTGTCTGGTCATGTTCCATAAAAAGAATTGTATCACTACTAGGGAAAACCCTAGTAGTAGTGCTTGTTAACTATTAGCAGCAACGCTGGAAAGGGAGCGCTACTGCTATACCTAGTTAGCAGTAGCGCTTCCCCTTGGACAGCGCTACTGCTACTGGTAAGTAGCAGTAGCGCTTGTTCTAAAAAGTGCTGCTGCTAACTTTTCCTGTATTTTTAAAAATACAAGTTATTTTTGTTGTGTGGTTTTATATATAGTATTTTCATCATATGATTTTATGACCATGATTACCTATTATATAACAGTGGATGAAATGAATGTGGAGTAGATTCAAGTGGATGCAACATGTGGTGCATGTCGAAAGTACTACTCTAATCCAAACTTGATCTAGTTTGGATTAGTAGTACTTTCGACGTGCACCACATGTTGGCTCCACTTGAATCTAATCCATGTTCAGTTCACCTACTGATATATATAATAACTCATCATGCTCATATATCAACTTACACTACTAGGGAAAACCTTATACATAGAGGTATAGCAGTAGCGTTGGTCAAAACTCGGAGCTAACGCTACTTAGTAGTAGCGCTTGTTACAAAACCATGCTACAACCATTGTTTTAGTAGTAGCGCGTCTCCACAGAAAAGCGCTACTACTAAAATTCCCTCATTAATGCCGGTAGGCTAGGAATAGTAGTAGCGGTTCACCTAGAAGCACGCTACTGCTAAAAACTTTGTAGCAGCGCATTTATGCTGTAGAGCGCTACTGCTATGAAAAAGAAAACAAATAGAAAAATAAGTAGAAAAGTAAATGAAAATGAAAGAAATAGAAAAGGAGAAATGAAAAAAAGAAAATGTAAAGAAAACAAAAGAAAAAAGAAAAATAAAACAGAAAGGAATAGATGTAGCGCGTTTCTCTGGAACACGCTATAGCGCGCGTTTCGCCAAAACGCGCTACTGCTAGTTTGACTCAAATCCCGGCAGCCCGGACTTAAAATTTCGCTAAGTCCTTTCCCCCCTCTCTACTCCCGCCCCTTGTCCCCCAACTGCTCCATCGCCGCTGTCGCCCTGCCGCCTTCAACCACACCGCCATCGCCCGAGGCCGCCTTCGACCGCACCGCCGCCGCCCGCCGCCTTCGACCACACCGCCGCCGCCCGAGGCCGCCCTCTACCTCACATCCGCCGCCCGAGGCCATCGTCGACCTCACCGTCGCCTCCCTCGAGCTCACCGCCGCCTCCCTCGACCTCACCGCCGCCGCCCGAGCCAGGGCCTGCCCTCGCCGCCGACCGTAAGGCTCTGCCTCTCCTGTCCCCTACCCTCCTCTCTCTCTCTCTGCTAGGGCAATTCATATATATGTTGATACTGTGTTCATATGAACCCTAGGTGTTCATATGAACCCTAGATTTTTTTAGGGCAGTAGGCATTTTATAGCATTTAGGAAAAATGATTAGCAATTTTTTTAGGAAATTAGCTAGGGCAATTTTTATGAAAATGCCTAATCAGTAATTCCATTTAGCTTTAAACAAATAGAGGGTATATAAATAATAGCAGCATTTAGATTTAAATTAACAAAGGCTATAAACAAAAAACACTTAGCTATAAAAAAATATTTGGACTACGGACCTGAATTTGTTCCAAATTTCATTCAAATGAAATTTGAATTATTTGGACTATGCACCTGAATATTTTTGAAGAAATTGGGTGTAGGTACTAAGGTCTTGCTGTGGAAATTTTGGTGAGGTCAGAAGGGTTAGAGAAAATGGAGTTCCAAGAGTTTTAGCTTTAGACAAAAAACAAAAGTATTTAGCTATAAATAAAAAATAGTAGCTATGGCATTTAGATATAAACAAAAAACAGAATTGTTTTTCTTTTCAAAAACTTGGTCCAACTAATTGTTGCTATGTAAACAAAAAACAAGACTATTTTTATATGATATATGTCATTGATGTTCATTTGCATATTCCATTATTGTTGATTATATCTTTTCATTGAAGTGGCCATGTTATATGCAAATTCCTCAATAGTGTTTGCTCATGTTATATCTTTTCATCGAAGTTGTTCGATTGTGCCCAACTGACTTTGTTGTTTTCTAGGGAATGATGCCGAGTGGCCTATGTTTTGCCGGAATGTTGATTCATTTCTGTTCCGGCAAATTTCAGGTTCTCGATTTGTCCACTTTTTAGCAAAGGTCATGCCGAAATTTTCCATGAATTTCGGCATGACTTGTGCTACAAACTAGGACATATCGAGTGCCCGGGATTTGCCGCACCAGGAAGGAGTCAACATTCCTGCAAAACAATAGGCCTTTTTAATGTCAATATTCATTTTATTAGGTCTAGAATTAATTGACTAGATTTAATCATAGGAAACATGGCTAGCAACGATGAAGGACAGGGTTCTGGTGATTGCGACGATGTCTATGGGGCGGCAGACGAATTTTTTAGCCTTGCCGATGATCAACCGATGTTGTTGCTGGGCCCACCGGTGGCATCGGGGACTGAGACCGACACGCAGACCAGTGCTAAGACTGAGACCGGCATTGAGACCGGTGTTGAGACCGAGACCGGCGCTGCCTCAGGGAGCGGAGCCGGTGTAGAACCGAAAGCAAAGAGGCAACGGGTTCCTAACAAACTCAGGACTACTAGACAGGTGGTCACGGAGGTGGACGACGACAATTTTGAGCCAAAGGCGCCCGAGGAAGCGCGTCGATGCTACGGCAATCAAATAGGCTGCATCGTACGGACAACCGCCACCATCAACGATGAGAAACTACAGAAGATAGAAAATATGAGGAGCTCCCTCCCAAAGAAGTTTCACCAGATATTCTTGTTCCTGGGCCGGAATGAGAAGGATTATGAAGATCCAGATGAGGACCCGACAATGAAGAAGATAAACAAACACACCATGACCAAGTTTAGCGACGCGTTGGCCGCTTGGAAAAATCGAGTGAAAGCAACGATCATCGGCAAGAAGGAACCCTACTCCAAGATTGTAAAGGATAATCCGACAATCACGGAAGAGTAGTTTCAAATATTCAAGGAGGCTTGCGAGGCCAAAGCTGCCAAAAAAAGTCTAAGTACATGAAGGGGCTTCAAGAGAGGAACATTGGGAGCCACCACCTCGGAAGCCGTGGTTACGGCGGAAAGAGGTCCAAATGGGCCAAGGAGGACGCTGAAGCCGCGACTCTGGGCATCCCAGACCCCTTGGCGGATTTCACCGCCCCACAGGAGCGTGACGTCCTCAGGGCCCGGCACCGTTGGGACCCAGTGAAGAAGGTTTACGAGACAAAACCGGTCATTACGGAGTTCATGAGACTGCTGGTAATTTTAGTTTCTGATCAAATCGACTGCACACGTTAGTTATATTTGTAAACGATCGTTGTGCCTTTTGCAGAGAGAGCAGCATCGGATTGCGGCCGAAAGCGACTCGCCGTCTGAGGCATTGGCGAGGCCCAAGTGGGACACTCCATTCAACCGGGCGTTGAACATATTGAAATCACAACCGGTGGATACTCGACCGTCGTATGGATGCATGCACGGTGTCGGAGACGGCGCCACGTGGAAGAAGTACTACCGTGAGACCACGGAGGAGAGAAAGGAAAGACGAAGGTTAACTGAAGAAAACATCGACAAGAAGGTTGAGATTGCGGTTGAGAAGAAATCATCTCAGACAGTCGCAACAACGGTAGCTGCCGCAAAATAGGTGGTTGCAGATTTGTCTACTTCCTTGGTGACGGGCGTTTTCACTTGGACAAGCCAAAATCCAGAAAAAATGCAGAGGACTTTCCCCTTGCTGACTTCTTGGGGAGCATCTTGACTAGCGTTGCACTAGCACCTGCTCCCGCACGGGCTCATGCACCTGCTCCCGCATCGGCTCCCCCACCTCCTTCCGCACTGGCTCCCGCATCGGACGTGCTCGGTGGTGCTTCGTCTTTGGCTGAGCTCGACGCCCTCGCAGTATCTTTCACACCGGCCCCCTTCAATATAAATGTATAATCTCCCGTTTTCGTTGCCTTTCGGATGTCTCACGTCGCAGACTTTTCTTTGCAGGCCGACGAAACCCCGTGCACCATATTGTACACCATCGGCGACCAGAAGGTGGACGTGGGGAAGGCGATGATAATGGAGCCGAAGGAACCATTGTTCCACAGCCAGCCGATCCCCCCGAACGTCTTCAAGGTTTCTGTGGCCAGTGTCAAACCGGGCCATGAGAATTTGCCTCCACTAATACTAGTGGGGGATGACGACGAGACACCGCGGTGGCTTGGTGATTATTGCAATGGGTGGGTCCTGTTGTGGCTAAAGAGTCTGCTTCGTCTGGAGGCGGCCGGGAGCACACCCACGAGCATGCATCCTCAGCAAGGTATGAACATCAACACCCCACCTACCCAATTAGCGTCGGGTATCAGGTTGGGTGATAGCAGACGAGGTAAGGAGGAGGCTCCATTAGTCGCTGATGACGTCGGCATGGATGAGGATGAGGACGACGATGGCGCTGAACAATATGTCTATACTGGCGCCTCCTCAGGGTTTGAGCATCATGAGTCGGTGCCTGCATTGCCGTCTCCACGTATTATGGACGACCTTCCGATAGTAAAGAAGTCTAGGAAGAGATCGAGGAAAGGAAAACAAGCTGATTCTATGATCCAGCTGCCTCAGTAGCCTCGGCTTCAGGACCGTATAGATATCCCCGATGCGGATAAATGGCATATCCCCGGTCAACCAATCCTACCTGCAATAGCTTTACGGGTCAGATTCGGCGATCTAAGGAGACTTCATGACGATGTGCTGCGGGTAGAGAAAGGCCTCATCGTCTCGAAAGATCCAGGATACCCACTCTACGTGGTTAATGTTCTGCGGCAAATGTCGTACGTCGACAGCTTCCCTGCGGATAAGTTCTTCCTCCGATTCGATTACATATTCGACATGTTTCACATGAAGAAGCTGGATTTTACGTTTGTCCGCCTTTATACCTTGCACATGAACTACATCATCGTGGTTGAGCAAATATCTCATATATGTGTCGCTGACTCGTACTACATGCACGAGGGCCTCTTGGGAGTCTGCGCAAAGCACCGTGAATACGCGAGGGATTACATCGTCAGTTTCATGCTCACCAATAAGGACAAGGAGGCGATTCTCGTGCCTTATCATCCCGTGTAAGTCATCCGCGCTGCTATCCTTCCTTCGATTTCAATCATTCATTTGCACGATGGAGGCTAATTAATTTGAGGTGTACTTATTTTGCGCAGTGGCGGGCGCGCCGTCCTCATCATCCTCTACCCCCGATTCTCCCACGCTCTTTACTTGGACTCGTCAAAGAACATTCACAAAAAGGATTACACCCACATCAAGGATGTTCTCGACAGTGCTATGTTTTACTACCAAGCAAGGGGTGGAGAGGTCAGGGACAAGAAGAGAAGGGGCGACAGGGTCGCCTTCGGCCATAAGACCGACTTCTGCTGCATCCAGCAAGCGAACGATTCTCTTAATGATGGATTCTATGTCCTACACCACATGCTGGAGTACAGACGGGATCACCAGAACCTTCGCATGTCACCTAGATCCGGCGATGCCCATATTCTGCAATGGGAAAAGGACATACGAGATATCGAGGATCATCGACTTCGAGCTGAGTTCTATAGCATCCAACGCGAACTTGCCCAAATCATCATGAAGGAGGTCATTGGAAAAATAGGGATGTTGTACGGAGAAGGACAAATGTCACGGGAAGATGTCCGAACATGGATAGCCTCTCCACGTCTCGACATGAAGCCTTTCACTAAGCTCGAGGACTATCTCCCTGACTTGGATGGATGGAACGACATGTTGGAGTGATTGTCGATATAAGATAATGTGTCCGTTTAGTCCATACTTTCTGTATGAAAAAACTTTGAGTTATGCACGGTGAAACTTTATTTGTGATGCAATTAAACCGTCCTCCTCCTCGACTAGCGAAAATCACTCTAGTTAGGGCATTTTGTGGTACGATGAACTTTGTTATCTATGCTTATGATATGTTGTTTCTATTTTTGCCAAGTCTGTCTCTTTCTGTTGCTCAACTATATATGTTGCATATCATCTACTCATGTGACGATGCAGGTGCATAGATCATAGATGGCGAAGAAGTGCTATGCCAGGAGTATATATACGACAAGTGGCCGGAGTGTCAGGCCCAGGTGTACCGGTTTCCGGTTTCTGAGCGACAGGAAGTAGTTAGTTTAGGTTCACGCTAATGCGAGAGAGGGATATGAACTCATGTACTCAAAGTGATAGCTCTTCTCGCGTATATCATTATTTAGATGGATGACGATGTATTTGCAAGTAATCGAGACTTGTATTGCTATTTTCGAGATGATGACGAGAGACCACTTTGTGTTGGATGATGATTATGATGATGACATGATTTGATGAGACTAATTGTATGTATATGCTATGATTCCATTTGTATGTGTATGATATGCTAAAGATTATTGTATAAAGCCTATTCAAATACAAAACAAATATAAGAAAATATGCAGGGAAAAAACTAATAAAACTAGTAGCAGCGAGGGGGGAAAATTTAGCAGTAGCGCTGCCTTACTAGTAGCGCTTCCCAGTAAACAGCGCTGCAGATAATATCAGCAGCGCCCTTTTCTAAAGAGCGCTACAACTATTCATGTATAGCAGTAGCGTGGGACAACAGGCGCTACTGCTATACGTTAGCTGTAGCGCCTTATTAGTAGCGCCTGTCCCTGCGCTATTGAGAGGCCCAAAACCCACGCTGCTGCTAGGCTTTTCCCTAGTAGTGTTAGCATCATGCATCATCAATCATAATAATAAATAACTCATCATTGGTATCATAATAACAAGTCATACTCATCATCATCGATCATACAACTTCTACGCGATACCACATCATCATCATAGTCATCTAACCAATCCTGCTTAGTTGTTCTTAGCACATGATCATGAGTATTATTAACTAGGACCTACTACCTTCTCTTAGGTAAAATAGCATAAAACAAGATAGGCCCTGACTCTCCATTATGGAGAATGGAGATTATCGTGTCTCCAATTCTTGCCTTTCGCACAATGTTGCTTCCAAGAAACAGCCTAAGCACTGGCGTCAGCTGCGCTGCTCAAAATCCCGCCAAAGCAAATATGGTGATTCCAGAATGGGAGATAATAATACTCCGGAGAGTGCCGAAGAAACCCCCCCCCCAGCAAGATTCAGCACAGGAGGATGGAGAAGCCAGCCCTCATGAGAGAGCGGCAGACAGAGAGGTCAAGGACGATAATTATATGCCTCCCTCCGAAGACGAGGCAAGCTTCGACGACGATGAATTCTTCGTGCCAGAGGATCCCGTCGAGCAAGAGCGTTTTCAACGTAGGCTTATGGCCACGACAAGAAGCCTCAAGAAAAAACAGCAACAGCTTAGAGCTGATCAAGATTTGCTAGTCGACAGATGGACTGAAGTCCTTGTGGCTGAAGAGCATAAACTCGAACGCCCCTCCAAGAGCTACCCAAAGCGCAGGTTGCTACCCCGATTAGAGGAGGAAGCACTTAAACCTACATCACCAACACTTGATACGGCCGACCGGTCACCTCGTGGCCGCGACAGAGAGGCCTCTCGGCCCTCCACTCAAGCTGCACCCCGTACCAAGGCACGGGAAAATGTGCCAGACCTGCGATTTATGTTGGAGGACAAGGCAAGGTAAACAAGATCGATCTACGGATTGCGTGGGCGCCCCACGACTCAAGATGATAACCATCACGCCGGACACAAATCCGGTAGGGCCGAACACAGTAGAAAAAGCTCATTGGAGCTACGTCGTGATATAGCCCAGTACAGAGGCGCCGCACACCCACTATGCTTCACAGACGAAGTAATGGATCATCAAATCCCCGAGGGTTTCAAACCCGTAAATATCGAATCATATGATGGCACAACAGATCCTGCGGTATGGATCGAGGATTATCCCCTTCATATCCACATGGCCCGCGGTGATGATCTCCACGCCATCAAATACCTCCTACTCAAGCTTAAAGGACCAGCTCGGCATTGGCTTAACAGCTTGCCAGCAGGATCAATCAGTTGTTGGGAGGACCTGGAAGCCGCATTCCTCGACAATTTCTAGGGCACTTATGTGCGACCACCAGACGCCGATGACCAAAGCCACGTAATTTAGCAGCCAGAGGAATCGGCCAAGCAATTCTGGACACGGTTCCTAACAAAGAAAAATCAAATAGTCGACTGTCCGGACGCAGAGGCCCTAGCAGCCTTCAAGCACAATATCCGTGACGAGTGGCTTGCCCGACACCTTGGACAGGAAAAGCCGAAATCTATGGCAGCACTCACGACACTCATGACCCGCTTTTGTGCGGGAGAAGACAGCTGGCTTGCTCGTAGCAACAATATGACCAAGAACCCTGGTAATTCGGATACCAGGGACAGTAGTGGCAGGTCGCGTTGCAACAAGCAGAAGTGCCGCATTAACGGCGACAATGCTGAGGATACGACAGTTAATGCCGGATTCAGAGGCTATAAATCCGGTCAGCGGAAAAAGCCATTCAAAAGAAATCCTAGGGGCACGTCCAGTTTGGACCGAATACTCGACCGCTTGTGCCAGATATATGGCACCCCCGAAAAGCTGGCCAATCACACCAACAGGGATTGTTCGGTGTTCAAGCAGGCAGGCAAGTTAAATGCCGTAAATAAACACAAGGGGCTGCATAGCGATGACGACGAAGAGCCCCGACCGCCGAACAACAGTGGACAGAAGGGTTTTCCCCCACAAGTGCGGACGGTGAACATGATATACGCAACCCACATCCCCAAGAGGGAGCGGAAGCGCGCATTAAGGGACGTATACACGGTAGAGCTAGTCGCCTCAAAGTTCAACCCATGGTCCTCCTGCCCGATCACCTTTGATCGAAGGGACCATCCCACTAGAACCCGTCATGGCGGATTCGCCGCATTGGTTCTAGACCCAATTATTAACGGATTTCATCTCACTAGAGTCCTTATGGCCGGCGGCAGCAGCCTGAATCTGCATTACCAGGATACAGTGCGGAAAATGGGCATAGATCCCTCGAGGATTAAGCCCACCAAAACGACCTTTAAAGGCGTAATACCGGGTGTAGAGGCCAACTGTACAGGCAAAGTCACACTTGAAGTGGTCTTCGGATCTCCGGCTAATTCCCGAAGCGAGGAGTTAATCTTCGACATAGTCCCATTCTGCAGTGGCTATCACGCACTGCTCGGGCGAACTGCATTTGCCAAGTTCAATGCGGTACCGCACTATGCATACCTTAAGCTCAAGATGCCGGGCCCTCGAGGAGTAATTACGGTCAATGGAAACACCGAACGCTCCCTCCGAACGGAGGAGCACACGGCGGCCCTTGCAGCAGAAGTACAAAGCAGCCTCTCCAGGCAGTTCTCCAGTTCGGCCATTAAACGTCCGGACACCGTCAGGCACGCCCGGAGTAATCTACAACAAGACCGCCTAGCACGTTCCGAGCAGGCGTAGCAATGCAGCCCCAACCCCAGCCCTCGCAAAAATGCGACACCAGTGCTTTGCCTACATAACTACGCTATAGAAATACCATGGGTACAGGGGGAGGGGCACCATGACGGCACGCCCGAAACACGGCTTAAACCGCACCAGGGCTGCCGATTTTCTAATTTTCTCTTACTTTCAGGACTCCATCCTTCGGAAGGCCTGTTCGGCAGTTCAATTGCCGCACAAACAATGCAAGAACCAGGGAAGCAGACAAGCCATGCCGCATTACGGAACTCCCAGGTGGTCTCTATCACGAGTAGTATACCTGTTTTGCATACCATTCCGCAGCCTGCCCCTGGAACGGACATGTTAAATAGTCCAACCTTTTGCTTATCGCATTATTTGTATCGTTCTGCTTTGATCGCAACCCTTTTTAATAAACAATGCATAGCTTTTGTCTATTTTTTCATTACTCTTTTTTACAAATATATGTTCCTTAACGACATGTTGCACCCGTACACTTTGGTACGGCCAAAATACGCAGGGGCTTTAGTACCCCTCAATATGGTGTGAGAAGTTCGAACACTTTAACAAGTGCGGCACCCTGAACTTATAGCATTATATGCATCAGCTCCGAATCATGTCTTGGGTCAATAGTTGGGTTTGCCCGGCTCCTATGTTTTGGTGCCTTACGTTCCGCTATGTCGGCTAAGGTAGCACTAGGAGAACTACTGCGATTGTGCCCCAGTTGAGCTGGGCCGAGCACCTCAGTAGAGAAAGATAAAACTAACTGTCATGATGAAGCGAGAGCTTGTCACTGTTCGAGAGGTTTTTCGAGTCCCTAAAGACTTATGTCGCTTAGAGCGAGGAGTCGGCTCTGTCCGGCCAAGGCGTGGATAGCGCCCTGAACTCGGTCTTCTGAATACCAGTGGCTTCGCCGAAATTTAAAATTATAGAATTCTATGGCTAAGTGAGAGTGTTCACGCATTATAGTCCGATTGCCTTGTTCGTTGTGCTGAGCGCCTCCCTCGAAGGACCCAAACATGGGAAAAAGAGCGCTCAGGTTTATCCCCGAACACCCCGGCACTAGCGGCACGGGGGCAGAAGCCGACGATTCGCCATCTCTCAGAATTGACAAACAGCCGCACAGAAGGTAATATTTTAAATTCCAACTGCATTGCTTAGCGCATATGAACAAGTTTTCAGTGCACATGACAAAACGAGCGAGTTTTACTCAAAAATTACATCCCTGGAACATTCATCCGCCATAAGGCGGGCACCCTTCAGAACATCCTTATAATAATTCTCGGGCTTGCGATGCTCTTTCCCCGGCGGTGGCCCGTCCTTCACAAGCTTCTCAGCATCCAGCTTGCCCCAGTGCACCTTAGCACAGGTAAGGGCCCTACGGGCACCTTCAATGCAGACGGAGCGCTTGATGACATCGAGCCTTGGACAGGCCCCCACCAGCCGCCGCACCAGCCCGAAATAGCTCCCAGGCAGAGCCTCTCCAGGCCACAGCCGAACTATGAGGCCCTTCATGGCCTGTTCGGCCACCTTGTGGAGCTCGACCAGTTGCTTCAGCTTGTTGCTCGGGGGCACGGGGTGTCCGGCCTCAGCATACTGAGACCAGAATACCTTCTCTGTCGAGCTGCCCTCCTCGGCTCGATAGAATGCGGCGGCATCGGACACGCTACGGGGAAGATCTGTGAATGCTCCTGGAGAGCTCCGGATTCGGGTAAGTAACAAGTAACTCACATTTATGTGTTTGCTTTGCATAAAGAATGCCTTACCCGCTGCTATCTTTTTCACCGCATCCAACTCCTGGAGGGTCTTCTGGGATTCGGCCTTGGCAGACTTGGCATTTTCAATAGCCACCGCGAGCTTGGACGCTCGCGTCTTTGAGTCAAGCTCCAAACTCTCATGTTTTTTCATGAGAGCCTGGAGCTCTTGCCGCACCTTGCCAAACTGGGCCTCACACTTCTCCCGCTCGGTGCGCTCCGTGGCCGCCCTCTCCTCGGCCTCGAACAACGCTTGCTTAAGGGTCGCCACCTCAGACGTGGCCCCTACAATAGCCACGATAATCCTGTCATTTTTTGCAATTGCAATTTTTTTATATATATTTAAACAAGATATTTCTTACCTTCCTTGTCCTCGAGCTGCTTCTTGGCACACCCGAGCTCTTGCTCGGACTGCTCGAGGTTCTGCTTTAGCGTGTCCACTTCCGCAGTCAGTGCGGCGGACGCCAGCAGAGAAGCCTGCATAAGCATATTGACTCCTTTTTGTTAGACTCCTGCGAATTTTATTTGATCCTCTATTCGGCTTTTCTTCCCGAACGCCAAATAGAGCATCAGGGGCTACTATCTATGCGGTAATATTATTTACACATTCTTTACTTACCTCAAAGCTTGGTAAAAGGCTAGCACAAGCTTCAGTCAGTCCGCTCTTGGCGGACTGAACCTTCTGGACCACCGCACTCATAATGGTGCGGTGCTCCTCATCGTTGGAGGCGCCTTTGAGCACCTCCAATAGATTGTTCGGCGCCTCCGGTTGGACGGGGGTCACCGGCACGGTGGGCTTGCTCCTCTTGGAAGGAGGTCGCCCGCCGGACTCTGGAACCTTCGAAGGTTCCGGAGCGGTGTCCGGCCTAGAGCCGGACTTGGAGCCCTGGGGGGTTTTATCCCCTTTACTCCTGGAGTCCGGGAGGTCGCCTTGCGGCGCCTCCAGGACCACCTCCTCCTGGCTTGGAACCTGTTGGGACAACACTTCAGCGTCGTCCGTAGGGCGGGGGGAGTTAGACGTCGGAAGCGAATTCACATCCGACGAGTCCAGTGAACCGCTCGACGACGTGTCGAGCCAATCTTTGGGTGGGTTGCATAATCATATTCGACATAAGGGAAAGCTGTGCAATAAAGGAATACTATGAATTACTCTGGTATCCGGATACTTACGATTTCGCCAAGGGCTTGGCCCTAAGCAGCCACTCCTGTCCGCCGTCGTCGCCGTTGGTGGAGTAGTCCGGAGGAAGGTTTTCCCCTTCTTGGACCCTTCGGCCTCCCCAGTGAGGGCGGCCTTCCTTTTCTTCTCTCCCCCCGCCGGAGGGGGAGAGGTCTCTTGTTCCTCCTCCTCGTCTTCACGAGAGGAATGCGCCTTGGAGCTGTCGGATGATGAACCCAACACCTCCTGGCGCCGGGCACTTTTTCGAGTCCCCGTGGCCTTCTTCGTGGCCTTCTTCTCCGGCACCACATAGGGTGCCGGAACTAGCAGCTTCGCCAAGCGGGCATCGGCTGGGTCTTCGGGGAAAGGAGCCGGACAGTCGATCTGTCCGGACTTCGCCTGCCAATCCCGTCAAAGGTAAGGGAGCTTAGATCCCGCATAGAGTTAAACTATGAAAAACTAATACCCTGTAAAAGGTACAAACAACTTACCGCGCTAGCGTGACGCTGCGCGCTGAATCCGCGATCCTCGGCAGCGAATGCGGGAGCCTCGGTGCCCTTGAAAAGCACCTTCCAGGCATCTTCATACGTCGTGTCGAAGAGCCTGCTCAGAGTTCGGTGCTGTGCCGGGTTGAACTCCCATAGATTGAAGGCCCGTTGTTGACACAGGAGGATCCGACGGATGAGCATAACTTGGACTATGTTGACAAGCTTGAGCTTCTTGTTCACCAGGGTTTGGATGAATGTTTGCAGTCCAGTCACCTCTCCTTTGCTGCCCCACGATAGGCCCGTCTCTTTCCAGGACATGAGCCGCGTTGGGGGTCCGGACCGGAACTCGGGGGCTGCGACCCACTCAGGGTTGCGCGGCTCGGTGATGTAGAACCACCCCGATTGCCACCCCTTCAGGGTCTCCACAAAGGAGCCCTCGAGCCATAAGACGTTGGGCATCTTGCCCACCATGGGGCCTCCGCACTCCGCCTGGTTTCCGCGCACCACCTTCGGCTTCACATTGAAAGTCTTGAGCCATAGGCCGAAATGGGGGCGGATGCGGAGGAAAGCCTCGCACACAATGATAAACGCCGAGATGTTGAGGATGAAGTTCGGAGCGAGATCATGGAAATCTAGGCAGTAGTAGAACATGAGTCCCCAGACAAATGGGTGGATAGGAAAGCCCAGTCCGCGGAGGAAGTGGGGAAGGAACACTACCCTCTCATGGGGCCTTGGGGTGGGGAGGAGCTACCCCTCTTCGGGAAGCCGGTACGCGATGTCGTTAGACAAGTATCCGGCCTTCCTCAGTTTTTTGATGTGTCCCTCCGTGACGGAGGAGACCATCCACTTGCCTCCCGCTCCGGACATGGCTGGAGAAGGTTGAGGTGGGGAGTGCGGACTTGGGCGCTGGAGCTCGAGTGCGCGAAAATGGATAGGCAAAGGAGGAAGAAGGCGTAGGTGAAAAGGTGGATCCTTATCCCCTTATATGGGTGGACGCAACTACGTGTCCCCACCAGCCTGGTAAAACTTGCTTATCTACAAGCGCCGTAATCAATGGCACAGTTGGGTTACCCACGCCCGTATTGATGAGTATCTCGGAATAAGGGGACACGATCTCTGCTTCAACGAGACGTGCCAAGGAAATCGCCTCGCATGACACGCTGAGGTGGGACAATAAAACGATTCGAATAAAGGCTTGGCCGTGGTGCGATGTCACACTACGGAATACGTCAGCAGATTAGATTTGTGTAAATATTATTCTCTCTATGGCAATATGTGGAAACTTATTTTGCAGAGCCGGACACTATCTTTGTGTTCAAAATCTTCTATGAAGTACTTGGAGGAGGAACCCGCCTTGCAATGCCGAAGACAATCTGCGCGCCGGACTCGTCGTCATTGAAGCCTGGTTCACGGGCTACTGAGGGAGTCCTGGATTAGGGGGTGTCCGGATGGCCGGACTATACCTTCAGCCGGACTCCTGGACTATGAAGATACAAGATTGAAGAATTTGTCCCTTGTCCGGGAGGGACTTTCCTTGGCGTGGAAGGCAAGCTTGGCGATACGGATATGTGGATCTCCTACCATTGTAACCGACTTTGTGTAACCCTAACCCTCTCCGGTGTCTATATTATCAGGAGGGTTTTAGTCCGTAGAACAACAGACAGAACAAGAATCATACCATAGGCTAGCTTCTAGGGTTTAGCCTCTCTGATCTCGTGGTAGATCTACTCTTGTACTACCCATATCATCAATATTAATCATGCAGGACGTAGGGTTTTACCTCCATCAAGAGGGCCCGAACCTGGGTAAAACTTCGTGTCCCTTGCCTCCTGTTACCATCCGACCTAGACGCACCGTTCGGGACCCCCTACCCGAGATCCGCCGATTTTGACACCGACAACCTCCTTATGACTGTCCATACATTTTTTCCATTCTTTGATTATCATGTTTTCACTAGTTTTAGAAATCCGATATGGAAATGTGTGATTCGTAGGATGACCTGGTTGTATGTTCAAAACATCAAGGCGACCATACTGATACATCAAATGAGGCACACAATCCGATGAGATTTTCTGTTGAAAAACATAGTAATAACTTCGTAGTTAGCAATATACTTAAGTTTTAAAAGAATTTATGCAAAAGATGCACAGATGTCGTAATATTAAAAAATCTTACCATGGCATCTCCATGGATGTTACCATGGTTCAACACGTTCACTAGTGGCACGTATTCACCATAATGTGTAGGAGTTAGATAATAGTTATTGTAATTCTCAAGATCAATACAAAATGTGATCAGATGATATTTCTCCTGATAAGTTAACTCAGAGCCATCGGTGTAGTAGGTTCTTTCTACCATCTTCCGCACATTGTTTGAAGAATACAAATAAGCTGGGAATGGAAATAAGTTGTCAACTATTTTGAAATGAACAATATAAATTAGTTAATAACTATGTTTGAGAAACTCACATAGCGGTAGAATTGGAAGCGTATCAACAAGGACCCAAATGTCCATATTGTCTTGGTCGATGCCAGGATCACCAAGATCCATGGTGACAAGGATACCCTCATAAAAACCATACATCTAGCAAAGTGCTTCCCAATTTTTGCAACCGAAATGGGTTACGCTCTCAAAATTATATAGATTTACTTCAAAATCCATATCATGATGGGTCCTTAGGTGAATTTTCTTTGTTTCGAATTTTTCATGGTTTTCAAAATCCTTCCTCTCGAAGACATAGCGTCTTGCATGGCATGGGATAAGCTACTCGAATTGTAAAAGACGAAAATTACACGTTGAAATAGTTGAAGTCATGCTTAATTACGAAAAAACACTTTTCGTTGTTGCGTACCATTTTAACATCGAAGGTCTCCTGGAGCTTAATGCTGAAGCGCCGATCTTCGTCCAAGTGAGGCCTGTCGCACAGACCCCGGTCGTCATTACACCAGCTGCACTCCCCCAAGAGACTTCCATCGTCCGATGATGACATTTCCTATGTTCGCAATTCAAAGATTAAACTTGTAAAATTCAATATATGCACTACAAAAATTAAATTAGATCATTATTATTCATCACGGGTTGACTTTTGGTTTGTTGAGTCTTTTTCTTGAGAACTCTCAGCTCGCATGGTGGATACATTCGACCGTTGGTGATGGTCGCTCCTCCTTTCGTTCTCGAGTGCATTACACCAAAATGTCTAGCACATGGGAACGAAGGAGAAGCGACCCCCACGACAACAGTCAGGATTTTTCGTCCTCTCATATGTGGTGGAGACTCTCACTCACTGATTCCTCTCTGACATTTGCGACCGTCGGTGATGTTCGTTACTCCTCCTTACCCTAGTGCATAACAAAGGTCTAGCACCCGGAGAAGAAGGAGAAACGACCCCCACGACAATAGTCGGGCTTGTTAGTCCTCTCTCATATATGGTGGATACACTCCCTCACTGATTTTTCGACCTTCGGTGATGGAGCCTCGACAGACTTAAATTCACCCAAAATGTCGTTTAATTAGTTTTCTAGAATATCTAGGCCACTCGATATTTCCTACATATTTTAGCACAAGTCAGGCCAGAATTCATGAAAAAAATCTGGCATGACCTTTGCTAAAAAAGGACATATCGAGCGCCTGAAATTTGTCAGAACGGAAATTAATCAACACTCCGGCAAAACATAGGCCACTATAGGAGGTGTAACCTGCAAACATGGCCGGCCACTTGGGCAAGAACATATCCTATTTTAGCAACACAACATATACATGTTTATATCAACATCATATGAGCATTCAAACTTGATGTAGTTTTCCAATTTGAGCATTCAATAAGCAAAGCCAAATCATAAAATAAATTAGTATTCAAATTATCATTCATTCAATAAGAAAAAACTAAATCATCTCTTTCGTCCGTACATCATCCAATATTATCACTAATAGATCTTGAATAGTATCAAACATATAACATCACTAATATAGCTAAAATCATGGTGAACGATGGGTATCGGCGCGGGCGGTGGACACCCAAAGAGAAGGAACCATCACAGGATCATTGCTCCAGTGAGATCCCTGAAGAACCTCCTAGGTATTGGAGAACCTTCCCTCCAACGCAACCATGTAGCGTCGGACGTGCTCGTCCTCCTCGCTGACACAGTGACGTAACACCTCCACGGGGTCCTCAAGCCTCCGCACCGTTACTAGCCCACGCGACCTCCACCAAAAAAGGTTCGGGTCAATGATGGGCTGGCTCCTCACCAAGGTGCACCCCTCTGAAGGTAGCACCTCCCAATACCAGCCGGGCGGAGCCTAGTCCCGGACATGGCTCTTCACCAAGCCCATGCCTCCTCCGCCGAGTCGACGACGAGGATGTGAGATAGGCATCGTCGACGTCGATGCGGGAATAATTGCTTTAACTAAAAAAATAACAACAAATGTGACACCTAAATTCTATTAACTACACATAACTAAAAACCTACATTTTGAACATGATTCGATCATAACTAGGGTTTATACTACATTATTCTAAGATTAAACACCTAAAATACCTAAATTAAATTAACAACATGGGGTGGCTGCTCTCACCTCGATCCAGGTCGGAGGGGGTCGGTGACAGGGACGACAGCGGGGTTGATGTAGGGGCTCCTTGATCTGCAAAAGCAAAATATAACCAAAAACATTATTATCATCATTTTAGGACTTAGTGAAACTCCATAAGCTACATTTAATCCTTCTATTCAAATTTACTTATAATTTCCTATTCTTTTCAAATTTACTAAAAAAATTCTATTCTATTCAAAAGACCTACAATTACTTATTTTTTCAATTTCATATTTTATTCTATTCAAATTTACTTATTCAAAATTTCTAAAAATTTCCTATTCTATTCAAAAGACCTACATTTACTTATTCTTTTCAAATTACTTATTCAAATTTTCTAAAAACAAAATATACTAAAAACCTACATTTACTAAAAACAAAAACCTACAATTAACAAAAACAAAAACCTATTTACAAAAAGGGGGAGGAGGAGGTGGGAGGAGGCCAGGAGGAGGAGGAGGGAGGAGGAGGGGAAGGAGGAGGGAGAGGGAGGGAGGAGGAGGAGAGAGCAGGAGAGGGAGGAGGAGGAGGAGGGGGCCGCCGGAGAGGGAGGAGGAGGATCGGAGGGGGCCGCTGGCGGAGAGGGAGGAGAGAGGAGGGTCGTGGGAAGAGGGAGAGAGGAGGGCGGCGAGAGGGGGAGAAGGGAAGGAGGGAGGGGAGGGCGGTGAGAGGAGGAGGGACATACCTTGGGGGGGTCGGTGGTGACGGCGGGCGACGACGGCGATGGGTGTGCGGCGAGTGAGTGTGTGAGGGAGGGTGAGGGACGCGCGCGGGGCGCCGGGTGTGGATAAGGTAAGCATAGTCGTAGCGCTTTTTACAGATAAGCGCTACTGCTATTTAGCAGTAGCGCTTGTCAGAAGACAGCGCTATTGATATGTGCAATCGAAGTAGCGCTTTTTAAATACCAGCGCTGATAGTATACCTACACTGCCATGCAACCATTGGCAACTATAGTAGTAGCGTTTTTTATAACACAAGCCCTACTTCTACATGAATAGTAGCATCGCTTTTCAGTGGCAAGCGCTACCGTTATTTAGCAGCAGCGCTTCCTTATAAAAAACGCTACTACTACACTACTAGGGAAAACCTTATACACAGCATCTTAGCAGTAGCGCTAGACAAAACAGGTCGCTACTGCTACTTAGTAGTAGCGTTTTTAAATAAACTGCGATATTGCTACTACTTTAGCAGTAGCGCGTTCCGCGAAACCGTGCTGCTGCTATATTTGTACTGGGCGCAGCTGGCTAGCCCCACCTAGGTATAGCACGTAACACTGACCAGCGCTACTGCTACGGCCCGTACACTACTAGGAAAAGGGCTATAGATAATATGGACAGTAATGGCGCACCATGTGTTGGACAGTACTAACATATTTTTTCCAAAAATACTAATGGCGCACCAGGGCACAGTGCACCATTACTAGTTTTAACTAGTAATGGCGCACCACTCACCCCGTGCGCCACTACTATCATTTTTTTGCGAAACTACTAATGGCGCACCACCAGCTGGTGCGCTATTAGTAACCAGGGTTACTAATGGCGCATTTGTAGGTGGTGCGCCATTAGTAACCTAGGACTAGGTAGATATTTTGGACAGCCACCTACACACTCACTTTCCCACTTCATTCTCTCTACCTCCTCCTCCAAGCTTGTCTCGGCTGCCTCCTCCTCCTCACCTCATTTGCACCATAGATTCATCCAAATTAAGTGGTTAAATTACCTGTTTTTGTTAGGTAAGTAAGGGGAAAGCTTTCTTTATGTTGTAGATCTACTTTTTGTCTCCCTCCAACAACGTGCACATGCACTTTTTATGGCCTAGCTAGATCTATTTATGTTTGTGGTGTTGCATATGTTTGTGGTGTTGCATATATGTTTGTGTTTTCAGGTACAGATATTTGAAATGCGATAGTTGCCAATATTTTTCCGGAATGTTGATTCATTTCCGTTTCTGCGAGAATTTTGGCACTATGCATTCTTCTTGGTCCTATTTTTAGGGAAAGTCATGCCAATTTTTTTCTTGGTTCAAAAATATCGTTTTGCTCTACCCCGCAGGCGACCATGGTCCGTACGATGACCGAAGGCATCATGAATAGGTTTTTGAGCTCCGCGAAGGCCGAGATGCTTCAAATGAACAAGACGGAGATAAGATGTCCGTGTCGAAGATGCAAGCTGAAGAGCCTTATTGC
Source organism: Triticum aestivum (assembly GCF_018294505.1). Taxonomy (NCBI): domain Eukaryota; kingdom Viridiplantae; phylum Streptophyta; class Magnoliopsida; order Poales; family Poaceae; genus Triticum; species Triticum aestivum. Next base: position 517,315,878 of record NC_057806.1, on the reverse strand, counting down.
GGATCCGGATTTTGGGTAGGTGCGGGACCACCTGCTCTTGCGTGGTTTCATGGATGGCTATCGGTGTCAAGGTGATGAAGATGAGTATGAAGTTGTCCATGCGGGCCGGGCAAGAAATGAGGAAGGGCAGCAAGACAACCACCACGGCGAGGGCGGGCGAGAAGATGAAGAATCTCCAGGACATGATCACGACGGTGATGTTGTACACAGTCATCATGTAGAAGATGCCGGACTTGATAATGAGGAAGATCAATACGAAGGGCATGATCATGAAGATGAAGATGCCGGAGTAGACGACGATGGACCATCGATGGGCTGGGTGCAGGACCCTCATATTCAAGAGCTGCTTCTCAAGCAGATGGATAACGCAAGAGCTGCCACCCAAGAGAAAGCCAAGCTGGATCAACTGGAGATAGACATGGTTACTCCATTGTATGAAGGATGCAGGCCCGAGGATACCCGCCTGAAAGTAACGCTCTTGGCTCTGGAGATGAAGGCAAAACACAAAATGACCGACGCATGCTTCGATGAGAACATGTCATTCTAGCATGAAGGTCTTCCCAAGGGGAGCAAGTGCCCGACCAGTTTCGAGGAGGCGAAGAAAATCGTGTGTCCTCTAGATTTACCACACGTGAAATACCATGTGTGCATGAACAATTGCATCATTTATCGAAACAAGCACGCGGAGTCTACCATATGTCCGGTGTGCGGCATCACTCGATACAAGAAGATGAAGAAAGCTCCTCGAAAAGTGGTGTGGTACTTTCCAATCACTCCTCGTCTGCAGCGGTATTTCGCGGACCCTAAGGTAGCAAAGCTCCTGCGTTGGCACGCGGATAGGGAGGAGAAGAAGCGAGAAGATGACGCAAATGATCCGAAGATAAATAAAAACGACAAGATGCCGAGTCACCCTAAGGATGGTAGCCAGTGGCAAGCGTTGAACTTCTAACACCCAAAATTTGGGAACGATCCAAGGAACATCGTGCTGGGCGCGAGCACCGATGGAGTCAATCCCTTTGGCAGCCAGAGAAGCACACATAGCACATGTCCTATGTTTGTGTGGATGTACAACCTTCCCCCCTGGTTGTGCATGAAGAGGAAGTACATTCACATGAGTATGCTAATTGAAGGGCCGAAACAACCATGGAACGACATCAATCTGTATCTGGGGCTGTTGAAAGAGGAGCTTGACACGCTATGGAAAACGCCAGCCAATACGTGGGACGCCGCAGAGAAAGAATATTTCCCTATGAGAGCCGCACTGCTCACGATGGTGCAGGACTATCTCGGTTACGGATATGTCGCTGGGCAGGTGGTCTAAGGATTTGCTAGATGCGTCAGATTCATGGATGACACAACATATCGCCAGCTAGATAGAGATCCCGGGTCTTCGAAAACCGTGTTCATGGAACATCGAAGGTGGCTTCGCGACGATGACCCATGGAGAAAACGCAAGGATCTGTTCGACGGTGAAACCGAACCCCGAAGATGCCCGCGTACGAGGAGCGGCGAGGAAATAGACTAGCTGTTGAAAAATTGGAAAGATTGCGCACTGCCGGGAAAGAAGCAAAAGGCGCCAGAGCCGGGAAAGAAGCGAAAGGAGCCAAAGCCATTGCTGAAGGTATGGAAAACGAGGTCTATTTTCTGGGACTTGCCATACTGGAAGATCCACCGTGTGCCTCACAGCCTTGATGTCATGCATATCACGAAGAACGTGTGCGAGAGTCTGCTTGGTACCCTGCTCAACATGCCAGAGAGGACCAAAGATGGGATGAAAGCAAGGGCAGACTTGAAATCAATGGGCATCAGGGAGGAGCTTCACGCTAATGATGATGATGATGATGAGGCGAAGCAGGACACGGAAAGTCATCGCAAAGGCAAAAAGGCCAAGTAGACCGGAAATGACTTCCCTCCCGCGTGCTTCACTCTAAGTCAGGAGGAGATCGATCAGTTTTTCACCTGCCTCGTAGGAGTAAAACTTTCTTACGGTTACGCGGGGAAGATAAGAAGATACCTAGACTCAGCGAAGCAGAAGTTCTGCGGGATGAAGTCTCACGACTGTCACGTGCTGATGACGCTGATACTTCAGTTGCAATCCGTGGGATCATGGACGCGTACGTCCATGAAACGCTATTTGGCCTATGCAACTTTTTCGACGTCATCTCTCGGAAGTCAGTTGGCGTGAGGCAACTCAGAAGGCTACAGGAAGAGATCGTGGTGATACTATGCAAGCTTGAGATGTACTTCCCGCCCGCATTCTTCGACGTTATGGTGCATCTGCTGGTCCATATCGTGGAGGATATCATCCAACTCGGGCCGGCGTTCCTGCACAGCATGATGCTGTTCGAAAGGATGAATGGTGTCATCAAAGGATACGTTCGCAACATGTCACGTCCAGAGGGAAGCATAGCCAGGGGCTTTCTGACCGAAGAGTGCATCTCCTACTGCACGAATTATCTAGAAATCGAGAACCCCGTTGGTCTGCCCGTCAACAGGCACCTCGGCAGGCTCGCTGGATGGGGTCACTGTGAGGGTCGCCGCGAAATGCATGTCGACTTCGAGGGTCGACTCACCAACTTTGAAAGAGCAAACCTAGTCGCGCTACAACACATAGACGTGGTCGATCCTTGGGTGGTAGAGCAAAAAACCTTTATTGAGAAGATGTACAATGACCGAGTCCAACAGAGGACGGACGGAGATATAATCAAAGAGCACAACTCATGTTTCATGCGTTGGTTCAAGCAGAAGCTTCTGTCGTACCCTTTACATGAGGATTCTTCCGTGGAAGAACAACTCATATTCACCTTGTCACTGGGCGCCGAGCACAACCTGATGACGTATGAGGCGTATGATATCAACGGCTACACATTCTACACCGACGGAAAGGACATGAAGAGCGATGGTTATCAGAACTCCAGGGTAACGATGGAATCCTACACCGGTAACGACAAGGACAGATACTACGGGAGGATCGAGGAGATCTGGGAGCTGAGCTATGCTAGAGAGAAGGTCCCGATGTTCCGTGTCAGATGGGCCAAGAGCGTCATAAAAGAAGACCGGTATTTCACCACCATGGTTATACCCGAAGCCAAATCAAAGACCGCGCGTGCAAACCTCACCACGAAAAATGAGGCATGGGTACTGGCTTCCCAAGTGGACCGATGCTTCTTCATTACCGACCCATCAAAGCCCGGTCGTGTTGTCGTGAGGAGAGGTAAAAGGAAGATCATCGGAATGGATGGAGTCGCCAATGAGCAAGACTTCGACAAGTACGGCGACCCGAAGATGGAACATGACGATGACGACGAAGTAGCAGCATACACCACAAGAAGAAGCAGGACCACCCTACCTAAAGGACGTCCGTTCAAGAGAAGAACTCCATTTACGAAAAATAAGGGCAAGAAGATTGTGAACAAATAGCTAGCTAAGATCGATTGTATTTAAATTGTAGCCTTCATTTCTCGATTGTATATCGACATATTGAAATGATATTTCTTCTGTTCTAGTGACCTCATGAATATTTATTTATGTTTATTGATAATATTTTTTCATATTCAATATGAAAAAATATTGAATATTCATGAGGACACTCGATCTCGATCCCCCTCCATCTCGATCGCTATCCCCCTCGCCAGATCCCCCTCGCCGTCGAGCACCCCCGCACCCTCCGCCGCTTCACCGCCGCCGCCGACCCCCCACTCCACTGCCGCAGACGACCCCCTGCACCCTCCCCTGTCTCCTCGTTCGGTTCCCCCGAACGGAATTGGCCGAGCGCACCACCCACCCCCTCCCTCCCCCCCCCCGAGCGAGACCTAGCTAGGGTTCAAGACGCCGCCGCCGGCCCTTCGCTAGGCAACAAAAAATCCTAAAAAATACTAATGGCGCACCGCTAGGGGGTGCGCCATTGCTATCAAAAAAGATTACTAATGGCGCACCGCTAGGGGGTGCGCCATTGCTATCCGAAAAAAGAATTACTAATGGCGCACCTCTAGGGGGTGCGCCATTGCTATCCAATTTTTTTTCTAATGGCACACCGCTAGGGGGTGCGCCATTGCTAAGCCTCCCCCCACTAAAATCCCCAATCTCACATTTCTCTCTAAGCCCTCCCACTGCGTCACCTCACCCGCGCCGCCCCCGTGCTCGTCGTCCCTGGCCGTGCTCGCTGCCCCCGCCGCACCCGACCACCACTGCCCCCAACGCCCCGGTGCCTCGCTGCCCGTCGCCACACCACCCCCGACGCCCCGGCGCCTTGCTGCCCGTTGCCCCACCTCCCCCGATGCCCCGGTGCCTCGCTGCCCGTCGCCTCACCGCCCCCGACGCCCCGGCGCTTTGCTGCCCGTCGCCCCACCGCCCCCGACGCCCCGGTGCCTCGTTGCCCGTCGCCCCACTGCGGGATCGCGAGGAGGGAGGGGAGCCCGATCTACCCGAGGAGCAGCTGCGCTCCAACGACCAGCTCTAGCCAGACGAGGTACCCCCTCCTGAAACTCCGTGCTTCACCCTAAACCCATCACTGTTAAAATCCTTGGGCCAATTTCGTAATGCAAACTGCACCCCTCTCCTGATATTAGAACAGAGGAGGTTGGTTTCAGAATTGGACTGGATATTAGAACAGAGGAAGTTGTGACCTTGGAAACAATATGTGAATGGTTCATAAGCAAATTTTCTTATGGCAAACAACCTGTGTTCGGAAATAGAAGATGAGTATGGTCGCCTCAAACATGAATGTAAATTCAGTGTTAAAGAATTTTATGATTTTTGAGTAATCAAAATTCAGTGTAGAAATGGGTAGTTAGAAAGCAATTTATGAGTTATGTAGCCATTTTTTGTCACAAAAGTATGTGGTACTGCATATTTCACAAAAATACCTTTATCTTCTGGTTTAGTTTGTGCCCTGACCTTGTTACGAATGCTCCAGCTGTTTGTACATGAGACAACCCACCAAATTCTGGTACTTCCATGTTGCTGCTAGTAGTAACCTAACAGCACAGCCATACTTAGACCTTCAGAAGGTCAATCTTCAGTTTACTTGACTTTTGAGCCTGCTAGTAGTAACTTGGCAGCCATTCAAGGATGTCTTGGTTGTTCACGAGGCCATCCAATTGTTGTCATGTGATGACCTAATTTCTTGTCTTCCAATGGCATTTGACATTGTGATGACCAACTCATTGATTTGTCATACCCATACTAAACAAAGGTTAGGTTCAGAGATAGTGCTGCATTGTTGAGTTTTACTCCTTTTGATGTAGTAAATTTATTGACTAGTGTTTATCTTACCCTGTTCCATTGAGTAGTAAATCATTATTGGCTTGTATAGATGTCAGCATGCTCCCTTTCTACTCATTTTGGAGAACCTGTTCTTCACTTCTAAGAGTTGTTGTATTGAATGGTAGTTCTCATCCATTGGGGTTTTGATTGACATGGGAAATTTGCAATGGAGTTTTATATATCTTTAGCATGCTTTAAATTATAACATTCTAATATTCAGTATTGACAGGTTATTGAGGTAGTTGATATGGACACAAAGAAGTGTTGATTGTATTCTACCATTGTATTCTACCTTTATTCTCTTCTCCGACCCATGCAGGAGTTCAGAATTGTTAGGCAAAGGTCATGTCTCCAATCATCGTGTCGTGATGATTTTGCAGGTACCCTGAGAGGCCCTTGAGTTTCCTGGAATGTTGATTAACTTCCGTTCCGGCAAATTCGGGTAATCCATATGTCGTATTTTCAGCAAAGGTCATGCGGAAATTTTCCGTGAATTTTAGCATGACTTTGCTAAAAATAGGACATATGGGGTACTTGTGACTAATGCATGGGCCGGGGTATCTTAGTACTTAATTAAGTAGGATCAACTGCCCCTTTATTCTTGCTTCATTAAACCATAGGTGGTAATAGAGCCAAGTGATTAGGCCCAACTTAGAATTTTCCTTCCCAGCTTAGCTTTTAGGATGCCTCGGTGTCGACAAACCATAAATTATAAAACCTTGACTTTTAGGGTGCCTCGGTGTCGACAAAAACCTAAATGATGAAACCTTAGGCTTTTAGGGTGGCTCGCCGTCGACAAACCCTAAATGATAAAACCTTAGCTTTTAGGATGCCCCGGTGTCGAAAAACCCTAAATGATGATACCATGATCTTGTTCCTTGACAATAACCAACTTTTTGACCAAACTTTTTTCCTATTTAGAGCGAAACATGGCCCACAACGATGAGGCCGGTGGTTCGGGCAAGCAATTCTGGGAGCTATCCCAGGAGATGGAGGAAGAACCTCACCGCTATGAGGACGCCGCGGAAGACACCGATCCTGACTACAAAACCCCTAGTGGCGTCGGGGATGACACCACTGATGGTGCCACCGAGGATGCCACCACTGATGATGGCAGCGCACGCACAGATGGCAGCCAACCGAAGAGGCAACGGAAGGACCGGCGCTCGAACATGCTCGACACCATGAGGAGGAATTTACTGAAGTGAACTCCGACGGGAAGCCAACGACGCCCAAAGAATTAATCAAGGGGTACTCGTTTCGGCTCGGGTGCATTCTCCGGAGCACCGTCTCGATCAACACCGAGAACCTAAGGCATAAGGACCAAGGGAATTTGCGCAACCTCCTATTCATGAAGCTGCACGAACGATACAAGTTCCCCACTGACTTTGCAAACACACGCCTCTCAGGGAATAAAGTGAACAGTGCCGCCCTCACGAGGATGAGCATGGCCTTGTCTACTTGGAGAAGCGCGGTGAAGAGAATGATTGACAAAGGTGATAGTTATGAGAAGATCAAGGCGAAAAATCCTTCGATTGGCGAAGATGACTACAAGGATTTCAAGATCAAGTGCAAGAGCAGCGCAACCGTGGAATCAAGTCAGTGGGGGAAAGAAATGCGAGAGTTGAACTTAGGGGTCCACCAACTCGCGTCCGGCGGTTACAGAGTGGAGGAGCCTATATGGTACAACGAGGACGTGGAGCGTGCCGAGCAAGGCCCACCGCCCCGCTTCGAGAAATACGGTGACAAGCAGACCAAGAACTATGTCAGGGCCCGGTACAAGGAGGACCCGGTAACGAAGGAGCTTACCATGGATCCGAAGACCAGGGCGCTTGAGCGTGTTCTGGTAAGGAATACACCCCCGCGTAATTAGCTCCATATTTGCATTCTAATTAATGAAGCCAAATTTCTAAATGGTTCACATTCCTTCCACAGGAGACTGAAAGTAGTAGCGTGGGGTCGTCTCAGAGCTCCCCTTGGGACAACACTCTAAATAGGGCGTTGAACATAATGAAAAACAAGGATAAGCTCAGTAAGCCGTCATCAGCTGGTCGTGTGGCCGACAAAGGCTTGTCCACAAAATGGTCGTCATACTATAACACTGGTGGGCGAGAGGTGAGAAAGACCAGCTAGGAAAGCCAGTCGCACGTGGTTCAAGAACTCAAGGCACAAGTGGCGCGGATTCTGGAGATTGTCCAAGAGCAAGTGCAACAACAACTGGGAACGACGCTCACCGCCATTGTGCCTACCTTGATTGAGGGGCTGTAGGCATGGATTGCGGCCCGGTTCCCAGCTTCATGGCCAGCAACTCGCACAACGCGTAGGTGGCGCCATTGGTGTCTCCGGCGGAGGTGGTATTGGTGTCTCCAACGCCAGCATGGGCATTGGAGCGTAATGCACCCGGGTGTACGCTGGCCGTCACCTCGCCATCAGTTGCACGCCCGCTGTTGGCGGTGCCTCGACATTAGCTGAGCTCGACGCCATCATGGTAACTAAGCCTCTCGGCTGATGACATCATCTCCTTGCCTTTGACTGGGCATCCCTGATGCCCTACATGTTTTCGGAGGGCGCCGCCGATGTTCCATGCACTCTCCTGCACGTCGTGGGCGGCGAGTTGATCGATGTCGCCAAGGGCAGAATCGTTCAACCGGGCAACCCCGTGTTCCACGGTAATCTGATGCCAACCACTGTGTATAGGGTTGAACTGGTTCGGATGCAGCCAGGCTACGATGAGTTGTTACCTCCGATTCGACCCGCTGGGGCCGACGAAGATGATGTGATGACCCTCAGCGCCTGCGTAAGTTGGCCCCTGCTTTGGCCGAAGAGTCAGATTCGTTTGGGGGTGGGGGACACCACCCCATAGACAACACCGCCAGTTGTGCCGACACCAAGCCATGGCAAGACCGCCGCAACGCTACCGGACATACTGGACATCCCTATGGCACAGGATCCGAACATGCATATGGCACAGGATCCGGACGACGACGACAACGACGACGGTACATTTACCAACGTCGATAAGTACTTTGCTGAACATGGGTACGGTGACGAATTCTTCGGGCCTCCTTCTCAAGAACCCAACCCTGAAATAGACGACCATGATCATGTTGGTACCGCGGAGAAACCAAATTGCAATAGGCGTCGTCTGGCGTTCAGTTCTCGGGAGACGCCTCCAGCTGCCGCCTTCACCGAGCCTCAGATAGCCGAGGTGCCAAATATTATCAGCCCCAACACACTCAAGAAGGCAGTCTGTGAGCAGAACTCGATCCCATTACAGCAGAAGAAGAAGGGACGGAAAAGAAAGAGTAACAAGGGTGCCAGCCAGCCGGCACTGAGTACGATACGTGCTCAGGACGGTCCACCTTCACCTAAGGATATCTCGAGGAGGGTGCATGTGGCGGATAGGCCGATGCTACCGACTAATCTGCTCAATGCTGCAACCGGTGCTATGCGGAGTCTGCATGACAGTGTTCTTTCTTTGGAGAAGCGGCGTCTCTCCGAGAATGATGTGGCATACCCGGTTTTTGTGGCCAAGGTGCCAGAGGGCAAGGGCTTTGTGGATAACGCCATCGGGGTTACGATCGTCCTGCGGTTTGATGACATCTTCGCTATGTTTAACCTTCATCCGCTGCACTACACCTTCGTTCGGCTATTTTCGCTGAGTATGGAGATGCGGATCATTAGAGACAAGACCCTGGACATCGTGATAGTCGACCCCTTCTACATGCGTGCCAAGATCTTGGGCAGCGCTGGGGACTGGCAAGTCGCGAGTTCATACCTCGAAGGCGTCATTCTGGCAAACCCAGATAAGGATAACTTCCTCGTGCCCACCATGCAGGCTGACAACGCCCACGATTTCATGACCATCACAAGAGACAGCGGCTTCATCCATGCTCCGGTCCTTGAGTCGAGTCGAAAGTAGTGATGCTATGTGTAGTTCTGAAATATCGATTAGCTCATGTTGTAATTAAACTTTAATGAACTTGTATGTCTCTTTGGTTTGGACAGTCGTTCAACTTAGATGTAATCAATGCTATTTATTAGTAGGACCATGAATCGTGCTTTTAATGTCTTGCTTTTCTCTTCTAATCCTTTTGTTGCATACTTATATATTGCTTATGTATTGTCTGTGAATTGCTACCAACGTTTTGTTTGGCCAGTGCATAGAGATGCCGTCGTATGTCGTGTACAAGGGTAAGGTTCCCGGAGTCTACGACGACTGGGAGGAGTGTCGGAGATAGGTTCACCGCTTCAGTGGTAAAAGTTACAAAGGGTACACCACTAGGGCGGAGGCAGAATCTAGATACGCGCGCTATCTAGCGGGAGAGAGGAGGGAGCGGAGGAGGAACTGGATGAAGACCAGTTTCATCATGATGATTCTCATCGTGATGACCGCGGCTCTCTTCTATGTGAAGGTAGTTTAGATGATCGATATCGACTTGTAATGTGAAGACAAACTCGCTACTCGCGGTCTCGAGACTTGTAATGTTCTATCTTTGTTCGGTCTGTTGAATTCGAAGACTAATATGATGAATCGTATTCGGAGACTAATCTTCTATTGTATTCGATGAATCTGCTGTTGCTGTGTGGTGCTGTCTATATTATATCCAGTAATATATTTTGTAACATGTGCAAATATCAGAAAAGAAAAAATCCCTAATATTAATACTAGTGGCGCACCACCAACTAGTGCGCCATTAGTAAGCCAGAGCACACTAGTGGCGCATCATCAACTAGTGCGCCATTAGTAAGCCAGAGCACATGGGTAAATATGCCCCCCTGGGAGGCACACTAATGGTGCACCGTGGGATATACTAATGGCGCACTACGTGGTGCGCCATTAGTAAAAAATTCGAATGGCGTGATGCTAGTGGCGCACCTGTAGTGCGCCATTAGTAGCCAAAACAGGTGTGCCACTAGCAGGCCTTTTCGTAGTAGTGGCAGCAGTAGCGCGTTTCTCTGAAAGGCGCTACTACTTACTTACCTTATACTGGCGCGGTTCACCCTGGACACTCACACTCACTCTCGCCCGTGATACGTCTCCGTCGTATCTATAATTTTTGACTGTTCCATGCCAATATTATACAACTTTCATATACTTTTGGCAACTTTTTATACTATTTTTGGGACTAACATATTGATCCAATGCCCAGTGCCAGTTCCTGTTTGTTGCATGTTTTATGTTTCGCAAAAACTCCATACCAAACGGAATAAAAACGGACGGAGAATATTTTTGGAATATTTGTGAAATACGGGAAGAAGAATCAACGCGAGAAGGTGCCCGAGAGGGCCACGAGGCAGGGGGCGCGCATGCCCCCCTAGGTGCACCCCTGGCCCTCGTGCCCCCCCCCCCCCCGTAAGGCGGTTGCTGCTCTTCTTTGGCCGCCAGAAAGCTAATTTTTGGAGAAAAATCTGGGAGAAGGTTTCAATCCAATCGGAGTTACGGATCTCTGGATATATAAGAAACGGTGAAAGGGCAGAATCCTAGAGCACAGAAGCAGAGAGAGGCAGAGAGACAGATCCAATCTCGGAGGGGCTCTCGCCCTTCCCATGCGATGGAGACCAATGACCAGAGGGGAAACCCTTCACCCATCTAGGGAGGAGGTCAAGGAAGAAGAAGAAGAAGAAGAAGAAGAAGAAGAAGAAGAAGAAGGGGGGCCCTCTCCCCCTCTCTTCCGATGGCGCCGGAACGCCACCGGGGCCAACATCATCACCGCGATCTTCACCAACACCTACGCCATCTCCACCAACATCTCCATCACCTTCCCCCCTCTATCTATAGCGGTCCACTGTCCCGCAACCCACTGTACCCTCTACTTGAACATGGTGCTTCATGCTTCATATTATTATCCAATGATGTGTTGCCATCCTATGATGTCTGAGTAGATTTTCGTTGTCCTATCGGTGATTGGTGAATTACTATGATTGATTTAATTTGCTTGTGGTTATGTTGCTGTCCTTTGGTGCCCATCATATGAATGCGCGCGTGGATCACACCATAGGGTTAGTTGTATGTTGATAGGACTATGTATTGGATGGCAAGAGTGACAGAAGCTTCAACCTAGCATAGAAATTGATGCATACGGGATTGAAGGGGGACCAATATATCTTAATGCTATGGTTGGGTTTTACCTTAATGAACGTTAGTAGTTGCGGACGCTTGCTAGTAGTTCCAATCATAAGTGCATAGAATTCCAAGTCAGGGATGACATGCTAGCAGTGGCCTCTCCCACATAAAACTTGCTATAGGTCTAGTAAAGTAGTCAATTGCTTAAGGACAATTTCGAAACTCCTGCCACCACTTTTCCACACTCGCTATACTAACTTTATTGCTTCTTTACCTAAACATCCCCTACTTTTTATTTACGTGCACTTTATATTCTTGCAAACCTATCCAAAAACACCTACAAAGTACTTCTAGTTTCATACTTGTTCTAGGTAAAGCAAACGTTAAGCGTGCATAGAGTTGTATCGGTGGTCGATAGAACTTGAGGGAATATTTTTTCTACCTTTAGCTCCTTGTTGGGTTCGATACTCTGACTTATCTAAAGAGGCTACAATTGATCCCCTATACTTGTGGATTATCAAGACCTTTTTCTGGCGCCGTTGCCGGGGAGCCATAGCATGGGGTGAATATTCTTGTGTGTGCTTGTTTTCTTTGTCACTAAGTAATTTTTATTTGCTGTTCATAGTTGTTCTATATGTTTAGTTATGGATATGGAACACGAAATACCAAAAAAATTAGGTTTACTTGCTACTCATGGAGATGGGGAACCTCCTAAAACCCTCGATGCACATTATGTGAAAGATATTATGTACTACTTTGATAATCCCGAGAAAACCCCATTCAATTTTGTAATGGGAGACACGCTGGATCAACGTGAATACTTTAGGGATTATCGCTTAACTCAAAAAGGGAAACTATTATGGGATCAAATTTATATGTTGAAGTGGTATGCTAGGCAACTATGCTTGAGATATGATTATACTTGTTGCTCTAGGATGAAGGCTCCACACCTTCCCTTTTCATACAAATTTAATGATAATGAAACCTTGGCTTCTTATGCTAGAGGTATCTATGATTACTATGATGTGGAACGAATAGAAGAATTTGTTGCTTTTAAGGGTGCATGTGAAATTGAATCTTTGTTTAAAGATTTTGAAGATTTTGATGATATAGTTTATAGACCTGAAAATTTAGCTATCCTTAAATATTGCTATGAGAATTATGAATACAATGCTGATATTGATGCGTTTATTGAGAAAGTCTCCGCTGTCCAAGAAGAGACTAATATTTTGCAGGAGTCTATGGAAGAAGAAATTAATGAAATTGTGAGCTCATTGGATGAAAAAGATGAGGAGGAGAGCGAAGAACAAAAGGAGGAAGAGAGGATTGATTACCCATACCCACCTTCTAATGAGAGTAACTCTTCAGCTCCTACATTGTTCAATTTCCCTTCGTGCTTACCGAAGGATGAATGCTATGATGATTGTTATGATCCCGTTGATTCTTTTGAAATATCCCTTTTTGATGATGCTTGCTATGCTTGTGGCCAAGATGCCAATATGAATTATGCTTATGGAGATGAACTTGGTATAGTTCCTTATGTTAAACATGAAATTGTTGCTATTGCACCCACACATGATAGTCCTATTATCTTTTTGAATTCTACCAACTACACTATATCGGAGAAGTTTACCCTTATTAAGGATTATATTGATGGGTTAAGTTTTACTATTACACATGATGATTTTTATAGATATAATATGCATGTGCTTGATGCTCCTACTTGCAATTATTATGAGAGAGGAACTACATCTCCGCCTCTTTATGTTTCCAACACGAAAAAATTGCAAGAAACTGTTTATACTATGCATTGGCCTTTACTTTGTGTGCATGAATTGTTCTTTTATGACATGCCGATGCATAGCAAGAGTGTTAGACTTCGTCATTACATGATATATGTTACTTTGTGCTCACTACTAAATTACAAATCATTGTTAATTAAAATTGGCTATGATATACCTTGGGATCCTAGTGGATCCATTACTTGAGAACTATATGCCTAGCTTAATGGCTTTAAAGAAAGCGCTGCCAGGGAGACAACCCGGAAGTTTTAGAGAGTCATTTATTTCTTTCTTGTGCTTTTATAAAGTTTAAAAACAAAAAAATAAAGAGGGGAACCCAAAACTTTTTCAAAAAAGAAAGTGAAAGTGAGAGAGACAAGCATTGTTGAAGTGGGGGAGCTCCTTGAACTTTGTTCATGCTCACGGAAACTTTGGGAATCTTGATTATAGAAACTTTTCAACAAAAATAATTATCCCCTTGTACAATTCCATTGTATTATAAAAATAATGTAACAAGGTCTTACTCTAGGATGTTTACATTGCTTGTTGTTTTGTGCGGTGCAGAACAAAAACTTTGGCTGTAGTGCACGATTTTACATTTTTTACTGGAACATCAAACGGTTCTGAAACTTTTTGCAATATATTTCTATACAAATTGTTTATTGTTAATAATTTTTGCATAATTTGTGGAGTACCAGAAGTATGTTGAATGTTCATATTACTACAGACTGCCCTGTTTAAGACAGATTCTGGTTTTGATGCATAGTTTGCTTGTTTTGATGAAACTATCAATTTCTATCAGTGTATTAAGCCATGGAAAAGTTATATTACAGTAGCTAAAATGAAAAAACAAAATATGAATTGGTTTGCAAATGTACTTAGAGTAGTGATTTGCTTTAGTATACTAACGGATCTTACCGAGTTTTCTGTTGAGTTTTGTGTGGATGAAGTGTTCAAAGATCGAGGATGTCTCGATGTGAGAAGAAGAAGGAGAGGCAAGAGCTCAAGATTGGGGATGCCCAAGGAGACTCAAGTGTCTAAGCTTGGGTATGCCCCGGAAGGCATCCCATCTTTGTTCAACAAGTATCAGTATGTTTTCGTATTTGTTTCGTTCATGCGATATGTGCAAATCTTGGAGCGTCTTTTGCATTTTGTTTTCATTTTTGCTTTAAGCACCATGATGGTATGAGATAGTCCTTGGTTGATTTATAGAATGCTCTTTGCACTTCACTTAAATCTTTTAAGTATGGCTTTATAGAATTCTTCATGTGCTTCGCTTATATCATTTGAAGTTTGGATTGCCTGTTTCTCTTCACATAGAAAACCGCCATTTGTAGAATGCTCTTTTGCTTCACTTATATTTGTTAGAGTGTGGGCATATCTTTTGTAGAAAGAATTAAACTCTCTTGATTCACTTATATATATTTAGAGAGTTCACAGGAATTGGTCATTCACATGGTTAGTCATAAAATCCTACATAAAACTTGTAGATCACTGAATATGATGTGTCTGATTCCTTGCAATAGTTTTGCGATATAAAGGTGGTGATATTAGAGTCGTGCTAGTCGAGTAATTGTGAAATACATGTGTTGAGGTTTGCAAGTCCCGTAGCATGCATGTATGGTGAACCGTTATGTAACGAAGTTGGAGCATGAGGTATTTATTGATTGTCTTCCTTATGAGTGGCGGTCGGGGATGAGCGACGGTCTTTTCCTACCAATCTATCCCCCTAGGGTCATGCGTAGTAGTACTTTTCTTTGAGGGATAATAAACTTTTGCAATAAGTATATGAGTTCTTTATGACTAATGTGAGTCCATGGATTATACACACTCTCACCCTTCCATCATTGCTAGCCTCTTCGGTACCCTGCATTGCCCTTTCTCACCTCGAGAGTTGGTGCAAACTTCACCGGTGCATCCAAACCCCGTGATACGATACGCTCTATCACACATAAACCTCCTTATATCTTCCTCAAACCATACCTACCTATCATGGCATTTCCATAGCCATTCGTAGATATATTTCCATGCAACTTCCATCATCATCATATACATGACTTGAGCATTTATTGTCATATTGCTTTGCATGATCGTAAGATAGCTAGCATGATGCTTTCATGACTTGTCCATTTTTTGATGTCATTGCTACACTAGATCATCATACATCCCGGTACACTGTCGGAGGCATTCATATAGAGTCATATCTTTGTTCTAGTATCGAGTTGTAATATTGAGTTGTAAGTAAATAAAAGTGTGATGATCATCATTGTTAGAGCATTGCCCCAGTGAGGAAAGGATGATGGAGACTATGATTCCCCCACAAGTCAGGATGAGACTCCGAACTTTAAAAATAAATAAAAGAGGCCAAACAAGCCCAAATAAAAAAAGAGGCCAAAGAAGCCCACCAAAACAAAAAAAGGAAAAAACAAAACAAAAAAATGAGAGAAAAAGAGAGAAGGGGCAATGTTACTATCCTTTTACCACACTTGTGCTTCAGAGTAGCACCATGTTCTTCATATAGAGTGTCTCTTGAGTTATCACTTTCATATACTAGTGGGAATTTTCATTATAGAACTTGGCTTCTATATTCGAATGATGGGCTTCCTCAAATTCCCTAGGTCTTCATGAGCAAGCACATTGGATGCACACCCACTTAGTTTCAGTTTGAGATTTCATACACTTATAGCTCTAGTGCATCCGTTGCATGGCAATCCCTACTCCTCACATTGACATCAATTGATGGGCATCTCCATAACCCGTTGATTAGCCGTGTCGATGTGAGACTTTCTCCTTTTTTGTCTTCTCACACAAACCTCCATCATCATATTCTATTCCACCCATAGTGCTATGTCCATGGCTTGCGCTCATGTATTGCGTGAGGGTTGAAAAGGCAAAAGCGCGTTGAAAAGTATGAACCAGTTGCTCGGCTTGTCATCGGTGTTCTACATGATTTGAATGCTTTGTGTGGTGAAAATTGAGCATAGCCAGACATATGATTTTGTAGGGATGAGCTTTATTTGGCTATGTTATTTTGATATGAAATAATTGCTTGGTTAGTATCCTTGAAGTATTATTGTCTTAATGTCAAATGATAGACTATTGCTTTGAATCACTCATGCCTTAATATTCATGCCTTGATTAGATATATGATCAAGATTATGCTAGGTAGCATTCCACATCAAAAATTATCTTTTTTATCATTTACCTACTCGAGGACGAGCAGGAATTAAGCTTGGGGATGCTGATATGTCTCCGTCATATCAATAATTTTTTATTGTTCCATGCCAATATTATAAACCTTTCATATACTTTTGGCAACTTTTTATACTATTTTTGCGACTAACATATTGATCCAGTGCCCAGTGCGAGTTCCTGTTTGTTGCATGTTTTATTTTTCGCATAAACCCCATACCAAACGGAGTCCAAACGGAATAAAAACGGACGGAGAATATTTTTGGAATATTTGTGAAATATGGGAAGAAGAATCAACGCGAGAAGGTGCTCGAGGGGGCCACAAGGCAGGGGGCGCGCCCCTGACCCTCGTGCCCCCCCCATAAGGCGGCTGCTGCTCTTTTTTGGCCGCAAGAAAGCTAATATTTGGAGAAAAATCTGGGCGAAGGTTTCAATCCAATCGGAGTTACGGATCTCCGGATATATAAGAAACGGTGAAAGGGCAGAATCCCAGAGCGCAGAAATGGAGAGAGATAGAGAGACAGATCCAATCTAGGAGGGGCTCTCTCCCTCCCATGCAATGGAGACCAAGGACCAGAGGGGAAGCCCTTCTCCCATCTAGGGAGGAGGTCAAGGAAGAAGAAGAAGGGGGGCCCTCTCCCCCTCTCTTCCCGTGGCGTCGGAACGCCGCCGGGGCCATCATCATCACCGCGATCTCCACTAACACCTACGCCATCTCCACCAACATCTCCATCACCTTCCCCCCTCTATCTACATCGGTCCACTCTCCCACAACTCGCTGTACCCTCTACTTCAACATGGTGCTTTATGCTTCATATTATTATCCAATG
This sequence comes from Triticum aestivum, assembly GCF_018294505.1. Classification (NCBI taxonomy): domain Eukaryota; kingdom Viridiplantae; phylum Streptophyta; class Magnoliopsida; order Poales; family Poaceae; genus Triticum; species Triticum aestivum. Next base: position 517,298,743 of record NC_057806.1, on the reverse strand, counting down.
ACACTACAAAAAAAGATACATCCGAGACATCTGTTCCTGTTCATGCTCAGGTATAAAACATCTAATAACACCATCTACTCCTTCTTTATAAAGGTGTGGGTCATCCCAGAATTAATGTCTTAAATCATAGAAAAACCTTTTCTTTTGCTGGTATGTGAAACTAGGTGGTATAAATTTAGCAACAATGTAATTAGCATAATCAGCATACCATGGAGTAGTGCGAGAAGCATTTATGACAGCTAATTGTTCATCAGGAAAGCTATCATCAATAGGTAGTGGGTCATCAAGAACATTCTCTTGTCTGCAGCGGGATTCTCAGCTCCCTTTCTATCAATAATATGCAAATCAAATTCTTGTAGCAGGAGAACCCATCTAATAAGTCTAGGTTTAGCATCTTTCTTTTCCATAAGATATTTAATAGAAGCATGATCGGTGTGAATAGTTACTTTAGAATCAACAATATAAGGTCTGAACTTATCACAAGCAAATACAACTGCTAAGAATTCCTTTTCAGTAGTAGCATAATTTCTCTCGGCATTGTCTAGAGTTTTACTAGCATATTGAATACCATTTAATTTTTTATCAACTCTTTGTCCTAGAACAGCACCTACATCATAGTCACTAGCATCACACATGATTTCAAAGGGTAAATTCCAATCAGGTGGCTGAACAATAGGTGCAGAAATCAAGGCTTTCTTAAGTATTTCAAATGCTTCTACACAATCATCATCAAAGACAAAAGGAATATCTTTTTGTAATAGGTTAGTCAGAGGCCGGGAAATTTTTGAGAAGTCCTTACTGAACCTCCTATAAAAACTGGCATGACCAAGGAAACTTATTATACCTTTGATGTCCTTGGGACACGGCATCTTTTCAATAGCATCAATTTTAGCTTTGTCAACTTCAATACCTCTTTCAGAAATTTTATGCCCCAAGACAATACCTTCATTAACCATAAAGTGGCACTTCTCCCAATTCAAGACAAGGTTAGTTTCTTCACATCTCTGCAAAACTAGATCAAGGTTGCTCAAGCAATCATCAAAAGAGGATCCATAAACAGAGAAATGATCAATGAAAACTTCACAAATATTTTCACAAAAGTCAGAGAATATAGCCGTCATGCATCTTTGAAAGGTAGCAGGTGCATTACATAAACCAAAAGGCATACGTCTATAAGCAAAGGTACCGAAAGGGCAAGTAAAAGTAGTCTTTTCTTGATCACCGGCTGACACAGGTATTTGAGAGAAACCAGTGTAACCATCTAGAAAGCAAAAATGTGTATGTTTGGATAATCTTTCTAGCATTTGATCAATGAAAGGAAAAGGGTAATGATCTTTTTTAGTAGCTTTATTTAATTTGCGGAAATCAATCACCATCCTATAACCTGTAATAATTCTTTGCGGAATCAATTCATCTTTATCATTAGGAATGACAGTAATACCTCCCTCCTTAGGGACACAATGGACAGGGCTTACCCACTGACTATCAGCAACGGGATAAATTATACCTGCTTCAAGGAGCTTTAATATTTCCTTTCATACCACTTCTTTCATCTTAGGATTCAGTCGTCGTTGGTGATTAATAACTGGTTTGGCGTCTTTCTCCAAATTTATTTTGTGTTGACATAGAGTGGGACTAATGCCCTTAAGATCATCAAGAGTATATCTAATAGCATCACAGTGCTTCTTCAGAGTTTTCAATAATGTCTCTTCTTCAAGCTCTAAAAGGTTAACACTAATAATAACAAGATATATCTTCCTTTCATCAAGATAAGCACATTTAAGAGTATCAGGCAATGGTTTAAGCTCAAACACGGGATCACACTTAGGTGGAGGAGGATCCCCTAGGATTTCAACAGGCAAGTTGTGTTTCAGAATAGGTCACTGTTTAAAGAATACTTCATCTATTTCCCTTCTTTCATTCATATACGTATCATTTTCATGGTCTAGCAAATATTGTTCCAAAGGATCACTAGGAGGCACGGAAATAGAAGCAAGACCAATAATTTCATCTTTACTAGGCAATTCCTCATCACGGGGTTGTCTACTAAATTTAGCAAAATTAAACCAATGAGAAATATCACCCAAACCAATAGTAACACCATCCTTTTCGCAGTCTATCCTAGCATTAATAGTGTTCAAGAAGGGTCTACCAAATATGATGGGACAAAAGCTATCTTGTGGGGAACCAAGAACAAGAAAATCAGCAGGATATTTAACCTTCCCACACAAGACTTCAACATCTCTAACAATCCCAACCGGTGAAATAGTATCTCTATTGGCAAGTTTAATGGTAACATCGACATCTTCTATCACAGTAGGTGCAATATCATGCATAATTTCTTCATATAAGTAATGAGGTATTGCACTTGCACTAGCAACCATATCACATAAGCCATCATAACAATGATCTCCTATTTTAACAGAAATAGCGGCCATGCCTACAATAGGTCTATGTTTATTTTTAGCATCAGGTCTAGCAATTCTAGCAGCTTCATTGCAGAAGTAAATAACATGCCCATCAATATTATCGGCCAAGAGATCTTTAACCATAGCAATTTTTGGTTCAACTTTATCATGATTAGGGGTTTGTGTGTCCTAATATTAATTTTGTTGACTAAAGTTGAAGCTTTAGCATGATCCTTTATTCTAACAGGGAAAGGAGGCTTCTCAATATAAGCAACAGGAACAACAGGATCATCATAAGTGATAGTCTTTTCTTCAACTTTAATAGGAGAAACTACTTTTACCTCAGTGGGAGGATTATATTTAAACCACTTCTCCTTTGGGAGATCAACATGAGTAGCAAAGGATTCACAGAAAGAAGCTACTATCTCAAAGTCAAGTCCATATTTAGTGCTAAATTCACGGAAAACATCGGTATCCATAAAAGATTTAACACAATCAAACTTAGGTGTTGTACCTGACTCCTTACCTTCATCGAGGTCCCAATCTTCAGAGTTGCATTTAATTCTTTCCAATAAATCCCATTTGCATTCAATAGTCTTCATCTTAAAAGATCCAGTACAAGAAGTATCAAGCATGGAGCGATTACTGAGAGAAAGCCAAGCATAAATTTTTTGAATAATCATTTCTCTTGAGAGCTCATTATTGGGGCATGAATATAATATTGACATAAGCCTCCCCCAAGCTTGAGCGATGCTTTCTCCTTCATGAGGCCAAAAATTATATATATAATTACGATCACGATCAACAAGATGCATTGGATAAAACTTATGATGAAATTCCAATTTCAATCATTTGTAGTTCCATGATCCCATATCATCACATAGCCTATACCATGTCAATGCCTCTCCCTTCAAATATAAAGGGAAGACCTTCTTCTTGATAACATCATCGGGCATACCTGCAAGCTTAAATAATCCACAAACTTCATCCACATAGATTAAGTGTAAATCAGGATGCAATGTTCATCTCCTGCAAAAGGATTAGCTAGCAGGTTCTCTATCATACCCGAAGGAATTTCAAAGTAAACATTTTCAGTAGGTTCAGTAGGTTGAGGAGAAACTCTTTGCTCTACTGGTCGGGGTGAAGATACCCCGAACAAGCCCCTCAAAGGATTATATTCCATAGTAACAAGTGACAGTAAATTTCAGCACACTATATAAATTTTTCCTTACCAAATTCCACCTACCAAAGGCGCTTCACTCCCCAGCAACAGCGCCAGAAAAGAGTCTTGATGACCCACAAGTGTAGGGGATCTATTGTAGCCTTTTCGATAAGTAAGAGTGTCGAACCCAACGAGGAGCAGAAGGAAATGATAAGTAGTTTTCAGTAAGGTATTCTCAGCAAGCACTGAAATTATCGGTAACAGATAGTTTTGTGATAAGGTAATTTGTAACGAGTAGCAAGTAATAAAAGTAAATAAGGTGTAGCAAGATGGCCCAATCCTTTTTGTAGAAAAGTACAAGCCTGGACAAACTCTTATATGAAGGAAAGTGCTCCTGGGGACACATGGGAATTATTGTCAAGCTAGTTTTCATCACGTTCATATGATTCGCATTCGGTACTTTGTTAATTTGATATGTGGGTGGACTGGTGCTTGGGTACTGTCCTTACTTGGACAAGCATCCCACTTATCATTAACCTCCATTGCAAGCATCCGCAACTACAACAGAAGTATTAAGGTAAACCTAACCATAGCATGAAACATATGGATCCAAATCAACCCCTTACGAAGCAAGGCATAAACTAAGGCTTAAGCTTCTGTCACTCTAGCAACCCATCATCTACTTATTACTTCCCAATGCCACCCTCTAGGCCCAAACAATGGTGAAGGGTCATGTAGTCGACGTTCACATAACACCACTAGAGGGATGACAACATACATCTCATCAAAATATGAAACGAATACCAAATTCACATGACTACTTATAGCAAGACTTCTCCCATGTCCTTAGGAACAAACGGAACTACTCACAAAGCATTTTCATGTTCATATTCAGAGGGGTATTAATATGCATAATGGATCTAAACATATGATCTTCCACCAAGTAAAGTAACTAGCATCAACTACAAGGAGTAATCAACACTACTAGCAACACATAGGTACCAATCTGAGGTTTGGATACAAAGATTGGATACAAGAGATGAACTAGGGTTTGAGATGAGATGGTGCTGGTGAAGATGTTGATGGAGATTGACCCCCTCCCGATGAGGGATCATTGGTGATGACGATGGTGATGATTTCCCCCTGCCGAAGAGAAGTTTCCCCGGAAGAACAGCTCTGCCGGAGCCCTAGATTGGTTTCGCCAAGGTTCCGCCTTGTGGCTACGGAGTTTCTTCCGGAAAGCTTGCTTGTGATTTTTTCCTCGATGAAAGACTTCATATAGCAGAAGATGGGCACCGGAGGCCTCCCAGGGGGCCCACGAGACAGGGGGCGCGCCCCCCACCCTCGTGGCTAGGGTGTGGGCCCCCTCTGCTGGATTCTTTCGCCAGTATTTTTAATTGATTCCAAAAATAACTTCCGTGAAGTTTCGGGACTTTTGGAGCTGTGCAAAATAGGTCTCTAATATTTTCTCCTTTTCTAGCTGAGAATTCCAGCTGCCGGCATTCTCCCTCTTCATTTAACCTTGTAAAACAAGAGAGAATAGGTATAAGTATTGTGACATAACATGTAATGACAGCCCATAATGCAAGAAATATCGATATAAAAGCATGATGCAAAATGGACGTATCATGCTGCAACGGGGGAAGCTAAAGATCAAGAGGAACCAGACGATGTGCTCGATGATGATATCTGCCGGATCATTGTTGATGCAAAGAGATAGTTCGAAAGTGAAAAGGAGAAGCTGAAGTTCGATCGCATGTTAGAGGATCACAAAAAAGGGTTGTACCCCAATTGCAAAGATGGCAACACAAAGCTCGGTACTGTACTGTAATTGCTGCAGTGGAAGGCAGAGATGGTATGCCTGACAAACGATTTGAGAAGCTACCGAAAATATTGAAGAAGAAGCTTACAAAGGATAACGAATTTCCCGATAGTACGTACGCAACAAAGAAGGTTGTATGCCCTCTAGGATTGGAGGTGCAGAAGATACATGCATGCCCTAATGACTGCATCCTCTACCGCGGTGCGTATGAGGATTTGAACGCATGCCCGGTATGCGGTGCATTGCGCTATAAGATTAGACGAGATGAGCCTGGTGATGTTGACGGCGAGCCCCCCCGGAAGAGGGTTCCTGCCAAGGTGATGTGGTATGCTCCTATAATACCACGGTTGAAACAGTTGTTCAGAAACAAAGAGCATGCCAAGTTGATGCGATGGCACAGAGAGGACCGTAAGAAAGACAGGAAGTTGAGAGCACCCGCTGACGGGTCGCAGTGGGAAAAAATTGAAAGTACTAGGAGGAGTTTGCAGGTGACGCAAGGAACATATGGTTTGGTTTAATCACGGATGGCATTAATCCTTTCGGGGAGCAGAGCAGGAATCACAACACCTGGCCCGTGACTCTATGTATCTATAACCTTCCTCCTTGGTTGTGCATGAAGCAGAAGTTCATTATGATGACAATTTTCATCCATGGCCCTAAGAAACCCGACAACGGCATTGATGTGCACCTAAGGCCATTAGTTGAAGAACTTTTACAGCTATGGAATGGAAACGGTGTACGTGTGTGGGGTGAGCATAGACATGAGGAATTTGACCTGCATGCATTGCTGTTGGTAACCATCAATGATTGGCATGCTCTTAGTAACCTTCCAGGACAGACAAACAAGGGATACCACGCATGCACTCACTATTTAGCTGACACCAAAAGTATATACATGGACAAATGCAGGAAGAATGTGTACCTGGGGCATCATCGATTTCTTCTGACCAACCATCAATGTCGAACGAAAGGCAAGCATTTCAAAGGCGAGGTAGATCACCGGAAGAAGCCCGCCAAGCGTACCGGTGATCACGTACTTGATATGGTCAATGATTTACACGTAATCTTTGAAAAGGGTCCCGGCGGACTATCTGTTGCGAATGACGCTGAGGGATAGGCACCCATGTGGAAGAAGAAATCTATATTTTGGGACATACCCTACTAGAAAGACCTAGAGGTCCGCTCTTCAATAGACATGATGCATGTGACGAAGAACCTTTGCACGAACCTGCTAGGCTTCTTGGGTGTGTATGGGAACACAACAGATACACCGGAGGCACGGGAGGACCTGCAACGTTTGCACGAAAAAGACGACATGCCTCCAAAGCAGTATGAAGGTCCTGCCAGCTACGCTCTTACCAAAGAAGAGAAGGAAATCTTCTTTGAATGCCTGCTCAGTATGAAGGTCCCGTCTGGCTTCTCGTCGAATATAAATGGAATAATAAATATGCCAGAGAAAAACTTCCAGAACCTAAAGTCTCATGACTGCCACGTGATTATGACGCAACTGCTTCTGGTTGCATTGAGGGGGCTTCTATCGGAAAATGTTCGATTAGCCATTGTGATGCTATGTGCATTCCTCAATGCAATCTCTCAGAAGATGATCAGTCCAGAAATTCTACTAAGGTTAAGGAGTGATGTGGCGCAATGTCTTATCAGTTTTGAGCTGGTGTGCCCATCATCCTCCTTCAATATCATCACGCACGTCCTAGTTCATCTAGTTGATGAGATTGTCATTCCGGGCCCTGTATTTCTACACAATATGTTCCCCTTTGAGAGGTTCATGGGAGTCCTAAAGAAATATGTCTGTAACCGTGCTAGGCCAGAAGGAAGCATCTCCATGGGCCATCAAAAAGAGGATGTCATTTGTTTTTGTGTTGACTTCATTCCTGGCCCTAAGAAGAATGGTCTCCCTCAATCGCGGTATGAGGGGAGACTAACTGCAAAAGGCACGCTAGGAGGGGAATCAATAATATGTAGGGATGGGCATTCTTGGTCTCAAGCACACTACACAGTTCTACAGAACTCTACCTTGGTGACCGCGTATGTCAATGAACACAAGAAAATTTTGTGCTCCAAACACCCGAAGCAGTGTGATGACTGGATTACATGTGAACACATCAGGAATTTCGGTTGTTGATTGGAAACACGTCTGAGAGGTGACAACACTGTTTCTGATGAGTTGTACTCGTTGTCCAGGGGACCATCTTCGACTGTATTGACTTACAAAGGATACGCGATAAGTGGGAATACATTTTACATGATCGCCCAAGATCAAAAGAGCACCAACTAGAACAGCAGTGTCTGCTTTGATGCAGCAACCAAGAGGGGAAAGGACACATATTATGGTTACATAGTGGACATATGGGAACTTGACTACGGAAATGATTTTAAGGTCCCTTTGTTTCAGTGCAAATCCGTCAATCTGTCAGGAGGCGGGGTACATGTAGACCCACAGTATGGAATGACAATAGTGGATCTGAACAATCCTGGGTACACAGATGAACCATTCGTCCTAGCGAATGATATGGCACGGGTTTTCTATGTGAAAGACATGTCTACCAAACCAAGAAAAGTAAAATATAAGGAAGCGAATACATCATACGATGAGCCAAAGCGCCATATCGTTCTTTCAGGATAAAGATACATCATGGGATTGGAGGGCAAGACAGACATGTCTAAAGATTATGAAAAGTTTCATGAAATTCCTCCCTTCAAAGTCAAGGCTGACCTAATCACCATGCTAAGCGATGAAGAATATCCATGGTTACGATGCAATAAGCAAAGGACACAAGCGAAAAAAAAGTGATGACTTTCTCTCCACACCTATTATGATTATTAAGGGAGTCCTGGATTAGGGGGTGTTCGGATGGCCGGACTATACCTTCAGCCGGACTCCTGGACTATGAAGATACAAGATTGAAGACTTCGTCCCGTGTCCGGAAAGGACTTTCCTTGGCGTGGAAGGCAAGCTTGGCGATACGGATATATAGATCTCCTACCATTGTAACCGACTTTATGTAACCCTAACCCTCTCCGGTGTCTATATAAACCGGAGGGTTTTAGTCCGTAGGATAACATATAGAACAACAATCATACCATAGGCTAGCTTCTAGGGTTTAGCCTCTCCGATCTCATGGTAGATCTACTCTTGTACTACCCGTATCATCAATATTAATCAAGCAGGACGTAGGGTTTTACCTCACTGGGTAAAACTTCGTGTCCCTTACCTCCTGTTACCATCCGGCCTAGACGCACAGTTCGGGACCCCCTACCCGAGATCCGCCGATTTTGACACCGACATTGGTGCTTTCATTGAGAGTTCCTCTGTGTCGTCACCATTAGGCTTGATGGCTCCTACGATCATCAATAGTGATGCAGTCCAGGGTGAGACCTTCCTTCCCGGACAGATCTTCGTCTTCGGCGGCTTCGCACTGCGGGCCAATTCACTTGGCCATCTGGAGCAGATCGAAAGCTATGCCCCTAGCCGTCAGGTTAGATTTGGAAGTTTAAACTACACGGATAACATCCGCGGGGACTTGATCCTCGACAGATTCGAGCCACTGCCGAGCGCGCCGCACTGTCATGACGAGCATGATCTAGCTCTACCGCCGAACAGTGCCCTAGAGGCCGCACCCGTATCGGCTTCGACCCTTAATTCAGAGCCAACTGCGCCGATCGAGGATGGGTGGTTGGACGCCGCCTCGGGGGCTGCGATCCCAACGGTGATCGAGCTGAACACCAGCCCCGCACTCTGCGAGACTCGTGACTCCAAGGAGCCGGACTCCTCTCTGGACTCCGAACCCTCCGCTCCCCTGTCGATCGAATCCGATTGGGCGCCGATCAAGGAGTTTACTGCCGCGGACATCTTTCAGCACTCGCCTTTCGGCGATATTCTGAAGACACTAAAGTCTCTCTCTTTATCAGGAGAGCCCTGGCCGGATTACAGTCAGCAAGGTTGGGATATGGACGATGAAGAAATTCAAAGCCCACCTACCACCCAATTTAACCGACATGCTCGACTTCGACTTCAAAGACATCGACGGTATGGACGCCGATGCAGGAGATGATGAAGAACCAGCGCCTATTGGGACCTGGAAAGCCACCTCGTCATATGACATATATATGGTGGACACCCCAAAAGAAGGAGACGGCGATGGAACAGCAGAGGATGACCCCTCCAAGAAATAGGCTAAGCGCCGGCGTCAGTGGCGCCGCTCAAAATCCCGCCAAAGCAAATACGGTGACTCTAGCACGGGAGATAATAATACTCCGGGGAGCGTCGAAGAAAACCCCCTCCAGCAAGATTCAGCACAGGAGGATGGAGAAGCCAGCCCTCACGAGAGAGCGGCAGATAGAGAGGTCGAGGACGATAACTATACGCCTCCCTCCGAAGACGAGGCAAGCCTCGACGACGACGAATTCGTCGTGCCAGAGGATCCCGTCGAGAAAGAGCGTTTTCAACGCAGGCTTATGGCAACGACAAGAAGCCTCAAGAAAAAATAGCAACATCTTAGAGATGATCAAGATTTGCTAGTCGACAGATGGACTGAAGTCCTTGCGGCCGAAGAGCATAAACTCGAACGCCCCTCCAAGAGCTACCCAAAGCGCAGGTTGCTACCCCGATTAGAGGAGGAAGCACTTAAACCTACATCACCAGCACTTGATACGGCCGACCGGCCACCTCGTGGCCGCGATAGAGAGGCCTCTTGGCCCTCCACTCAAGCCGCACCCCGTACCAAGGCACGGGAAAATGCGCCAGACCTTCGAGATATGTTGGAGGACATGGCAAGGCAAACAAGATCGATCTACGGATCGCGTGGGCGCCCCATGACTCGAGACGGTAACCATCACGCCGGACACAAATCCGGTAGGGCCGAACATAGTAGACAAAGCTCATTGGAGCTACGTCGTGATATAGCCCAGTACAGAGGCGCCGCATTCCCACTATGCTTCACAGACGAAGTAATGGATCATCAAATCCCCGAGGGTTTCAAACCCGTAAACATCGAATCATATGATGGCACAACAGATCCTGCGGTATGGATCGAGGATTATCTCCTTCATATCCACATGGCCCGCGGCGATGATCTCCGTGCCATCAAGTACCTCCCACTCAATCTTAAAGGACCAGCTCGGCATTGGCTTAACATCTTGCCAGCAGGATCAATCGGTTGTTGGGAGGACTTGGAAGCCGCATTCCTCGACAATTTCCAGGGCACTTATGTGCGACCACCAGACGCCAATGACCTAAGCCACGTAATTCAGCAGCCAGAGGAATCGGCCAGGCAATTCTGGACACGGTTCCTAACAAAGAAAAATAAAATAGTTGACTGTCCGGACACTGAGGCCCTAGCAGCCTTCAAGCACAATATCCGTGACCAGTGGCTTGCCCGGCACCTTGGACAGGAAAAGCCGAAATCTATGGCAGCACTCACGACACTCATGACCCGCTTTTGCGCGGGAGAAGACAGCTGGCTTGCTTGTAGCAACAATATGACCAAGAACCCTGGTAATTTGGATACCAGGGACAGTAGTGGCAGGTCGCGTCGCAACAAGCAGAAGCGCCGCACTAACGGCAACAATGTTGAGGATACGGCAGTTAATGCCGGATTCAGAGGCTATAAATCCGGTCAGCGGAAAAAGCCATTCAAAAGAAATCCTAGGGGCCCGTCCAGTTTGGACCAAATACTCGACCGCTTGTGCCAGATAAATGGCACCCTCGAAAAGCCGGCCAATCACACCAACAGGGATTGTTGGGTGTTCAAGCAGGCAGGGAAGTTAAATGTCGAAAATACAGACAAGGGGCCGCATAGCGATGACGATGAGGATCCCCGGCCGCCGAACACCAGTGGATAGAAGGGTTTTCCCCCACAAGTGCAGACGGTGAACATGATATACGCAACCCACATCCCCAAAAGGGAGCGGAAGCGCGCGTTAAGGGACGTATACGCGATAGAGCCAGTCGCCCCAAAGTTCAACCCATGGTCCTCCTGCCCGATCACCTTTGATCGAAGGGACCATCCCACTAGCACCCGTCATGGCGGATTCGCCGCATTGGTTCTAGACCCAATTATTGACGGATTTCATCTCACTAGAGTCCTTATGGACGGCGGTAGTAGCCTGAACCTGCTTTACCAGGATACATTGCGGAAAATGGGCATAGATCCCTCGAGGATTAAGCCCACCAAAATGACCTTTCAAGGCGTAATACCAGGTGTAGAGGCCAACTGTACAGGCTCAGTCACACTTGAAGTGGTCTTCGGATCTCCGGATAATTTCCGAAGCGAGGAGCTAATATTTGACATAGTCCCATTCCGCAGTGGCTATCACGCACTACTCGGGCGAACCGCATTTGCCAAGTTCAATGTGGTACCGCACTACGCATACCTTAATCTCAAGATGCCAGGCCCTCGAGGAGTAATTACGGTCAATGGAAACACCAAACGCTCTCTCCGAACGGAGGAGCACACGGCGGCCCTTGCTGTGGAAGTACAAAGCAGCCTCTCCAGGCAGTTCTCCAGTCCGGCCGTTAAACGTCCGGACACCGTCAAGCGCGCCCGGAGTAACCTACAACAAGACTGCCTACCACGTTCCGAGCAGGCGTAGCAATGCGGCCCCAACCCCAGCCCTCGCAAAATACGACACCAGTACTTCGCGTACATAACTATGCTCTAAAAATACCATGGGTGCAGGGGGAGGGGCACCATCACGGCACGCCCGAAAGACGGCTTAAACCGCACCAGGGCTGCCGATTTTTTAATTTTCTCTTACTTTCAGGACTTCGCTTTTCTGAAGGCCTGTTCGGCAGTTCAATTGCCGCACAAACGATGCAAGAACCAGGGAAGCAGACAAGCCATGCCGCATTACGGAACTCCCAGGTGGTCTCTATCACGAGGAGTATACCTGTTTCGCTTACCATTCCGCAGCCTGCCCCTGGAACGGACATGTTAAATAGTCCAACCTTTTGCTTATCGCATTATTTGTATCGTTCTGCTTTGATCGCAACCCTTTTTAATAAACAATGCATAGCTTCTGTCTATTTTTGCATTACTCTTTTTCTTTACAAATATATATTCCTTAACGACATGTTGCACCCGTACACTTTGGTACGGCCAGAATATGCCAGGGGCTTTAGTACCCCTCAATATGGTGTGAGAAGTCTGAACACTTTAACAAGTGCGGCACCCCGAACTTATAGCATTATATGCATCGGCTCCGAATCATGTCTTGGGTCAATAGTTGGGTTTGCCCGGCTCCTACGTTTTGGTGCCTTACGTTGCGCTATATCGGCTAAGGTAGCACTAGGAGAACTACTGCGATTGTGCCCCTGTTGAGCTGGGTTGAGCAACTCAGTAGAGAAAGCTAAAACTGACTATTATGATGAAGCGAAAGCTGGTCGCTGTTTGAGAGGTTTTTCGAGTCCCTAAAGACTTATGCCGCTTAGAGCGAGGAGTCGGCTCTGTCCGGCCAAGGCATGGATAGCGCCCCGAATTTGGTCTTCCGAATACTAGGGGCTTCGCCGAAATTTAAAATTATACAATTCTATGGCTAAGTGAGAGTGTTCACGCATTATAGTCCGATTGCCTTGTTCGTTGTGCTGAGCGCCTCCCTCGTAGGACCCAAACATGGGAAAAAGAGCGCCCAAGTTTATCCCCGAACACCCCAGCACTAGCGGCACGGGGGCAGAAGCCGACGACTCGCCATCTCTCAGAATTTATAAACAGCCGCACAGAAGGTAATATTTAAAATTCCAACAGCATTGCTTAGCGCATATGAAAAAGTTTTCAGTGCACAGGACAAAATGAGCGAGTTTTACTCAAAAATTACATCCCTGGAACATTCATCCGCCATAAGGCAGGCACCCTTCAGAACATCCTTATATTAATTCTCGGGCTTGCGATGCTCCTTCCCCGGCGGTGGCCCGTCCTTCACAAGCTTCTCAGCATCCAGCTTGCCCCAGTGCACCTTAGCATGGGCAAGGGCCCTACGGGCACCTTCAATGCAGACGGAGCGCTTGATGACTTCGAGCCTTGGACAGGCCCCCACCAGCTACCGCACCAACCCAAAATAGCTCCCAAGAAGAGCCTCCCCATGCCACAGCTGAACTATGAGGCCCTTCATGGCATGTTCGGCTGCCTTGTGAAGCTCGACCAGTTGCTTCAGCTGGTCGCTCAGGGGCACGGGGTGTCCGGCCTCGGCATACTGAGACCAGAACTCCTTCTCTGTCGAGATGCCCTCCTCGGCTCGATAGAATGCGGCAGCATCAGACACGCTACGGGGAAGATCTGCGAATGCTCCTGGCGAGCTCCGGATTCGGGTAAGTAACAAGTATCTCGCGTTTATGTGTTTGCTTTGCATAAAGAATGCCTTAGCCGCCGCTATCTTTTTCACCTCATCCAACTCCTGGAGGGTCTTTTGGGATTCGGCCTTGGTAGACTTGGCATTTTCAATAGCCACCGCGAGCTCGGACGCTCGCGTCTTTGAGTCCAGCTCCAAACTCTCATGTTTTTCCCTGAGAGCTTGGAGCTCTTGCCGCACCTTGCCAACCTCGGCCTCATACTTCTCCCGCTCGGTGCGCTCCGTGGCCGCCCTCTTCTTGGCTTCAAGCAACGCTTGCTTAAGGGCCGCCACCTCAGACGTGGCCCCTACAATAGCCATGATAATCCTGTCATTTTTTGCAATTGCACCTTTTTTATATATATTTAAACAAGGTATTTCTTACCTTCCTTGTCCTCGAGCTACTTCTTGGCACGCCCGAGCTCTTGCTCGGACTGCTTGAGGTTCTGCTTTAGCGTGTCCACTTCCGCAGTCAGTGCGGCAGACGCCAGCAGAGAAGCCTGCATACGCGTATTAACTCCTTTTTGTTAGACTCCTGCGAATTTTATTTGATCCTCTATTCGGCTTATCTTCCCGAGCGCCAAACAGAGCATCAGGGGCTACTATCTATGCGGTAATATTATTTACACATTCTTTACTTACCTCAAAGCCTGTTAAAAGGCTAGTACAAGCTTCAGTCAGTCCGCTCTTGGCGGACTGAACCTTCTGGACCACCACACTCATAATGGTGCGGTGCTCCTCGTCGATGGAGGCACCTTCTAGCACCTCCAACAGATTGTCTGGCGCCTCCGGTTGGACGGGGGTCACCGGCACGGTGGGCTTGCTCCTCTTGAAAGGAGGTCGCCCACCGGACTCTGGAACCTTTGAAGGTTCCGGAGCGGTGTCTGGCCTAGAGCCGGACTTGGAGCCCTGGGGGGTTCTATCCCCTTCACTCCTAGGGTCCGGGAGGTCGCCTTGCGGTGCCTCCAGGACCACCTCCTCCTGGCTTAGAACCTGTTGGGACAACACTTCGGTGTCGTCCGTAGGTCGGGGGGAGGAAGCCGTCAGAAGAAAATTCACATCCGACGAGTCCAGTGAACCGCTCGACGACGCGTCGAGCCGGTCTTTGGGTGGGCTGCATAAACACATTCGACATAAGGGAAAGCTGTGTGATAAAGGAATACTATGAATTACTCTGGTATCCAGATACTTACGATTTAGCCAGGGGCTTGGCCCTGAGCGGCCACTCCTCTTCGCTGTCATCGGTGTCGGTGGAGTAGTCCGGAGGAAGGGTTTTCCCCTTCATGGACCCTTCGGCCTCCCCAGTTGGGGCGGCCTTCCTTTTCTTCCCTTCCCCCGCTGGAGGGGGAGGGGTCTCTTCTTCCTCCTCCTCGTCTTCATGGGAGGAGTGCGTCTTGGAGTCGTCGGATGAGGGATCCGACACCTCCAGGCGTCGGGCACTCTTTCGAGTCCCCGTGGCCTTCTTCTTGGCCTTCTTCTCCGGCACCAAATGGGGTGCCGGAACCAGCAGCTTCGCCACATGAGCATCCGCTGGGCCTTCGGGCAAAGGAGCCAGACAGTTGATCTGTCCGGACATCTCCTGCCAATCCTGTTAAAGGTAAGGGAGCTTAGATCCCGCATGGAGTCAAACTATGAAAAACTGATACCCTGTAGAAGGTAAAAACAGCTTATCGCATGAGCGTGACGCTGCATACTGAATTCGCGATACTCGGTAGCGGATGCGGGGGCCTCGGCGCCCTTGAAAAGCACCTTCCAAGCATCTTCGTACGTCGTGTCGAAGAGCCTGCTCAGAGTTCGGTGTCGCGCCGGGTCGAACTCCCACAGGTTGAAAGCCCGTTGTTGACACGGGAGGATCCGGCGGATGAGCATAACCTGGACTACGTTAACAAGTTTGAGCTTCTTGTCCACCAGGGTTTGGATGCATGTTTGGAGTCCGGTCAGCTCTCCTTTTTTACCCCATGACAGGCCCGTCTCCTTCCAGGAGGTGAGTCGTGTAGGGGGTCCGGATCAGAACTCCGGGGCTATGACCCATCCAGGGTCACGCGGCTCAGTGATGTAAAACCACCCCGATTGCCACCCCTTCAGGGTCTCCACAAAGGAGCCCTCGAGCCATAAGACGTTGGGCATCTTGCCCACCATGGCGCCTTCGCACTCCGCGTGGTTGCCGCACACCACCTTCGGCTTGACATTGAACGTCTTGAGCCATAAGGCGAAATGGGGGCGGATGCGGAGGAAAGCCTCGCACACGACGATAAATGCCGAGATGTTGAGGACAAAGTTCGGGTCCAGATCATGGAAATCCAGGCCATAGTAGAACATGTGCCCCCGGAAAAATGGGTGTTGAGGGAAGCCCAGTCCATGGAGGAAATGGGGGAGGAACACCACCCTCTCATGGGGCCTAGGGGTGGGGATGAGCTGCCACTCTTCAGGAAGCCGGTGTGCAATGTTGTTAGACAAGTATCCGGCCTTCCTTAGTCTTTTGATGTGTCCCTCCGTAACGGAGGAGACCATCCACTTGCCTCCCGCTCCGGACATGGCTGGAGAAGGTTGAGGTGGGGAGTGCGGACTTGGGCGCTGGAGCTCGGGTGCGCAAGAATGGATAGGCAAGGGAGGAAGAAAGAGTAGGTGAAAAGGTGGATCCTTATCCCCTTATATGGGTGGACGCAACTATGTGTCCTCACCAGCCTGGTAAACTCGCTTATCCCCAAGCGCCGTAATCAATGGCGCGGTTGGGTTACCCACGCCCGTATTGATGATAATCCCGGAATAAGGGGACACGATCTTTGCTTCGACAAGACGTGCCAAGGAAACCGCCTCGCATGACGTGCTGAGGTGGGATAATAAATGATTCGAATAAAGGCTTGGCTGTGGTGCGTCACACTGCGGAATACGTCAGTAGATTAGATTTGTGAAAATATTATTCTCTCTATGGCAGTATGTGGAAACTTATTTTGCAGAGCCGGACACTATCTTTGTGTTCAAAATCTTCTATGAAGTACTTGGAGGAGGAACTCGCCTTGCAATGCCGAAGACAAACTGCGCGCCGGACTCCTGGTTCAGGGGCTACAAAGGGAGTCCTGGATTAGGGGGTGTCCGGATGGCCGGACTATACCTTCAGCCGGACTCCTGGACTATGAAGATACAAGATTGAAGACTTCATCCCATGTCCGGAATGGACTTTCATCGGCGTGGAAGGCAAGCTTGGCGATACGGATATATAGATCTCCTACCATTGTAACCAACTTTATGTAACGCTAACCCTCTCCGGTGTCTATATAAACCGGAGGCTTTTAGTCCGTAAGACAACATACAGAACAAAAAGCATACCATAGGCTAGCTTCTAGGTATAGCCTCTCCGATCTTGTGGTAGATCTACTCTTGTACTACCCGTATCATCAATATTAATCAAGCGGGACGTAGGGTTTTACCTCCATCGAGAGGGCCCGAACCTGGGTAAAACTTCGTGTCCCTTGCCTCCTGTTACCATCCGGCCTAAACGCACAGTTCGGGACCCCCTACCCGAGAGCCTTTGATCTAGAATATCACTGCAGTAACATGTGAAGAAATGAAATGCCTTTTGTAACAGACGAGTTTCCGTATGAAACCCTGATACTTTGAAAGAGATTGTCCGTTTTCTACACGAAGTGCATCCAATTTTTGCCGTAACCCTCTCAAGTTTTTAGCACATGCTATGTGGGTGAAATGATGATACCCTGCCAATTTTCAACATCTTCATAGTTCATTTGTAGTGCTTTTCAATTTTAGGGTCATATAGCTCAATAAAATCAGTAAATGCATGAAAAATAACAAAATATGTCAGAAAAGGTTGAAAATTGATGATGTGGCTTTGAATGGTGCATTTTGAACACACAAAAAGTCTGGAGTTCAAATAAGTTCAAAAAAATGAAATCCCTTTGTAACAGATGAGTTTTTGTCCGAAACCCTGATACTTCGAACACTACAAGGATACCCCTTATAAAGCAACAAAAATTCTACAACAGTTTGGCTATATGTTGCAAATTCCTAGTAGATACGTATATAAGGGTTGCATGATATGCGTTGTACAGTTGGAGTTCATGACCCTTTCATGGTACATATATGAAAAAATTACAGAGAAAAGAAGAGAGAGACGCATGAGAAACAGAGTCTCGGATTCCCCTCATCTGTCCCAAATCGCCGCCATCCATCGCCTCGTCTCCCTCCTCCGAGTCTCCGACCCACCTTGCCGCCGGCCCTCCCCCTCCGCTCCTCCCACCTCGCAGCTCCGGTGGCTGCCGGATCTGCCCAATCCCCACCCACCCATCCCTCTAGCGTCCCATCTCCCTCTCTTCACGCGGCTCCTTGCTACGCCAACTGCGGCGGCTGATTCAGGCAACTTCCGGCGAACCCCACCACCATGAAGCACAGCCAGAGGTCCCCTCACACCGCGGCGCCCTCCCATCCGGTTAGATCCGGTGCTCGCGGTCACCACAGCCCACCCGCGACCATCCCCCCATGGCTACTAGGGTTTCAGGCGTCGGCTCCGGTGGTCGTCGCCCTCCTCTCGTCCAGTCAGTGCATCCCCTCCCCTGGCTTCATCCTCTCTCTCTCTCCCCTTTCTCTAACCTGCTCTTCTCTTCTTCTGTACTCGTGCATGGAGGAACCGCCAGTGGACATCCTTGTAGCTGCACGGGACAAAGCAGCCATGGAGCTTCCTCCTCCTCCTCTAGCTTCGGGTGAGTTGGTCCACTCCTCCCCTCTCCTCTAGTTCGTGGCACATCAGGGGCAGTAGTGGCTTCAAATTAACCCCGAGTTGCATATTCTTTCTAGGGAAACAACATTGTAGGGAATGATTCTCTTTCTAGTAAGCTATTCTGAAGCCCATGTACGTCTTGGAGCAGCAACCAGTGTGTTTGAGGTAATTTTCACAGAAAACACCAGGTATATGGTTAGGAATCTGGTCGGAGTCTAATTAATACAGTAATTCCCTGAGGCCCCAATCCTTTTCTTTTCCAATCTTTAATATTCTACTGTTCAGGCTTTTACAATGCAAAAATCCAACATATATTGTTTTAGGCTAATTACTAAATCAATCTAACAATAGTCCATGTGGCGGCGGAGGTGTACTGTTGGTAGTTTGAAGTAGATTAGGCGGCCGCAAGTGACTTTGGCGGCAAGGCTGTTGAGTGAAGGAACTGGCCGTGTGGCGATTTGTTTTCTTTTATCCATCCTTTAAGGTCATATCAGAAGAAAGAATTATACAATCGATTTGATCACTGTTCTTTTATCTAGAAAAAAATATGTTGTGTATGTGTGTATTGATGAGTACTACTCTTTACTCGATTGTGTTGCAAGGAGTGAAAGCATCCAGTTGGGGTGGTCTGCAGCTCTGATCACCTCCAGCAGCACCACATAATCAAAATTCCAAACAGTAGTGCTGCGCTGCTGCCTCCAGCCAGCATTTCACTTTGATGTTTATAGGTGGCTTAACATAATCATTTGATGTGTTTCTTATGTAGAAGATCTGAGTTATGTACGTGTTTATTTCAGAAAACATTTCTTAATGAAGCCTTGCATATATATAAGACATATATTCATGTACATTAGCTTTACTTGTGTTTGTTAACTAGAAACTCCGGTTTCCTATTTTTAACCGAAATCACTAAAGCATGGGATGCATTTGGGGTTTCCAGATAGCTAATTTTAGGAGCACACAGGATTTAGACTCCTGCTATGTAATTAAAGGAAATCAGAATATTCACCAATATCCTCTGTATATTTTCTAACCTTGGATTCCCGACTTTTTCATACAAATTATAATTTGGAAACTTTATTTATAGAAATGATAAATAGTATGTACAAATGCCTTTACTAAAATTAAATATACTTTAGCCACATGGAAGCCAACACAGTATCACATGTAATATTTCTGAATTAGTCAAAAGTATGCTTCTTTTAAAATTTATGGTTCTAATATTTTTTCTTACATAAATATGTTCCAGTTATATATGGTATACTAAAATTGTCTAGCATGTGCAGACACACGGGTTGATGACTAGTCTAACTAACTCGAGGACAAATTCATTGAGCTAGATGTAAAGTTGCCAAGGTAGTAACTAGGACACATAGAACAGGACGAATATAGGTTGCTCTTCTTTTATTAAGTACGAATGGAACTTGATGGAGCTTTACTTCTTTTGCACTGTTCTAGAGATGCATGAGACACCTGTAACCTTTTTCCCTTGGTTATGAAGCTGCACGCACCAACTCGATGTACGGCGACTCCATGGAGCAAGTCGAGTTCGTGGAGCAAGTCATGGACAATGCTATGGAAGGTATACCCTCTCCCTCTCCCAACCGTGGTATTGCTCATTATGTCCATGGCCATTGAGCCGTGCTAGGTTCTATGCTGCTTTGCATGCAAATTTATAGCATTTGGGGCTGTAGGTTTCAGTGGATTTATGTACCAATAAATAATTCTGTTGGTTCACACAAACAGTTTGACTATTGGTGTACAGAATTAGCAATGGATGTCTAGGCTGGTAATGACTATGTAAATTCGTTTCAGTGGATTTGGGGCTGTAGTTTTGTTCCAAAGCATGGTGAGCACCTGTAGATTTGTTTGTTTCCCGTTGAATGACTGAAACCAACTAGAGCTATATGTTTTGGTTCAGTTTCAGATTACTAAAACCATTTTGGTTCAGTTTGCTAACTAAATGGAGAAGAGAAGAGAAGTGGTACTATCACTCACATTGCCCTTGGATGCACATCAGCACTTAGGCTACTCTCCATATAATTTTATTAAGCCATGTTGTTCTGCAGGCTGTGTCATATATTGTGGCGTCTGGATTAGTCCTCAATGACTACTAACACTCATGCCGGTATCTTTCCATAATCATAACAAGGACGTAGCTCTTGCTATAGTTGTAAGTTGTGATCCTAAATTTAAACTTGATGGTGCTAAAATTACAAATGAATTTGGGGTAGTGCATGTCAATATGGCACTTGTGAAAACTGAAGATTTTGTACGGAGTCGCAAAAGCAGCAATACTCTCTATAATGCAGGAAAAAAAGAGTCCATGACCTTCAACATTTGTACGTGCCTAATATCATACCTCTATCACAAGCATCGTGTCAATGCATTGTGTATTAACAGTTCATCTTGTTATTTTCTTTGTAGATTCAAAAGATATATGGATGATTATAATGGTGCGTGGCAAGTATACTGCAATGATGACGATGTTCCAGTTCATGATGATGATTATGGATGCTATCTTAGTTAATATAAGTTGTAGGGATGATGATCCTGTCGGATGATGTTCCCTGGTTAAGTTTAGTTAAGTTGTAGGGATGTTGAAGGAAGCTTTCTGTTTAAGTTTCACTGTCAACAAAATATTTAGATTATGCATCACATTTCGATGATGTTTCCCCTGTAATATCAACCATTGTAATCCAACAGCTTTATCCAATATATGATTTCTTTCTCTTATGAGTATATTCTTTTATTTTTTTCCCACACTTGATATACATAATCATCACCGTTATGTTGAGCATTGATTTAACTGTTGGCAATATTATTCACATTATATATGTGACAACACCTGAAGCATTGAAAATTCATAGTTGCCATAAATGATATTTGGATTCTTGTACATTAAGCACCAACATATAAAAGTGTTGTAAAGGTTGGCTTTATGTGTTGTACTCTTGCAACGCCCCTTTTACCAACGACGGTATAAGCGTTGCATTGTGTGCTAGCAACACTGGATAAGGCTACGCATCCCAAACCGTTGGTAAAGACAGTTACAATGCATATATGGACTTATAGATACGGAAAAATGCGTTGCTACGGGTGGGGTATTGTTGTAGTGGAAAGACATTGCCTGTTTTGTACACGAAGTGCATCCAGTTTTTGCCGTAACCCTATCAACTTTTAGCACATGCTATGTGGGTGAAATGATGATACCATGCCAACTTTCAACCTTTTCAGAGTTCATTTGTAGTGCTTTTAAATTTCAGGGTCATATAGGTCAAACAAATCAGTAAATGCATGAAAAATAACAAATGAAGTCAGAAAGGGCTGAAAATTGATGATGTGGCTTTGAATGGTGCATTGAACACACAAAAAGTCTGGAGTTCAAATAAGATAAAAAATGAAATCCCTTTGTAATAGATGAGTTTTTGCCCGTTCTGTACACGAAGTGCATCCAGTTTTTGTTGTAACCCTCTAAACTTTTTAGCACATGCTTTGTGGGTGAAATGATGATATCATGCCAACTTTCAACCTTTTCAGAGTTCATTTGTAGTGCTTTTCAATTTTAGGGTCATTTAGCGCAAAAGAAATGAACTAATAGAAAAAAGAATGAACTTAAAATAATCAATTAAAATATTCTGTTATGATCAACTAAAACAAAATTGTAATATTCTTCAATAGCAAAAAGAATCAACTAAAAAGCTTTTATAAAACTCTAATAGCAAATGGAATAAACTAAAAAGCTTTTATAAACCTCTAGTATTTTTTAAAATAAAACTATATAAAATTTATGCAACTATAATTATCAAAGTATTTTCCGTTCAAAACATTAATGGCAAAAAGATTTTTCATAAAGAAATTTTTTGTTAGAAACTATAATAGCAAACTAAAATAAAAAAATTGTTCTTGATTAAAACAGACATTTAAAATAACCTAAAAATTAACAAATTTAATATAATGATAAAACACAATAATATTAAATAGCAGGAAAAAGAATCACTCAAAAATCTATTTTTATAGTAAAGTTATTCACCAACTAGTGATTCACACAAATTTAAAAAATTCAAATTTAAGCTATTCAAATTTGAAAATTAATGGCACTAACAGAAAGTCTATAATTTTTGTGACCTAACAGCAAAAAGAATCACTGGAAAACTACCAAAAAATAAAGGAAAAAAATAAGAAAACAAAAAACAGAAGAACAAAATGTCACCTACTGAGCCACCACGACGTGAATACGACTAGAAACCCAGCTAGTTGGGCCAGGATTCGGGCCCGCAGAAGGCCTAGCAGGCCCACACGAATAGCAGTGTGAGATTAGGCCCATAGGCCTGCAGTTCAGAGGAGTTCGAGAGAGATGGTGGGGCAATGCTTATAAACAGGTGCGGCCGCTCCTCAGCTAGCGAGGCGGGACTAAACACCGCACCGCACCGCGGCTTTGGCAGACGCAGGCCATTGGTCCTAGTTGGTGCCACGAACCGGGATGAATGCCCACCTTTGGTCCCGGTTCGTGGCATGCCACCTCTTGAGCATGCGTTTGTTTTACCTTGAAGAGGAAAGGGGGATGCAGCAATGTAGCATAAGTATTTCCCTTAGTTTTTGAGAACCAAGGTATCAATCCAGTAGGAGACAATGCACAAGTCACCTAGTACCTGCACAAACAATCAAGAACTTTGTAACCAACGCGATAAAGGGGTTGTCAATCCCTTCACGGTCACTCGCAAAAGTGAGATCTAATAAAGGTAGTAAAATAAATATATTTGGTATTTTTTGTATAGATTGGAAAGTAAAGATTGCAAAATAGTAAACGAGGTGCGATGTAAATAAAAGAGATGCAATATAATAAGAAAGAGATCCGGGGGCCATAGGTTTCACTAGTGGCTTCTCTCAAGAGAGCATATATTATGGTGGGTGAACAAATTACTATCGAGCAATTGATAGAAAAGTGCATAATTATGAAGATATCTAGGGCAATGATCATGAATATAGGCATCACGTCTGTGTCAAGTAGATCGAAACGATTCTGCATCTACTACTATTACTACACACATCGACCGCTATGCAGCATGCATCTAGAGTATTAAGTTCATAAGAATAGAGTAACGCATTAAGCAAGATGACATGATGTAGAGGGATAAACTCAAGCAATATGATATAAACCCCATCTTTTTATCCTCGATGGCAGCAATACAATACGTGCCTTTCTGCCCCTACTGTCACCGGGAAAGGACACCACAAGATTGATCCCAAAGCTAGGCACTTCTCCCATTGCAAGAAAGATCAATCTAGTAGGCCAAAGCAAACCGATAATTCGAAGAGACTTGCAAAGATATCAAATCATGCATATAAGAATTCAGAGTAGAACCAAATAATATTCATAGATAATCTTGTTCATAAACCCACAATTCATCGGATCTCGGCAAACACACCACAAAAGAATATTACATCGAATAGATCTGCAAGAACATCGAGGAGAACTTTGTATTGAGAATCGAAGAGAGAGAAGAAGCCATCTAGCTAATAACTATGAACCCAAAGGTCTGTGGTAAACTACTCATGCTTCATCGGAGAGGCAATGGCACTACTAGGAAAAGGGCTATAGATGATATGGCCACTAATGGCGCACCGAACATGTGGTGCGCCATTAGTATATACTAATGGCGCACCATGTGTAGGTGCGCCATTAGTGTCCAAATACTAATGGTGCACCACATCCGCGGTGCGCCATTAGTAACAAATTTGTTTTTCTTTTTTTTTCAAAACTAGTAATGGCGCACCAGTGGATAGTGCTCCATTACTAGTTAAACTAGTAACGGCGCACCACATCCACAGTGCGCCACTAGTAATTTTTTTCAATTTTTTTCAATTTTCTTTTATTTTTTCAAAACTAGTAATGGCGCACCAGTGGACAGTGCGCCATTACTAGTTAAAACTAGTAATGGTGCACTGTCAACTGGTGCGCCATTACTAAGTTTTTTTCAAAAAAAATTCAGAATTTGTTTAATTTTTTTTAAAACTAGTAATGGCGCACCGTGGGTGTGGTGCGCCATTACCCCGTTAAACATTTTCAAAATCCCCAAAAACCTAACAGAAAAAAAGTTACGGGGCTTTTAAGATCCGGAGGCAAAAAAATCAAAAAAAATTGAACTTACTAGTGGCGCGCCGTATGCTAGGTGCGCCACAAGTAACAGAAAAAAAATTGGTTTGGAAATTTTTTTTAATTATTTTTCAAAATATGATACGTAATATGACCGGGAAGTTTGAAATATTTTTTCAAAATTTCATCATACTCATGAAATAAGTCCTAGACATCAGCAAGGTTTAATAGGATTGATATGATAGATATATCAACAAGTGCCTGTGAAGTGAGGTGGTGCTGGGGTTGGATAGAACTACGAAGTTAAGCATGCTCGGGATAGAGTAGTGTGAGGATGGGTGACATTCCGGGAAGTTTGACCACAGAGTGTGATTTGACCTGAGATTAAGCATATTGACCCGAGATTAAGCCATAGTGACCCGAGATTAAGAAAAAAAATAAAAAAACTGAATTTTTTTTGAAATAAATTTGAAAAAAAAATAAAAAAAATTTGAAAAAATTGCTACTAATGGCGCACTCCTGCGTGGTGCGCCATTAGTATACCAGATACTAATGGCGCACCGTGGGCTATACTAATGGCGCACCTGTGGTGCGCGATTAGTATACCAGATACTAATGGCGCACCGATGGTGCGCCATTAGTAAAAAAATCTAATGGCGTGGTGCTAGTGGCGCACCTGTAGTGCGCCATTAGTAGCGAAAACAGGTGCGCCACTAGAAGGCCTTTTTCTAGTAGTGTGGTGTTGATGTAGAAGCCCTCTTTGATCGATTCCCCCTCCAGTAGATCACCGGAAAAGGCCCCAAGATGGGATCTCACGGGTACAGAAGGTTGCGGCGATGGAGAAGTGGTTTCGTGGCTCTCTGCGTTGTTTCTAGGGTATAAGAGTATATATAGGCGGAAGAAGTACATCGGTGGAGCTACGAGGGGCCCACGAGGGTGGGGGGCGCACCTACCCCCCTAGGCGCGCCCTCCTGCCTCGTGGCATTCCAGACTTCAACTCCAAGTCTTCTGGTTTGTTTTTGGTCCAAGAAAGATCATCACAAAAGTTTCATTCCGTTTGGATTCCGTTTGGTATTCCTTTTCTGCAAAACTCTAAAATAGGCAAAAAAAAGAGAAACTGGCACTAGGCCTCCAGTTATTAAGTTAGTCCCAAAAATAATATAAAAGAGCATATTAAAGCCCATTAAACATCCAAAACAGATAATATAATAGCATGGAACAATCAAAAATTATAGATACGTTGGAGACGTATCAAGCATCCCCAAGCTTAATTCCTAATCGTCCTCGAGTAGGTAAATGCTAAAAACGGAATTTTTGACGTATCAATGTAATTTTATTTGTTGTGGCATGAATGTTCAGATCCAAAGGATTCAAAACAAAAGTTTAATATTGACATAAAAATAATAATACTTCAAGCATACTAACAAAGTAATCATGTATTCTCAAAATAACATGGCCAAAGAAAGCTGTCCCTACAAAATCATATAGTCTGGCTATGCTCTATCTTCATCACACAAAAAATTTAAATCATGCACAACCCCGATGACAAGCCAAGCAATTGTTTCATACTTTTGATGTTCTCAAACTTTTTCAATCTTCACGCAATACATGAGCGTGAGACATGTACATAACACTATAGGTGGAATAGAATGGTGGTTGTGGAGAAGACAAAAAAAGACAAGATAGTATCACATCAACTAGGCGTATCAACGGGCTATGGAGATGCCTATCAATAGATATCAATGTGAGTGAGTAGGGATTCCCATGCAACAGATGCACTAGAGCTATAAATGTATGAAAGCTCAAAAAGAAACTAGGTGGGTGTGCATCCAACTCGCTTGCTCACGAAGACATAGGGCATTTTGAGGAAGCCCATCATTGGAATATACAAGCCAAGTTCTATAATGAAAAATTCCCACTAGTATATGAAAGTGACAAAATTGGAGACTCTCTATCATGAAGATCATGGTGCTACTTTGAAGAACAAGTGTGGTAAAAGGATAGTAGCATTGTCCCTTCTCTCTTTTTCTCTCATATTTTTATTTGGGCATTTTCTCTTTTTTTATGACCTCTTTTTTCGTCCGGAGTATCATCCCGACTTGTGGGGGAATCATAGTCTCCATCATCCTTTCCTCACTAGGACAATGCTCTAATAATGATGATGATCACACTTTTATTTACTTACAACTCAAGAATTACAACTCTATACTTAGAAAAAAAATGACTCTATGTCAATGCCTCTGGCGGTGTACCGGGATGTGCAATGATTCAAGAGTGACATGTATGAAAAATTATGAACGGTGGCTTTGCCACAAATACTATGTCAACTACATGATCATGCAAGGCAATATGGCAATGATGGAGCATGTCATAATAAACGGAATGGCGGAAAGTTGCATGGCAATATATCTCGGAATGGCTACGGAAATGCCATAATAGGTAGGTATGGTGGCTGTTTTGAGGAAGGTAAATGGTGGGTTTATGGTACGGGCGAAAGTTGCGTGGTACTAGAGAGGCTATCAATTTTGGAAGGGTGAGAGCGCGTATAATCCATGGACTCAACATTAGTCATAAAGAACTCACATACTTATGGCAAAAATCTATTAGTTATCAAAACAAAGTACTACGCGCACGCTCCTAGGGGGGATATATTGGTAGGAAAAGACCATCACTCATCCCCGACCTCCACTCATAAGGAAGACAATCAATAAATAAATCATGGTCTGACTTCATCACATAATGGTTCACCATACGTGCATGCTATGGGAATCACAAACTATAACACAACTATCTCTCAAATTCACAAATACTCAACTAGCATGACTCTAATATCACCATCTTCATATCTCAAAACAATCATAAATAATCAAACGTCTAATAGTATTCAACGCACTTTATGAAAGCTTTTATTATACCCATCTTGGATGCCCATCATATTAGGACTAATTTTGTAGCCAAAGCAAATTACCATGCTATTCAAAAAGAATCTCAAACTAATATAAGTGAAGCATGAGGGATCAATAATTTCTATAAAATAAAACCACCACCGTGCTGTAAAAAGATATAAGTGAGGCACTAGAGCAAAATTATCTAGCTTAAAAGATATAAATGAAGCACGTAGAGTATTCTAATAAATTCGGATTCACGCGTGTCTCTTCGAAAAGGTGTATACAACAAGGATGATTGTGGTAAACTAAAAAGCAAAGACTCAAATCATACAAGACGCTCCAAGCGAAACACATATCATGTGGTGAATAAAAATATAGCCTTAAGTAAAGTTACCGATAGACGAAGACGAATAAGGGGATGCCTTCTGGGGCATCCCCAAGCTTAGGCTTTCAGTTGTCCTTGAATTTTACCCTGGGGTGCCTTGGGCATCCCCAGGCTTAGGCTTGATACGTCTCCAACGTATCTATAATTTCTGATTGTTCCATGCTATTATAATCTGTTTTGGATGTAAATGGGCTTTATTTTACACTTTTATATTATTTTTGGGACTAACCTATTAACCCAAGGCCTAGTGCAAATTGTTGTTTTTTCCTATTTTAGTGTTTCGCAAAAAAGGAATATCAAATGGAATCCAAATGGAATGAAATCTTCGGGAACGTAATTTTTGGAACAAACGTGATCTAGAGGACTTGGAGTGCACGTCAAGAAAAAAAAAGAGGAGTTCATGAGGCAGGGGGCACGCCCTCCCCCCTCGTGGCTCAACCGACCTACTTCTTCCTCCTATATATACTCATATACCCAGAAAACATCCAGGAGCACCACGAAACCCTATTTCCACCGCCGCAACCTTCTGTACCCAAGAGATCCCATCTTGGGGCATTTTCCGGAGCTCCGCCGGAGGGGGCATCGATCACGGAGGGCCTCTACATCAACTCCATGGCCCCTCCGATGATGTGTGAGTAGTTTACTTCAGACCTTCGGGTCCATAGTTATTAGCTAGATGTGTTCTTCTCTCTCTTTGAATCTCAATGCAAAGTTCTCCTTGATCTTCTTGGAGATCTATTCGATGTAACTCTTTTTACGGTGTGTTTGTTGAGATCCGATGAATTGTGGATTTATGATAAAGTCTATCTATGAACAATATTTGATTCTTCTCTGAAATCTTTTATGCATGATTGGTTATCTTTGCATGTCTCTTTGAATTATCAGCTTAGTTTTGCCTACTAGATTGATCTTTCTTGCAGTAGGATAAGTGCTTAGCTTTGGGTTCAATCTTGCGGTGCTCGATCCCAGTGACAGAAGTGAAACGACACGTATTGTATTGTTGCCATCGAGGATAAAAAGATGGGGTTTATATCATATTGCTTGAGTTTATCCCTCTAGATCATGTCATCTTACCTAATGCGTTACTCTGTTCTTATGAACTTAATACTCTAGATGCATGCTGGATAGAGGTCGATGTGTGGAGTAATAGTAGTAGATGCAGGAAGGAGTCAGTGTACTTGTCACGAACGTGATGCCTATATACATGATCATGCCTAGATATTATCATAATTATTCGCTTTTCTATCAATTGTTCGACAGTAATTTGTTCACCCATCATAATACTTATGCTATCTTGAGAGAAGCCACTAGTGAAACCTATGGCCCCCGGGTCTATCTTTTATCATATAAGTTTCCAATCTATTTTATTTTGCAATCTTTACTTTCAATCTTTATCATAAAAATACCAAAAATATTATCTTATCATCTCTATCAGATCTCACTCTCGTGGTGACCGTGAAGGGATTGACAACCCCTTTATCGCGTTGGTTGCGAGGTTCTTATTTGTTTGTGTAGGTACGAGGGACTTGTGTGTGGCCTCCTACTAGATTGATACCTTGGTTCTCAAAAACTAAGGGAAATACTTATGCTACTTTACTGCATCACCCTTTCCTCTTCAAGGGAAAACCAACGCAGTGCTCAAGAGGTAGCAAGAAGGATTTCTGGCACCGTTGCCGGGGAGTCTACGCACAAGTCAAGACATACCAAGTACCCATCACAAACTCTTATCCATCGCATTACATTATTTACCATTTGCCTCTCATTTTCCTCTCCCCCACTTCACCCTTGACATTTTATTTGCCCTCTTTTTCCGTTCACTTTTTCTTTCACTTGCTTCGTCGTTATGGGTAGTCCTTTATCTACTCATTTGTCTCCCGAGAATGAGGTCCTTAATTTTAAACAAAGGGAGGGAGAAAATCTAAAAGATGCTTGGTACAAAATTTGCAACGCACAAAATAGATCTACTAGGAAGCAATCTACTTTCGTTCTTCTTCACAATTTTTATGTAGGCATCATTCCTTGGAATAGATATATTCTTGATACCATTACCGGAGGAAATTTCTTGGGTAGCCACACTTTTGATTCTTATAATGCTATGATAGATTTGTTTGCACACCACCTCTCTTGGTTAATGGAACTATGTTAACTTTGGAACATGTTATGCAAAGGCTCGATAATATCGAAAATAAAGTTGCCACTTTGGAATTGATTGAGAATTTGGATAAAAAGATCCACACCAAATTACCCAATATGGATCTAAGGTAGGAGTTACTCTGAAATTTTTTAAAGAAAAAGAACCTGTAGTTAATGAAAGAATAGACCAAGATTCCACTAGAATTGATAAGCTTGAGGGTATTATTACCAACTTGGGGTCCGCTTTTTCTGCCATAAGAAATACTTACAATCCTCCTACCAAAATTGCCAAACTACTGTACATTCCTAAAAATAAGGGTGAAACTTCTAGTAAGGAAAATGCGGATCTCAAATCCATAAGTGTTCACCCCAACATTCTCGCTATTATTAAGGAACCTTTTTCTACAAATGATTTTCTTGATTTCTTGCCTAAAAGGTTAATCATTAATAGAAACAAGGAAACTCCTAAGGGTTATAAGTGTTCTATTGAAGAATTTCCTATCAAAGATGATAATACCTACATCCATCCTTGCTTTTATGCCTAGCTATGGGCGTTAAACGATAGCGCTTGTTGGGAGGCAACCCAATTTTATTTTTGTTCTTTGATTTTTGGTTCTGATTAGTAACAAATAATTCATATAGCCTCTGTTTAGATGTGGTTTTATGTTGTTAATTAGTGTTTGGGCCAAGTAGAACCTTTGGGAAGACTTGGGGAAAGTCTTTGCGATCTTGCTGTAAAAAACAGATACTTTAGCGCTCACGAGATTTGCTGCCATTTTTTACTGGAGAGTGCTATTTAGTTAATTATTTTTTAATATGATTAACAGATAAATTCCTCAAGTCCAGAAATTTATTTTAGAATTTTTGGTGTTCCAGAAGTATTCGAAACATACAGATTATTACAGACTGTTCTGTTTTTGACGGATTCTGATTTTTGTGTGTTGTTTACTTATTTTGATGAATCTATGGCTAGTAATAGAGTTTATGAACCATAGAAAAGTTTTAATACAGTAGGTTTAACACCCATATAAATAAAGAATGAGTTCATTACAGTACCTTGAAGTGGTGGTTTGTTTTTTCTTTTACTAACGGAGCTCACGAGATTTTCTTTTAAGTTTTGTGTTGTGAAGTTTTCAAGTTTTGGGTAAAGATTTGATGGATTATGGAACAAGGAGAGGCAAGAACCTAAGCTTGGGGATCCCTAAGGCACCCCAAGGTAAAATCCAAGGACAGCCAAAATCCTAAGCTTAGGGATGCCCCGGAAGGCATATCCTCTTTCGTCTTCGTCCATCGGTAACTTTACTTGGAGCTATATTTTTATTCACCACATGATATGTGTTTTGCTTGGAGCGTCTTGTATGATTTGAGTCTTTTATTTTTAGTTTACCACAATCATCCTTGTTGTACACACCTTTTGGGAGAGACACACATGAATCGGAATTTATTAGAATACTCTATGTGCTTCACTTATACCTTTTGAGCTAGATAATTTTGCTCTAGTGCTCCGCTTATATCTTTTAGAGCATGGTGGTGGTTTTATTTTATAGAAATTATTGATCTCTCATGCTTCACTTATATTATTTTGAGAGTCCCTTAGAACAGCATGGTAATTTGCTTTGTTTATGAATTTAGTCCTAATATGATCGGCATCCAAGATCGGTATAATAAAACCTTTCATAAAAAGTGCATGGAGTACTAGGAGAAGTTTGATACTTGATAATTGTTTTGAGATATAAAGGTGGTAATATTAGAGTGTGCTAGAGTAATGCTTGAAGTATTATTATTTTTATGTCATTATGGGACTTTTGTCTTGAATCTTTCGGATCTGAATATTCATGCCACAATAAAGAAGAATTAGATTGAGAATTATGTTAGGTAGCATTCCACATCAAAAATTCTGTTTTTATCATTTACCTACTCGAGCACGAGTAGGAATTAAGCTTGGGGATGCTTGATACGTCTCCAACGTATCTATAATTTTTGATTGTTCCATGCTATTTTATTATATGTTTTGGATGTTAATGGGCTTTATTTTACACCTTTACATTATTTTTGGGACTAACCTATTAACCCAAGGCCCAGTGCAAATTGCTGTTTTTTTGCCTATTAAAGTGTTTCGCAGAAAAGGAATATCAAACGGAATCCAAACGGAATGAAACCTTCGGGAACGTGATTTTTGGAACAAACGTGATCCAAAGGACTTGGAGTGGACGTCAAGAAGCAAACAGGGAGTCCACAAGGCAGGGGGCGCGCCTACCCCCTGGGCCCCTCGTGGCTCAACCAACCTACTTCTTCCTCCTATATATACTCATATACCCTGAAAACATCCAGGAGCACCATGAAACATATAGGCGGAAGAAGTACGTCGGTGGAGCTATGAGGGGCCCACGAGGGTGGGGGACGCGCCTACCCCACTGGGCGCGCCCTCCTGCCTCGTGGTCGCCTAGTGGCGTTCCAGACTTCAACTCCAAGTCTTCTGGTTTGCTTTTGGTCCAAGAAAGATCATCGCGAAGGTTTCATTCCGTTTGGTATTCCTTTTCTGCGTAACTCTAAAATAGGCAAAAAAATAGAAGCTGGCACTAGGCCTCCGGTTAATAGGTTAGTCTCAAAAATAATATAAAAGAGCATATTAAAGCCTATTAAACATCCAAAATAGATAATATAATAGCATGGAACAATCAAAAATTATAGATACGTTGGAGACGTATCATGGCACCAACTGGGACAAATGCCCAACTTTGGTCCGGGTTGGTGGCACAAACCGGGAACAAAGGTGGGCATTGGTCCCGGTTGGTGCCACGAACAGGGACCAAAGCCTTTGCTATATAAGCCAACACTTACCGTTTTTCACATTTCATCGCCAGTTGCCGCCCGATGACGCCGAGGTCATCGACGCCGCCAGGCTGTCCCGCCCCCGTCCTCTGTCTCCGTCGTCGCCGTCGCCCCTACCCCAAGCTCGCCGCACCCTGCTCCGACCTCGCAGCCGTCGCCGAGCCCTGCCCCTACCTCGCCACCGCTCCCCACAAACTATTAGCCACACCTCACCATTGCCCCTACTCTCCTCCGTCCCCCTCGTGCCCCAACGCCGCCCGATGTCGCCCGCACTCCGGCCACGCCCCTGTTTTTTTATTTTCTTTCCTTTGTTCAAGTTGAATTGTGTAATGGAGAATTTTATGTAGGTATGTTCATATGCAAAATTTAGAATTTTTTATGTTCATAGATTTTTTTTGGTGATATTATTGTAGAATATGCAAATGTTTGTATGTTCATATGTGAAGAATATGTCAATCTTTTTATAGTAGATGATGATGATGATATGATGGTATAAGATGATATATGAACATCACCGGATGTTATCCCCGAACATTACGGGATGAGGGGGCGATATACCGGATGTTATCCCCTTTTACCTATATATATCGTGTAGTGCCGTGTTAGAACACCCCTAACTCTCTCGAGAATTCAACATATATTCAACATGATTTCGCAAAAAAAACATATATTCAACATGAGGGGGGTCGATATACCCCCTCCCCGATAACTTCAACATGAGGGGGGTCGATATACCCCTCCCCGATAACATTTTTTCCATGTATGTATTTCGTCGTTGTCGATATATACCCCCTCCCCGATAACTTCGACATGAGGGGGTCGATATACCCCTCCGCGATAACATTTTTTTCCATGTATGTATGTCATCGTTATCGATATATACCCCCTCCCCAATAACTTCTACATGAGGGGGAGGGGTCGATATACCCCCTCCCTTATAACTTCGACATGAGGGGGGTCGAGATTTATAAGAGATTTTTCAAGAATTCCCCCATTATGGATGTGCACAAGTTGATCCATTTTTTCTGATGTCATCTACGTAACATTCTCTATGTCACCTTGTCTTGTGTCAAAGTATTGAAGAAATCCATGGCTTCATCATTAGCCGGAAATAATCGGCGCATGATGGTACGAAGCACTCCAAAGTTATTCTGGAACGGAGTCCCGGATAGGATAATCCGCTTTTTGCTACGAAGTTCGGCAAAGACCTTCCAAATAGCGATATTCGGAAGGCTCTTGCTGAACTTCATAACAAAAAGCGAATTATCCTATCTGGGACTCCGTTCCAAAATAACTTTGGAGAGCTTCGTACCATCATGTGCCTGTTACTTTTTCCTAATGATGAAGCCATGGTTTTCTTGAATCCTTTGACACTAGACAACGTGGCATATAGAAGGGTAGATGAGATCAGGAAAAAAAGGAACCATTTTCTACACATCCAGAATGGCGCCATTTTGTTAAATCCTACAAGCATCGAGGCCGCCCCAAACCCTAGAAGCGTTATCGAGGTCACCCCAAACCATAGAAGCGTCAAGCTAGCTAGGTCTACATTTGCCACTAATATGTCCATCTGTCATGTTCGTATATTAATTGCCATGTTGTAATATATGCAGAAACTATGGATCAACAAAGAGACTTGGAAAAAGAACAGTTGTTGGGGGGTACAATCTTCGACGGAGGTGATGTCATGTTGTATCTCAGTGACACCGATGGTCTGGAAGGAGAGGGTGAAACAGGCTCCGGTGATCGAACAATGGAGAAGGACATGATCATGATGGCTCCGGTGACCGAATGCCAGTGGAAGAAGGCCACCGTGATGACGGCTCAGGTGACGGAACGGAGCAGGGAGCGGTTGCAAAGTCCGGTGAGGTATATATATTAATTAAGCCTATGCTGACTAGCTAATTGATGCATTAATTGTTTTGGTATGTACAGATATTAACTCTCTTCTTTCTTCTTTTCTAGCCCTATGGATCAAGCCAAACTTCGGTAACGAGACGAGGCCCAAAGAAAAGGTTGCGCCAGGATGAAAGGTTCACGATCATAGCAATCGCGGGCGATGGCCAACTGACTGAAACCAGCCGGACCAAGGAAGCATTTTCTGCTCAGTGCGGGGTTCTTGTTAGGGACATGATCCCGATCAGCATCCACTAATGGAATAAGCCTAAGAACGAAGACCCTCAAGTGTCTTATATCAAGGATAGATAGAAAGATGATCTTTCGACCACGCCGAAGGCAAATTTCACCCTACCGTCAGAGGATGATCCAGAGAAGCCAGTTATAGAGCCATTGGTCAAGGATCATGCTCTTAAGAAGATTGCAGATCTATCCAGGAGGTGGAAGAATGAGTTGAAATCAACGTTTGTCGACAAAGGGAAGACTCCAGAATTCACCGGCCGATTTGAGAAGATAAGAGATCAGTGGCCCACATTTGTGGCCTACAAGACATCGGAGAAGAGTAAGAAGATGTCAGCGACAAACAAGATAAATGCTGCAAAGAAGGAGCATCACCATCACAGGGGGTCAGGTGGCTACCTCAAAGCCTAGGCGTTCTGGGACAAGGCTGAGTATGACCTTCTTGCTAAAGGGGTCGAACCAGAGACATTCCACTGGCCAGACCATTCAAGGACTTGGTTTTTTAGGGTTGGGGGAACCTTGGTCCCTGAAACAGGGAAGTGCGTTTGGACGAACGAGAAACTGGAAATACCCGTCAAGAAGCTTCAGAAGTATATCGCCGCAGCGCAGCAAGGGATGTTCGTTCCCGACAAAGAGAACGACAAGCTCACACAGGCCCTCGGGACTCCTGAGCACCCTAGACGAACATGAGGCACGACAGGCTCCATGATACGTCCATTTTGCATCATCCTTTTATATCGATATTTATTGCATTATCGGCTGTTATTTCACATTATGTCACAATACTTATGGCTATTCTCTCTTATTTTACAAGGTTTACATAAGGAGGGAGAATGCCGGCAGCTAGAATTCTAGGCTAGAAAAGGAGCAAATATTAGAGACCTATTCTGCACAACTCCAAAAGTCCTGAAACTCCATGGAATACCTTATAATAAATAATGAAAAATCCTCGCCAAAGATGAAGACCAGGGGGGCCACACCCTTTCCACGAGGGTGGGGGCGCCCCCCCCCCCCCCCGTAGGGCGCGCCCCCTACCTCGTGGGCCCCTGGTGGCTCTCCGATGACCATCTTCTCCTCTATGAAGTCTTTCGTCGAGAAAAAAATAAGAAGCAACCTTTTGGGACGAAACTCCGCCACCACGAGGCGGAACCTTGGCAGAACCAATCTAGGGCTCCGGCAAAGCTGTTCTGTCGAGGAAACTTCCCTCCCGGAGGGGCAAATCATTGCCATCATCATCAGCAAAGCTCCTCTCATCGGGAGAGGGAAATCTCGATCAACATCTTCATCAGCACCATCTCATCTCAAAGCCCTAGTTCATCTCTTGTATCCAGTTCTTGTCTCCAAGTCCGGGATTGGTGCTAGTAGGTTGCTAGTAGTGTTAATTACTCCTTGTAGTTGATGCTAGTTGGTTTAATTGGTGGAAGATCATATGTTCAGATCCTTTATGCATATTATTACCCCTCTGATTATGAACATGAATATGCTTTGGGAGTAGTTACATTTGTTCCTGAGGACAAGGGAGAAGTCTTGCTATTAGTAGTCATGTGAATTTGGTATTCGTTCGATATTTTGATGAGATGTATGTTGTCTAGCCTCTAGTGGTGTTATGTGAACGTCGACTACATAAGACTTCATCATTATTTGGGCCTAGAGGAAGGCATTGGGAAGTAATAAGTAGATGATGGGTTGCTAGAGTGACAGAAGCTTAAACCCTAGTTTATGCATTGCTTCGTAAGGGGCTGATTTGGATCCATACGTTTCATGCTATGGTTTGGTTTACCTTAATACTTTTGTTGTAGTGGCGGATGCTTGCAATAGAGGTTAATCATAAGTGGGATGTTTGTTCAAGTAAGAATATCACCCAACCACTGGTCCACCCACATGTCAAATTATCAAAGTACCGAACGCGAATCATATGAACGTGATGAAAACTAGCTTGACGATATTCCCATCTGTCCTCGGGAGCACTTTTCCTTATATAAGAGTTTGTCCAGGCTTGTCCTTTGCTACAAAAAGGATTGGGCCACCTTGCTGCACTTTATTTACTTTTGTTACTTGTTTCTTGTTATGAATTATCTTATCACAAAACTATTTGTTACCACTTATTTCAGTACTTGTAGAGAATACCTTGCTGAAAACCGCTTATCATTTCCTTCTGCTCCTCGTTGGGTTCGACACTCTTACTTATAGAAAGGACTACGATAGATCCCCTATACTTGTGGGTCATCAAGACTCTTTTCTGGCGCCGTTGCCGGGGAGTGAAGCGCCTTTGGTATGTGGAATTTGGTAAGGAAAAATTTATATAGTGTGCTGAAATTTACTGTCACTTGTTACTATCGAAAGTAATCCTCTGAGGGGCTTGTTCGGGGTATCTTCACCCCGACCAGTAGAGGAAAGATTTGCTCCTCAACCTACTGAACCTATTGAAAATGAAATTCCTTATGAGTATCCTTCGGGTATGATAGAAAAACTGCTAGCTAACCCTTTTACAGGAGATGGAACAAAGCATCCTGATGAACACCTAATATATGTGGATGATGTTTGTAGATTATTTAAGCTTGCAGGTATACCCGATAATGTTCCTAAGAAGAAGGTCTTCCCTTTATCTTTGAAGGGAGATGCATTGATATGGTATAGGATATGTGATGATACGAGATCATGGGACTATAGAAGATTGAAATTGGAATTTCATCAAAAGTATTACCCTATGCATCTTGTTCATCGTGATCGCAATTATATATATAATTTTTGGCCTCGCGAAGGAGAAAGCATCGCTCAAGCTTGGGGGAGGCTTAAAACAATGTTATATTCATGCCCCAATCATGAGCTCCCAAGAGAAACAATTCTTCAAAAAATTTATGCTCGGCTTCCTGAAAATAATCGCACCATGCTCGATACTTCTTGTGATGGCTCTTTTATGATGAAGACTATTGGATTTAGATGGGATTTATTGGATAGAATTAAACGCAACTCTGAAGATTGGGATCTCGACAAAGGTAAGGAGTCAGGTATGACACCTAAGTTTGATTGTGTTAAATCTTTTATGGATACCGATATTTTCCGTAAGTTTAGCACTAAATATGGACTTGATTCTGAGATAGTAGCTTCTTTCTGTGAATCTTTTGCTACTTATGTTGATCTCCCTAAGGAGAAGTGGTTTAAATATCATCCTCCCATAGAAGTAAAAGTAGATGCACCTATTAAAGTTGAAGAAAATACTGTCACTTATGGATCTTCTTTTGATGATTGCTTGAGCAATCTTGATCGAGTTTTGCAGAGATGTGAAGAAACTAATCTTGTCTTGAATTGGGAAAAGTGTCACTTTATGGTTAATGAAGGTATTGTCTTGGGGCATAAAGTTTCTGAAAAAGGTATTGAAGTTGATAGAGCCAAGGTTGATGCTATTGAAAAGATGTCATGTCCCAAGTACAGCCAGAGGCGGGAAGCAATACAGATCAGGTCTATCTCTCAAGCCTGTAGAGAAGTTATCATACGAAATGACCGAGGAGGAAAACGTGAAGATCTTTGAAGCCCAAGTGAAGGGATTCTTTGAAATACGAAGAGCTATGAAACATACACCTCCGGAGGAGAAGATAGATCCGGTGAAACTGAAGCGCACTATCAATGCCCTGAAGCGACCATCACCGTCTCCGCCTGATGACAACCATGTCCGCTGTCTTAAAAAGACAAATGGAGATGTGCGGCGGTCAGGAACTACTTCAAGTGATAAAAGGTTAGCAGATCGAAGAAGTGGGAAAAAATTCCCTTGCTTAGAGAATAGAAGAACCAATCGTGCCCCCCGCTCAAGGTGTCTAGTGACATTGTCGCAAATCTGCCGGGGATGTTGCCTGGTACCAATCCTGGTGATTACCTGCCTGACGATGCACAGTTTGATACAATGGAGGTGGACGAATTCAAATACCAGTGCGGGAAGCCTCTGTCAAAGATGGAAGTCCTCTCACAATGATGATGCGAAGATTCCATCAATGGTACATGAAAATCTGCAGGGAGTCTGGGAAGGATGCTTTGTCGATGAGAATTAAAGAGGACCACGACTTCACTGTACAAGAACTGTTAACTGTTGATTTTGACGAATTTTTCCAGTTCTACATTCTAAAGGCCCTCGACAAATCACTGGTGGCTTGCTATTGTCTATAAGTACTACTTTCCGTAATTAAGTCTCTATATATATATAGCCAAGCTCTTTCGTTGCATGTATATATAATTATCCTCACTATATTATGCAGATTGAAGATCGTTGAATGCAGAAAAGCACAAATCTATGACATCGGGTTCATTAACCCAAATATCATACATGAATGGACGGTTAAAAACAGAGTCGCGGATACCGAGGACAACTTGCTGCAATCGTTGCTCAAAAATCAAAGCAAAGATAAAATACTCTTACCTTACAACTTCAAGTGAGTGTTACTATCTTGTGCACATTCGGTTTCCCTGATTACTCGAGGTTATAGTAATGTAACTGACTAGTTATGCATGTGTGTGCAGCTACCACTTTATTCTCCTAGAGTTAAGCTTGAGCAGGGACTAGTATAACTGTCTTAGACTCGAGACGAAAAGATCCCGAGGACTATGCAGACATGACTGAGATGCTCCAAAAGTAAGTTAAATCGATCATTATCGCACCATATCGGCAACTTTGTTCATTTCCAGATATCAGTAATTATTCTCTTTGTCTGGCCCGGTTTGGAAAGAGTTCACCACAATTTCTCCGGGACTGCCGACCGAGCTGAAATTTAAACACCCGAATGTAAGTACTACTACCTAGTTCCGCGCATCTCCCATTGATTCTAACTAGTTTCATCAATACCATTTACCATGCTTGCTTATTACTTTGATTGACCTCTATTTCTCGTAAAGTGCTCGTGGCAGGAAGTCGGGACTGATTTCTGTGGATACTATGTTTGTGAGTTCATCTACAATGAGACGACCAAGAATAAGCGAGGCTACTCTGGAAAAAAATGAAGTGCGTAAGAAAAATTATTCACAATTTTATTTTATTACCATCATTTGTGTTGAGTTTCATTCATACACATGTATTGACCCTCTTCTTCGATTTAGATCTGGCAGATGCGGGATGATCTCCTACCACAAGATCGCATAATAGCAATTCAAGAGGAAATCGCGGGATTCTTTCTTGACCACGTCATCAATAAATCCGGAGAATACCATGTGTAACTTGACTTTAGATGTTAGGGATTGTAAGAGATCTTATATTGTATATATGTAGCTAGTAGCGTCGGATAGATATAAGAAAACTTGTTGTTCGATCAATCTCTCGGAGAAGGAGGAAGTCAATCACTTCTATCTGTATATGTTCATGATGATCTTGTGTATTTAACAGTTTCCTTCATTTGCTTAGTAGCTAGCGTGTCGCGAGTTCTCTCTATACGTAGAGCACGTAGCGTCGACCAATCACGGAGATAAGAGAGGTCACTTCTCTCTATTAGCTAGCTAACACAATATATGAAACCCCCAAATTAACCCTACAAAACCCCTGAACCCCCCTCCCCCCCCTTAAAAAAACCAAAACACCCAGCCCCTGAACTGCTGACGCGTGGATGCTTTTTGGTCCCAGTTGGTAACACCAACCGGGACTAAAGGCCCTCCTGCCTGGGCAAGTGTTGGAAATATGCCCTAGAGGCAATAATAAAATTGTTATTATTATATTTCTTTGTTCATGATAATTGTCTATTGTTCATGCTATAATTGTGTTATCCGGAAATCGTAATACATGTGTGAATACATAGACCACAACACG
Organism: Triticum aestivum; assembly: GCF_018294505.1. Lineage (NCBI taxonomy): Eukaryota > Viridiplantae > Streptophyta > Magnoliopsida > Poales > Poaceae > Triticum > Triticum aestivum. The sequence continues at coordinate 517,258,026 of NC_057806.1, read as the reverse complement.
TCCCTACTGAGCCTCTAGTTGACTAGCTCGTTGATCAAAAGATAGTCATGGTTTCCTGACTATGGACATTGGATGTCATTGATAACGATGTCACATCATTAGGAGAATGATGTGATGGACAAGACCCAATCCTAAGCATAGCTCAAGGATCGTGTAGTTCGTTTGCTATAGCTTTTCCGAATGTCAAGTATCATTTCCTCAGACCATGAGATTGTGCAACTCCCGGATACCGTAGTAGTGCTTTGGGTGTGCCAAACGTCACAACGTAACTGGGTGACTATAAAGGTACACTACAGGTATCTCCGAAAGTGTATGTTGGTTTGGCACAAATCGAGACTGGGATTTGTCACTCCGTATGACGGAGAGGTATCTCTGGGCCCACTCGGTAATGCATCATCATAATGATCTCAATGTGACCAAGTGGTTGATCATGGGATCATGCATTACGGTACGAGTAAATGACTTGCCGGTAACACTAGTAGAAAAGGGGGCTTTGGTCCAGGGCGGGTAAGCCCATTAGTCCAGGTTCAGTCCAGAACCGGGACCAATGGGTGCATTTATCCCGGTTCATGCGGCTAAGGCATTAGTCCCGATTCACCTGGGCCCTTTAGTCCCGGTTCGTGCCACGAACCGGGACTAAAGGGTGTGATGCCCATTAGTCCCGGTTGGTGGCAACAACCGGTACTAAAGGTTAGACCTTTAGTACCGGTTGGTGCCACCAACCGGGACTAATGGGCTTTGAGGCATTAGTACCGGTTCATGGCACGAACCGGTACTAAAGGTCCCATTTTCAACCCCCCAAGTGGACCGCCTTTTCAGTTTTAGAAAAAACAAAAGAAAATGATGGAAATGTCAAAAAAATAAAATAAAATAAGTTTCCCATGTGATATGTGGTCTAGTTGTTGGGAAAATTTACAAATATGAATTTCGACTTTATTTACAAAATCTCTCTGGAAATTGTAAAATGGGCATAACTTTTGCATACGAACTTGGATTAAAAAGTTTTTTATATGAAAAATCATCTACTCAAAAAGTTACATCCGATGGAGACTGCCTACGGCCTGTTTGCAAATTTGTAGAATGCTCAAATTCCAAAAGGAAAAAAGTTATGCTCAAATTTCAGTTTTTTTAAATTTTCATTAAATATGGTCAAACTATGGTCAAACTACTTATTAAAGAAGTATTAGTGTTACTAAATAATTATTCAAGAATATTAGTGTTATTAAATAATTATTTCAGTTTTTTTGAATTTTGGTCAAATCTGGTCAAACTATGGTCAAACTGTTGTCAAACAATGGTCAAACTACTTATTCAAGAAATATTAGTGTTACTAAAAAATTATTGTTTTTTAGAACAATAGTTTCAAACTCAAACAGTGAAATGTGTGACTTCATGCTCAAGCTAAACTCCTGAGGGTTAATAGGATTGACATCTTACTATTGTCAGGAAAACAACGAGTGCAGACTTGGAAACGAGGGAGAATAGAACCCGGAACTTAAGCGTGCTCAGGCTGGGGGAGTGGGAGGATGGGTGACCGTCCGGGAAGTTAGATGATTTGGAATGATGAGGGGTGATTAGAGATTAAATTGAGCAGTGATGAGGGGTGATTGGAGATTAGAGGTTAAAATAATTCAGAAATTTGAAAATAAAAAAAATTCAAAAAAAATTCAAAAAAAATTCAAAAAATTCCCTTTAGTACCGGTTGGTGTTACCAACCGGGACTAAAGGTGGACCGGCCACGTGGAGGGCCTTTAGTCCCGGTTCTGGTTTGAACCGGGACTAAAGGGTCAGGGCATTAGTACCGACCCTTTATTCCCGGTTCAGGAACCGGGACTAAAGGCCCTTACGAACCGGGACAACAGGCCCTTTTTCAACCAGTGTAACGACATTGAACGAGGTATTGGGATACCGACGATCGAGTCTCGGGCAAGTAACGTACCGATTGACAAAGGGAATTGTATACAGGATTGATCGAATCCTCGACATCGTGGTTCATCTGATAAGATCATCGAGGAGCATGTGGGAGCCAACACGGGTATCCAGATCCCGGTGTTGGTTATTGACCGGGGAGTCGTCAAGGTCATGTCTGCGTGTCTCCCGAACCCGTAGGGTCTACACACTTAAGGTTCGGTGACGCTAGGGTTGTTGAGATATTAGCATATGGTAACCCGAAAGTTGTTCGGTGTCCCGGATGAGATCCCAAACGTCACGAGGAGTTTCGGAATGGTCCGGAGGTGAAGATTTATATATAGGAAGTCAAGTTTCGGCCATCGGGAAGGTTTCGGGGGTAATTGGTATTGTACCGGGACCACCGGAAGGGTCCCGGGGGTCCACCGGGTGGGGCCACCTATCTCGGAGGGTCCCACGGGCTGAAGTGGGAGGGGAACCAGCACCTAGTGGGCTGGCGTGCCCCCCCCATGGGCCTCCCCTACGCCTAGGGTTGGAAACCCTATGGGTGGGGGCGCCCCACTTGGCTTGGGGGGCACTCCATCCCCCTTGGCTGCTGCCCCCCCTTGGAGATTCAATCTCCAAGGGCCGGAGCCCCCCCTAGGGTCCTATATATAGTGGGAGGGAGGGAGGGCAGCCGCACCCTTGCCCCTGGCGCCTCCCTCTCCCTCCCGTGACACTCCTCCCTCTCCCTGAGCTTGGCGAAGCCCTGCCGAGATCACCGTTGCTTCCACCACCACGTCGTCGTGCTGCTGGATCTTCATCAACCTCTCCTTCCCCCTTGCTAGATCAAGTTGGAGGAGACGTCTTCCCAACCGTACGTGTGTTTAACGCGGAGGTGCCGTCCGTTCGGCGCTAGGTCATCGGTGATTTGGATAACGACGAGTACGACTCCATCAACCCCGTTCTCTTGAACGCTTCCGCGCGCGATCTACAAGGGTATGTAGATGCACTCCTCTCTCCCTCGTTGCTAGATGACTCCATAGATTGATCTTGGTGATGCGTAGAACATTTTAAAAATTCTGCTACGTTCCCTAACAGTGGCATCATGAGCTAGGTCTATGAGTAGTTTCTATGCACAAGTAGAACACAAAGCAGTTGTGGGCGTGGATATTGTCAATTTGCTTGTCGTTACTAGTCTTATCTTGATTCGGCGGCATCGTGGGATGAAGCGGCCCGGACCGACCTTACACGTACGCTTACGTGAGACTGGTTCCACCGATTGACATGCACTAGTTGCATAAGGTGGCTGGCGGGTGTCTGTCTCTCCCACTTTAGTAGGATCGGATTCGATGAAAAGGGTCCTTATGAAGGGTAAATAGAAATTGGCATATCACGTTGTGGTTTTGGCGTAGGTAAGAAACGTTCTTGCTAGAAACCTATAGCAGCCACATAAAAACTTGCAACAACAATTAGAGGACGTCTAACTTGTTTTTGCAGCATGTTCCGTGTGATGTGATATGGCCAAAAGGATGTGATGAATGATATATGTGATGTATGAGATTGATCATGTTCTTGAAATAGGAATCACGACTTGCATGTCGATGAGTATGACAACCGGCAGGAGCCATAGGAGTTGTCTTAATTTATTTATGACCTGCGTGTCAACATAAACGTCATGTAATTACTTTACTTTATTGCTAAAGCATTAGCCATAGTAGTAGAAGTAATAGATTATGAGACAACTACAAGAAGACACGATGATGGAGATCATGATGTCATGCCGGTGACAACGATGATCATGAAGCCCCGAAGATGGAGATCAAAAGGGGCAAATGATATTGGCCATATCATGTCACTATTTGATTGCATGTGATTTTTTATCATGTTTTGCATCTTATTTGCTTAGAACGACGGTAGCTTAAATAAGATGATCCCTCGTAATAATTTCAAGAAAGTGTTCCCCCTAACTCTGCACCGTTGCGAAGGTTTGTTGTTTCGAAGCACCACGTGATGATCGGGTGTGATAGATTCTAAAGTTCGAATACAACGGGTGTAAGCCAGATTTACACACGCAATGCACTTAGGTTGACTTGACGAGCCTAGCATGTACAGACATGGCCTCGGAACATGGAGGACCGAAAGGTCGAGCATGAGTCATATAGAAGATACGATCAACATGAAGATGTTCACCGATGTTGACTAGTCCGTCTCACGTGATGATCGGACACAGCCTAGTTGACTCGGATCATGTTTCACTTAGATGACTAGAGGGATGTCTATCTGAGTGGGAGTTCATTGAATAATTAGATTAGATGAACTTAATTATCATGAACTTAGTCTAAAATCTTTACACTATGTCTTGTAGATCAAATGGCCCACGCTAATGTTGCCCTCGACATCAACGCGTTCCTAGAGAAAACCAAGCTGAAAGATGATGGCAGCAACTATACGGACTGGGTCCGGAACCTGAGGATCATCCTCATAGCTGCCAAGAAAGATTATGTCCTAGAAGCACCGCTAGGTGACTAACCCATCCCAGAGAACCAAGACGTTATGAACGCTTGGCAGTCACGTGCTGATGATTACTCCCTCGTTCAGTGTGGCATGCTTTACAGCTTAGAACCGGGGCTCCAAAAGTAATTTGAGAGACACGGAGCATATGAGATGTTCGAAGAGCTAAAAATGGTTTTCAGGCTCATGCCCGGGTCGAGAGATATGAAGTCTCTGACAAGTTCTTCAGTTGTAAGATGGAGGAAAATAGTTATGTCAGTGAGCACATACTCAAAATGTCTGGGTTGCATAACCGCTTGACTCAGCTAGGAGTTAATCTCCCGGATGATGCGATCATTGACAGAATCCTTCAGTCGCTTCCACCGAGCTACAAGAGCTTTGTGATGAACTTCAGTATGTAGGGGATGGAAAAGACCATTCCTGAGGTATATTCAATGCTGAAATCAGCGGAGGTGGAAATCAAAAAGGAACATTAAGTGTTGATGGTGAATAAAACCACTAAGTTCAAGAAAGGCAAGGGTAAAAAGAACTTCAAGAAGGACGGCAAGGGAGTTGCCGCGCCCGGTAAGCAAGCTACCGGGAAGAAGTCAAAGAATGGACCCAAGCCTGAGACTGAGTGTTTTTATTGCAAGGGAAGTGGTCACTGGAAGCGGAACTGCCCCAAATACTTAGCAGACAAGAAGGCCAACAACACTAAAGGTATATGTGATATACATGTAATTGATGTGTACCTTACCAGTACTCGTAGTAGCTCCTGGGTATTTGATACCGGTGCGGTTGCTCACATTTGTAACTCAAAGCAGGAGCTGCGGAATAAGCGGAGACTGGCGTAGGACGAGGTGACGATGCGCGTCAGGAATGGTTCGAAGGTCGATGTGATCGCCGTCGGCACGCTGCCTCTACATTTACCTACGGGATTAGTTTTAAACCTCAATAATTGTTATTTAGTGCCAGCTTTGAGCATGAACATTGTATCAGGATCTCGTTTAATTCAAGATGGCTACTCATTTAAATCTGAGAATAATGGTTGTTCTATTTATATGAGAGATATGTTTTATGGTCATGCTCCGCTGGTGAATGGTTTATTCTTAATGAATCTCGAGCGTAATGTTACACAAATTCATAGTGTGAATACCAAAAGATGTAAGGTTGATAATGATAGTCCCACATACTTGTGGCACTGCAGCCTTGGTCACATAGGTGTCAAACACATGAAGAAGCTCCATGTAGATGGGCTTTTGGAGTCTCTTGATTACGAATCATTTGACACGTGCGAACCATGCCTCATGGGTAAAATGACCAAGACTCCGCTCTCAGGAACAATGGAGCGAGCAAGAAACTTATTGGAAATCATACATACTGATGTGTGCGGTCCAATGAGTGTTGAGGCTCGCAGTGGCTATCGTTATGTTCTCACCCTCACTGATGAGTTGAGTAGATATGGGTATGTCTACTTAATGAAACACAAGTCTGAGACCTTTGAAAAGTTCAAGGAATTTCAGAATGAGGTTGAGAATCAACGTGACAGAAAAATCAAGTTCTTGCGATCAGATCATGGGGGAGAATACTTGAGTCACGAATTTGGCACACACTTAAGGAAATGTGGAATAGTTTCACAACTCACGCCGCCTGGAACACCTCAGCATAATGGTGTGTCCGAACGTCGTAATCACACTCTATTGGATATGGTGCGATCTATAATGTCTCTTACCGATTTACCGCTGTCATTTTGGGGCTATGCTTTAGAGACTGCCGCATTCACTTTAAATAGGGCTCCGTCGAAATCCGTTGAGACGACACCGTATGAATTATGGTTTGGGAAGAAACCTAAGCTGTCGTTTCTAAAAGTTTGGGGATGCGATGCTTATGTCAAGAAACTTCAACCTGAAAAGCTCGAACCCAAGTCGGAAAATGCGTCTTCATAGGATACCCTAAAGAAACTATTGGGTATACCTTCTACCTCAGATCCGAGGCAAGATCTTTGTTGCCAAGAATGGATCCTTTCTAGAGAAAGAGTTTCTCTCGAAAGAAATAAGTGGGAGGAAAGTAGAACTTGATGAAGTATTACCTCTTGAATCGGAGAGTGGCGCAGCTCAGGAAATTGTTCCTGAAGTGCCTGCACCGACTAGAGAGGAAGTTAATGATGATGATCATGAAACTTCAGATCAAGTTGCTACTGAACTTCGTAGGTCCACAAGGACACGTTCCGCACCAGAGTGGTACGGCAACCCTGTCTTGGAAATCATGTTGCTAGACAACGGTGAACCTTCGAACTATGCAGAAGCGATGCCTGGCCCGGATTCCGACAAATGGCTGGAAGCCATGAAATCCGAGATAGGATCCATGTATGAAAATGAAGTATGTACTTTGACTGACTTGCCCGATGATCGGCGAGCCATAGAAAATAAATGGATCTTTAAGAAGAAGACAGACGCGGATGGTAATGTAACCATCTATAAAGCTCGGCTTGTTGCTAAGGGTTATAGACAAGTTCAAGGGGTTGACTACGATGAGACTTTCTCACCCGTAGTGAAGTTGAAGTTAGTCCGAATCAATTGCCGCATTCTATGACTATGAGATATGGCAAATGGACATCAAAACGGCATTCCTTAATGGTTTCCTTAAGGAAGAATTGTATATGATGCAGCCGGAAGGTTTTGTCGATCCTAAGAATGTTGACAAGGTGTGCAAGCTCCAACCCTCGATCTACGGGCTGGTGTAAGCATCTCGGAGTTGGAACATTCGTTTTGATGAGATGATCAATGCGTTTGGGTTTACGCAGACTTATGGAGAAGCCTGCATTTACAAGAAAGTGAGTGGGAGCTTTGTAGCATTTCTCATATTGTATGTGGATGACATACTGTTGATGGGAAATGATATAGAATTGTTGGAAAGCATAAAGGCCTACTTGAACAAGTGTTTTTCAATGAAGGATCTTGGAGAAGCTGCTTATATATTAAGCATCAAGATCTATAGAGATAGATCGAGATGCCTCATTGGTCTTTTACAGAGTACGTACCTTGACAAGATATTGAAGAAGTTCAAAATGGATCAGTCAAAGAAGGGGTTCTTGCCTGTATTGCAAGGTACGAGATTGAGCACGGCTCAATGCCCGACCACGGCACAAGATAGAGAAAAGATGAGTGTCGTCCCCTATGCCTCGGCCATAGGGTCTATCATGTATGCTATGTTGTGTACCAGACCTGATGTAAACCTTGCCATAAGTTTGGTAGGAAGGTACCAAAGTAATCCCGGCCTGGAACACTGGACAGCGGTCAAGAATATCCTGAAGTACCTGAAGAGGACTAAGGATATGTTTCTCGTTTATGGAGGTGACGAAGAGCTTGTCGTAAAGGGTTATGTTGATGCTAGCTTCGACACAGATCTGGATGACTCTAAGTCACAAACCGGATACGTGTATATTTTGAATGGTGGGGCAGTAAGCTGGTGCAGTTGCAAGAAAAGCGTGGTGGCGGGATCTACATGTGAAGCGGAGTACATGGCAGCCTCGGAGGCAGCACAAGAGGCAATCTGGGTGAAGGAGTTCATTACCGACCTAGGACTCATACCCAATGCGTCGGGCCCGATGACTCTCTTCTGTGACAACACTGGAGCTATTGCCCTTGCCAAGGAGCCCAGGTTTCACAGGAAGACCAGGCATATCAAGCGTCGCTTCAACTCCATTCGTGAAAGTGTTCAAAATGGAGACATAGATATTTGTAAAGTCCATACGGACCTGAATGTGGCAGATCTGTTAACTAAACCTCTCCCTAGAGAAAAACATGATCAACACCAGAACTGCATGGGTGTTCGATTCATCACAATGTAACCAGACTATTGACTCTAGTGCAAGTGGGAGACTTTTGGAAATATGCCCTAGAGGCAATAATAAAATGGTTATTATTATATTTCTTTGTTCATGATAATTGTCTATTGTCCATGCTATAATTGTGTTATCCGGAAATCGTAATACATGTGTGAATACATAGACCACAACACGTCCCTACTGAGCCTCTAGTTGACTAGCTCGTTGATCAAAAGATAGTCATGGTTTCCTGACTATGGACATTGGATGTCATTGATAACGGGATCACATCATTAGGAGAATGATGTGATGGACAAGACCCAATCCTAACCATAGCGCAAGGATCATGTAGTTCGTTTGCTATAGCTTTTCTGAATGTCAAGTGTCATTTCCTTAGACCATGAGATTGTGCAACTCCCGGATACCGTAGGAGTGCTTTGGATCCGGAAGTGTCTGTTGGGTTGGCACGAATTGAGACTGGGATTTGTCACTCCATATGACGGAGAGGTATCTCTGGGCCCACTCGATAATGCATCATCATAATGAGCTCAATGTGACCAAGTGGTTGATCACGGGATCATGCATTATGGTACGAGTAAAGTGACTTGCCGGTAACGAGACTGAACGAGGTATTGGAATACCAACGATTGAGTCTTGTGTAGGTAACGTACCGATTGACAAAGGGAATTGTATACGGGATTGATCGAATCCTCGACATCGTGGTTCATCTGATGAGATCATCGAGGAGCATGTGGGAGCCAACATGGGTATCCAGATCCCGCTGTTGGTTATTGACCGGAGAGTCGTCTCGGTCATGTCTCCATGTCTCCCGAACCTGTAGGGTCTACACACTTAAGGTTCAGTGACGCTGGGGTTGTTGAGATATTAGCATACGGTAACCCGAAAGTTTTCGGAGTCCCGGATGAGATCCCGAACGTCACGAGGAGTTTTGGAATGGTCTGGAGTTGAAGATTTATATATAGGAAGTCAAGTTTCGGCCATTGGGAAGGTTTCAGGGGTAATCGGTATTGTACCAGGACCACCGAAAGGGTCCCAAGGGTCCACCGGGTGGGGCCACCTATCCCAGAGGGCCCCATGGGCTGAAGTGGGAGGGGAACCAGCCCCTAGTTGGCTGGTGCCTCCCCCCATGGGCCTCCCCTGCGCCTAGGGTTGGAAACCCTAGGGGTGGGGGCACCCCACTTGGCTTGGGCGGGCACTCCACCCCCCTTGGCCGCCCCCCCCCCCTTGGAGATTAAATCTCCTAGGGCCGGTGCCCCCCCTGGGGTCCTATATATAGTGGGGGAGGGAGGGCAGCCGCACCCTAGCCCCTGGGGCCTCCCTCTCCCTCCCGTGACACTCCTCCCTCTTCCTGAACTTGGAGAAGCCCTGCTGCTGGATCTTCATCAACCTCTCCTTCCCCCTTGCTGGATCAAGTTAGATGAGATGTCTTCCCAACCGTACATGTGTTGAACGCGGAGGTGCCGTCCATTCGGTGCTAGGTCATCGGTGATTTGGATCACGACAAGTACGACTCCATCAACCCCGTTCTCTTGAACGCTTCCTCGCGCGATCTACAAGAGTATGTAGATGCACTCCTCTCTCCCTCGTTGCTAGATGACTCCATAGATTGATCTTGGTGATGCATAGAAAATTTTAAAAATTCTGCTACGTTCCCCAACAGCAAGCTGCAGTGGCCACGTGGAGCCCCATCTGTCCCGGTTCGTAGGCGGACCGGGACTAAAGGTATTGGGCTTTAGTCCTGACCCTTTAGTCCCGGTTCCAGAACCGGGACAAATGTGCCTCTGGAACCGGGACAAATGGGCCTTTTTCTACTAGTGAGGGCAGACTTATGCTCATGTCGGGCAGCCCCATAGAGCGCGACCAGTCTCCATGTAAAATTATCAACCTTGTTTCGTAGGTGGAACTTGATGTGAAATTCACCACTTGAAAAGGCCAACAAATCCATAGTTGTGATATGTATCCCAAGTAGGATTCCTCCCAACCTTCCACGTGCTGGTAGGGAATGCCATGTGTAGTCGAAACCACCTGATAGGTGACCGAGGACATTCACACGGAAGTCACACTTACCAACCTCGGAAATTTCCACAAAATCCAGCCCATGTTCTCTTACACAATCAACGACGTGTTTATGTTTAGCCAAGTCTGAAAGACCTCTGCTATTCCAAAACATGCCTCTCATGTGGAAACTCGGGTAGGGGTGGAAATCTTCGCCTTCTTGGGCGGTTTTTGTTTGTTTCTCGAGGAATGAGATTTAGATTTACGCAAAGACGCCGTGAAGTCGCAAAACATGGACCCCAGTCTTGCATCATCCAATCCAACCTCGATGACCTCACCAACCAAGTGGGAGATAAGAGGACCAACATATGTGGCATCCGTCTCATCCTCCTCCTCAGTGTCGGGGTTAGGTGGAGTTCTCAAACACTTAGGAGAAACATTTAAACGATCGATCTCCATGTGTTTTAATGCCACCACCGAAACTCGCACATCATCTAAATTGTTTCCCATAGCGACTCCAATATTCATCATTAAGCTAGAAGAGATGCAAGTATTCGAAAATGAAAGAAAAGATTTATTAACCAAAGTACCTGGTGTGGGGTCCAATTTGCACGCAGCTTGTCAACGCATAGCCTGTCACACCCTAGCTAGTTCAAGCATTAGAGTGTGCATCATGTTTAAATTCCTTTTAAATTTGAAATGGGGATGACAGAAACCCCAGCACCCCCCCCCCCTGGAAACAACTAGGGCTTACTAAAAAAACTTTTTCAATGAACCTGAAATACCCTTCTAAAAAGCCCACCCTTTTTGTTTTGGGTTAAAACATTACAAAAATGGTGCACTCTTTTCTAGGACATTCTGGATTTCTTGATTTAAATCATAAGTATTTGAATTTGGGCATTTAAATGATATAAAATATTTTAAATGCTCAAATAATTCTGGAATTAGTGTGGGCTGTTGGAAATAATATAAACAGAGCCTATGATTATTTTCAGGATTTTTGTAAGTGCCTAAGTATTTTTAATAAAGCCACAAACTTACAGAAAAATAGAAAAACAGAAATAAAAGAGGAGCAGGAAACTTACCTGGCCGCAGCCCACCTGGCCGGCCCAGCACTGTGTTGGCCCGCGCCAGCCAGCTGCTTCTCCCTCGCGACGCAGGCACAGAGGTGACGCCGGCGAGCACGAGCTCGCCACGACGTCAGCTGCTTGCCGCCCGCGAGGCCAAGACACTTGGGAGAGCTCCACGTCGCCGCCCCGACCCCGTGGACATCTCATTCGCCCCCTGCCTCTCTCCCTTGCTCCCCCGAAGCCATGGACGACGCAGCTGCCGTCGTCTTGCCACCATAGCCACAGCCACCATCGTCCCCGTGTCACCCCACCGTGCCCACGAGCTCCGCAACATCTCCCTCGACCTCCTCGATGAGCCACGAGGTCTCGGACGCGCTGCAACGCCACCACCGCTGCCGTTCCCCTCATCGATTACCGGAGATCGTCGTCGACGTTTTGCCGCCTCCCAAGCTTCCCCGAGCCCGCTTCGACACCCGCTGCACTCACCGTGAGCTTCTCTCTCTTCTCCCCCTAGCCACGTCGCTCGAGCTGCCCTCTAACCCCGTTGGCCATCACGGCCGAGAGCTCGGCTCCACCGGCCATGTTGCTGCCATGGCCACAGGCGCGTAAGCTCGATTCCAAGCGCGTCACCATACTCACCACGTTCCCAGGAGCCTAACGCACCACTCCTCGTGCCTCGCCGTGCCCCGTAGCTTCGGGTTCATCCTCGCCCGAACTCCGGCGACCGCCAAGGTCGTCGCCGGCGTCGTTCCCGGCCTCCCCGAGCTCCACTTTCTCCACCAAACGACGTGGCTCGCTCCCCGCGTCACGTAGCTGCTCTCCGCCGTTGATTTAGTCGCCGGAGACGCAAACCCGAGCCCCTCTGCCGCGTCTGTCGTCGCCGGCGTCAAGCCGCCGGTGAGTTGACCACGTCTGACCCATGTGGGCCCAAGTTGACCCCCCCTGAGTCTATGACAGGTGGGGCCAGTCTGCTAACTAGTTTAGGATTAGTCTTAACTAATTTTAATTAGTTTAGACACTGACATGTGGGCCCAGGCCCCACTGACAGTCAATTAGTGTTAACTTAATTCTGTTAATTAGCTGTGAAACTGACAGACAGGGCCCACCAGTCAGGTTTGACCTGGCCGGACCCAGTTGACCGCTGACATCACACCTATGTCATGCTGACGCATTAATTCAATTACTGGATTTATTCTTATATAGGAAATTCCAGAAAATATCCAAAACTTCTAAAAATCATAGAAAATCAACCATAGCTCCAAATGCAAAGATTTATATATGAAAAATGATCAGAAAAATTCAATCTATCCATCTGTAATGGTTTCATGCATGACAAAACAAGTTAACCTTGCTGTTTAAGCAGAATAAGGTAATGCACTAATAAGGCCATGTTTAATGAGCTAACATTTGAATTTTTGATTCAAATGAGTTCATCCCCTTCTGTTTTAGCTTGCATTAGGCCAAGACACTTTCATCTTGCCATGTCATAGCATGCATCATATTGTTGCATATTGCCATGTGTTGATTATGTTCGGTGTGATTTTCGTGGTAGGTTCTGCCTCCGAGGATAACCCCGAGTATCCGTCTGAAGGGCAGTACCCTACTACCACTACAACAGGCAAGCAACCCATTGATCATTCCGATACAACCCATGTTCTCGCTTCTGCTCTTGTTTACTGCATTAAGACAACGCGATTCAAACTGCTGTGTGCTACGGTAGTTGAACCCTTATCCTCTGCATGACCTGTCATTGCCACAGTAACTAGATGAAACCCACTAGCATGTGTAGGAGTTGATTGAGCCATGTATGTGATTCCTACCTTGCTATGCCTGCTATGCTTAGAGTTGTGTCAGGTCTGGTTCATCTGGGTGATGGGCTAGAGTGAAATGATTATGTCGGTAATGTGAGGGATGTGTGGAACATGTTTTGGTAAAGGTATCGATGAGAGGCCATGTAGGAGTACATGGTGGGTTGTTTCATTGAGGCCGTCCCTAAGAACTGAGATCTGTATGTGTGATTTTAAGATTCAGCTACTACCATGCATTGGGATCCTTAATTGACCCTCTCGGCTTCTTAAATACCCTAGTACTCTGTCCAGGAGTTGCAAATAGTTTCTGGTGTTTGTAGGTTATGTGTTGGCGGCCGTGCGTAGCGCTGACCCTAGGGGTGCGCTATGTTGCGGTAGATACACCGTGGCATGGTGTACCGAGTCACCCGTTTGGTGTCTCGGGAACCCTGTTCACATCGTTCGGGGCCGTATGTGGAAACCTCGGGCGGACTCCCTGCGGATGGAACCTGGATAGGCGATGAACCTGGACTAGAGACTTGAGTGTTTAGGTAGGCCGTGGCCGACACCCTCGTTGGGCCTCCGCTTGAAGGTTGCCGAGTACATGTCGTGTAAACGGCGGTAAGTGGTGAAAGCGTGTATGAAGAAGTACACCCTTGCAGGGTATAAAACTATTCAAATAGCCGCGTCCGCAGTAAAGGACTACTTGGTTGCCTATACAGTTCATAGACAAGTTAATGGTTACTACTAAAAGACTCAAGATAAGTGTGAGTACCGAGGATGGCCCTCTCGTAGGATGACGAGGGAGAATCCCCGGTGGAGTATTGTGTTGGTGAGTAGTGGACTCGTGTGCGAAAACTATTTTACTAGTGGAGTTCCGTAGGATAGCTTAGCCAAGAGTCAAAGCTGGCTTGCTGCAATAACCCCACCACCTTCTTGAGAATGAGCATGTATAGTAGGTTCTGTTGTAAGACTTGCTGAGTACCTTTGTACTCATGTTTGCTTAATTACTGTTTTCAGACGACAACACCGCCCCCTCCGATGGGTTCTACGTAGACCTTGACGTCGACGAGTGACTAGCCACCCAGGTGGTGATCCTGGCCATGGAGGGCCCTATGTAGATAGACAGGCTTCGGAAGCCTTCTTGCTTTCTAGTGTCTGTACTCAGACCATTTACTTCCGCTTGTGCTTGTATGTTTGTATGACTTGAGTGTCGGGTCATGTGACCCCTACCTGTATGAACATGTTATGTATGGCTCTCTGGAGCCTTTAAATAAAGTACTTGAGTTGTAGAGTTTTGTTGTGATGCCATGTTGTATGTACTCATATCGGGCATATTGTGTGTATGATTGAAATGCTTGGTATGAGTGGGATCCGACAATCTAGTTGTTTATCCTTGGCAGCCTTTCTTATGGGGAAATGTAGTCTAGTGTTCCTCGAGCCATAGTAGTCCGCTACAGCCCGGTTCACCGGAGTCCTGCTAGCCCAGCACTACTATTCAGGACACTTGACTGGCCGGCATGTGTTTCACTTCGTTCCTATGTCTGTCCCTTTAGGGAGATGTCACGCGGTGACATCCGGAGTCCTGCCTACCCTGCTACAGCCCGGGTTCCCCGGAGTCCTGTTAGCCCAGTGCTACAGCCCGGATTCACTCGCTGATGACCGACATGCTCGATGTGATTCATGTATGCCTGTCTCCATAGGTCTGTGCCGCTTTGGGTTCACGACTAGCCATGTCGGCCCGGGTTCTCTGTCATATGGATGCTAGCGACACTATCATATACGTGAGCCAAAAGGCGCAAACGGTCCCGGGCCATGGTAAGGCGACACCCGTGGGATACCGTGCGTGAGGCCGCAATGTGATATGAGGTGTTACCGGCTAGATCGATGTGATTTGGAATCGGGGTCCTGACAGCGTTGGCATCAGAGCCGGACTGCCTGTAGGTTCGTTGAGCCAAACTGGTCGATGTCGAGTCTAGAAATGCTTTAGTTATATGTAGGGGAATTGATTGTGGGAGGGAACGTAAGGCTCTTTTACTCCTTTACCTTATGCCCTTTGATCTGAGTCATTCTCTTCTCATTCAACGTGGGTTAAGGACTAGGCTCTCTTCTTCTATCAGGTTCACGTGTTACTAATCCGTAGTAGCTTATAGGATTGTTGTTACAAGCCCCAGTTCAGTTTCTACTATTTCTAGTATGTTGCTAGTTGAATCAGAACCTTGATATGATGTTGTTGAGTGTATTGCAAATTGTTGTGGATGTCTCAAATCTTTTCTGACCATTTACAGCTGTTATGCTGTCCAATTTTCCCTAGAAATTCTAATGTCTTTGCATTGTGGTTGTGCTTTCAGATGGCCAACCGTGCTCAAAACCAAGTGGTTCGCCTGACCCGGTGCCTCGACGTGCCCGGTCATACTGCTATGTTAGTCCGGGTAATGATCGAGACGGGTTACCGTTGGTATCCCGAATACACCGTCGAAGAGCAATTCCGAGACTTTAATCAAAGCCAATATTTCTGCACCGTCAGGATATTTCCTTCTTATCCTGGATCTACCGAGCCCCTCCACTGTTCCTATGGACTCGGGGTTACTGTTGAGATGGCTGTGCAGGATGCTGCCTATTCCATGATGACCATCATGCGAGTCCGGACTGGCCTGCTTCGGAACACCGACTTCCGTTACATGCCAGCTTCACTTCCGGGAGCGCAAGGGTATCTTCAGGCTATCTATGCTGACTCCACTCAGGAGGACTCATTAACTCGTACCACTGCCGAGATGCTCGAAGATAAGGACCGAGAGAATCGGGCCTTGAGGCTGGAGCTTTTCAATACCCGTGCTGATCATTGGGCCACATTGACTCGGTTTGCACCTGCGGTGCAAGCTGGATGTATGGATACAAGGGATCTGTATCCTGTGAGATCTGCTCTGCCAGACATGGTGGATTGGCGTGATGTGGGAGGCATCACCCCACCCCGTGGTCCCCGCAGGCCACCGTTTGTTGGTCCAAGACCTCATCCTAGCCCCTTTGGTCCACAAGCTCCTCAGGACCGTCTGTTCCCGGATGATCACGTTGAACTTCCAGGCTATGGAGGTGACTTCTATGAGGACTACTACGGAGCTGTCTGAGTTAGTAGTAGTATCACTAGTATTGTAATAGTTGTATCTCCACTGTCCTGCGTGACTTGTGGAATATGACTTTGTGTGTAATCAATTCCGGAGGTGTAGACAAATAATGTATAGGAGCTTGGAATGCCTCCGATGAGATGTAACGTCTTTCATCATAGTTGTACTGTAGCCTGGGCTTGTACTAAACTATGTATGATGTGTATGACCGTTGGTATATATATGGCAGTTTTATATTACCATGACATACGGATGAACATCTCTGCATTCCGTGTTATCCATTACATTCTGCACTTCCTTGCTAAGTTTGAGCCATCCTTATCTAAACCGTTGTCTTGTTTTCTCCTAGGATGGTCAACACCCGCAGCAACCCTGCTGCCCCGGAGCAGGGGGAAGCCAGTGCAGCTAGGGGTGAAAATCTGCCTCACCCGCCCTCTCTGGCCGAGGTGATGCTGGAGGCGGAAAGAAACAAGCGTGAGACTAACCGCCTGCTAGAGCGGATTGAGCAGAACACTGCACGCCATCAGCGAAATGACTTGGTGTCAATCAATGACTTTATCAAGCTGTACCCACCAAAGTTTAACCATTCCGTCGAGCCCCTCGACGCGGATGACTGGCTTCGCAGCATCACCCACAAGCTACGTTCTGCCAACGTAGCCGAAGCCGACAAGGTTACTTATGCTGCCTATCATCTTGAAGGCCCTGCTAGCCTTTGGTGGGAAAACTTCGAAGCTATGCGCCCGGTCGGCCAAATTACTACTTGGGCTGAATTCAGTGAGGCTTTCCGTGAGCATCACATTCCGGAAGGTCTCATAGATCGCAAGAGGGAGGAGTTCTGCAATTTCACCCAAGGAAGACTGACTGTGGATGCATATAGTCGTGAATTTGGGAATCTGGCACGTTATGCCCCTGAAGAGGTATCTACTGACGCTAAGAAGCAGGCAAGGTTCCGCAAGGGACTTAGCCCTGAGCTTCGCCGCGATCTTCGTCTGCACGAGTGCACATCCTTTCAGAAGTTGGTCAATAAAGCCATCAGCGCTGAGACAGGCCAGACTAATTATGACGCTTCATGCAAGCACTCCCATGATTTTGGCTCTTCATCCAGCTCTGGAGCTCAGAAGCGCCGGGTGTGGATTCCAAGCACGGCACTGCCACCCAGGTTTATTCCGAGGCCATCCTTTGAGGCGCCTCGTCCCAACCAGCAGTTTGCACCGCCCAAGCCCTATGGTGGCCCCGCTGCTAATGCTGCTCCACGCCCCAATGTGGTGACATGCTTCAAGTGTGGAGAGCCGGGTCACTATAGCCGAGAGTGTCCCCAGAACAACAACCCCAACCAAACTGGAAAGTCCGTTGGCCGTGGTAAGCCCGCGGGAAAGAGATTCTACGCCAAGCCGGTCACTACTACACGTGGCCATGTCAACTATGTTTCAGCCGAGGAGGCTCATGAGGATCCTAACGTCGTCCTTGGTACGCTCCTTGTTAACTGCCATCCGGCATCTGTTCTTTTCGATACTGGAGCATCTCATTCATTCATATCCGAGAACTATGCTCGATTGCATAACACGACATTCTGTGACATGCCCACTTCCATGGTAATTCAAACTCCGGGTTCCAAATGGCAAACTTCTAGAGTAAGCCATGGGAACGAAATTCTTGTCGATAGACTTGTCTTCCTTGCATCCTTAATAGCTCTCAAGTCCTCGGACATAAACATCATCTTGGGTATGGACTGGATGTCAGCTCATTATGCTAAGATTGATTGTGCCACTAGAACCGTTCAACTTACTCATTCATCGGGCAAGACAGTCAATGTCTTAACTCGAGTGGCCAAGCGCCAACTTTACTCCCTAAATGCCAACCCCCTTCCAGACCTTGAAGATGTTCCGGTAGTCCGAGACTTTCCGGATGTCTTTCCAGAAGAACTGCCAGGTGTTCCACCTGACAGGGATGTCGAGTTTGTGATAGACCTTGTTCCAGGAACCGTTCCAATTTCTAGAAGACCCTACAAGATGGCACCCTTAGAACTAGCCGAGCTTAAGAACCAACTCGATGAGTCCTTGAAAAAGGGTTTCATCCGTCCTAGTTCCTCTCCTTGGGCTTGCCCCGTCCTCTTCGTCAAGAAGAAGGATGGAACGGATCGAATGGTTGTAGATTACCGACCTGTCAACTTGGTCACCATCAAGAATAAGTATCCGCTTCCCAGGATCAACGATCTGTATGACCAGCTCGCTGGGTCCTCAGTCTTTTCCAAGATGGATTTGAGGTTGGGCTACCATCAAATCAAAATCAGAAACGGGGACATTCCCAAAACGGCCTTTGTTACTCGTTATGGCCAATACGAGTACACCGTTATGTCCTTCGGTTTAACCAATGCCCCAGCCACCTTCTCTCGGTTAATGAACTCGGTCTTCATAGAGTATTTGGATAAATTCGTCGTAGTATACCTCGATGACATACTCATCTACTCCAAGAATGAAGAGGAACATGCCGAACATCTAAGGCTGGTATTGATGAAACTTCGAGAGCATCGCCTTTATGCCAAATTCTCCAAGTGTGAATTTTGGTTGCCAGAAGTGCCTATCTAGGCCATGTAATCTCTGGTAAGGGTATTGCTGTCAATCCCGAGCAAGTTCAAGCTGTCCTTGATTGGGCTCCACCTGAGACGGTCAAGCAAGTTCGGAGCTTCCTTGGCTTAGTGAGCTATTGCCGCCGCTTCGTCGAGAATTTCTCCAAGGTTGCTAAACCTCTAACTGAACTCCTCAAGAAAGATAAATGGTTCGAGTGGACTCCACAGTGCGAATTCAGCTTTCAGGAACTGAAAAGACGCCTGACATCTACTCCCGTACTGGTACCACCAGATTTCTCCAAGGACTTTGTTATCTATTGCGACGCCTCGCGACAAGGACTAGGTTGCATACTCATGCAGGATCGTCAGGTATTTTCCTATGCTTCACGGCAATTACACCCACATGAGGAAAACTATCCCACACATGATCTTGAGCTTGCAGCTATAGTCCATGCACTTAAAACTTGGCGACATTACCTCCTCGGTAATCGCTGCGAGATCTTCACCCAACCAGATTTGAATCTCAGGCAAAGACGTTGGGTCAAGTTGATCTCGGATTACGACTTAGGAATAACCTACACTCCGGGCAAAGCCAATGTCATGGCCGATGCGCTAAGTCGTAAGTCCTATTGTAACAACCTGATGTTACAACAAAGTCAACCACTTCTCCATGAGGAATTTCGTAAGCTTAATCTTCACATTGTTCCTCGAGGGTTCCTATCCACCCTGGTGACGAAGCCTAATCTTATGGATCAGATCATAACCCCCCAGCGGTATGATAAGGGCATATCCCGGATTATGGAAAACATCGCTAGCGGAGTTGCTAAATGTTTTTCCATGGATGAGCGAGGTGTTGTCTTCTTCGAGAACCGCTTGGTGGTTCCCAAGAAACAACATCTACGCCAGTTGATTCTTAAGGAAGCTCATGAATCCCCTCTCACCATTCATCTCGGTAGTACTAAAATGTATCAAGACCTACGCCAGAGGTTTTGGTGGACTAGGATGAAGAGAGAAATTGCTCAATACATTGCTAGCTGCGACGTCTGTCGTCGTGTTAAAGCGGAGCATCAACGGCCTGCTGGCACCCTTCAACCTTTGGCTATTCCTGAGTGGAAATGGGATAAAATCAGTATGGATTTCATTACTGGGTTTCCCAGGACCAAGAGAGGGAATAATGCCATCTTCGTCGTGATCGATAGTCTTTCCAAGGTAGCCCATTTCCTACCTGTTCGTGAGAGTATCACCGCTAGCCAGCTAGCTGACTTGTACATCTCCCGAATAGTGTCTCTTCATGGTGTTCCATTGGAAATTAACTCAGACCGTGGGAGTCTCTTCACCTCTCGATTTTGGGAAAGTTTCCAAAATGCTATGGGAACTCGTCTCTCTTTTAGCACCGCCTTCCACCCTCAATCAAGTGGTCAAGTAGAACGAGTCAATCAAATTCTGGAAGATATGCTCCGAGCCTCTGTCATCTCGTTCGGAATGGGTTGGGAGAAATGCCTTCCATTCGCGGAGTTTGCTTACAACAATAGTTATCAAGCTAGCTTGGGCAAGGCTCCTTTCGAAGTTCTCTATGGACGAAAATGTCGAACGCCTCTTAACTGGTCAGAAACCGGGGAAAGACAACTCTTTGGCCCGGATATGATTCAGGAAGCAGAAGAACAGGTTCGCGTTATTCGTGAGAAATTGAAAACAGCCCAATCTCGTCAAAAGAGTCAATATGATCGTAAACATAAGCCTATGACTTATGAAGTCGGCGAGAAGGCCTACCTTCGGGTTACTCCGTTAAAGGGAACCCATCGTTTCGGTATCAAAGGCAAATTGGCTCCTCGTTACATCGGACCCTTTCGCATTCTTGCCAAACGAGGAGAAGTTGCCTACCAATTGGAACTACCTTCGCATCTTTCCAGAGTTCACGATGTCTTCCACGTTTCTCAACTCAGGCGTTGCTTCGCGGATCCTATCCATGGAGTGGACCACGAAACGCTTGATCTACAAGATAACCTCTCATATCGGGAATATCCCGTTCGTATCCTTGATCAAGCCGAGCGTACCACTCGACGTCATAATATCAAGTTTCTCAAGGTTCAATGGTCACACCATTCCGAGAAAGAAGCCACTTGGGAAAGGGAGGATCGTCTTCGACTCGAGTACCCCACCTTCTTTCCGGAGGATCCTAAATCTCGGGACGAGATTCTTTTGAGTGGGGGTGAGTTGTCACACCCTAGCTAGTTCAAGCATTAGAGTGTGCATCATGTTTAAATTCCTTTTAAATTTGAAATGGGGATGACAGAAACCCCAGCACCCCCTGGAAACAACTAGGGTTTACTAAAAACTTTTTCAATGAACCTGAAATGCCCTTCTAAAAAGCCCACCCTTTTTGTTTTGGGTTAAAACCTTTGACAAAAATGGTGCACTCTTTTCTAGGACATTCTGGATTTTTTGATTTAAATCATAAGTATTTGAATTTGGGCATTTAAATGCTATAAATTATTTTAAATGCTCAAATAATTCTGGAAATAAGTGTGGGCTGTTGGAAATAATCTAAACAGAGCCTATGATTATTTTCAGGATTTTTGTAAGTGCCTAAGTATTTTTAATAAATCCACAAACTTATAGAAAAAAAGAAAAACAGAAATAAAAGAGGAGCAGGAAACTTACCTGGCCGCAGCCCACCTGGCCGGCCCAGCACTGTGTTGGCCCGCGCCAGCCAGCTGCTTCTCCCTCGCGAGGCAGGCACAGAGGTGACGCCTGCGAGCACGAGCTCGCCACGGCGTCAGCTGCTTGCCGCCCACGAGGCCAAGACACCTGGGCGAGCTCCACGTCGCCGCCCCGACCCCGTGGACATCTCATTCGCCCCCTGCCTCTCTCCCTCGCTCCCTCGAAGCCATGGCCGACGCAGCCGCCGTCGTCTTTCCGCCGTAGCCGCAGCCACCGTCGTCCCCGTGTCACCCCACCGTGCCCACGAGCTCCGCAACATCTCCCTCGACCTCCTCGACGAGCCATGAGGCCTCGGACGCGCTGCAACGCCGCCACCGCTGCTGTTCCCTTCGTCGGTCACCGGAGATCGTCGTCGACGTTTTGCTGCCTCCCAAGCTTCCCCGAGCCCGCTTCGACGCCCGCTGCACTCACCGTGAGCTTCTCTCTCTTCTCCCCCTAGCCACGTCGCTCGAGCTTCCCTCTAACCCCGTTGGCCATCATGGCTGAGAGCTCGGCTCCGCCGGCCATGTCGCCGCCGTGGCCACAGGCGCGTAAGCTCGATTCGGAGCGCGTCACCGCACTCACCACATTCCCAGGAGCCTAACGCACCACTCCCAGCGCCTCGCCGTGCCCCGTAGCTTCGGGTTCATCCTCGCCCGAACTCCGGCGACCGCCAAGGTCGTCGTCGGCGTCGTTCCCGGCCTCCCCGAGATCCACTTTCTCCACCAAACGACGTGGCTCGCTCCCCGCGTCACGTAGCTGCTCTCCGCCGTCGATTTGGTCACCGGAGACGCAAACCCGAGCCCCTCCGTCGCGTCTGTCGTCGCCGGCGTCAAGCCGCCGGCGAGTTGACCACGTCTGACCCGTGTGGGCCCAAGTTGACCCCCCCTGAGTCTATGACAGGTGGGGCAGGTCTGCTAATTAGTTTAGGATAGTCACTGACATGTGGGCCCATGCCCCACTGACAGTCAATTAGCTCTAACATAATTCTGTTAATTAGTTGTGACACTGACAGACAGGGCCCACCAGTCAGGTTTGACCTGGCCGACCCAGTTGACCCGCTGACGTCACACCTATGTCATGCTGAGGCAATAATTCAATTACTGGATTTATTCTTTAATAGGAAATTCCAGAAAATAGCCAAAACTTCTAAAAATCATAGAAAATCAACCATAGCTGGAAATGCAAAGATTTATATATGAAAAATCATCAGAAAAATTCAACCTATCCATCTGTGATGGTTTCATGCATGACAAAACAAGTTAACCTTGCTGTTTAAACAGAATAAGATAATACACTAATAAGGCTATGTTTAATGAGCTAACATTTGAATCTTTGATTCAAATGAGTTCATCCCATCCTGTTTTAGCTTGCATTAGGCCAAGACACTTTTATCTTGCCATGTCATAGCATGCATCATATTGTTGCATATTGTCATGTGTTGATTATGTTCGGTGTGCCTTTCGTGGTAGGTTCTGCCTTCGAGGATAACCCCGAGTATCCGTCTGAAGGGCAGTACCCTACTACCACTACAACAGGCAAGCAACCCATTGATCATTCCGATACAACCCATGTTCTCACTTCTGCTCTTGTTTACTGCATTAAGACGACGCGATTCAAACTACTGTGTGCTACGGTAGTTGAACCCTTATCCTCTGCATGACCTGTCATTGCCACAGTAATTAGATGAAACCCACTAGCATGTGTAGGAGTTGATTGAGCCATGTATGTGATTCCTACCTTGCTATGCCTGCTATGCTTAGAGTTGTGTCAGGTCTGGTTCATCTGGGTGATGGGCTAGAGTGAAATGATTATGTCGGTAATGTGAGGGATGTGTGGAACATGTTTTGGTAAAGGTATCGATGAGAGCCCATGTAGGAGTACATGGTGGGTTGTCTCATTGAGGCCGTCCCTAAGAACTGAGATCTGTATGTGTGATTTTAAGATTCAGCTACTACCATGCATTGGGATCCTTAATTGACCCTCTCGGCTTCTTAAATACCCTAGTACTCTGTCCAGGAGTTGCAAATAGTTTCTGGTGTTTGTAGGTTATGTGTTGGCGGCCGTGCGTAGCGCTGACCCTAGGGGTGGGCTATGTTGCGGTAGATACACCATGGCACGGTGTATCGAGTCACCCGTTTGGTGTCTCGGGAACCCTGTTCACATCATTCGGGGCCGTATGTGGAATCCTCGACCGGACTTCCTGCGGATGGAACTTGGATAGGCGATGAACCTGGACTAGAGACTTGAGTGTTTAGGTAGGCCGTGGCCGACACCCTCGTTGGGCCTCCGCTTGAAGGTTGTCGAGTACATGTCGTGTAAACGGCGGTAAGTGGTGAAAGCGTGTATGAAGAAGTACACCCCTGCAGGGTATAAAACTATTTGAATAGTCGCGTCCGCGGTAAAGGACTACTTGGTTGCCTATACAGTTCATAGACAAGTTAATGGTTACTACTAAATGACTAAAGATAAGTGTGAGTACCGAGGATGGCCCTCTCGTAGGATGACGAGGGAGAATCCCTGGTGGAGTATTGTGTTGGTGAGTAGTGTACTCGTGTGCGAAAACTATTTTACTAGTGGAGTTCCATAGGATAGCTTAGCCAAGAGTCAAAGCTGGCTTGCTGCAATAACCCCACCACCTTCTTGAGAATGAGCATGTATAGTAGGTTCTGTTGTAAGACTTGCTGAGTACCTTTGTACTCATGTTTGCTTAATTACTGTTTTCAGACGACAACACCGCCCCCTCCGATGGGTTCTACGTAGACCTTGACGTCGACGAGTGACTAGCCACCCAGGTGGTGATCCTGGCCATGGAGGGCCCTATGTAGATAGACAGGCTTTGGAAGCCTTCTTGCTTTCTAGTGTCTGTACTCAGACCATTTACTTCCGCTTGTGCTTGTATGTTTGTATGACTTGAGTGTCGGGTCATGTGACCCCTACCTGTATGAACATGTTATGTATGGCTCTCTGGAGCCTTTAAATAAAGTACTTGAGTTGTAGAGTTTTGTTGTGATGCCATGTTGTATGTACTCATATCGGGCATAATGTGTGTATGATTGAAATGCTTGGTATGAGTGGGATCCGACAATCTAGTTGTTTATCCTTGGCAGCCGTTCTTATGGGGAAATGTAGTCCAGTGTTCCTCGAGCCATAGTAGTCCGCTACAGCCCGGTTCACCGGAGTCCTGCTAGCCCAGCACTACTGTTCAGGACACTTGACTGGCCGGCATGTGTTTCACGTCGTTCTTATGCCTGTCCCTTTGGGGAAATGTCACGCGGTGACATCCGGAGTCCTGCCTAGTCTGCTACAGCCTGGGTTCCCCGGAGTCCTGTTAGCCCAGTGCTATAGCCCGGATTCACTCGCTGATGACCGACATACTCAATGTGATTCATGTATGCCTGTCTCCATAGGTCTGTGCCGCTTTGGGTTCACGACTAGCCATGTCGGCCCGGGTTCTCTGTCATATGGATGCTAGCGACACTATCATATACGTGAGCCAAAAGGCACAAACGGTCCTGGGCCATGGTAAGGCGACACCTGTGGGATACCGTGCGTGAGGCTGCAATGTGATATGAGGTGTTACTGGCTAGATCGATGTGATTTGGAATCGGGGTCCTGACATAGCCTTACCCATCGAGTGCTCGTCGGTCGTAGAAGAACCATCGCCGGAGATGGGATGGCGGTTGCTACGTCGAAGGGGAGTGGCCATGCCTTCAGACATCTGAGCGAAAGGTGTCTCCGAAGGGACGGTCAGTGCTGGCGTTGAAGGAGATCGCAGGGACGGTGAACCACACGTGGGCGACGGTGCGGCGACCATCACTGTAGTAGACGAAGTTGAAGCAGCATGCTGTGTATATGACCCCAACGGCGAAGCGCTCGGCGGCGGCGACGCTGAGCGTAACATATGCGACGCATGTGGTGCCACCAGCGAAGGGCTCGGCGGCAGCGACGCTGAGCGCAGCACACCCGGAAGTGGACTAGCACGAGAGCCAGGTGACGCGTCCGCGAGTACATCCGCCACCAGGCTCGCCCTCGCATCCATCTTAGGTTGCACAGCCGCCTCAACATGGGATGCATGCATGGAGCATGGAGTTGTCCACGTTATGCATGCATTGCACAACGGCCTCCTGGCTTGTCCTAGTGCTCAACATGGGAAACTGATTCCATGCACCCAAGAGCCGAGGAGGCATACAACGTAGACAACCCTGCCGATGGCGAGGACTGCAAAGCAGCCGCACACATGGGACCAATAGGAGGGGCCGATGGTGGTGTAGAGGCCCCCGTGAACTGATCAACTGTTGGAATCAACCACGACAGACCAGTCCGGCACGGACTTGGTGCAATCATCCGAGTAGGTTTGGATTAGCTAGCTTTGTACTAGTATAAATATAGCTGTACCCTATGCCTGTAAATAGATCAGATCAAAGCAATAAGAAAACACAGGTGCGACACGCACCTGTTGCCATCATCTTGCGTATTGTGTTCCGGTGACCTGGTTCGTGCTAGCTAGCTAGACACGAGAATGTATCAAGTTGTGTGCTTGCCTGCTTAGCTCCAAGACGTGTGCGTTGCCTGTTTGTACCTTCGCGTACAAGCTGCCGTGGCCAAAGCATCGGTCAGTAAAATTTGTCGAGACAGTACTTCGACGACTAGCGGCAGCCGGGATCATCGCCAACAATTGGTATCAGAACCAAGTTGATCTTCTAGTAACAGAGGGTCATGGCGGACGACAAGAAGAACAAGCAGCTGGCAGAGTACTTCGGTGCGGCTAAAGTATTTGCTGCTCCGGCGAATTCGTCGTATCCATGGTTTGATCGCGAGAACTTCGGGGTCTGAAAGGCTCTCATGGAGTGTGGTCTCCGCGCCAACGAGCTATGGGACATCGTCGACCCAGGAGGCGACGCGTTCAAGAAGGAGGGAGCCGAGCACCGGAAGGATCGGCAGGCGGCGTCAGCGATTTACTCGGTGATGCCGATGGATGTCCTCCAACACCTAATCGCCAAAGAAACGGCGAAGGAGGCATGGGATACTTTGAAGGTCATGTTCGAGGGAACCACCCGCATCAAGCAAGAAAATCTCCAAACTCTCCTAAGGAACTACGAGACTTTGGTCATGGGCGACAATGAGTCCGTGGATGCGTTCGCTTCACGGGTGGCTACCCTCGTCAATCGGATCCGCGCGCTTGGAGAAAACCTCATGGAGACCTTGGTTGTCCGGCGGTTCTTGCGCGCGGCCCCTTCCCGGTACCTCCAAATTGTCACGGCGATCAAGCAGTGCGTCGATCTTGAGACTCTCTCCATCGACGATCTCGTCAGACGCTACAAGGCTCACGACAAGCGTATGCGGTACAGTCTCGGGGATGGAAGGAACGATGAGAATGCCATGCTCACACGGGCTCAGTGGCTGGCGCTGGTGTAACACCCTCGATGCGACTATAGCTCCCATGTGTCGAGGCACGACTTAGAGACATAATCGCATTGAAGGCATATGTCGCAACTTAGGCAATCTTCACAACATCCCATGTAATATAATAATAAAAGGGAGAACATAGTTGGCTTACACTCGCCACGTCAGTCAAGAACATAAATAACATTACATCATCCAAACACTCATGGCCCGACTACGACACCAAAATAAAAGAGAACCCAACATGCGACACGGTCCCAATCACCCCCAACTGGGCGCCACTACTGATCATCGGGAAAGGAAACGAAGTATCGTTGAGAGTCTTCGTCGAACTCCCACTTGAGCTCATACGCGTCACCTGGAGCGGAATCATCGGGCCCTGCATCTGGTGTAATAGTAATCTGTGAGCCACGGGGCCTCAGCAATCTCGCACCCTCGCGATCAAGACTATTTAAGCTTATAGGAAGGGTAAGGCAATATATATGTGGAACTGCAGCAAGCGACTAGCATATGTGGTGGCTATCTTATACGAAAAAGAGAGCGAGAAGAGGAGGCAAAGCGCGAGCGAGAATCTAGAGAACAACCTGCGCAAACATTACTCCAACACCGTGTCCATTTCCCGGACTCCGCCGAGAAGAGGCCATCACGGTAACACACTCAGTTGATTCATTTTAATTAATTAAGGTTCAAGTTATCTACAACCGGACATTAACAAATTCCCATCTGCACATAACCACGGGCACGGCATTCGAAAGTTCAATCCCTGCAGGGGAGTCCCAACTTAGCCCATGACAAGCTCTCACGGTCAATGAAGGAATAGACCTCCTCCTAAGACGTTCCGATCAGACTCGGTATCTCGGTAACTCAAGACACTTCGATAGGTTAAAACAAGACCAGCAACACCGCCCGAATGTGCCGACAAATCCCGATAGGAGCTGCACATATCTCTTTCTCATGAGATGCATGACAACGAAAACAACACACGGAGACAAAGACCCGAACCCGAGAAAATAAAACAACTTAACGCCGGAAATGGCAGGAGTTGGAGTACAAATAGGGAAGGTTACATCTGGGGTGTTACAACACTCCACCACTACGAAAAGATCTTGTCCCGAGATCTAGGACTGAAAGAACTTCGGGTACTCAGAACGGAGGTGATCCTCGCGTTCCCAGGTAGCTTCATGGTCGGAATGGTGTGACCACTTGACTTTGAGAAATTTGATTGACTTGTTGCGTGTCTTGCGTTCAGCCACTTCAAGAATAGCAACTGGGTGCTCACGATAAGAAAGATCTTCTTGGAGCTCAATGTCCTCGAAGTTGACGGTGCGGTCAGGAGTCTTGAAGCACTTCTGAAGCTGAGAGACATGGAACACATCATGAACATTTGCAAAGTTTGAAGGAAGCTCGAGTTGATAGGCGAGGTCGCCTCTCTTGCTGACAATCTTGAAAGGTCCCACGTATCTAGGGGCAAGCTTCCCTTTGATACCGAAGCGACGAGTACCTTTCATAGGAGAGACACGGAGGTAAACATGATCTCCTATCTCGAAAGCAAAATCACGGTGCTTACTATCATAGTAGCTCTTCTGTCGGGATTGGGCTGCTTTGAGGTTATCACGAATGACTTTGCACATTTCTTCTGCCTCTGTGATTAAGTCATTACCCAAAAGCTGACGTTCACCGGTTTCAGACCAGTTGAGAGGGGTACGGCACTTCCTGCCATACAGAATTTCAAAAGGGGCCTTGCCCGAACTTGCTTGAAAACTATTGTTGTATGAGAATTCAGCATAAGGAAGACAATCCTCCCACTTCATGCCGAAGGAAATCACACAAGCCCTGAGCATATCTTCAAGAATCTGGTTGACACGCTCGACTTGGCCGCTTGTTTGAGGATGGAAAGCTGTGCTGAAACGGATGTTCGTGCCCATGGCCTTCTGGAAAGAATCCCAAAACTTCGAGGTAAAGATGCTACCACGGTCTGAAGAGATCACTTGAGGAATACCATGCAAAGAGACTATTCGAGAGGTATAGAGTTTCGCCAATTGAGCTGCAGTGATCGACTCTTTGATAGGCAGAAAGTGAGCCACTTTGGTGAGTTTGTCGGTGACAACGAATATAGCATCATTGCCACGCTTGGACTTTGGAAACCCAGTCACAAAGTCCATTTCAATGTGGTCAAACTTCCATTCTAGAATGGCAAGAGGTTGGAGGAGACCTGCTGGCCTTTGGTGTTCTGCCTTCAATCTTCTGCAGACATCACATTCATTCACGAATTGAGCGATCTCACGCTTCATTCGAGTCCACCAATAAGCTTGTTTAAGGTCCTGATACAACTTCGTGCTCCCAGGGTGGATGGAGAGGAGAGAATTGTGAGCCTCGTTCATGATCACTTTACGAAGTTCACCTTTGGGCACAACAATTCGATCCTCGAAGAAGAGAGTGTCCTTGTCATCAAGGCGGTAGCACTTGTACTTGGACTGACTCTTGGCAATCCCAATCTTCACCTTTTTCACCATAGCATCAAGAAGCTGGGCTTGGCGAATCCTTGAGGAACAACTTGCAGATTAAGTTTGCGGAAAGCTTCACAAAGCTCGGGTTGATAAGGCTTAAGAATCAGACTGTTGCAGTAAGCCTTCCTGCTCAAAGTGTTAGCAATCACATTAGCCTTGCCTGGAGTATACTCGATACTCGGATTATACTCTTGCATCATTTCGACCCATCGAGTTTGCCTGAGGTTGAGATTAGGCTGAGTGAAGATGTACTTGAGACTCTTGTGATCAGTGAAAATGTCCACTTTTCTTCCCAATAGAAGATGTCTCCAAGTCAAAAGAGCATGCACAACTGCCGCCAACTCGAGATCATGAGTGGGGTAGTTCTTCTCATTAGGCTTCAACTGGCGAGATGTATAAGCAACAACTTTCTTCTCTTGCATCAAAACTGCACCAAGACCTTGGAGAGAGGCATCACAAAAGACCTCGTACGGCTTGGATTCATCAGGTGGAGTCAGAACTGGAGCAGTGATCAACTTCTCTTTCAAAGTTTTGAAAGCAATATCACACTCCGGAGACCAAACGTACTTGACGTTCTTCTGAAGAAGATTAGAGAGAGGCTTCGCGATCTTAGAAAAGTTTTCAACGAATCTTCGGCAATAGCTTGCGAGACCGAGAAAACTGCGGAGTTGCTTCACGTTCTGAGGAGGTTCCCAATTCACAATTGCAGACACCTTCTCAGGATTCACGGCAATGCCCTTGGCAGAGATGATATGACCAAGATAAAGAACCTCATCAAGCCAAAATTCACATTTGGAGAACTTGGCATAGAACTGATGTTCTCTGAGCTTATCAAGAACCAAACGCAAGTGCTTGGCATGATCTTCCCTGTTCTTGGAGAAAACCAGAATGTCGTCGAGATAGACCAAAACGAAGTCATTGGTGTAGGCGTTGAAGATGAAGTTCATCATGCGAGAGAACGTCGGAGGAGCGTTGGCGAGGCCAAAAGACATGACAGTGTATTCATATGAACCAAAGCTTGTTCTCAATGCTGTCTTGGGAATATCTTCTTCACGAATGCGAATCTGGTGATAACCCATACGGAGATCAAGCTTGGAGAATACTTGAGCACCTTTGAGTTGTTCGAACAACTCATTGATGTTGGGAAGTGGGTATTTGTTCTTGATGGTCTTCTTGTTCACTGGACGGTAATCAACACAAAGTTGGTTCGTTCCATCCTTCTTCTTCACAAAAAGAACACCACAACCCCACGGAGAAGAACTAGGCCGGATGAGACCCATTTTCTCTTGCATATCAAGTTGCTTCTTCAGCTCTTTCAACTCTTCAGGTCCGAGCTTGTAAGGACGTTTGCACACAGGTTCCGTGCCAGGCTCAAGTTCAATAACGAATTCAACTGGCCGGTGCGGAGGCATTCCTGGGAGCTCTTCTGGAAAAACGTCTTGATATTCGCAAACGACTAGAATTTGTGAGATAGCATCTAGTTCACCCTTCTCATTGAGAGAAAACAGACGGATGGTATTATCCCGAGCGGCAAAGACAATTACATCCTCAGACGAATGAGTCAATTGAATCTGCCTGGCTGCACAATCAAGCTGAGCCTTGTGCTTAGAAAGCCAATCCATTCCGAGAATAAGATCAATATCCGAGTTACCAAGGATCATTGGGGAAGCCAGAAACTTGAAATCACCCATCGAGATGGAAATATCCGGAACTTCGTAGTTAGCAAGCAAGCATCTACCCGGAGAGACGACTGCTAATGGCTTATGCATAACTTGAGAAAACCACCCATGCTTAGATGCAAAAGGTCTGAAAATGAAGCAATGCGATGCACCCGTGTCAAAAAGAACTTTTGCAGGAACATCATTAACAGGAAGGTTACCCATAATCACATCTGATGAGTCCTCTGCCTGGGCTGCATTC
Organism: Triticum aestivum; assembly: GCF_018294505.1. NCBI lineage: Eukaryota > Viridiplantae > Streptophyta > Magnoliopsida > Poales > Poaceae > Triticum > Triticum aestivum. The sequence goes on along the minus strand of NC_057806.1, from coordinate 517,226,726 downwards.
ACCATATTGACCTTGGCGTACTTGGGGTTATGCTTGACCACAGCTGTACTTGCCGATCTGACAGGAGGAGGAGGAGGAAGACGCCTCTGGTTGAAACACTTGTTGGCATAGTGACCCTTCTGTTGGCACTTGTTGCATGTGACCTCTGAAAGCGGACGGTGATACGGAGCACTCGATCTTGGAGCTTGAGACGAAGTCTTGTTCTGAAAGCCAGGGTTGGGTGGGTGGGAAGAACCACTGCCACCTTTGCTCTTCTGCTGATACGGCTGACGGTACGGAGGAGGGGGAAGCCAAAACTTCTGCTGCTTGGCCACTTGAGTAGAGGAAGAAGGAGTAGCATCTCTGACTCGCTTCTTGGAAGCATCACACCTCAACTGAGCAGCCTCTTGCTTCAGTGTCGTGTTGTAGAACTCATCGTATCTCAAGGGCTCAAAGAGGTCAAGAGCTAGCTGAATATCCATAAACGAATGAACGAATGCATTCCTCTTGAAATGGTCACATATCCATAAATTGAGAAGCCACGTAGAATTAAGGTAGAGAAATAAATCAACAAGGTACGGATCAAGAACGAATAATCGGTAAGAAATCCCAATCTCAAACCAATATCCGTGGAAGAAGAACTAGAGCTACTAGAATTCCCACATATGAAACTCCCGAACTTTTCCGGTTATGCAATCAGGTGTTGGGGATACAGGGGAAGCATAATATCTCACCCAAACTAGCAAATCCTACATCCAGCTGTATCCATCCTTCAACACATAACCAAGAAAACTTCGGAAACCATCTACCTCAACCTTCAAAAAGCATCCGTTATACAAGTTATGGCGATACTCCCGAACTCCCGCCCCAGTACTGGGTGGCATCGAGGTTATCTCACCAACGAACTGCATACAAGAGATTTTCGATGTCGGCGAAAATATCTCAAGTATTCCAGAATTGCAACGATAAGATTATGATGACAACACCTCAGAGCTCAACTCCCCGGGACACTTCCACTAAACCCCTGACAGGAGGCACCAAGACAATGTTCTCATCATAAGCCATCGGAACGATTCCAAGATACTCGCGTGATCCTAAATTTTTTTTAATGAAAATTGAGAAGAGAAGAGTCAAAACTCTACGTCAGGATGCCTTACCAGAGCGATGAGGAGACTGGGAAGTAAAAAGGATTCCTAAACTCTCTGATATATAATTCCTAAAGACTCAAAACATTTCTCTAGACACAAGTCGGCCGCTAAAAACGATCAAGCAATGGGGCTCTTAAGGTCGGGGAAGGCTCTGATTACCAACTTGTAACACCCTCGATGCGACTATAGCTCCCACGTGTCGAGGCACGACTTAGAGACATAATCGCATTGAAGGCATATGTCGCAAGTTAGGCAATCTTCACAACATCCCATGTAATATAATAATAAAAGGGAGAACATAGTTGGCTTACACTCGCCACGTCAGTCAAGAACATAAATAACATTACATCATCCAAATACTCATGGCCCGACTACGACGCCAAAATAAAAGAGAACCCAACATGTGACACGGTCCCAATCACCCCCATCGGGAAAGGAAACGAAGTATCATTGAGAGTCTTCGTCGAACTCCCACTTGAGCTCATACTCGTCACCTGGAGCGGAATCATCGGACCCTGCATCTGGTGTAATAGTAATCTGTGAGCCACGGGGACTCAGCAATCTCGCACCCTCGCGATCAAGACTATTTAAACTTATAGGAAGGGTAAGGCAATATATATGTGGAACTGCAGCAAGCGACTAGCATATGTGGTGGCTATCTTATACGCAAAAGAGATCGAGAAGAGGAGGCAAAGCGCGAGCGAGAATCTAGAGAACAACCTGCGCAAACATTACTCCAACACCGTGTCCACTTCCCGGACTCCGCCGAGAAGAGGCCATCACGGTAACACACTCAGTTGATTCATTTTAATTAATTAAGGTTCAAGTTATCTACAAGCGGACATTAACAAATTCCCATCTGCCCATAACCGCGGGCACGGCTTTCGAAAGTTCAATCCCTGCAGGGGAGTCCCAACTTAGCCCATGACAAGCTCTCACGGTCAATGAAGGAATAGACCTCCTCCCAAGACGTTCCGATCAGACTTGGTATCTCGGTAACTCAAGACACTTCGATAGGTTAAAACAAGACCAGCAACACCGCCCGAATGTGCCGACAAATCCCGATAGGAGCGCACATATCTCTTTCTCACAGCACACTCAGATGAGACTAGCTACGAGTAAAACCAACCCTCAAGTTTCCCCGAGCTGGCCCCGCAGGCAGCTCAGTTCGTACCAACACTCAGAGGGAGCACTGACCCGACGGGGTTAAAATAAGATGACCCTTGAGTCTGCAGAACCCAAGGGAAAGAAAAGGCTAGGTGGCAAATGGTAAAACCAAGGTTGGGCATTGCTGGAAAAGCTTTAATCAAGGCGAACTATCAAGGGGTTCCCATTATAACCCAACCGCGTAAGGAACACAAAAATCTGGGAACATAACACCGATATGATGGAAACTAGGGCGGCAAGAGTGGAACAAAACACTAGGCGAGAGGCCGAGCCTTCCACCCTTTACCAAGTATATAGATGCATTAAGATAACTTAGCAATGTAATGATATCCCAGCAAGTAAGTAAAAGATGTTCCAACAAGGAACGGCCTCCAATCTTCACCTGCAACTAGCAACGCTATAAGAGGGGCTGAGCAAAGCGGTAACATAGCCAATCAACGGTTTGCTAGGACAAGGTGGGTTAGAGGTTTGACATGGCAATTGGGAGGCTGACAAGCAAGTGGTAGGCATCGTAGCAATGGCATAGCAAAAGAGCGAGCAAACTAGCATAGCAAAGATAGTAGTGATTTCGAGGGTATGATCATCTTGCCTGCACAGTTGTCAGAGTTGACTGGATCCTCACAAGCAAACTCAAAGGGCTCCTCGTTAGCGAACTCGTCTCCCGGCTCTACCCAAACAAGACAAACAAGCAACAAGGATTCAATCAACCACGTGCAAACTCAAACAAAAGATGCAATGATGACATGCTATGCGGGATGCGATGCGGGATGCAAAATGCAAGATATGACAGCAAATGCATGAACCTGGCCACAACTTGGAAAGCCAAGTGTGCCACTGTAAAGATGGGATGAAATCGCTTGAAAACGATATAAAGATCATCGGAATCGGAGTTACGGTTTGGAAATGGCAAGCGATTTAAGAATGACACCGGTTTGCGATTTACAGCAAGTAGGCATCTAAATGCAATGAGATGAACATGCTACAGCCACCAAACCTAACAACAAAATACATGGCAGGGATGACACAAGATGCTTAACAAAAGTCTAGCACTCAGCTACGGCCAAATCATCCATTAGAAGGTTCAAACAAGCATGGCAAAAACGCAAATGCAAAACAGATTCCAGACGTAGTGAAATTAACACTTGTCTGAAATTTCAGATCTTGAAGCCCTCTTCGGAGCAACAAAACAACATGCTACAGGACCTGAACATGACAAAGAAAGACATGACATGGAGCTACTCAACAAGCTTAACAAAAGTCACTTAGTGACCTTGAGCCAAAAGGGATCACAAAATATACTAACAAGCACACGAACATAGCAAAAACATAATCAGTATTCAGACTTGGTGAAAACTGGGACATGCTGAAACATAACTCACGAAGGCATGTAAACGAGCTCGACGCACTCACTACGGTGCAAGTCATGGCAAGGAAAGCATACACCCATAAAGAAGGCACAAAATACAAGCTAGACATGGCAAGAACAAAGGCATAGCATGCACGGATCAACTATAATAACATCGGCAAAATCGCAAACAAGTTGACGATCTGCCCAGATTCACAACGAAGCAAAAGTAGAGCTCGATGGACTCAAGCTAGGGTGCTCCATAATTTCAAACAAAGACATGGATAGATAGAGCATAACATGATTAACAAAACTCCTTTACTGACCATCCTCAAAAGAGGAATGGATCACTAGGAAACAAGCTGAATATATGGCATCATGAACAAAATAATCCCAGACTTTGTGAAAACTACTAAGTCCCTGAAAACAGATTTACCGGGTGCCTCACTTTGCAAGCTTGCACAAGTCACTACACACATCTTAAAAATGCATGGGTTGCACGTCTGGAAAGATAACAAAATGCTTAACAAAACATATGAAGGACTAACAGGCATATCATGCACACATTAATCATGGCAAAAATGACAAAAGTCTAAGATGAACTAGCAGATCTGACAATTAACTCACGAGGGCCTCTTCTAACAGCATTTCAGGCATCAAGATGAGCTCAAATGAAAATGATGCAATGGAATGAAATGATGTACACGTCGAGGCGAACATTTTGATATACTATATGTCCAAATCCGAGCTACGGATGCAAAGTTACAGCAGGTCAAAGATCGCATAAAAATATTAGGGGAGAGGGCAAAAGTCAACCGCTAGGGTTTCTTTTTTTTAGATCTGGATCTGGCGCCCGGGTACTGTAGCAGCACTGTTCACCGGAGCGCGATTTCCGAGGATGGCCGGCGCCGGAGCCGATGGAGCTCGCCGGCGTGAGGGGAGGAGGAGGCCGGAGTCGGAGGAGCTCGCCGGCGTCCTCCGCGGCTGCGGATCGGGCGGCTGCGGCGGCTAGGCGCCGGGTGGCGGCGGGCGGAGTTAGGCGGGTGACGGGGCGGCGGCTGTCGGCGGACGACGGCGGCCGGCGATGGCGGCGAAGGGCGGCGTCGGGCAGAGGTAGGCGGGCGGCGCGGCGATCCCTAGCGGCTCGGGCGCGGGGCGATGAAGATGGGCCTGGGGGGGCCGGCTGCGGGCTCCCCGGGCCTTGGAGGCGGCGGGCGGCGGTACAGGCCACATGGCAGGCGGCGATTGGCGGGGGCAGTGTGTCCGGCCGGGTCGGACAATGTCCGGCCGGCGCGAGGGAATTTAGGGTTTCGGGGAGAGGGAGAAATCCGAAAACGGAGCGGGTGTATTTATAGGCATAAGTGGAGCTAGGAGAGTCCAAATGAGGTGCGGTTTTCGGCCACACGATCGTGATCGAACGCTCTAGGACATGGAGCAGAGTTTGGTGGGTTTTGGGCCAAATTGGAGGGGTGTTGGGCTGCAACACACACGAGGCCTTTTCGGTCCCTCGGTTAACCGTTGGAGTATCAAACGAAGTCCAAATGATATGAAACTTGACAGGCGGTCTACCGGTAGTAAACCAAGGCCGCTTGGCAAGTCTCGGTCCAATCCGGAAATGTTTAATCCCCACACACGAAAGAAAGCTAGAAATGACCACCGGAGAAGAACGAAGCGCCGGAATGCAAAACGGACAACGGGAAAATGCTCGAATGCATGAGATGAACACGTATGCAAATGCAATGCACATGATGACATGATATGAGATGCATGACAACGAAAACAACACACGGAGACAAAGACCCGAACCCGAGAAAATAAAATAACTTAACGCCGGAAACGGCAAGAGTTGGAGTACAAATAGGGAAGGTTACATCCGGGGTGTTGCAGCTGGACTCAAGGAGAGGAGGCGAGGGCTCTAGCAGCAACACTCGCCAAGATCGTGCACCAAAAGAACAAAGTAAGAAGAACGCCGGCGACGGCGCTCCGACGAAGAAGAAGTTTGAAAAGCGCAAGATCAAGTGTCACAACTGTGGCATCATGGGGCACTTCAAGTCGGAGTGCAAGAAACCACCGAAGGAGAAAGCTCTCCTGGCCAAAGGAGGCGATGATGGAGACATGATGCTCATGGTCGAAGTATGCGAGCTAATGGACAAGGACAGTCCAACTCCAAAGGCGCCGGCTACAGAGGTTGTCACGCTCATAGAGGAGGCAGTTTATCTTCACGATAAGAAGAGGATGAACACGTCGAGGCACGTGTGGTACCTCGACACGGGCGCTAGCAACCACATGACCGGTGACAAGGACCAGTTTTCTGAGCTCAGTGTTTCGGTGGGAGGCACGGTTCGGTTCGGCGACGGACGGACCGTTGACATCGCAGGGCGAGGTACTGTCCTGTTTGAGTTGAAGAATGGCGGTCACAAGGTACTCACAGATGTGTACTATATTCCCAAGCTAAAAAGTAGCATCGTAAGTCTTGGCCAGCTCGAGGAGCGTGGTTGCAAGATTGTGCTCGAAGATGGCTTTCTATGGGGGTATGATCGTTAGAGGATGTTGATTATAAAGGTGCAGAGGTCACCGAACAGGCTCTACGTCCTCAACTTGGATCGTGTGGATCCGGTATGTCTCCTGTCGAGCATGGACGACTCGGCATGGAAGTGGCACGTGCGCTATGGTCATCTAAATTTCCAGTCTCTTCGGCAACTTGGACAAAAGGAGATGGTACGTGGTCTACCATGCATCAATCATGTCGACCAAGTGTGCGATGGTTGTCTCATTGGGAAACAAAGGCGAGCCCCGTTCCCAAGAGAGGGAAACTTTAGAGCGAGTAAAGCTCTTGAGTTGGTCCACGGAGACTAGTGCGGACCGATTACACCGGCCACCCCTGCCGGAAATAGATACTTCTTGCTCGTCGTCGACGACTTCAGCAGATTCATGTGGATCGTGTTGTTGAAGACGAAGGACCAAGCTTTGCAAGCCTTCAGGATAATAAAGATGGCGGCTGAAGTAGAATTTGAAGCCAAGTTGTAGGCCCTCCGTACCGATCGGGGGGGTGAGTTCAAGTCTCGTGCATTCACGGAATTTTGCGAAGCTCAAGGGATCAAGAGGTATCTTATGGCGCCATATTCACCGCAGCAAAACGGTGCTGTGGAACGGAGGAATCAGACCATGGTGGCGATGGCACGAAGCATGTTGAAGAGTAAAGGCATGCCGAGCAAGTTTTGGGGTGAGGCAGTCAATACAGCCGTTTATCTGTTGAACCGGGCTCCAACCAAGAGTGTGGTTGGGATGACGCCGTACGAAGCATGGTACGGACACAAGCCCACAGTTGATCATCTTCGCACTTTTGGGTGCGTGGCGCATGTGAAGACAGTGACCGGGCATACTAGCAAATTGGTGGATCGGAGTACTCCAATGATATTGATTGGCTATGAAAAGGGAACAAAGGCATACCGTGCGTGCAACCCCTCGATCAATAAGGTGGTTGTGACGCGTGACGTGGTTTTTGAAGAAGCGAGGTCATGGAATTGGAACTCCACCGAGCCGGTATACCCGTCTTCCGATGAAATTTTCAATGTTGTTTACGATGATTACGAGCATGCAGACATTGGTGATCAACCGAAGACTTCAAGCATCGCGAGCGGCGCGGCAGAAAACGATGGCGCGAGGCACGCGCCAGAAGCAGCGGCGGCCGACGTGCACGAAGCTGCATACGGCACACCAAGCAGCAACGCACGCAGCAGCGCTCACTCAGCTGGCCAAAAGAACGTGTCAGAGGGGAGCGGCCCATCCAGTGGCCCAACTGATGGACCTGAAGATGGACTCGAGCCAGAGTCCAGAGAAGTCAGCCCAGGACGTAGCCCTCACGTTGCGTCAGGAGGGTTAGAAGGCCACGTGCATGGGATTGTTGGTTCTCCTGTACGTACACCAATCTCACGTGGTTCACCTAGTGGACGTGTAGCCAGCTCAAGGGTGCTCCAATCGCCTGAAAACGGAAGTGTGGCAACTTCAGATGATGATTCCTCATCTTTGACTGTACAGAAGACAAGGGAACATCCGTCAACACCAGTACGTCTTCGACCAGTGGTGGATTTATATCCAAAGGAAATGCTTCCAAAAGTAAATCCTGTGAAAATTAAAGGAAGAGGACGGCGGTGTCTGCTTAGCATCGAGGAATCGACAAAATTTGAAGATGCAAACACGGAGGAGTGTTGGCGTCGTGCTATGGACGAGGAGTTGGGATCGATCCAAGACAACAAAACATGAGAGCTCGTGGATCCACCCAACGACCATAAAATCATAGGGCTCAAGTGGGTGTACAAAGTCAAGAAAGATGCCGAAGGAAACTTGGTGAAGCATAAGGCAAGGCTCGTAGCCAAAGGATACGTGCAAGAGCAAGGTGTAGACTTCGAGGAAGTGTTCGCTCCTGTCACAAGGATGAAATCGGTGAGGCTAGTTATAGCTCTCGCGGCTCAAGAATCTTGGAAGCTACATCACATGGATGTAAAATCCGCTTTTTTGAACGGGGAGTTGAAAGAAGAAGTATATGTGAAGCAACCACCGGGTTACAACAAAAAGGGAGAGGAGCACAAGGTGTTGAAACTACACAAGGCATTGTACGGGCTATGCCAAGCTCCTCGGGCGTGGAACATCAAGCTTGATCGTACACTAGTTTCTCTTGGTTTTGAGAAACGTCCACTGGAGCATGCTATGTATAAGCGAGGTAAAGTCAAGGATCGTCTCCTAGTGGGCATCTATGTTGATGATCTCTTGATAACTGGAGCAGATGAGGAGGAGATTGCTAGATTCAAGCTACAAATGAAGGAGCTTTTCAAGATGAGTGATCTAGGGCTCTTGACTTACTATCTCGGGATCAAGGTACATCAAAAGCCGGAGGGAATCACACTATGCCAGGAGGCATATGCAAAGAAGATTCTTGAAAGCTGTAGCATGGAGGACTGCAATCCAAGTCATGTTCCAATGGAGCCTCGACTGAAACTTAGCAAGAGGAGCCAAGCACCCGCGGTTGATGCAACGGATTATAGAAGTGTGGTCGGAAGCCTAATGTATCTTGTGAATACACGACCGGACTTGGCCTATTCCGTTGGTGTAGTGAGTCGCTTCATGGAAGCACCCACGACAGAACATTGGGCAGCTGTGAAACAAATACTCTGGTACATCAAAGGGACAACTAACTTCGGTTGTGTCTATTTGAGAGAGAAGCAGAAGGAGATGGTGGAGCTACTTGGCTACAGTGATAGCGACTTGGCAGGAGATATTGACGACCGTAAAAGTACCTCGGGCGTGGCATATTTCTTGGGAAAAAGCATAGTGAGTTGGGTATCACAAAAGCAGAAGGTGGTCGCATTATCATCCTGTGAAGCGGAGTATATTGCAGCTGCAACCGCGGCAGGTCAAGGTGTGTGGCTAGAAAGGCTACTCGGTGACCTCACTGACAAGGAACTGGAAGGAGTGGTGCTCTACGTTGGCAACAAGTCCACGATTGCTCTATGTAAGAATCCAGTGCATCATGATAGAAGTAAGCACATTGATATAAGGTATCACTACATACGAGATTGCGTGGAAGAAGGCAAGATTGAAGTCAACTACATTTGCACCGACGACCAGCTTGCAGACATCCTGACCAAGTCTTTGGGGCGACAGAAGTTCACGGAGATGCGGGAAAGGATCGGCGTCCAAGTTGTGAAGTGAGGACATCGTGGTTGGGGGGATGATTGTTGGAATTAACCACGGCAGACCAGTCCAGCACGGACTTGGTGCAATCATCCGAGTAGGTTTGGGTTAGCTAGCTTTGTACTAGTATAAATATAGCTGTACCCTATACCTGTAAATAGATCAGATCAAAGCAATAAGAAAACACAGATGCGACACGCACCTGTTGCCATCATCTTGCGTATTGTGTTCCGGTGACCTGGTTCGTGCTAGCTAGCTAGACACGAGAATCCATCAAGCTGTGTGCTTGCCTGCTTAGCTCCAAGACGTGTGCGTTGCCTGTTTGTACCTTCGCGTACACGCTGCCGTGGCCAAAGCATCGGTCAGTAAAATTTGTCGAGACAGTACTTCGACGACTAGCGGCAGCCGGGATCATCGCCAACATCAACCTCTGGCATTCCTCTTGCTACGTGAAGGCTTAAACCGTGTTTCCCTTTGATTATTATTTTTTTGAAATAAACGCAGCAGAGGTGCGCATTTCAATTGATTAGAAGTAGGGCAAAGAATGCCAGTTACAGGGTGCGAGCTAGCGCAACAACTAGCAAGCAGGGCCAAAGCAAACGCGAAAACAAAAACAAAGCGGCTAGAGAGCCAGCTACGAAAACCTACTCTCGCGACAATAAGTGCCGGCCACCGGCCACCAGCCAATCGCGTGCCTCCACTAGGAGGTGCAACTCCTGCCTTGTCGAACGCTCAACGCTGTCATCGAAGATGCAAGCATTACGTTCCTTGCAGATCGACCACAAGGTCAGCATTGCCACCGATCGTGCCAACTTTGTCGAGGCCGGGCCACGACTCAGCTCGCTGAACCAGGTCATGAGGAAGGAAGAATTATCCCACTCCTCTGGCTGGAGCTCTGGGACGCCAAACATGTCGGTCACAAGTGACCATAGTTGCCGCGCCCACGGGCACTCCATGGCCAAGTGCATTGCCGTCTTCAAGCTGCGAGAGCATAGGGGGCAAAAAAATATGAGTTTGGCCATTGTCGAGCCAGCAGCTGATCCGCCGTGAGGACCCGCCTTTGAGTGAGCAGCCAGGCGAACATGCTGCACTTCGCCGGCGCCCACGCCACGCGGATTTCCTTCTGAAGTGGGAAGACTGTCGAGCCAATGAAGGACAACCGATACGCCGAGGCGGATAAGTAGACGCCGTTCTCCGTGAGCCTCCAACGGAAGCCGTCCGCGACGCCTGCTGATAGGGGCTGCATGGATCGGATATTTACCCATAGACGAACGAACGACGACAGTAACCCACTGGATACCCTGCCACGCTAGGTCCTGGACCCATTTGTCGCCGGTCAATGCTTGATGCACTGAGCGCGTCTTGCGAGCAACCTCAAATAGCTCCGGGGCAAACAGGAAGTCTTGGAGCAGTTTCGAACAGGAACGGGGCGCCGTCGGGAAGCCAGCTGAAGCTCGCACGGCGGCCATCGCCGATCGTAACCGCGCACGACTAGTCAAAACAAGTAGCTATGCCGTGAAATCGTGTGAGGCTTGCATCGATCTCACCGCCGGGATGATTGCTGCATGCACGGTTAACTCAGCTGAGCTAACCTGCAGGAAACTGAAGCCCATGGCCTATCCGCGTAACCTCTCCGTATCTATCCATCCACCTGCCATCTAATCGATCGTACGTACTTACGTACGTGTAGATTTGGCGTGCCGCGCGTCATCCATCTTTCTCCGGTCGTGACACGTTTTGCTTATCTCAAGTACCCAAATGGTACGACTTGACTCTGATCGCCTGATGAGGGAAGCGCGGGCCGGCACGTCGGAGGCTAGCTAGCTTCGCTCAAACACCTTGCTCGTTACGGCATGGCAATTGGCACAAGTACTTCCAGAAAGGAAAAAGTCCAAAACGAACCTTGAATTGGTAGATGAAATATAAATTAAACCCTGAACTTTAAATCCCGAAAATTGGCACTCTGAACTTCTCAATCCCGGTCTATTTTGGACCCTATGACCAATTTGGGGCACCGGGAATATAACAATCCCGGCCGGATAAGGTACTACTCTCACTGACGAGTATTTGGGCTGGCTCATTACTTGCGTTTTTGAAAAATGAAAAAAATGTTTGTGTTTTAAAATTGTGTATTTTTTAAAATGTTCATCCTTTCAACCATAAAAAAATTATGCATTTCAGAAAATGTACAGTAATTTAAAATGTTCATGTTTTCGATTTTCTGTCACAAATTAAAAAAAATAGTTTTTTCGAAAATTGTTCAGAAGTTAAAAAAATAGAGCGCAAATATTTTGCAACGTCGTGACCAAAAACTTTAAACAATAAGGTTTTTTCAATCTTGAACTGTTTTTCAAATTTTGAACATTTCAAAACATGAACATTTTCTGAAAGAAGAAAAAAAAAACCTAGGAGGAACCATAGCAAACATTTTTTTAAAAACTAGGAGGTACTGTAGCAGAAAATATTGAAGACATGCTGACCTGAACAATTTTTTGTACTGCAAACATTGTCTAAAAATTCTGAATAGCTTTTCAAAAAATTGATTGTATTAAAACACAATAAATTTTTAAAAAGCGAACACTATTTCGGACATAAATATTTTAAAATAAAAACAGGTACAAATTATGAAACCTGAATAAGATTTAAAATGTTTATACAATGTAAAAAAATGTTATTATCATTAAGTTAATGTAAAATGTGTAGTTTGCAAAATGTTGTTGTGTCACATTGTTCTAAAAAAATTTGGAATTTCTTAAATTATTTGCTTTTAAATAATACTCTGTATTTCAAACTGTTCACATTTTTTCCAAGAAATGTTTCGTTATTTTTCAAAAAAACAAATCATATATGAACAATACTCTCTGTTCTTATAAGGAATGTGCTATGTCAGATAAATTGCATCCTTCAGCTGCGTTGGCTTGGTGCGGCCCCCACTAGCCCGAGGTTACTAGTTCAAATCCTGTCATGCACATTACGTACTGCTAGTATTTTTGTATTGCTCCTGATACAAGACAAGTTTTTTTTAAACAAGATACACAAGTGGGTTCGTAGAAAACGAAAAAGAAAAAACAGAACAGAGCGAGCGCCCAAGCAACTGCGTTGATGGGCTGTCAGTCAAGTATCTTTTTCTCAAAAAAAAAAGGCAGTCAAGTATCCTTGCCACATTAGCGGGTATAGCAGCTAAACACCTTCAAGGGTTAAAATAGACCGGGATCATAGAGTTCGGTGTGCTGATTTCCGGGATTACAAGTTAAGGATTTGATTTAGCTTTCCTCTACAACTTTAAAGTTTATTTTGAACTTTTTCCTTCCAGCAAAGGGCAAAGGTAAAGCGAAAAGGCTTGTTCCTCAAGAACCACGCAGTACACTGTCATCCTGTCCTTGTCCTCCCTCTATCGTTTGCTACTAGCCAAAGACAAACCATGCCTAGTCCCTTTCTCAGCGACACGTCGCACTCGATCGATTTAACCTGTGTGGCCGCATTTCAGAGCCGGTGGGTGACACGGATGGTTTGATGATGCAATATTCCGGGAAACTTTTTGCACTGTGCAGCCATTAAATTAGGAATAAAGAGAACATTGACGTCGAGCGAACCGAGCAGATGAATGTGTTTCCTGGGTGGAACGTGTTCACCATGTGATTTGGCTAAGCTATTTTGGAGTTGCATCATGTCGTGGCTGGGTGTTAACTGCGCCACTTCGTCGTTTGTTGAGCTTCGAGCCGCAGCGAATCAGCGGACGGGCCTGAATAGGTGCTTGCTTATTTCTGTTTGGTTTTGCTGGGATGTGCTATAGGAGCAAATTTACTCTTGATCATATCTTTCGTACTAACATGCCGACTGTTTGTACAAATTGTCTTCATTTCGTCAGCAGTGAACATTATTGACTAAGGAGTCTGGCCGAGATGCAATGCAGCTGCATGCTGATCTCTAAAGTGCGGACCATGGCCTCATCCCTTTCTCAGCAAAATCAAGTTGCTCCTCTATGAGATTCAAGCTTGCTTCGGTTGTTGCTAGTTTACATTTTGGTCGTTGGTAGTGGGTAGCTGGCCTGCGCACCTCATATTTGTGTAAACTGTTGACGTTTTTCTTCGCCTCCCAGGTGGGACCCTGAACTCTTGTCCTATTTGGTACTTGTCTGAATTCTGCCTCGTGGCTTTATTTATACAGTCGGACGCTTGTCTTTTCTCTAAAAAAATAGTACAAGGCTCGACATCAATGATCGTATTTTCCTTAACTATGAGCCATCTATGGTGACTACCTCAATTTGAGGATCCACCAGCTCAGTCTCTCCGAACTGCGAAGTGTGTGAATGCTTGTATCTATGTCTGTACTATGTTTCTAAAAAAACATTGACATAGATATGCATTTTCTTAAGGAAAAGAAATTAGTTTCTCCTTCCTCGTATTGCTATCAGTTAGGATAATGAAAAACCGAGAAAATGAAAAAACTGAGCTCTTGAACTAAATAATTTATTATCTGTCAACATCTAAGTCGACCAAGAGTTCTTATATATAAGTCAATCATAAAGTTATAACATTGTCCATGTAATCTTGATTTTTTTCATACCCGTGTGTATCAGCATGGAGTTATATATTGGACTGCTCAGTGCATTCGGTTCTTCTTTTGAGGGCCGACCAGTGCATCAACTTATATACTCCCTCGGTTCCCTAATATAAGACCTTTTACATTTTTCTTGATTCATATGTTTCTAGACATGTTTTAGTATGCATGCTCACTCATTTTAGTATGTATATAGTCAATATTTTAAAACAACTAAAATGTCTTATATTAGGAAACAGAGGGGTTACACATACAAAAAATCACTTAGGTGACGTGCACGGACCACAGCTTGATTGGTCCCGCAATGCCATAGTCCTCTTTCCTTTCTACTTCTCCTCCCCTCTGGGTGCCCCAGCCGCGTTGCACTTGCAACTGTATATGTATGCATCAATGCATGTTTGCTATTAGTAACTTGCTTAAAAATGGCAAGCGCGTTAGCGATATTTCCTTGATGAGGGTGAGGCAGCGCGGAGCTCCAAGGCCGACGGGGTCAGCCGCATCCCCGTCTCGGGTGAACTCGAGGCTTCAATGAGGTGGAGACAGGGATGTCGCAACCACGACGTTCCCAATGAGAGCGAGTGGGGGGCTTGACTTTCGGGGAGCGGGGTGAGCTATGGGTACCGGAGAAGAAGGATGGTGATGGTGGGGGGAGGGTTAGAAGGAATGCCGGGGTGGCGGCAACGTGGCAGAGTCAACAACAAGAACATGGTATAACAGTAAGGCATGTCCAGGAGTGCCGCAGACCATTGGTGGCGTTAGCTGGCGGTTCAGTCGGCACCAATCAAGGGGTCGAACGAAGAGGGGGCTAAAGAAAGAAGAAGGTTGGACGGCCGTTGGATTAAAATTTAACGGTCCAGCCAAATCGACTGTCCCAATTAGTTTTTAGCCAAGATCAACCTTTTTTAGGCAAACTAGCAAAGCTTTATTCAACCGTCACACAATTTATAGGGACGAATAAAAGGTCTCTGGTGTGACCTAACCAAACATGGCCGCGAACCCTGAGCGTCCATGTTCTGCTAGTTTGTGAGCCTCGGTATTTGAGGTTGTAAATTCATGCCTAAAGATACAAGAATTAAAAGACGTAGCCTGATCCTTGATTTCATGGACAATTGCTCCTTAGGATGCCGTTGTCCCTCTCTTGATAGCTTGCATTGTCGTCTTGCAATCCGAGTCCACTTGAATTCTTTGAAAGTATGGAACATCTGACAATGCTAGTGCTTCTCTAATCGCCATGGCTGAGAGAACTTAAGGTTCATCGATATTTTTGAAGACAACCACAGATGCCCCCTGAAAAATTCTTGAGCGACACATAGCTCCTACAGCTCCGTACCCTCCTACACGCGGAATTGCTGCATCCACATGTATCTTCGAGTGATCCTCCGGCGGTGGTATCCATGCAGACGAACGAGGGGGCGCCGCTGCAATTCGGGACCTCGGCTTGTTCAAACCATCATCTACATAGGCCCTGTTCTGAACTCCTCCCAACTCCAAAAATCCAGCTTCCCAATCCATCTTCTCACACCACGCGGCGATTCACGTCCTTTCGGCAGTGAAAACAGCTTCTCCGTCGCCACTTTGGGCTGGTAGCGGCATATTGGGCTGGATGGAAATCGTCCCATGGGCCCAACATGCAGCCGAAGAAAGGAGAGATGTGTTTCTGTAGGAGGAAAGAGCCACGAGCCAGTTTTCACTAGGAAAGAAGGGAGGAAAGAGATTAAACGGAACGTTTTGTTCACTTCAGGGTGGCAAACCATGTAATTTCAGCCAACTCCACGTTTTGGAGGATTCCCTGAAGCTGTTATTTCCCAACTTCTCAACTCCATGCTTATTACGCTAAGATTCTGCACAGCTTCTCAAAGCAAACTTCTCGAGCTAGAATCGTTCGGCTCCACTATGCAGATGGAGTTTGTGAAGCATGGAGCTGGAGGACTTCAAAACAGGCCCATAGTATGAGCCATCTGTTTGTGGTGCAAACATACTGCGAGCATCCGCAAATTATTTCCCATTTCGCATAGGAAATGACAAAAAAAAAATGTAATGCATGGAGCCCAGGCGGCCCGGCACCTTTTCCCTGTCGCCGTACGTGCTTGCATGGCCCGTGTCAGTAGCAGGCAGATCGAACTAGGCCCTGCATGCATGCCTTGGGAGAAAGGTCAATAGGTCACACGTACGTAAGGCTAGCTAGTTGCTGCATTTTTTGTCTAAAACAAAAGCTAGCTGCTGCATGCATGGCTTGGCAGAAAGGTCAGGTCATGTGATCGAGGCTGACCCTTCCATTTACTCGGGTTTTTCAATGATTTGGCTTGGATAATGGGGAGCATATAAATGCAGGTGCAGTCTTCACGCGAGTATAGTTCAGGGCTCGGTTTTAACATGGTGTATATGATCTCGACTCAGATTTTTTTAGCAAAAATCACATCATTTACGTTTTAGATAGTTATGATACTGTATTCACGTGGAGAATGGATATATATCCTCGCAAAAAGAAGGAGAATGGATAAATATAATGTTTTGTTTTTTCGATAATCATGTTGAGCATGGATATAAGTATGTGCATGTAAATAGCAAATTGGTCGAAGTACGGTGCAAGTCACAAAAAACTTGTGTCGATACAAAATGGTTATGTTTAAGTTTCAAAATGCATGATATTTTTCCTACTCATAAATGGTTATGTTTAAGTTTCAAAATTAACTTGCACATATATACTTGCATTCATCCTCTACATGCATGATTTTCTGTAGTTTTAAAACCTTAAATGATGTGTTTTATGTTAAAATTCTTGGTCAAGGTCATTTCCCGCAGGAAAGAAAAAACTCTCGGTGGGCCGTTTCCTCCCTAACCCTAGGCGGTTAGGGCAAACTCTCCCATCAAGACTTTAACGGCGAGCCCGTGGATTCGCCTCCCCTTCGTCTGCCGCTTCGGTGCCGGTGGAAGGAGGGGAATTCCGGTGGCTTCATTCTGGTTAGTAGTTTAGGTTAGGTTTTTTTTAGTCCTCGCAGGTGCGGTGCTCAAGCGGACGGCGATGTTTTTTCTTCTAGTTTGTCCCCCGGGGTCCAATCCTCCTCGAGTTTGTCTGTCTGGACGTAGTCGACGAAGCTCCAACGTACATTCATGTCGTCTCCTTAGGTCGATGATGTTAGGGTTTCTCGTCATGTGACGAGGTTTGATGTCAGGTGGTGAGGTTTAGTGACTAATTGATTAGTGACTACACAACTGCTAGCTAACCTAATTGTCATCTATTGGTTCCTTCAAGATCTCAAGCCCGGGCCCACACGGACATGTTTTTTGCGGGGCAACGATAAATCGAAAACGACAGAGACCATTTCCGTGAGATAAACAACGATATGCGAGGTCTCAACCGCAAATGTGCCACCGGTATAAATACATGGCCATAGTGCAAGTGGAACTACAGGCACCGCATCTCCACTTGCGAGTTCAAGGAGCAACACGTACGTACGTGCTGCCGGGCATGGACGACGAGCTGCTCTCCCCGTGCTCCTCCTGCTTCCCGGTCTCTCCGCCGTTCGGCCAGTTCGAGCATCAACACCACCAGTTTATCGAGTTCGCTCCTGCGAGGTCCCGGAGCAATGGCTTCTCCGAGACGTCGTCTGTGCCGGCCAAGAGCGAGGACGCGGGGGACCTGTGGCCCGCGGGGTCCCTGCTCTCGCCGGACTCCGATCTCTCCGAGCTGCCGGCGCCGAGCCTCCCTGCGTCCACGGAGTCGACGCCACGTCCAGCCGCGAAGCGGCGGGGGAGGAAGCCGGGGCCCCGCCCCGAGGGCCCCACCGTCAGCCACGTGGAGGCGGAGCGGCAGCGCCGCGACAAGCTGAACCGCCGCTTCTGCGACCTCCGCGCCGCCGTGCCCACCGTGTCACGCATGGACAAGGCCTCCCTGCTCGCCGACGCCGCCGCATACATCGCCGAGCTGCGCGCCGGCGTGGCACGGCTCGAGGACGAGAGCAAGCAGGCGGCCGCCGCGAGGTGGGACACAAGATCAGCCTCCCTCGGCGGCGGCGGCGGCTCCATCCAGCACTTTCCAGCCGGCGACGAGACGTTGGAAGTGCGGATGGTGGGGCGAGACGCCGCTGCAGTGCGCGTGACCACGGCCGCGGGGTCCGCCCTTACGCTCCGGCGAGCCTGATGAGCGCGCTCCGGTCGCTGGAGCTGCAGGTGCAGCACGCTTGCGTGAGCCGCGTGCAGAGCGCGACGGTGCAGGACGTCGTGGTGGACGTGCCCGCCGCGCTGCAGCACGATGACGGCGCGGCCCTCCGCTCCGCGCTGCTCCAGCGGCTACGCGACAGCGCCTAGCGATAGAGCCTAGAGCTCCCCTACGTTATCTCGTGAGCAGGTACATCACGAGACAACTCCCGCATACGACGATGGATGCCATGCATGGTAAATCTGGCGCCTTTGCTGCGTGTCGTCCACGGAATAAATTCCAATACCCATATATACCCATTGTGAATAGTGGCCAGTGAAAAGTTTGTTTGTATCTACTTACGGATTGAGTATATGTATGCACGTGTGTTACTAGTGTTATGTGCTTGTTAAACTCTTGATTTATTTTTTATTTTTTTAGGGAGAGTGTTTGTTATACTATTGTGTAATATATACATGCATACATGTCCTGTATGATACCTTAATTAGTTCTTGTATTGGTGTATCTTGCGCTCCTAGAGATGAATCATGAATGTTAGGTTAAAGAGAACGAGCTTAAGATCAATCTAACGGGCTCTCCATAATCAAATACATCGATGGTACCGCTGGTTTTGTTATTACTGTAGAAAGCTAGGGACTAGCTCTTCGATTCAGGTAGATTTTATTACAAACGATTAAAGTGGGGGAGTCAGAGTTAAAAATAGGATTCTAGCTTATTTCTCTCATGCAAAACGAATCTTTCATCTCGCACGCTCCTAAGTGATACAAGAAAGATAAATATTTTATGGATTTTTAGTCACTGCAAGACCTTTTGCTATATGCTCCCACCCCCCTCCCTACACACACACATAAATTATAAGATATTTTGGATATTTCAATACAGATAACATACAAACTGAAATAAGTGAACAAATATACACTAAAACACGTCCATATATGTCCGATTCAGAAAAAGGTTAGTACATCTTATAATAGTGAATGGATGGAGTATTTTGAACTCTAATTCAAAGGAAATTTTTGATTTTTACTTGGAAGATCTTGGCAAATTAGTAAGAAAACACGGAAGTGACTAGATTCCATATTTCAACACAACACTATTGAATTATCAAACGTAGTTCTAGTACTAGGTGGTAAAATTGGAGTGTATGTGAGAATAGCCTCAAGTCTATGCAGCCGATTTATTTTTCCAGAGAGTATTTTATTGACCTAAAACGTCACAAGGAGCTGATATAATCACAGGGCTTGTTTGGTTGGGATATCAAGGGATTAAATCCCTTGCAGGTCGAAATCCTACTCTGTCCCCTTCAATAATTCTCTACAAAGCATTGTGTGTGTGTGTGTGTGGTGGGGTGGGGGGTTAACTGAACAAACACTTGCAAAGTCCGCAACAAACCAATAGCGGTGTGTGGAGAGCAGTGATACAATATGACACACACCGTATTATAGTAGGACATAATCCAGCCAAAATGTAGAAGGACAAGCATGTGCCTACCTAGAAAGTCCGAGACATGCGCCATTGTACGACAAATCTGTTAGTGCTTGAGACCGACCGCAATTCAGTGGTAAGAGCTTTCAAATCTACATTTTGAATGGATCGAACATAAGTAGCATCATGTGGGAGTTCAAGCAGCTTAAACATGAATGCCGCTTTATGAAATTAGTGGGAAAAATCAAAAAGATGATGAACTGACACATGCTTTAGCGTAGTTAGGTCGTAAGTGTTGGGGAAACATAATAATTTAAAAAAAAATCCTACGCACACACAGAATCATGGTGATGCATAGCAACAAGAGGGGAGAGTGTGTTCACGTATCCTCGTAGACCGAATGCGGAAGCATTAGCACAACGTGGTTGATGTAGTCGTACGTCTTCACGATCCGACCGATCCAAGTACCGAACGCACGACACCTCCGAGTTCTGCACACGTTCAACTCGATTTCGTCCCACGAGATCCGATCCAGCAAAACTTCACAGGGGAGTTTCGTCAGCACGACGGCGTGGTGACGGTGATGATGATGCTACCGACGCAGGGCTGCCGGCAAACTTCATTGGCAGTTGGGAGAACTTGGAAGACGCATTCCTTGACAACTTCTAGGGCACTTATGTGCGACCACCGGATGCTGATGACTTGAGTCACATAACCCAACAGCCCGGAGAGTCAGCCAGGGAACTCTGTACTCGGTTTCTAACTAAAAAGAATCAAATCATCGACTGTCCGGATGCCGAGGCCTTAGCAGCATTTAAACATAACATCCATGACGAGTGGCTTGCCCGACACCTCGGCCAAGAAAAGCCAAAGTCTATGGCAGCCCTCACGACACTCATGACCCGCTTTTGTGCGGGCGAGGACAGCTGGCTGGCTCGCAGCAACAACACATCTAAAAATCCTGGCAATTCAGATGCCAGAGATAGCAACGGCAAGCCATGTCATAACAGACACAAGCGCCGAAACAACGGTGACAACGCCAAAGACACGACAGTCAATGCCAGATTCAGTGGCTCTAAATTCGGTCAACAAAAAAAGGCGTTCAAAAGAAGCAATCTGGGCCCGTCCAGTTTGGACCGCATACTCGATTGCTCGTGCCAAATTCACGGCACCCCCAATAAACAGCCAACCACACCAACAAAGAATGCCGGGTGTTCAAACAGGCCGGCAAATTGAATGCCGAAAACAAGGAAAATGGGCTGCATAGCGACGACGAGGAGGAGCCCCGCCCGCCGAACACAGGAGGACAGAAGAAATTCCCTCCCCAAGTGAAAACAGTGAACATAATATACGCAACCCATATTCCCAAGTGGGAACAGAAGCGTGCGCTAAGGGATGTCTATGCGATGGAGCCAGTCGCCCCAAAGTTCAACCCATGGTCTTCTTGTCCGATCACTTTCGATCGCAGGGACCACCCTACCAGTATCCGTCATGGCGGTTCTGCCGCATTGGTCCTTGACCCCATCAATGATGGATTTCACCTCACTCGAGTCCATATGGACGGTGGCAGCAACCTGAACCTGCTCTATCAGGATATAATGCGCAAAATGGGTATCGATCCCTCAAGGATCAAACCCATAAAAACCACCTTTAAAGGTGTCATACCAGGTGTAGAGGCCTGTTGCATAGGCTCAATCACACTGGAAGTGGTTTTTGGATCCCCGGATAACTTCCGAAGCGAGGAGTTGATCTTCGATATCGTCCCCATCCGCAATGGCTATCACGCACTGCTCGGACGAACCGCATTCGCCAGATTCAATGCGGTAGCACATTATGCATACCTCAAGCTCAAAATGCCAGGACCTCGCGGGGTTATAACAGTTAATGGAAACACAGAACGCTCGCTCCGTACGGAGGAGCATACTGCGGCCCTCGCAGCAGAAGTACAAAGCAGCCTTCTGAGGGAAACAGCCAATTCGGCGATAAAGCCCCTGGACACCCTCAAGCGAGTCCGGAGTACCCTGCAACAGGATCGCCCCGTACGTTTTGATCTCTCCTAGCAATTCGGCCTCCGTCCTCGTCCCAGTCAAGCGGCGAAATATACGCCACGCGTCCATAATTACGCACTCAAGATACCATGGGCATATGCAGAGGCACGACTATGGCACGACCCACAATGCGGCTCAACCCACTAGTAGAAAAAGGGTCAAACGTGAAGCACATTAGTGCCGGTTTATATTTGAGCTGGCACTAATGTATACATTAGTGCCGGTTCCAACGGCTAGCCGGGCCGCTTTCATTAGTACCGGTTCGTGGCGAACCTTTAGCACCGGTTCGTGCCACGAACCGATACTAATGAGAGTGGTGGCAGGATGTTGTCAGACTGGGGCCCCTTCAGCCCCTTTAGTACCGGTTCTTGGCACGAACCGGTACTAAAGGTCGTCCTACATAGACCCTTCGTCCACCCGAGCTCGCTTTGTTCTTCCCCTTTCCCCTCTCCTCTCTGTTCTTCCCCTCTTCCTCTCAGGCTCATCACACATTTTGCCCAAAATTTGTCAAGATTTGAAGGCCCCCATCCATTCAAATCATCACAAAGGTTAGCAACTTTGTCCTTTCATCTCTCATTGCTAGATTAGCTCGTGCAATGCTTTATATAGTGATTGATTTTTGAATTTAGTAATTTGGGAGGATATATATATATACACACACACACACACACACACACACATATATATATATATATATATATATATATGCTAGTATTTGATTTATATGCAATTTGAGGTCAAAAATAACACTTAGTTTGCATATGTAGGTGTGGTTTACTTAGTGCCTTCTAAATCTCCGTCGTAACCACCGTCGATCGCCCGGACCGTCCCGTCGCCGGCACCACCTTGTGGTGAGCCTCTTGTTCATGAAATTTTATATAAAAATTGATGTTTGTGTGATTTGGATATATAGTTACTCGTATAATTACCTTACCCGTATGTTGTTTGTTATACATAGTGCCATGGTTTTGATATCCGTCCCCGTCGGCCCTCGTCCTCGTTATGATTCGGATGTGGTATATATATTCTCTTTTAAAACAAGTTGCATTTCGTGTTTATGACAAATTATGCCCATCAAGTTGACATAGAAATTTTTTCTAGGAGGTATGTGAACCGGAAATTCCAACCGAACCTATTGTCGAGAGGTTAAATTTAGATGAAAGAGAAAACGAGTACTTGAAAGAAAAATTGAAAAGAATTGAGGGGGAGAAGATGGAATTGGAGTTGCATGTTTCCGATGTCGTCGATGATCACAAGATCAAGATGGAGAAAATGCGCTTGAAGATGAGAAAGATTAGAAAATATGCCAGCGATAGTGAGGCTTGGTATCATTATGTTGTTGGATCCATTGTTACCTTAGTTGCGATCTTGATCGCATTTGTTGTTGCATTTAAATTCTTTAGCTAGAGAGTTATTTGTTTGTTGCATTTAAGTGTTGTATGAACTTTATGTATGAACTTGTATTAATTTGGTCTATTCGGTGTTGTGTAATGAAGATGAGCCGGCAATGGATGTACGATGACCGATGCTCTCCCCAGTTCGTTGAGGGCGTGCATACTTTTCTGCTTGCGGCTGAGGCAAACAAGCGGGCGGATGGTTTTATGCCTTGTCCATGTGCTGGCTGTAAGAATGGTCACAATTACTCTACATCAAGAACCATTCACGTCCACCTGTTTAAGTCTGGTTTCATGCCCCACTATAATGTTTGGACCAAGCACGGAGAAAGAGGGGTTATGATGGAAGACAATGAAGAAGAAGAGGACGACGACAGCTATCCTGGCCATGGGTTCCCTGAATACGATGATACAATAATGGGGGAAGAAGTTGAGCCGGTAATGCGGGAAGAAGCTGAGCCGGCAATGCAAGAAGAAGCTGAAGAAGAGGCATCAGATGAGCCCGTTGATGATCTAGGTCGGGCCTTTGCCGATGCAAAGAAAAACTGCGCAAGTGATTTGGAGAAGAAGAAGTTGCAGCGCATGTTAGAGGATCACAAAAAATTGTTGTACCTGAATTGCGTAGGTGACAAGAAAAAGCTGGGCACCACACTGGAATTGCTGCAATGGAAGGCAGAGAATGGTGTATCTGACAAGGGATTTGGAAAGTTGCTGGTAATGATAAAGGATATTCTTCCAAAGGACAACAAATTGCCCGAGAGTACGTACGAAGCAAAGAAGGCTGTCTGCCCTCTAGGGTTAGAGGTGCAGAAGATACATGCATGCCCTAATGGTTGCATCCTCTACTGCGGTGACTACGAGGATTTGAACGCTTGCCCGTATGTGGTGCATTGTGCTATAAGATCAGCCGCGATGACCCTGGTGATGTCGAGTGCGAGCGCCCCAGGAAGAAGATTCCTGCCAAGGTGATGTGGTATGCTCCTATAATACCACGGTTGAAACATTTGTTCCAAAACAAAGAGCATGCCAAGGTGATGCGATGGCACAGAGAAGACCGTAAGAAAGACGGAAAGTTGAGAGTACCCGCTGACGGGTCGCAGTGGGGAAAAATCGAAAGAAAGTACGGGAAGGAGTTTGCAGATGACGCAAGGAGCGTATGGTTTGGTCTAAGCGTAGATGGCATTAATCCTTTTGGGGAGCAGAGCAGCAACCATAGCACCTGGCCTGTGACTCTATGTTTGTATAACCTTCCTCCTTGGTTGTGCATGAAGCGGAAGTTCATTATGATGCCAGCGCTCATCCAAGGCCCTAAGCAACCCGGCAACGACATTGATGTGTACCTAAGGCCATTAGTTGAAGAACTCTTACAACTGTGGAATGGAACAGGTGTACGTGCGTGGGATGAGCACATGGGGGAAGAATTTGACCTAAAGGAGTTGCTGTTTGTGACCATCAATGATTGGCCTGCTCTCAGTAACCTTTCAGGACAGACAAACAAGGGATACCGCGCATGCATGCACTGTTTGGACGATACCGATAGTATATATTTGGCTAATTGTAAGAAGAATGTGTACCTGGGACATCGTCGATTTCTTCCGAGCAGGCATCCCGTAAGAAAGAAAGGCAAGCATTTCAAAGGTGAGGCGGATCACCGGACGAAGCCTCGCCACCGTACTGGTGCTGATGTACATGATATGGTCAAGGATTTGAAGATGGTCTTTGGAAAGGGTCCTGGTGGACAACCTGTTCCGAATGATGCTGACGGACGCGCACCCATGTGGAAGAAGAAATCTATATTTTGGGACCTGCCCTGTTGGAAAGACCTAGAGGTCCGCTCCGCAATCGACGTGATGCATGTGACGAAGAATCTTTGTGTGACCCTGCTTGGCTTCTTGGGCATGTATGGGAAGACAAAAGATACACCTGAGGCCCGGGAGGACCAGCAACGTATGCACGGAAAAGACGGCATACATCAGGGTCATGCAAGCTACGCTCTTACCAAAGAAGAGAAGGAAATCTTCTTTGAATGCCTGCTCAGTATTAAGGTACCGTCTGGCTTCTCGTCGAATATAAAGGGAATAATAAACATGGTAGAGAAAAAGTTTCAGAACCTAAAGTCTCATGACTGCCACATGATTATGACGCAACTGCTTCCGGTTGCATTGAGGGGGCTTCTACCGGAAAACGTTCGATTAGCCATTGTGAAGCTATGTGCATTTCTCAATGCAATCTCTCAGAAGGTAATCGATCCAGAAATCATACCAAGGTTAGAGAATGATTTGGTGCAATGTCTTGTCAGTTTCGAGTTGGTGTTCGCACCATCCTTCTTCAACATCATGACGCACGTCCTAGTTCACCTATGCGAAGAGATTAACGTTTTGGGTCCTGTATTTCTACACAATATGTTCCCCTTTGAGAGGTTCATGGGAGTCTTAAAGAAATATGTTCATAACCGTGCTAGGCCAGAAGGAAGCATCTCCAAGGGCCATGAAAATGAGGAGGTCATTGAGTTTTGTATTGACTTTATTCCTGACATTAAGCC
Source organism: Triticum aestivum (assembly GCF_018294505.1). Lineage (NCBI taxonomy): Eukaryota > Viridiplantae > Streptophyta > Magnoliopsida > Poales > Poaceae > Triticum > Triticum aestivum. The sequence continues at coordinate 517,201,268 of NC_057806.1, read as the reverse complement.
AATTGGTGTTCCTGAATCGCGGCATAAGGGCAGACTGGATGGAAAAGGCACGCTAGGAGGGGAACAAATAATATGTATGGACGGTCATTCTCTCACTGAAGCACACTACACAGTTCTACAGAATTCCGCCTTGGTGGCTCCGTATATGGATGAACACAAGAATTTGCTACGCTCCAAACACCCGGAGCGGTCTAATGACTTGATTACACGTGAACAAACCAGGAGTTTCGCCAGCTGGTTACAGACATGTACCATGCATGACACCTCTATTGAAGATGACCTGTACTTGCTGTCCCAGTTACCATCTTCGAATATAATGACTTTCAAAGGGTACGAGATAAATGGTAATACATTTTACATGATCGCCCAAGATAAGAAGAGCACCAACCAAAATAGTGGTGTCCGCTTTGATGCAGAAACCAAGACGGGAAAGGAAACATATTATGGTTATATACAGGACATATGGGAACTTGACTATCGACGTGGTTTGAAGGTCCCTTTGTTTCGGTGCAAATGGGTCAATATGACACGAGGTGGGGTAACAAAAGACCCGCAGTACGGAATGACAACAGTGGATCTCAACAATCTTGCGTATGCAGACGAACCATTCGTCCTAGCCAATGATGTGGCACAGGTTTTCTATGTGAAGGACATGTCTACCAAGCCAAGAAAAAGAAAAGATAAGGAAGCGAATGCATCATACGATGAGCCAAAGCGGCACATAGTTATTTCTGGGAAGAGAAACATCGTGGGAGTGGATGACAAGACAGACAAGTCAGAAGATTATGAAAAGTTTGATGAAATTGCTCCATTCACAGTGAATGTTGACCCGAGCATCCCGTTAAATGATGAAGATTTTTCATGGTTACGGCGCAAAAGGACACACGCGAAGAAAAAGTTTCACACCCAAAGATCTGGGATGTGATCGGCTTCACTATCATTACTTTCTTCTGTGTTTCACACCCAGAAGGGAATCTCTGTAATAGTTAGGGTAATTATGTGTTTCGGCATTTGAAACACGAAGAAATTTTATGTGCAAACAAATTCTTTCATGCCTTTACTGATTTTTAAAGTTAAGTTATTCACAAACTAGTGATTCACACTAATTTCAAATAATTCAAAATTTAAACTATTCAAATTTGAAAACTACGGGCACTAACAGAAAGTTTGTAATTTTTTGTACGTAAAGCAAAAATATTCACAAAGAAACTCTAAATACACAAAAAAACTCAAAAATAAATAAAGAAAAAAAAAACAAAAAAGCCCACCTACTAGGCCAGAGCAGCCTGCATACGACTAGAAACCCAACCTGTTGTTGGGCCAGGACGCAGGCCCGCAAAGGCCCTGTAGGCCCACAGGGCAGCACAGATGACATAGGGCAAGTAGGCCTGCTTTGGAGAGGAGCTCGAGAGAGCTACCGCATGGGGGTTTATAAACAAGTGTGGACGCCCCTCGGCTAGCGAGGTGGGACTAAACTTGCCGCACCGCACCTGCGCCAGCGCACCCCCTTTAGTACCAGTTGGTGGCTCCAACCGGTACTAAAGGACCCCCTTTAGTACCGGTTGGTGGCACCAACCGGTACAAAAGGGGGTGCCTTCCCGCCGCTTGGCCTGGCCAAAACAGGCCTTTAGTACCGGTTGGTGGCTCCAACCGATACTAAAGGCCCCTCCTATATAAACAACACTTACGAAAATTTCAGTTTCTCATCTGCTTCTTCTCCTCTGCACCGTCGTCCGCCGCCCCCATACGTCTCCATATCCCTCGTCGCCGCCCCCGTCGCCGCCCCGCCCTCGTCGCTGCCCCATCGTCCCCATTCCCGTCGTCCCCGTCGTCACCGCTGCCCCGTCCTGGCCCGTCCTGCGTCGTCCCCGTCCCCGTCGTCGCCGCCCCGTACGTCCCCGTCGTCGTCGCCGCCCCGGCCCGTACGTCCCTGTCCCCGTCGTCGCTGCCCCGTCCCTGTCCCCGTCGTCGTCATCCCCGTAGTCGCCGCGCCCGTCGCCGTCCCCGTTGCCGCCCCCGTCGCCTCTCGCCTCGCCGGTGAGCGCACACACACACATACATTTTCTGTTTTTTAGAAATAGTTAGAAATGTTAGAATTGTTAGAATACTTAGAAATGTTAGAATTGTTAGAATTGTTAGAATTGTTAGAAATTGTTAGAATAGTTAGAATTGTTAGAATAGTTAGAAATGTTAGAATAATTAGAATTGTTAGAAATTTTTCTATTTTTTAGTTATAGAAATAGTTATAAAAAAGTTAGAATTGTTAGAAATTTTTCTGTTTGTTAGTTATAGAAATAGTTATAAAAAAGTTAGAAATTTTTCTTTTTTTTAGTTTTAGAAATATTAGAAATGTTATACAAATGTTAGTTATATATATAGAAATGTTATAATTTTTTTTCTGTTTTTTATTTATAGAAATATTAGAACTGTTATAGAAATGTTAGTTATATATAGCATTGTTAGAAATGTTAGTTATATAGAAATGTTAGAAATTTTAGTTATCAAAATCCAATCATTAAAAAAATGTTACTTTTTGCGGGCATATAGCTAGTATTTGTTCTCGACGATGCCCGACCCGCATCCTCGCCGTCGACCCGTCCGTGACGACGTCCGACTGACCCATGTCCGGGACTGGGCTCCGCCGGGCTGGCACTGGGAGGTGCTGCCTGGAGGGGCGCGCCGCTTGATGAGGAACCCAGCCCCGGGTCCAGTCGTCGACCCTGATCTCGTTTGGTGGCGTTCGCGTGGGCCAGTTTCGGTGCGGAGGGAGCCGACCCCGCCGGAGGTGGTACGTCGCCGTGTCAGGGAGGAGGACGAGCACGTCCATCGCTACATGGTTGCGTTAGAGGGCGGCAGGTTCTCCAATACCTGGCAGTTTCTTCAGGGATCTCACTTCAGCTATGATCCTGTGAGGGTTCCTTCTCTTTGGGTGTCCATCGCCCGCGCCGTAGGAACCACGAGTGTCCTAGATTCTTCTATAGTATTCGATGTTTATTAGCTACCTAGACAATGATGTATTTGATATATAATATTCGAGACGATGTATTCGAGATTATATATTATTCGAGACGATGTATTCGAGATTATATTTTATTCGAGACGATGTATTCGAGATTATATCTATTATTCGAGACGATGTATTCGAGATTATATCTATTATTTGAGACGATGTAATTTGAATACTAAATTGTTTTATATTTATTTTGGCATAGTTAAATAAAAGCTATGGCGGAAAATACCGATAGAGAGGGAGAACAGAGCATCTTTGATATCATACGCGGGCCAGATGATGATCAGAATGAAGAAGATTATGACGGCTCCGAATTTCTAAACAACACCAGAGAGGGTGATATGATATTCGATCGCGACGACCGAATGGATGAAGTCATGAACTACAATTATGACAATGACGAAGAACATGTTGATCCTGAAACAACAAAGACCGGCGATGTATATATATTTATATAAGCAGGCATCTGGTGATCATCACATGATTTAAATGAGTTGAAGATATATTAACGAATCGATCATTCTTCTTTCAGCCATCCGGATCGAGCAAATCTTCAGGCAACAGGACGAAACGAGGCCCGAACAAAAAGTTGAAGGAGGGTATAAAGTATAATATCAAGGCAATCAAACCTAATGGCGAACCATTAGCGCCTAAGAAGATTGCGGACAAGTTCGTTCGTCAGTGCGGAGTTCTTGTGAAGGACCAACTCCCGATCTCCCTTCAAGAATGGAGAGAGCCAGCAAAGCCACGTCCAGATCTTACTTTTGTCGACGACAGACAAAAAAGTATGCTTTGGGATACTCTCATACAACATTTCACCCTACCAGATCATTTCACAGAAGCAGATGTGCAGAAAGTCAAGGACGCTGCAATTAGGAAGATGGCGGTTGCATTCAAGAACCACAAGAATCGTGAATGGGACAAGTACGTCAAGGGAGGAAGGAAGACTCCAGTATTCGAGGGAACACTAGAGAATCAAAGTGCTCATTGGGACGATTTTGTGAAATTCAAGGATTCAGAATTAGCTAAGGAACGGTCGAGAATAAACAAGAAGAATGCCGAAAAAAGGATAAGTTCCATAAGCTGGGGCCAGGTGGCTACGCGGTGGCAATGCCTAAGTGGGATAAGTCTTAGAAAGAGATGGAGGATGCAGATGTCACTCCGGTTACTAAGAGCTGGCCCCCCAGGTGCAGGACTTGGTTCTATGCGCATGGGGGGGAGTTGGACCCAAAGACATGCAAAGTTTCGACGAAGGCATGTCTGAATGGAGCCGACGAAAATTTACTTGTTGCAATAGAAGAGGCTCGAACGGGGGTGTTCCAGCCCAACAGAGAGAACGACGAGCTTACGCGTGCCCTGGGAAATCCTGAACACCCAGGAAGAACACGAGGCAAGGGCGCTATTCCGTGGTATGAGGGGTTTTCGGACTGGAACGCCGACTACAGAACCCGTGTGAGAAGAAAGATTGCGGGGGAGAAGTAGAGGAAGATGGAGGAGGAGAAGAGGAAGTTGGACTATGAACGCCTTCAAGGCCTAGAATCAGCGCACGCGGACTTGGTAGTCAAATTCCAGCGGCAGCAGGAGCAGATCGACTCACTTAGCCAGCAAAGGGGGTCTCAGCAGCTGCAGCAGCTGCAGCAGCTAGCGGATGATCCAGCATTGGATACCACCGCCCCATCCATGCCGAGAAGCAGCGTGGGTTCCGCCCCGTTTGACGCAATGCTGGATAGATACCCCGTGGATGAGATCGCGGAGAACACTAACTGCAAGCTACACTACAAAATTAAGAACATATCCTTGAAGGTGGCGGACGGCGTTGCTTATACAAATTCCCCCGATGCAACCTTCCATTGCAACCCGATTCCAGCAGGCTATGCTCGTGTCGTGGTTGATGAGGTGGTGGACCAATATTCGGGGCTAGAGCTTGACATTCCTGGAGGTGACGAGGAGCACACACTCGGAGATGCCAAACATCGTATCATCATATGGAGAAAGGATTGCATCATCTTTCGAAGGCCACCGACACCGCGTCACCCGACTCCTCGTCGAAGTCCTCCACCGAGTCAGCAGACTCCCGCTCCTCCAAGTCCACCAACGCGTGAGGCCACTCCTCCTCCTCCAAGTCCGGCAAAGTGTCAGGCCACTCGTCCTCCAAGTCCGACACAGCGTCAGACGTCCACTCCTCCTCCAAGTCCGACACAACCTCAGGCCACTCCTTCTCCAAGTCCGGCACAGCTTCAGGCCACTCCTCCTCGTCAAACTCAGCCCCGTCAGCCGTCTCTGCCGCCTAAGCAATCACAGAAGAGACACCCCGCAGCTATGGTGCATAGCGGTACGAGTCGAGGTCATAGTACAGGAATTACAGGCGCAGGCAAGCGATATAAATATGGTCCAAACCTCACTACTCCTCTTCCTGAGAGGGCTTACGACAGGACCGAGGAGCAAACCAATGCCATAGTGCGGGCAGAAGTCGACGCCCATTTTGGACTGAAACCGCCACCGCCTCCAAGGGAGAAAGTGCCTGTGGAAGTAGTTAACCACTTCATTCGTATGGCTCAAGCACCAGCTCCTAAGCCTGTTGACACAGACTATGAGCACCACATCAGGAAGTTACATCGATAACATTTACAGTAGTGATCCTTTTGATCAATCATTACCTGTAATTATCCTCACTATATTCTTTTCTGTGGTATTATGCAGGATGAAGATGTATGAAATGAGAAAAGGTGGATGCTATGGCATTGGGTTCATTGACCAAAACACCGTTAATGAATACACATGGAAATTAAACAAGCATCATGAAAAGCAGGTAGAGGACAACATGCTAGAGTTCTTGAAGCGCCTCAAATACAATGAAGATATACTACTTCCTTAGAACTTCCAGTGAGTCACACTTTCTTGTACTACAAATTCTCTGTTTTTGCCTACTAGCTAGCTACATGTTTTTGCTTACATATGCCTGCTTAATTAAGACATGCAAACGTGTGTGCATGCAGATTTCACTGGATCTTGTGTATCATTAAAGTTGACGCCGGAACAGTTGAAATACTGGACTCACTACTCAAAGCAAATAGTGACTATAACATCTTGTTTGGGATAGTCAACAGGTAATTTCAATCATTATTAACTATATATCTCGGCCTATTTAGTTCGTCATTTCATGATATGAACTATTTAATAACCCCTTTATTCATTTTCTTTGTCGGTGGGCAGGGCTTGGGCAAGGTTCATCAGCGTCACGGAAGGCGAATGGAAACGACAGCTGAAATGGTTTTGACCCAAGGTAAGTAATTAAGTAGTACTAGCTAGCTAGCTAGCTGCCATCTCTTTAATTATCATGCTTGATTAATTATTATCTGATCAAATTAAATTCCATTCTCGTAATAAAGGCCCTGAAGCAGGCGCAGGGGACTGATCTGTGTGCATTCTGCGTTTGCGAGAACATTCGCATGATGGCGTCCGAAAGGAGCAGATCTCAAAGACAGGAATGGGTACGCTTGTCAGAACACTATTTACAATTTTTACACCATTATCAATATCTAGTCACACAACTAATACACATGCATATTGATCTCCTTCTTAACAGTTCAAAGAGGTGCGGGACAAGCTCCTAGAAACGGACCGCGTAGAAGCACTTCAAGAGGAAATAGCGGGATTTTTCTCGACCATGTCATAAATCCGAAGGGAGAATACTATTACCCGCTACCGCCCCCATCGACCAGGTCATGAACCACTTCCAATTGTCATCGTGCTCCGAAGGCACCAATTAGGCTAATGCCACTGGCTCCGAAGGCAACATGCATATGTAGGAGAAATTGTATATAGCTATACATGTGTGTATGTGTGAATTAATATGGTGGTTTGTGAGACATTGATGATATATATATGATTGGTTCTACTAGAAATTCTATATATATATATATGCATAACGTGTACAATGTGTAGTATCGTAAAATACCAGCAAACGAAAAAGATTTAAAATGGAAAACACAAAATTAAATGAAAAAGAAACCATAAAACCAAAACCCCCCCAAACATTTTAGTACCGGTTGGTGTTACCAACCTGTACTAAAGGGCTCCCGGCCCCCGGAGCTGGCTCATGCCACGTGGTTGCCCTTTAGCACCGGTTCGTGCTGAACCGGTACTAAAGGGGGGGGGGGCTTTAGTGCCCACACTTTAGTGTCGGTTATGGAACCGGCACTAAAGGGCCTGACGAACCGGTGCTATTGCCCGGTTCTGCACTAGTGACCACCTCAGGACCCGTATACCTTTACCATTTTCTTTCTTTCAGGACCCTATTATCTAAAGGCCCTCTCCGATACCCTGATTATCGGACCAATCACGGGAAGGAAACACCAAGGGAGCAAGAAGCTTTGACGTACAAGGGAATCCCCAGGTGGTCTCTGATAACGATCGCTATACCTGTTTTACATACCCACACGCAGTGTGCCCTTGGATAGGACATGTCAAATAGTCCTATTTTTGCTTATTGCACTACTTGTATACATACACTTTGACGTATGATTTAAATAACAATGTACATCGTTAGCTTATTATTGCATTTCTTCATCTTTTTCCCTGTCTGGTTATTTACAACAAATTGCACCCGTACATTCTGGTATGTTCAGTGTGCTAGGGGCTTCAGTGTACCCCATAACACGGTAAGAAAAGTCCGAACACTTTAGACAGTGCGGCACCCCGAACTTATAACATTATATGCATGAGCTCTGAATCATGTCTTGGGCCAATAGTTGGGTTTGCCCGGCTCCCATGTTTTGGTACCTTACGTTCCGCTATATCAGCTAAGGTAGCACTGGGAGAACTACTGCGATTGTGTCCCGGTTCTTTCGGACGAGCACCTCAGTAGAGAAAGCCGAAAAATGACTGTCATGATGCGGCGAGAGCTGGTCGCTGTTCGAGAGGTCTCAAATCCTTAAAGATTTTTTCCGCTTCGGGCGAGGAATCGGCCTTGTCCGATTTAGGCTTATATAGCGCCCCAAGTTCGGCCTTCCGAATACTAGGGGCTTCGCCAAAATTTAAAATTGTAGACTTCTGTGGCTAAGTGAGAGTGATAAAGCTGTATAGTCCGATTACCTTGTTCGCTGCGCTAAACACCTCCTTAAAGGACCAATTTGTTTTGGATAAAGAGTGTTTAAGATTAATCCCGAACACCTCAGTACTAGTTACATGGGGGCAGAAGCCAACGACTGGCCAACTCTCAGATTTTATAAATGGCCGCACAGAAGGTAATATTTTAAATCGACAAGCGTTATATAGCGCACATGAACTCGTTTTCATATTACAGGATCACATGAATACATTCATTCAAATATTATATCCTTAGCACATTCCTCCGCCACAAGGCGGGCACCCTTCAGGACACTGTCATAATACTTTTCGGGGTGGCGATGCTCCTTGCCCTTTGGTGGCCCCTCCTTCACCAGCTTTTCGGCGTCCATCTTTGCCTAGTGCACTTTCGCACGGGTAAAGGCCATGCGCACACCCTCAATGCAGACGGACCGTTTTATGACTTCAAGCCGTGGGCAGGCATTCACAAGCCGCTTCACCAGGCCAAAGTAGCTGCCAGGCAGGGGCTCGCCAGGCCACATCCGGACTATGAGACCCTTCATGGCTAGTTCGGCCACCTTGTGAAGCTCGACCAGTTGCTTCAGCTGGTCGCTCAAGGGCATCGAATGTTCGGTCCGAGTATATTGAGACCAGAACAACTTTTTCGTTGAGCTCCCTTCCTCAGCCCGGTAGAACTCCGCGGCATCCGATACGCTGCTGGGTAGATCTGCGAGCGCTCTTGGAGAGCTCTGTATTCAGGTAAGTAAAAGGAAAGTTTCCTTCACATGCTTGCTTTGCATATTGAATGCCTTACCCGCCACTATCTTCTTGACCGCCTGAATCTCCTGGAGGGCCTTTTGAGCTTTGGCCATGTCATTTTGTGCATTCTCGAGGGCCTTCGCAAGCTTGGACCCCTGCGTCTTAGAGTCACGCTCCAAGGACTCGTATTTTTTGACGAAATCCTGGAGCTCTTGCTGAACCTCGCCTATTCGGGCCTCTTGCTTCTCGCGCTCGATGCGCTCCTGGGCCACTCTGTCTTCGGCCTCGGACAGCGCCTTCTTCAGGGCCGCCACTTCGGTCGTGTCCCCTAGCAAAATTCATGATGATCCCATGATCTAGTAACCACTTTTTTTTCTTTTATCAATATACAGACGGGGTATCACTTACCTTTGTTCTCTTAGAGCTGCCTCTTGGTAAAGCCAAGCTCTTCCTCGGACCGCTCAAGGTCCCGCTTCAGTCCGGAGACCTCCGCAGTACGAGCGGCAGTGGCCAGCAGCGAAGCCTGCTTATTCACATAGACATATTCTGATTAGACTCCTGTGATTATTATTTGATCCTCTGTTCAGCCTTTCTTTGCGAACACCAAACAGAGTATTAGGGGCTACTGTCTATACTGTGATATTTTCTCATAATTTGATTACTTACCTCTAAGCCTATTAGGAGGCTGGCATAGGCTTCGGTCAGTCCGCTTTTGGCGGACCGAACCTTCTCGACCACCTCACTCATGATAGTGTGGTGCTCTTCTTCAATGGAAGCGCAACGAAGCGCTTCCAGCAAGTTGTCTGATGCCTCTGGATGGACAAAGGCCATCGGCACAGATGGCTCGCCCCCCGTAGCGAGGGGTCTACTGAAAATATCCGGAACCACTGGAGGTTCCGGCGCAGTATCCGGCTGGGGGCCAAACTTGTTGCGGCCCCCGACATTAGAGCCCACGGGAGTCTTGCCCCCATGCGCCCAGTCGTTGCCCTTTTAGACAACACCTCGATGTCGTCCATAGGCCGGGGGGAGGTGGCTGTCGGGAGTGAATCGCTGTTCATCACCGACTGGCCCAAAGACTCATCCGACAGGCTTTGGATGGGCAGCATGATCATGTTTGACACGATAAGAAGTAATGAAACAAAACATACCAGAACTATTATAGTATCCGGATACTTACGACTTCGCCCTGGGCAACCACTCCTCGTCGCTGTAAGCGGCTGTTGTGGAGCAGTCCGGAAGGAGGGTCCTTCCCTTCTTGGACCCTTCGGCCTCCCCAGGTGGGGCGGCCTTCCTTTTCTTGTCTCCCCTGGCTAGGGGGAGAACTTTCCTCTTCCTCCTCCTCGTTTTCGTGGGAGGATTGCGCCTCGGTGTTTTCGGACAATGAGTCCGATATGACCTTGCGCCAGAGACCTTTTCTCGTCGCCACAACCTTTTTCTTGGCCTTCTTCTCCGGCGCCTCATAGGGCGCCGGAACCAGCATCTCCGTTAAGAGAGTCCCTGGTGGATCTTCGGGCAGTGTGGCCGAACAAACGATCTGCTCAGCTGTCGCTACCCAGTCCTGGTAAAATGGCGTGGAGGCTCAGATCCCTCACATTATTATACTGAGGAAAGGAACATCTTATGAGATATAAAGAGCTTACCGGATTGCCAGGGCGCTTTGCGCTGAGTTCGCGATCCTCGGTAAGGGGAGGAGGTACCTCGGCGGCCTTGAACAACACCCTCCAGATGTCTTGGTGCGTCGTGTAGAAAAGCTCTCGCAGCGTCTGGTGCTTGGCCGGGTCGAACTCCCACATATTGAATACCCGTATTTGACATGGAAGGATCCGGCGGAAGAGCATGACCTAGACCATGTTGACGAGTTTGATTTTCTTGCTTATCATATTTCTAACATAGTTTTGGAGTTCGGTCAGCTCTACCGACGATCCCTAGGATAGACCCTTCTCTTTCCAGGAGGTGAGCCGTGTGGGGATGCTGGATCAAAATTCGGGGGCTGCCGCCCAGTTGGTGTCGCGCGGCTCGGTGATGTAGAACCATCCCGATTGCAACCCCTTCACGATCTCCACATAGGAGCCTTCGAGCCAGGTGACATTGGGCATTTTGCCCACCATGGAGACTCCGCACTCCGCTTGCTGGCCGACCACCACCTTAGGTTTCACGTTGAAGGTCTTCAGCCACAGGCCGAAGTGGGGCTTGATGCGGAGGAACGCCTCGCACACGACGATACACGCAGAGAGGTTGAGGATCAAATTGGGGACCAGATCATGGAAGTCCATCCCGTAGTAGAACATGAGCCCGCGGACAAATGGGTGGACGGGAAATCCCAACCCGTGGACAAAGTGGGTGAGGAATACAACCCTATCATGGGGTTCTGGAGTAGAGACGATCTGCCCCGCGTCTGGGAGCCGGTGCGCCATGTCTGCGGCCAGGTATCCGGCTTCCCGGAGCTTCGTAATGTTCTCCTCCATAATGGAGGAGACCATCCACTTGCCTCCCGCTCCGGACATGTTTGGAATGGCTTTGCGGAGAAAATGAGAACTTGGGCACTGGAGCTTGAGTGCGCGAGAATGGATGGGCAGGGGAAGAAGAAGGCGTGGGTGAAAAAGAGGAGTCGTTGTCCCTTTATAAAGGAAGTAGAAACTGTGTGCCTCCCTACTTGCCCCGTAAAATCGCTTATTCCCCAAGCGTCGCGATTGATGGCACGGTTGGGTTACCCATATCCGTATTGATGAGAATCATGTGATAAGGGGAACATGATCTCTGCTTCGACAAGACGTGCCAATAAAACCGACTCGCAACATGTGCAGTGGCAGGCAGGGAAAAATGGTTCGTAATGACCGGGCCACGGCAAGACGTCATGTTATAAAAAGTTGTCAGCAAATTAGATTTGTGGAATAATATACGCTCTACGGTGGTATGTGGAATTTTTTTACACAGCCGGACACGATCCTTGTGTTCAAAATCTTCTATGGAGTATTCGGAGGAGGAACCCGCCTTGCCATGCCGAAGATAATCTGCGCCCGCCGGACTCATCGTCATTGAAGCCTGGTTCAGGGGCTACTGAGAGAGTCCTGGATTAGGGGGTCCTCGGATAGCCGGACTATATACTTTGGTCGGACTGTTGGACTATGAAGATACAAGATTGAAGACTTTGTCCCATGTCCGGCTGGGACTCTCCTTTTGCGTGGAAGGCGAGCTTGGCAATTCGGATTTGTAGATCTCCTCCCTTGTAACCGACTCTGTGTAACCCTAGCACCCTCCGGTGTCTATATAAACCAGAGGGTTTAGTCTGTAGGACAACAACAATCATAATCATAGGCTAGCTTCTAGGGTTTAGCCTCTACGATCTCGTGGTAGATCAACTCTTGTAATACTCATATCATCCAGATCAATCAAGCAGAAAGTACGGTATTACCTCCATCGTGAGGGCCTGAACCTGGGTAAACATTGTGTCCCCCGCCTCCTGTTACCATCAGCCTTAGACACATGGTTCGGGACCCCCTACCCAAGATCCGCCGGTTTTGACCCCGACATCGGGTGTTGAGTCTTACTCAACTTCACACCTTGTAATACAGGCAAGAACCCTTTCTTTGCTTGATCCATTTTGAACTTCTTCAGAACTTTGTCGTGCTTTGTGAAAGTCCAATTAAGCGTCTTGATATATCTCTATAGATCTTGATGCCCAATATGTAAGCCGCTTCACCGAGGTCTTTCATAGAAAAACTTTTATTCAGGTATCCTTTTATGCTATCCAAAAATTCTATATCATTTCCAATCAAGAATATGTCATCCACATATAATATTAGAAATGCTACAGAGCTCCCACTCACTTTCTTGTAAATATAGGCTTCTCCAAGAGTCTGTATAAAACCATATGCCTTGATCACACTATCAAAATGTTTATTCCAACAACGAGAGGCTTGCACCAGTCCATAAATGGATTGCTGGAGCTTGCACACTTTGTTAGCGCCTTTTGGATCGATAAAACCTTCAGGTTGCATCATATACAACTCTTCTTCCAGAAATCCATTCAAGAATGCAATCTTTACATCCATTTGCCAAATTTCATAATCATAAAATGTGGCAATAGCTAACATGATTCGGACAGACTTAAGCATCGCTACGGGTGAGAAGGTCTCATCATAGTCAACTCCTTGAACTTGTCGAAAACCTTTCGCAACAAGTCGAGCTTTGTAGACAGTAATATTACCATCAGCGTCTGTCTTCTTCTTAAAGATCCATTTATTCTCGATGACTTGCCGATCATCAGGCAAGTCAACCAAAGTCCACACTTTGTTCTCATACATGGATCCCATCTCAGATTTCATGGCCTCAAGCCATTTTGCGGAATCTGGGCTCATCATCGCTTCCTCATAGTTCGTAGGTTCGTCATGGTCTAGCAACATGACCTCTAGAACAGGATTACCATACCACTCTGGTGTGGATCTTACTCTGGTTGACCTACGAGGTTCGGTAGTAACTTGATCTGAAGTTTCATGATCATCATCATTAGCTTCCTCACTAATTGGTGTAGGTGTCACAGGAACTGGTTTATGTGATGAACTACTTTCAAATAAGGGAGCAGGTATAGTTCTCATCAAGTTCTACTTTCCTCCCACCCACTTCTTTCGCATTGAATTTAAGGTAAACTACATTTTGATCCACCTATCTGTTGCCATTTTTAGGCGAAATTATACATTTGTAAGGGAAAAGACTCACATAATCAATATTGTAATGTATACCTAGTCAAAAAACATTGTTACCTATAAAATGAGACTAGTACCGCGCGATGATGGAGCATACATGTGGCTTCAACATGAGCGCAAACTATGCATCACCGTCACGGAGTACTCGGGCAATGAACCACACTATGCAGGAATAGGTTGCGCTATGTGGCAAAATTCCACATGCTCGATCGATATGTTTCCAGTGTATCAAAACCGTCGGATTATTGAAGGATGTTCATCTCAATTCGCTCTATATATAAATCATTTTAGGTAGTGGTGACCTAATATGTCTTACCATTTATTTACAGAGGAATACATCCTGCGAAACCAATGTGTATCAGAGAACTTCAGCTTTTGAGTAGCTCCTTGCTTTTATATACAACACTCTTTTGTAAAAGAAAAACAGACAGTAGGGAAGACCTAAAAGAAAAGACTTCAGATTATGAGCTAGCAGACCGTTAGTTTGTGTAGAAGTGCATGCTCTAGCCAATGCAACCAAAAGACCGATCTGATGGAAGAGACTATGTAGCACATTATACGTCAACACTCCCCCTCACATGTGGCTTCCTCAGGCCTAAACGTGGATCGAAAGTGGGCTGCAATATAATTACGCCAGCCGGGAATTGAACTCAAGATCACTTGGCTCCGATACCATGTAGAAGTGCATGCTCTAGCCAATGCAACCAAAAGACCGATCTGATGGAAGAGACTATGCAGCACATTATACGACAACAGTTTGTATGTGTACTTTTTTTTAAGATCCAGCAAATTGCTGACTTCAATTGGATTTAGCAGAAAGTAGCGGAAGAACAATACGGGGAAGATCCGAAGGTCAAAGAAAAAGAAGAGAAACAACAACCCTATTGGATGCACAACAACACTACACTTACACGGTGGATCACCCTCCACCCACAACAGGACAACACAGCTCCGACTCCGGTAGAGAACTACAGAGAAACTAGACAAGGTTGGCTTCACACAAGATGGCCGAATCGACTATCTGTCTCCTGTCATCGTACGCCACCGGGGCCCCACATCGCAGCTTCGACTTCACAGCAACAGGCAGCCGAGGTAATCTCACGAACATGTCAGAGAAGAGCCGACTGTCACGACCAATGCCACACCTATGATAGAGCTCAGCACTGTCATCGTTGCCATAGAAGCCCGTCCGCGCTCACTGCCAGGCGTCCATGACCAAGCAGCATGAAAGACCTGCCCCCCACCCATCACTAGTGCCTCTGGCCGGCAAGAAGCTCCTGTAACGATGCCCCAAGAGGGGCGATGCACGTCGCCATCATCGCTTGATCCCAGGGGATCAAGGGTTTCCCCTGAGCTTCCTTCCATGATGGAGCAAGCAGAAACGCCTCAGTGATGCCTTCTAGAAGGAAGCGGTGCCCGCAGGCATCGTCGCCTGCCATGACCCAAAGACCAGCAGTAAGGTCTTCACCTGGTGCTGCACCGCCAACCACCAACCCAGGCCAGACCACCACCGCACACACTCGCCCGGCGACAACCGACCCCATGTGGCCCCAACGTCCGGCCCCATGTGCCACAACAATGCCAGGGCCCAAATCTCCATGACTGCCGCCGGTCCATGCCGGATAGCTGCCAGCCCCATGCGCTCGATGCCCATCGCAGCCACTCATGGAACCAGACGCTGGGGCCCGACCTGCTAGATGCCGCCCTTTAGAGCCCAAACGAGCCCACAACCATCGACACACATAGCCGCAGAACAGCACGTGCGCAATCGAAGGACTCGCTCCCGCCTGGCCCTACTCCCCTGCCACAAAGCAGACCTCGAGCCTACTTAGTGGAGGCCTTTCACAACTCCCGATGGAACCCCGCATCGGCGCCCAGTACAACCTGCCTCGCGCTCCAACCCGCGCTCGTGCCCGGCGCCACCTATCGTGCCCTCCAGCCTACTTCTCGACGTGCCATGCCAACCCCGCCTCATCACCTGTGCCGCTCACCCACACGCCCGCGTCGGACAAGCTCCTCCATCGCAACCACACCACAGATCCTTGCCATGTGACCTGTGCGGCCGCATTGCCGTGCGCCCGCGCTTGATCCGCGTCAAGCGCCCCCAACGCACGCGTCTCCGTCCGCTGCCTCTCCGGCTAGCAGGATCGTCCGAGTGCGCATGGCTGCTGGAGCTCCGGCCGAAAGTCCTCGGCCCCTGCCAGCACTTCCGACAGAAGGAGGAGAAAGGTGCCCCGCCGTCACCTAGCAACAGCGAGGGGAGGGAGGGTGGTAGTTGGGGCTGCTGGCGGCAGCTAGGGTTTGCTCCCGAGCCGCCTGCGGGAGCTCTGTTAGGCCCGCCTTTGTATTTGTACTTGCCGGGTTGTTGGGTATTGCTCCACGAAATTAAATTTTGGAACTCTAGCTAGTTGAATGGTCAATCCTACAAAAATGCTAAACCTACAAAATTATTTTACGTGCCCTATGAACCCTCATTCCCCACTAACCCTCCTAAAATGGGTGGGCCCGTGCCCTCAACAATTTTCAATTAAAGATGGACACGTAATCCTGTAACATCCATCATCCCGTAATCTACTGGAGGTGTAGCAAAGCTCATCGCTCCTAGGCTGTTCTAGATCTGTACGCATGCCTAACCTACATCTAGAAGTAGAAATGTATTTAGGCCCTTCCCAATGCTCCACCTTATACATGTGCTAAGCCTGCTATGTAAGCAAAAAATCTGATGTGCCAAGACGATTAAGAGGAGAGAGATGGATTTTGTGACCCCAGGAAGAACCAATGCCAAATGCGCAAACCTAGGCCAAACATTTAAATGAAGCAAGCTCACCAATGCACGAAGAAGTTTAGTAGTAGCTAAGTAATTAAATGAAGGGAGCTTAGCAAAAACAACTTAAGCACCAATGCAGTGGGGACTATGGTTGCTAAACTATTTAATGAGCTTAGCACCTCATCTAAGCAACTATCCATTGGAAGAGGTCTTACTCCCCATGGTTCGGTTTTTTATAAATCCGGCATGGATTTTTAGGTCTTCCATTTAACTAAAAAACATGTACTCCTCCGACTTGATTACACTAGTAGAAAACAGGGCTTTGGTTGAGGCCTGGGCAAGGGCATCAATTCCGGTTCACTCATGAACCAGAACCCAAGGGGGCATCAGTCCCGGTTCGTGAGGCCAGGGTGCCGGCCGGGCCTCGTGGGCCATTGGTCCCGGTTCCAGACATGAACCAGAACCAATGGTCATCTCTCCTGGCCCACAACCTTAGTCCCGGTTGGTGGCTAGAACGTGGACCAAATGTTGCCCTTTAGTCCCGGTTTTAGCCACGAACCAGGACTAAAGAGAGGCCTAGACATACCCCTGTCCGCGAGCAGAGCCATCACTCTGCTTTTTTGGCCGGCCGTGGGAGAGCTTTGTGGTGCTCTAGCTCACCTGTTATGCACATGAGGTGTTTGATGAAATGCCCGAGCCGCACTTAAGCTTTCTCCTCTCGAAGCTCCTTGTCCAAGCTCCATTTTCCTCAAGATTTGTCTAGGTTTGGCGGTCCATCCTGTTCAGTACCCGTCCTCACTGCCGTCGATCGCCCGCGCCGATCTCGTCGCTGGCACCGCCGTGGTGAGCCTCTTGTTCTTATCTTATTTCTAAAAGGAAAAAATTCTTACTTGTATGATTTAGATAGATACTTGTATAATTTTCTTACTTTTATTATTGTTTGTTATTATATAGTGTGATGGTTTTGGTATCCGCCTCCGTCGGCCCTCATCCTATCTATGATTCGGATGTGGTATATATATTATCTTTTATAACTATTTGGCTCATTTAGTGTTTATGACAATTATGCCGACCAATGTGACATAGATGTTTTTTCTAGGTGGTATGTGAACCGGAAATTCCAACTGACCCTATTGTCGAGGGGTTAAATTTAGTTGAAAAAGAAAACAATTACTAGAAGAAAAAATTGACAAGAATTGAGGAGGAAATGGTGAGATTGGAGTTGCATGTTGCGGATGTCGTCAATGATCACAAGATCAAGATGGATGCAATGCGCTTGAAGATTAGAAATATTAGAAAATATGCCATTCATACTGAGGCTTGTTATCATTATGCCGTTGGATCTATTGTTAAGTTAGTTGTGATTATGATCACATGTGTTGTTGCATTGAAATGTTTTATATAGTTTCAATGTATGGTTTAATTAGATGTTCTAGAGAGCCATATGTTGTTCAATGAGAACTATGTATGAACTTTATGTATTTATTATTTCAGTAATAATATTTGATCATTACTATAGTTTGGTTTTAATGTGATGATGAACTTCTATTAATTTGGTGACTTCTCTATTCATGATTTTTCGTAATAGTTTTTGACACACTTAATGTTTCCCTAATCTTTCCCTAATAATAAAGCACGGATTGACTCCGTGGGTTCACCGTCACAATACGCTTTCTTCTTATGTCATAATATGCTTTTACGATTTGTATAGATAAAATCATAATATAATGGGTTGGGCCAACGCACGGGGGAGCAGATCTTTCTGTAAAAAGAAACCCACTAGCGCGGCCTCTCCTCCTCGATGCCTACACACACACGTACGGCACCGCCGCCGCTGTCGCCGCCGCACGCGCGACCGGTCTTCTTCCGCGGTCGTCTACCGCCCTGTCTCCTTCCCCTCCGCACCTGTCCCAATCTTCTTCAACGCCACTCTGAGTGTCCTCTGTCTTCAACCTCCTGCAATCTTCGAGTCCGCGGCACCCAATCCGAGCAACTAGCCGTCGATTCGAGCGACCCCTATTAGGTATCCATGGAATTTGAGGTGGATTTCCTGGAAGAGGAAGGAGGAATGATGATGGTGGGGTTCATGGGGAAGAGGAGTCCACCATCCTCGACTCTCTCCCTCAGGGGAACATCGCAGATTTGACTAGGAGCTCTCAAGCACGAGATCCGCTAGGCGTCTCATCTGTCCTTGCAGGCATGTGTTCTTCCTCCTCTTATGAGATCATCATGTGCAAATATGCTAGAGTTGTACACCTCTTGTAAACTAATTGTGATCTAAAAGATCTTATATTAGTTTACAAACATAGTACATAATATCTTGCAAGGCTGACTAATAAGTAGTTGTGGCTTAAGATGCTTCTAGAGACTAATTTGAATGGTGGAATTCAATCGGACTATCATATGAGCATAATAGACTATGAGCATCATTCAGATTATAATGAATGAGAAGTGAAGGTCTGAATGTCAAACAAAATAAATATAGTGCTAAATATTCAGTCAAGGAATAGCAAGAAATATATATCTTCTCATGTATATTACGAAGAAATTCTTCACATATTTTCCTTTTTCATACTAGGTTCAAGGTGATCAGGTACGACTCATGGGCTGCTACAACTATTAGTGGGACAAAAGGTTGTGCATGCAAATGCTTATTGATTCAAGGCATAATTATGGGAGATAGTGCATGGTCCAGATGAATAGATGGAACCCGTCTATAGAAAAGAAAAAGAAGAATAAGGTGCCACCAATTCGCATCTGTACATAATTTATAGAACTGAGATTCAGTTGAACCTGATCTAAGATTTGCGTGCATTTTTTGTGTATTGGAGTGATTGTGTCAGGACCCCGATTCCAAGCCACATCGATCTAGCTGGTAACACCTCATATCACTTTGCGGCCTCACGCACGGTATTCCCACGGGTGTCGCCTTACCATGCCCCAGGACCATTTGCGCCTTTTGGCTCACGTATATGATAGTGTCGCTAGCATCCATATGATAGAGAACCCGGGCCGACATGGCTAGTCGTGAACCCAAGGCGGCACTAACCCATGGGGACAGGCATACATGAATCAACTTCGAGCATGTCGGTCAGCAGCGTGTGAATCCGGGCTGTAGCACTAGGCTAACAGGACTCCGGTAACCCAGGCTGTAGCAGGCTAGGCAGGACTCCGGATGTCACCGCGTGACATTTCCCCGAAGGGGACAGACACAGGAACGAAGTGAAACACATGCCGGCCAATCAAGTGTCCTTAGCAGTAGTGCTGGGCTAGCAGGACTCCGGTGAACCGGGCTGTAGCGGACTACTATGGCTCATGGAAGCACAAGACTACATTTCCCCATAAGAGAGGCTACCAAGGATAAACCACTAGGTTGTCGGATCCCACACATACCAAGCATTTCAATCATACACACAATATGCTCGATATGTGCAAATACAGCATGGCATCACAACATAACTCTACGACTCAAAGTATTTATTCATTAGGCTCCGAGGAGCGAGATATTACAAACATGGGTCTCATGACCCAACATTCAGAGCATACAAGTCAAAGCACACGCGGAAGCTTAACATGTCTGAGTACAGACATCTACAAATGAAAAAGGCTGAGAAGCCTGACTATCTACCAGATCCTGCCGAGGGCACAAGATCGTAGCTCAGGTAACGAGCTAAACGTCGAAGTCCAAGTAGAACTACTAGCGGGACTGAAGTCTCTCTGCAAAACATAAATTAAGCAAACGTGAGTACAAATGTACTCAACAAGACTTACATCAGAACTAACTACATATGCATCATTATCAACAAAGGGATGGTGGAGTTTAACTGCAGCAAGCCAGCTTTGACTCGGTGGCTATCCTGAACTACGACTGCAAGTAACTCTTTTGAGGTGGTGCACACGAGTCCACATATTCACCATATCAATACACAACTAGTGATCCGCTCCCGTCTCCCTGCGAGAACGCCATCCATAGCACTCATGCTTATCTTGCGAGTTTTAGAGTATCCACTTTCACTTGTCTATGAACTATGCAAGGGGTCCAAGTTTCCATATCCGAGGAATCCGGCTATTCGAATAGATAATGATAACCCTGCAGGGGTGTACTTCTTCACACACGCTCTCGCCACTTATCACCCTGTACACGTCATGTACCTTGGCAACCTTCAAGCGGAAGCCGGGCGAGGGAGTCGGCCATGACCTGACTAACCAACAAGTCTCTAGTCTAGGTTTATCGCCTATTCGGGTTCCATCCGCAAGGAGATCCGGCCGGGGTGTCGCTCACGGCCCCAAACGATGTGTGCAGGGTTCCCAAGCCCACCATCCGGGTGCCACTTGGTACACCGTGCCACTGTGTCTAGTCTGTCCCAAGCCCACCTGTACCGGGTGCCACTTGGTAGACTACTAACACTACCTACCAACACCAGAAACTAGTTGCAACTCCTGGACAGAGATCGAGTTGATTAATAAGCCGAGAGGGGCCGAGTTAGCGGAACCCAATGTGTGGTAGTAACTGTTCATGGATCACAAACACAGAACTCAGTTCCTGAGGACGGCTGCAATGAGACAACCCACCATGTACTCCTACATGGCCTCTCACCGCTACCTTTACCAAATCGTGTTCACACCCTTAGCTCACACACAGTAGGACATGTTCATCAAGTTCCAATTCATTCCCGATGAATTGGACCGGACTCAACTCTAAGCAGTAGCAGGCATGACAAACAAGCATGAATGAGTAGGCACATCAGGGCTCAAACAATTCCTACTCATGCTAGTGGGTTTCATCTATTTACTGTGGCAATGACAGGTCATGCAGAGAAAGGGGTTCAGCTACCGCAGCATGTAACAGTTGAAACGTTGTTGTCCTAATGCAGTAAAAGAGAGCAGGAGCGAGAGAGTGGGATTGTATCGGAATGAACAAGGGGGTTTTGCTTGCCTGGCACTTCTGAAGATATTATAACTCTTGATCGGTGTCATCGAACTCATCGTCAGAAGCACGTCTATCGAGAGGGGACACTCACCGACTAGCAAAGAAGGAACACAATCAATGCAATGCACATTCACATGAATGACATGTCATGTTAAGGTACTGAATTTACCTAATGCAATATCTAGCCAAGTTAATTGAAGTGGAACTCAAAAAAGATCAAATTCCAACTCCAAATGTTATTTCATAAATTGCCCTAATCATCATTTGTCCTATTCAGCGAGGTTAACTTGTTCAAACATGCATGAAAATGCCATATTCAGATTCTTTGGATTTTTCTAATCATTTTTCATATATAATTCATTTCATTTGGAGCTATAGATTAATTTCTATGATTTTTAGAAGTTTTGGGCATTTTCTGAAATAAATAAATCATTTAAAATTTATTTAAATTCCAGAAAAGGATTACTGCATCAGCATGATGTCACTGTGACGTCAGCAAGTCAACTGTGACTGGCCAGGTCAAACCTGACTAGTGGGGTCCACTGGTCAGTGACCCAGGGCTGCCTAGGGTCACAGACGGATGGGGTCGGGGTCAAAGGACACGTCAGCATAGTCAACTGACACATGGGCCCACTGCAATTAGATTTAACCTTAATCTATTTTAGTTAGCTGGTTAATTAGGCGGTGGGACCCAGCTGTCATTGACTCCAGGGGGTAGTTAGTAGGGTGCTTAGGCACTAATGGCTGGTTACATCGGCGGTTAGCCGCCGGTGACCATAGCCGATGACGGAGGTACTCCGGCCGGCCGATTTCGGCGGCCGTTCGAAGCACGGCTAGGCTCTTCCGAAAGCCCGCAGAGAGGCGCTTTGGGTGGTGCAAGTGGCAGCTGCAGGGGAGGGCTGTAGCATCATCGGCGTCGAGGTGGGTGGGCGGCGGCGCTCGGGCGGATGCGAGCAACGATGCTACGGGGCACGAGCGAGCAAGGTGAAGGTCTAGGCAACTTCCTGGGATCACCAGGAGCTTGATGCGGTACGAAGGCGCGGCTGTATCGAGCACAGCCCACGACGGCAGCAAGGCAGGCGGCGGCCGGAGCTCGGCGTCCGTGCAGCTAGGGCCTAGAGGATGCGGAGAGGCCGGGGAAGAGGGGGAGTCGAAGCGGGCGCTCACAGGGAACACGCAGGGATGGTCAGTGGGCTCGGGGGCATCCTCGACGGCGTGAATCGACCGGCGATGTACGACGGCGGTGCGTGGTGACGACAAGTCGATGGCGTCGTTGTGGTTCGTCCGAGCTCATGTGCTTCATCTTGGAGGAGCATCGGGTCGTCTCTGAGCTCGTGGGCATG
The DNA here is from genome assembly GCF_018294505.1 of Triticum aestivum. Classification (NCBI taxonomy): domain Eukaryota; kingdom Viridiplantae; phylum Streptophyta; class Magnoliopsida; order Poales; family Poaceae; genus Triticum; species Triticum aestivum. Next base: position 517,178,689 of record NC_057806.1, on the reverse strand, counting down.
GAGGAGGGGTGAGGAAGGGCCGTGGCCACGGTGAATGACGACAGTGGCGACGACGCGTTCGGGTCTGCTCGGGAGAGGGGACTAGAAGCCGAGGGAGAGAGTAGAGAGCGAGGGGAAAGTGAGAAGGGGCCTCGGGCATCTCCAGACGCGGATCAGGTCGAGGGAGGGCAAGCAGGAGGTGGCCGGGGACGCACACGCACGTGCCACGCTTCCCCTCTGCCTACTGGCAGGAGGAAGAAGACGGCTCTGCCCTCTGGTGGGCTGGGCCGGCCAGGTGGTTGCATATTGGGCTGCCCAGGTAAGTCAGGTGAGTTCTGTTCTATTTTATTTTGTTCTGTTTTCTATTATTCTGTAGTCTTTAGGGATTTATTAAAAATACTTAAACAGATCCAAAAATCATGAAACTGCTCAATGCCACTGGTTGGAATATAACCAACAGCAAACATTTTAGTTTATGATTATTTATGCATTTAAAATATTATATAGCATTTAAATGCCCAAATGCAAATAGAGTATGATTTAATTCAGTGACCCTATGATGATGTCCTAGAAATATGTGCACCATATTTGTCAGAGGTTCTAGACCAAGGCAAAGATGATGAACATTTTTAGAAGGGCATTTCAGGTTCATTGAAAAATATTTTATTTGGACCCTAGTTGAATTTCATTTGCTGCTAGGGTTTATCAGCCCCCATTTCAAAGTTAATAAAATTTAGACATGATGCATGGAGGCTAATGCAAAGGTAGGCAACACCTGAACTGGGGCTGTGACAGATTGAACCATGGCAATCAAAGTTGACATCGCGTCTCCTTCCTCGTACACACTTTCAGGGTAGTTGTGCATCTATATTCCATTCTGTACACCCAGAGATGATGTTGTTTTCCTTTTACAAAATTGAACTATGTGAGACGTTGCTATTTACTGAAGCAGTTACAGTTTAGTGCATCATTATCATTCTCAACAACTTCATAGTAATCCAGTGCAGACTGAGGCCAGACAACTATTGCTTAACTGGGTTCAAGTTAGCTCAATTGTTCCGACATGCGATCTTTTTTTCCTCTCATGTTTATTCTTGGGACATTTTACAGAAATATAAATAGCAAACAATCAATCAGGTTGATCAGAGCCAGACAGTTCAGTGCAGTAAGCAATGCAATGTAAGAGCATATGTTGTCATTAAAATTCCATTCAAGAAGGATTTCATATGTGTGTGTTAATCGGTTTGGTGCATTTATCAATAAATGATTTATTTTCCATCTAAAAATAAATCGGTCGAGCTCCTCGAGGCAAAAATCTCAAAATTTATGGCAAAATTCATCCTTATGCTGGATTACAAGCACTTATGTTGTGTACAATTCCATGGGCAGAAGGATCAGTTGGTTGGTTATGAGTTTTGTGCTTGGTAATTTTTCAGATCGTGGCAGATTGTTATCGCTAGCAATGACTGACTGATCTCTGATGTGGCTCTCAATAGTGATGTGTTGCAAAATGGACCGATCCATCATCGTTAGTCTACTGTTGTTGGCTTCTTCTGGGCTACTAATAACAGGTTGTTTTGTTTCTGTTGAGCAGTTTAAGCTTCAAGGTTGCAACTGAAATGTGATCAATTGTGGTTGTTCTCCACTTCTCATTCAGTTCATCCTGATAATGTGTCTAGAGAACTGTATATTAGTTTATTAAATTGGTTTCCTATCCGTTATGCAGTTTATGTGTGAATCCTGCAAGTCGTCAAGGTCAATTGTGGTTGTCATGTTGAATTCGTATTTGATCATACTGAGCGCAAACTGTAGGGTTAGCTGTGTTTGATGTTGAATCCCTGATGATTACATTGTTGGAAAATTATTTGATTGTTCTTCTCTTATTGAATATGTCCCGAGCATATTGTCCACAAACTATATTCTATTCAATATGTCAGTCTTATTTCAGTGATTGTTTTGTTAATGTTCAAATCGGCTACATTAAACCTAAAATCATATGGGAATCAGTGTGATTTACAAGGATTCTTTGGGGAGATACTTTGCAACTGTGGAACATAAATAAAGCATTTTAGTTACATGGCGGAGATGTGCTACTTAGTTGATCTCAACCATTTTGCAATTCACTTTTAATCTGAAAAACTGTACCTTATACTGATCATGACTTCTTTAGGTTCTGAGGGCTTAGATTGAAAAAATCAAGACAATTTTTTGTATTGTAGTGGGGTTGGCTGCTGTATTGACGATTTGGAGGTTTATAAATGAGGCCTGTTTTGAGAATAAAAGCGGTGTCTGATACTTTTGTTCTGATTTAGGTGGTTTGTAATTCGGTTATAAACTCATGGTCAGTTTTGAAGATTAGTGCTGATATGGGGAGTAAAGCTCTTCGAGCAAGTGACAAATCATGTCTTTCGAGCATCTCAAAGATGGCGACCTAGAGTCATTTGACTGGCAGCTTAAAAGTAATTAAAGTGAAGAGAGGAATCAAACTTTTAAAGCCACTCTTGCCATATGTGGACTATTCCTGCTTGTTGGTGACTACTTTTGCGAGTATGTTCACTCTCATCTAGCGATGAAATATTTTGTTTCTGTTGCGCAGCTGCTGAAAGGGCAAACCCCGGATCCTAGATATGTGTGGGTTTTGGGTGCCCTCTCGGGTTACCTGAATGTTCATATTTGTATTTTCTTCTTCCCTTTTTAGTTTTCTTCATGCTGTAGATGAACTTTTGGTTTCTGTTAATAGAATTCAGAGAGGAGGCTCTCTTTTAGAAAATCTAATGAGGGGGAGACTGATTGACCGAGTGTAGATGACACTGACCAAGTTTATTAGTATGTGATCCTACATGTCGCTCCATTAATTAGATAATTCCTGTGTGGTTAACTGTTTCCTCGCTCAGTCAAATAACGATGACAGATCCGAGGGTATCCTTTGTAGCTGAAGGAAAAGAGGTATGCAAGGGTGTATTCCATATACTGTTCTATCTTTGTGTCATTATAACATATATATTCCCTCAGTGCTTAAAATGTTCTCATTGCCAGCATGTTTACGACGAAGATGGATACTCTCACTGTATTACATAATTGATATTCAGCAAGTGCTATCCGGTGCTTATCACACACGTACATGAGTAGTCAAGTGTACCTTTACATAGTAGCAAGTATTTTTGGTAATCACAATTGGTTTAGGTTTCGTGAATCAAATAACGGACCAGGATTGAGCAGACAATATGAAGTTTGATGAGACAGCAATCCACACGAAGCAACAACCAAGGAGGCATACGTGCTGATAGCAATGCGGCATGGAGGAGCAACACGGGAGGCTAGAAGAAAAGGTTGGGGTAGAGCTTGCATGGCAAACACGTTGACTCACAACATGGCTGCTCGGGCGTTATCGAGCCGGAGGTTTATCAAATAGAAGGGGGATTTGCGCTCATCGACGCCAACAACGTATATGTTGCAATGTCGTTATTGGGTTAAATACGTGTGATATTTTCTTTTCCCGTTACAATGCATGGGTATGTTTACTAGCAATATTTTTTAAGAAAAAGGATAAACTCTTCCCAAGCAGACAACCAACTATCTGTAGAAAAATTCGACATAGTAAAATAGTTTAAAAATGTTCATGGTTTTACATATGTTTGCACTTTAAAAAATGTTCACACTTATAAAAATGTGCAAAATTGCCGAAAAAGTTCCAATTTTTATAAAAAAAATTCATTTTAAAATGCACAAGAACTTAAAATAATCAAAATTTCTTTTAAAAAAAGACATCTGTTCAAAAAATGTTCCTCAAAAAATGTTCCAATTTCTGTAAAAACATTATCTTTCCTTAAAAGTGTCCCCATTTTTGTAAATTTTATTAAAAATAAGGAAATTTTCGCATTTTCTCGAAAAGTAAAAAATAAAACTGATGGACAACAATTCCATTCAAAACTACTCTTCCATCAGACAAAGAATGCTAAGTTGCTTCTTCATGTCCAAACTTCATCCTACAAAAAGCAATAATCCGTGTAACCTTATTATTGATGTTTATTAAAATTGGATATAAAAAATAGTGCATACTAGCTGAAGTTAACATTGCTATTCTAAACTATTTCACTATGCGATAACTCCATGGAAAGAAACATACATATAAGCCTAATCTTAAATGTATGGAAATGTTGAAGCTTCAGCGCCGTGGTCCAGCTTTCGTGGAGGACTTGCACCATTTGGGACTTTTGTTGCATGAGGGGTTGGCCACGATGTCACATCCCTAGTTCTGGTATGTCCTAGGCTTGCTTGTGCATCATGTTTAATCTTTCAAATAAATTTGAAATGGGGAAAGTTGCAAACCCTAGCACCAGAGTTTTTCCAGTAGGTTCAACTTTAAAATGGATTTTCAATGAACCCAAAATGCTCTTCAAAAATGTTCATGCTCTTTGGATAATGTTGGGAACAACAACCAGAGGTGATGCACATTTTTGCTACACATTTTGGATTTTTGAATCAATGCATAAATATTTGATTTGGAGCTGTTTAAATTATATAAATATTTTAATGGCTCCAAAAATGTTGGGAATTGGTGAGGGCCTCTGGAATATTATATCTAGATGCCACAAATATTTTCAGCATTTATGGAAATGTTTTAACATTTCTTTTAGATACAAAACAAATGTCAGAAATAGAAAAAGAAAACAAGAAATAAGAAAAGACTTACCTGGCGCTCACCTGGCAGCCCATCTGGCCGGCCCAGCCCACCAGGGGCAGGGAGGTCTTCTTCCTCCCGCCAGGAGGATGCTGAGCGCATGGCCGACGCGCGCCGGTGCACGCCCGGCCACCTCCTGCTTCCCGGCGCTGCCGCCGCGCTCTGGAGATGCCACGCGACCCCCTGGAGCCGTATGGATCCCCCACACCTCCTCTTCCCTCCTCTGTCTCGCTCTCCCCCTCTGTCCCGAGCGCACCAGAGAGCACCGCCGTGCGCCACCGCGGCCATCGCCTCTTCCCTCGTTCCCTTGAGCAGTCCAGAAGATCTGCCTCGTCGCCCTAGTCTTCTCCGCCGGGCCACGCGGCGTCGGACGCCTCGAAGCATCGTCCCCGACCCCTTCATCCTCCTCGGGTCACCGGAGATTCGCCTCGCCACCCTGCTCGCTCCGACACCTCCCCGGCCCCGCCGTCTGCACCGGAAGACTCACCGTGAGCCACTGAATCGCTCCCCTCCGCCTTTTTCTTCACGCACGCCCCATAGCTGCTGCCCCACGAGCACCTGAAGCCGCCATCCGCCATGGCCGGCGAGCTCCGTGCCCCTGAGCCCCTCCGCTCCTGCTAGTTGCTCCGGCGGGCTCCTGTTGCCCTTTAGGTGCTGCCTAGCACACCCCCGTTCGCTCGCCTCGAGCTGCAGCACCCCGCCCGCGCATAGCCGAGCTCCGACCGCCGCCGCGAGCCCTGCTCCGGCGAGCTCCGCCGTCCCCGCGACCTCCCCTATGCCCAGGTGGATGCGGTCGAGCGCGGGCTGCCGATTGGTAGTCCCCGCGCGCTTTTCCGCTGCCTGTAGCGCATTCCGGCAAAGCACCGCCGCGTGGTTTGGTCGTCGTCGGCCGAACTCCGGCGAGGCTGACGTGGCGGCTTAATTAGTGCTAATCCCACAGCCTAACCCGCCCTTGGACTGACAGTGGGCCCCAGAGCCAAGTCAAACCCTGTTCAGTGCGGGTTTGACCCGGGTTTGACCTGGTCAGCCCTGCTGATGCCTCTATGATGTCACGCTGACGCAGTAATTGATTTTCTGGATTTTAAATAATTCAAGGAATTTCAGAAAATAGTTAAAACTTCTAAAATTCATAGTAATTCAACCGTAACTCCAAATCAAATAAATTATATATGAAAAATTATCAGAAAAATGCAAGGAATCCATTTATGCCAGTTTCATGCATGAAAAACCAACTTATACTTGCTGTATAAGTGAAACGTAATAATGGCAAGTTATATACTTAATTTGGGGTTTGCATATGAACCTTGGTTCATATGGACTTCAACCAAATTGATGCTAGATGCATTAGGGCAAATCATAGCATCTTTGAAATGTCATCTTCATGCATCATATTGTTGCATATGGTTGTTTATTGATTGCCGGCACCGTCCCTTCTCGATAGGTTCTATTCCGGAAGGTGTCCCGAGTACCTGTCTGAGGAGCAGTGCTTCTTCGTGGATCTATCAGGCAAGCAACCCCCCTTGAGCATTCCGATAAATCCTACTCTCTCGCTCCTGCTCCTTATACTGCATTAGGACAACAACGATTCAACTGCTACCTTTCTGCTGCGGTAGTTGAACCCATTCCTCTGCATGACCTGTCATTGCCACAGTAAATAGTTGAAACCCACTAGCATGAGTAGGAGTTGCTTGAGCCATGATGTGCCTACTCATCCATGCTTGATTTCTTTATGCCAGCTATGCTTAGAGTTGTGTCAGGTCTGATTCATCGGGAATGAATCGGAATGGTGAACATGTCCTACCGATAAAGGCTAACTGTGTGAACACGTTTTGGTAAAGGTAACGATGAGAGGCCATGTAGGAGTACATGGTGGGTTGTCTCATTGGAACCGTCCCTAAGCACTGAGTTTTGTATATGTTATCCAAGTCCAGTTACTACCACACATTGGGTTCCGGTCATCCGGCCCCTCTCGGCTTATTAATCCACTTGATCTCTGTCCAGGAGTTGCAACTAGTTTCTAGCGTTTGTAGGTAGTGCTACTTGTCTACCAGGTGGTGTCCGACGGGACAGGCTTGGGACAGACTAGGCACCGTGGCATGGTGTACCAAGTGGCACCCGGATGGTGGGCTCGGGAACCCTGCACACATCGTTTGGGGCCGTGAGCAACACCCCGGCCGGATCTCCTTGCGGATGGAACCCGAATAGGTGATAAACCTGGATGAGAGACTCATGTGGTTAGTCAGGTCGTGGCCGACACCCTCGCCCGGCTTCCGCTTGAAGGTTGCCGAGGTAAATGACGTGTACATGGCTATAAGTGGCGAGAGCGTGTGTGAAGAAGTACACCCCTGCAGGGTCAATATTATCTATTCGAATAGCCGTTTTCTTCGGATATGGAAACTTGGTGGCCTTATGTAGTACATAGACAACTTGAAGTGGATATTCTAAAATCCACAAGATAAGCGTGAGTGCTATGGATGGCCTTCTCGTAGGGAGACGGGAACGGATCCATAGTAGAGTATTGATATGGTGAATATGTGGACTCGTGTGCGTCTTCTCACCCCAAAGAAGTTTCTGATACTCGTAGTATAGGTTAGCCACTGAGTCAAAGCTGGCTTGCTGCTGTTAAAACTCCACCACCCCCTTTGTTGATAATGTTGCATATGTAGATAGTTCTAATGTAAGACTTCTGAGTACCCTCGTACTCACGTTTGCTTATTTATGTTTTGCAGTTGGTTACACTAGTGACTTCGACGAGTAGCTTGTATCCCAGCTACGATCTTGTACCCTTGGGAGGCTCGTGTTTAGTCAGGCTTCTTAGTCTTTTCCTTTCGTAGTTGTCTGTACTTAGACATGTAATGCTTCCGTTGCTTGTATGCTCTGAATGATGGGTCATGAGACCCCTGTTTGTATTGAATGCTATGTGGCTCTTCTGGGCCTTTATCTATATGAGTTTGAGTTATGTTGTGATGCCATGTTGTACATCACATACTTGCATATTATGCGTACGTGTAACGTGTATTGCTATGTGTGGGATCCGTCAACCTAGTTGTTTACCTCTGGTAGCCTCTCTTATGGGGAAATGTAGTCTTGTGCTTCCATGTGCCATAGTAGTCCGCTACAGCCCGATTCACCAGAGTCCTGCTAGCCCAGCACTACTGCTCCGGAACACTTGACTGGCCGGCATGTGATTCACTTTGTTCTTGTGTCTGTCCCTTCGGGGAAATGTCATGCGGTGACATCCGAAGTCCTGCCTAGCCTGCTACATCCCAGGTTCCCGGAGTCCTGTTAGCCCAGTGCTACAGCCTGGATTCATACGCTGTTGACCGACATGCTCGTGGTTGATTCATGTATGCCTGTCCCTGTAAGTTAGTGCCACTTTGGATTCACGACTAGTCATGTCGGCCCGAGTTCTCTGTCATATGGATGCTAGCGACACTATCATATACGTGAGCCAAAAGGCACAAACGCTCCCGGGCCAGGTAAGGTGGCACCCGTGGGAATACCGTGCGTGAGGCCGCAAAGTGATATGAAGTGTTACATGCTAGATCGGTGTGACTTAGGATCGGGGTCCCGACACACGAACATAGCATAGGTCGGCGGCGGGGAGGGGGTCTATGTTAGTGAAGAGGGTGACGCTAGGAAGGAGGCCGATGGTGTGAAAGAGGGTGATAGAGGTAGGAGGACGACGGGAGGAGAGGGAGGCAATGGCGGGGCGCCGACACAAATAGAATTGAGGTGGAGGGCTGGTGGCTGGACAGTGGTGGGCTTGTGAGAATGGAACAATGGCGATATCATTGATAGATCTTCGTGGCGGACTTGTGAGAAGGAAACAATGCCGACATCATGGATAGTGCTTCGACCGGGTTCATGAAAATGGAGATACACAAGTAAGTGTAAAGCCACTTGGCGATGGCACTGTCATCGTAAATATATTAAGCTCTGTGATTTCGACTTCACGAAAATAAGCTTCGGCAACTTCACCAAATTGTACTATGATAGGCCTCTGATTCATGTAGTTGGTGAAGCATGGCGTTGAAGGAGATCCGAACAACCCCTAAACTAAAATTGTGCTCTTGGACATCAACATATCAAACTGAAAAAACAATGATTGATGCGCCTAAGCAATCAATGGTTGAACAAAATTTTGTAGTTCTACCTCATGATACTATCCATGCATTCCGTCTTTAAGAAGTCATTCAAGTAATTTAATCATTTGTTCGATTTTTTTAGTTGCATTGTCACCCGTAGCAACGCACGGGCATATTTACTAGTTATATATAATGCACGCAGATGAACTGGCAATGGATGTACGGTAACAGACGCATCTCCGAATAAATTAAGGGTGTGCATAATTTCTCGAAGTGGCTGAGGCAAACAAGCAGAATGGTATGCGGTGCATTGCAGTGGCTAATGGTTGCATCCTCTACCGCGGTGAGTACGAGGATTTGAACGCTTGCCCGGTATGTGGTGCATTGCGCTATAAGATCAGACGAGATGACCCTGGTGATGTTGACGTTGAGCGCCCCAGGAAGAGGGTTCCTGCCAAGGTGATGTGGTATGCTCCTATAATACCATAGTTGAAACATCTGTTCAGAAACAAAGAGCATGCCAAGTTGATGCGATGGCACAAAGAGGTTCATAAGAAACACGGGAAGTTGAGAGCATTTGCTGACGGGTCGCAGTGGAGAAAAATCAAGAGAAAGTGGGGGGACTTTGAAGGTGACGCAAGGAACATATGATTTGGTTTAAGCGTGGATGGCATTAATCCTTTTGGGGAGCAGAGCAGGAATCATAGCACCTGATCCGACTCTATGTATCTATAACCTTTCTCCTTGGCTGTGCATGAAGCGGAAGTTCATTATGATGCCGGTTCTCATCCAAGGCCCTAAGCAACCCGACAACGACATTGATGTGTACCTAAGGCAATTAGTTGGAGAACTTTTACAGCTGGGGAATGGAAATGGTGTACGTGTGTGGGATGAGCACAAACAACAAGAATTTCACCTACATGCGTTGCTGTTTGTAATGATCAACGATTGGCCTGCTCTCAGTAACCTTTCCGGGCAGACAAACAAGGGATATCACGCATGCATGCTCTGTTTAGATGACACCGAATGTATATATTTGGACAAATGCAAGAAGAATGTGTACCTGGCGCATCACCGATTTCTTCCGACCAACCATCAATGTCGAAAGAAAGGCAAGCATTTCAAAGGCGAGGCAGATCACCAGAAGAAGCCTGCCGTCCGTACTGGTGATCGCATACTTGCTATGGTCAATGATTTACATGTAATCTTTCGAAAGGGTCCCAACAGACTATCTGTTCTGAAAAACGCTGAGGGGTGCGCACCCATGTGGAAGAAGAAATCTATATTTTGGGACCTACCTATTGGAAACACCTAGAGGCCCGCTCTGCAATTGACGTGATGCATGTGAAGAAGAATCTTTGCATGAACCTGCTAGGCTTCTTTGGCATGTATGGGAAGACAAAAGATACACCTGGGGCATGGGAGGACCAGCAACGTGTGCACGAAAAAGACGGTGTCCCTCCAAAGCAGTATGAAGGTCCTGCCAGCTATGCTCTTACCAAAGAAGAGAAGCAAATCTTCTCTGAATGCCTGCTTAATATGAAGGTCCCGTCTAGCTTCTTGTCGAATATAAAGGGAATAATGTATATGGCAGAGAAAAAGTTCCAGAACCTAAAGTCTCATGAATGCCACGTGATTATGACACTAATGCTTCCGGTTGCATTGAGGGGGCTTCTTCCAGAAAATGTTTGATTAGCCATTGTGAAGCTATGTGCATTCCTTAATGCTATCTCTCAGAAGGTGATCGATCCATAAATCCTACCAAGGTTAAGGAGTGATTTGGCGCAATGTCTTATCAGTTTCAAGATGGTGTTCCCACCATCCTTCTTCAATACCATGATGCAGGTCCTAGTTCATCTAGTCCACGAGATTGCCATTCTGGGCCTTCTATTTCTACACAATATGTTCCTCTTTGAGAGGTTCATGGGAGTCTTAAATAAACATGTTCATAATCGTGCTAGGCCAGAAGGCATCATCTCCACGGGCCATCAAACAGAGGAGGTCATTGGATTTTGTGTTGACTTCCTTTCTGACCTTAAGAAGATTGGTCGCCCTCAATCACGGTATGAGGGGAGACTGACTGGAAATGGCAAGCTAGGAGCGGATTCAATAATATGTAGGGACGGGCATTCTTGGTCTCAAGCACACTACACAATTCTACAGAATTCTACCTTGGTGACCCTGTATGTCAATGAATAGAAGAATATTCTGCGCTCCAAACACCGGGAGCAGTGTGACAACTGGATTACATGTGAACACATCAGGACTTTTGGCAGTTGGTTGCAAACACGTCACATGGGTGACAACACTGCTTCTGATGAGCTATACTCGTTGGCCAGGGGACCATCTTCGACTGTATTGACTTACAAAGGGTACGAGATAACACTACAAAAAAGACACTTCCGTGATGTTACGTGTTTGTTACAGTAGGTCACATTTTCTGTCATGCATGTAAATCCATGACAATTTTATGACGGAATCAAGATAGTCATACCTGTGCTGTCGTAGAAGTATTCCATGACATTGCCAAAATTATCATCATGGAAGTGTTCACTTCCATGACGATAAATGCCGCGTCATGTAAGTGCTTTCATCAAGAGTGACTGACATGTGGCATCCACAGTAACAGGTCGCCGTTAAGCTATCGGGTCCAGTTTTGGATCCGATAACCCGCTAACAGCCCGGACCAATGAGGATTTTCCACGTGTAAAATTCTCATTGGCTGGAGGAAACACGTGTTGGCTAACCGTTGGGACATATGTCATCCATTCACTAGACATGAGGTGCCTATGATACGTCGACATGTGGACCGGCCCAACAGTGGCCCATTCAGGTTAAAAGGCCGGGCTTATCAACATAAGCGGGACGGCCCATTAGCGGCCTACTTGAGTCAGGCCCATTTACAAGCACGGCTCTTCCAAGTTACACAGAATCGGCCCAATAAAGGCCCATTCTACATTTGACAATTTCTAGCCCATCGTTAGTTTTAGCCTATTAACGGCCCGCTACATCTTTGGGCTCAAGTGCGGCCCGAGGTTCTTTCGGCCTGTTAGCGACCCATCGTCAGTTCCAGCCTGTTAACGGCCTGAAACTTCTTTTGGCCTTTTCTCGGCCCATTCTGCAGTTGGGCCAATTCTAGCCCGCCGTGACATTAGGCCTGTAAATGGCCCATTTGGTAAATGGGCCAACTCCTAGCCCATTTTGTCTCTCGGTCTGCTAACGGCCCGCACAACAGTTGGGACTTTGACTTTAGGTCCATTAGGGGCCCATGTTCCGCAGGGCATCATTCCAGTCCAACGCGACTTTTGGCCTAGTAAAAGCCTAGTTTGCAAATTGGTCCTCCTCTGCCCGATAACACTTTCGGCCTCTTACTGGCCCGTAAAGTAAAAGGGCCTAGACAAAATTGACATCTATTTCGGCCTGCTAGAGGCCTTCCATTTATACGGCCCTATCGAGCTTTTGGCCAGTTAACGGCGTGCTAAGAGCCGTTGTTACGATGGGCCACATCATTTGGGATCCACTTAATATTATTTTGACTAGCCCAATTAAGGCCCGCTTTAACTACACATGTTTGTTCGTTTGTATGGCATCCAGGAAATGTTTGGGCGTGTGGGCCCCCCTTTCAACGATATAGCTTATTCAAGAATTATCCTATTATATACTATCACCTCTAAAAAACATACAATATACAATAAAAAGACTAAGGCATAGAAACATACAATAATCCTACACTATACAATAAAGAAATTACAACCGAATATACCCACTAGGAATTATAGTTCGGCACCAGTGATAATAAAGCGTAGACAAACATCAAATTACATTCACTGGACAAATAAAGCTCATACATCATGGACACACATCAACAGAACTTACATTTTAAACTATAATCTCTTCGGAAAATACGATTGGTCGGATTTAGATAGCACAAATTTCAGTCTGCAAAATCTCCAATTCCTTCGTGGTTACCTCAGTGTCTTGTTTCATTTTTTTGACTCCTACATCTAATATCTGCATGTCCAGTCTCAACTTGTTGATTGTACGTTGAGAATCATGTACACGTTGTCTTGCCACCTCTAGTCGATGCTCGAGAACATCAGCACATTCCAATTCCAATCCATAATCATTCGGAAACGGCCATGCCGCACTGCTCGCAGATCTTTGTGTTGATGTCACTTCATCCTGAAATGTTTTTGTAAGTACACATGACTAGGGCAAAAATATAGTTACAACAGTGAAGCGAGCAAGACAGACTATTTTGTACATGGAAAAACAAGACTAACAATAATGTTACATGTCATGAAGCATAAGCAGGTGATATTTGAAAAATTATAAAAATGGTAGTCTGTGCAGCCTGCATACAGAAATCTCTCTAGCACCAGAGGAGCATGATGTTGGGGCCAAATCCAAAACACAGACATGTTACAAATTTAGACAACACATTGCGTATAAGTAAGCAAGCAATTAGCCATTTTGTATCTCAATTAAAGTCTTAGGGAGCATAATGAACAGTAGAGGGATTCATACAAACCTACTACAGCAAACAAAGCTATGCAATCATTAGCCTAGTATAAACTAGATTGTGAGCCTCATGCAGTAATAGTTGGTTAATAGACTTCAAAGCTTCAGGCACACTTCGCCATAGTAATTAAATGGTAAGGCCTTTAATTATGTCAACTAATAGTTATACAAGTACCCAACATCAAGCATCATTGTTTGGGCATCTCATTAACTGAGTACAAATAAAGCAATTGAAAAGAGCAAATTAACTATGCCTGAAACAAACATGAAATTGAACTGTTGAGTTGGATACAGTGACTTACCTTAACTAGTTGAACAGGCTCAACGCTGCTCCTACTTCTCTTGCAAGGCTCCTTCCTAACATATTGTACTTGGAAATCCACAATCTTATCTTCATTGCACCCCGTCTGCAAGGTGACACAAACTAGTTACTCGTCGCCTTGGAAGATAAATATGCATACTTTTCAGTCTATGAACAACAAAAAGGATGAGATTATAAGAAAACACCACCACATAATGAAACATGCCACATCTCTTGCACTTGCACACAATGAAATGAGCATTTACTATGTGTGCATTATGTAAAAACTAGGCATACCTTTGAACTAGATCTCTAGGTACTCTTGGAGAGCCTACTTTAGTGTATAGCCAAACCATTATGTCACCTATGAGTTAGACAAGCCCCCACTATAGCAGCCCTTAGTGTTTAAATCTTTGACAAGATCTGTTAGAGTGTTAGGTCAAGAACAACCAGTAATCAAAGCAAATAGTTCTGGTATGGCTGGCTGATGCAAACAAGCAATTGAACAGATGTATCAAGAAAAGAAGCAAAGAAGGAGGCTTAAAAACCATCACTTGACTGACTAGATTTAAGGGGCATTGAAATATCATGTGCAACGTATGAACTAATATAAACATTGCATATTCCAGATTCTACAATGGAATTCCTATGTATTAGGTTATGACATGTATGATGATGCCTAAATGTACACTATAGCAGGCAGGAGTGATTCATTATTGTACGCACAATTGAATGGCAGGTTAAGGGCCAGTTCTATTTCGCCTTTTCAGATCTTATTGTCAAAATAAGCCATAAACAATGTAAAGAAGTCATTTTTCAGTTATGGGCTCGGGCTTAACTTATTTCGCTTTGGAGGGGGGTGTTTCAGGTAGAAGCTCACTAAAAATTGAAAGGAAGGGGGATAGTGAAATGGCTCTGTTGTCTGCCTATATTACACTCAAAATGCAATTGCCCTGCCCGCTTGCATCCCCTCTTCCCTTTCCCTCAACCTCGATCCCCTGCCTGCAGCGATAGGGTTCTTCCAGCGAGCCATCACCACTGGTCCCATCTTGCCTGGTCATGAATGATGCTCTGTCCAGCTAGGCTACATGGACGGCGGGTAGGGCCAAATCTCCCCGGCTGCTCCTCCCTCTGGCGCCGCCCCTCATTCTCATGGTCTCCAGCAGCTGCTCCACTGTGGTCCGTCCAACACACTACTATGGCGGGCGCCGCACAACTACGGCTGATGCCACACTGCGGCAAAAGGCACCTTATTCCCCCTCCCCTCCTCCCAGGTCGAGACCTTGAGGTTCTGTTGAAGGATGAGCTCATCCAACAAGGTGAGGATCTCCTCTGATTTTTTCGCCAAATTTTTATTCTGATCCACTATACGATGAATTGCTATGAGTTGCTTCTGCTGCTGCTATATGATGTATTGCTATGACTGCTCCTGCTGCTGCTAAATGATGAATTGCTATGAGCTGCTGCTGCTATATGATGAATTGCGATGAGCTGTTACTGCTATATGATGAGTTGGTATAAACTGCTCCTGTTGCTGCTATATGATGAACTAGCGGGGTAACCCGCACATTTGCGCTGCTAGGCTCAATACATATTGTTTTGTCTTCAATATGTTTCAAAAGTTCGGTGCTTACTATTTTAGTTCTAGTTATATTGTCTTGAAGCTATGTTGCTCGTGTGATGAATTATTATTGAAAAATGTATCCATAATATATGTCTTGCGGAAACATGATTGGATTTTTATATAAATCTTCCATTGGTTGTATTCGGTTTCTGGCAAGGCGGGTGATAAAAAAATTGATGTTATTCAAGTTTGTGACCTACCCTAATATATATTATTTATGAATCATTTTATAAGCATTTAAATCCAAACATTAAGGGTCATACATGATCTTAGTAATCTATTCATCCACTCGCCTCTTGACATGGTGGAAGAAATGACTTTACAAACTACCATCGGTCAAGAATTTAATTTCCTTCCATTGGTCGGCGTATAAAATTTGAACATGGCCATCGGATATGGCCCCACTTGCAGCACACTTTTCAACTTTTTGAGAAAACATGTGCTATTTAAATTGATATGTGTGAATGGCCTGGCGAATAGCTAAAGTCTTATCGACAGAAAGAGAGAAAAATATACGGGTTTGAAGGCCAATAATATACCCATAAAGCTGGCCCATAATTTTCAAAAGTAAGAAAGGGCATATTTATAGGTTACAGGAAATTTTGAGATAGTGGAAAGATAAAAACAAATATAGAATTAGAGACAGTTTATATACTCATATAATGGGAGTTATTTTCAAAAGTAAAGAGAATCATATTTGTAAATTTCAGAAGATTTAAAGTATATATCATGTGTACTTGTAGATCTGCTCTACACACATGAGTAATTTCATTATTTTTAAATATATTTATTCCTGAACTACAAAGTAAAATAAAATGTTTATCCGTAATAGTAAATAGTACGTGTAGTATACAGTTTAATTATATTTTTTAGCTTATAGATAGATAAACATGTTTTATTTATAAAATTCTATCTAGGATACAGAATAACTGCTCGGATATTTTACCTACAACTACATTTTTCGTCTTTTTAAGTGAGCTCATAAAACCGGCTGGCCCCATTTGTGAATTTGTAACTCTACATTAGTTGATTAATATAGAAGCATGTCCTAGCTTCTCATTAGTACTGCACTCTAGGATGCATAGACTGTTTTTATTTTATTTTGTGGCCTTTGGGTCTCTTTTCGTAAGTGGATCGGTAAAGAAAGTAAGCGCGTGCATAACCAAGACTATGATCCCTAAAAAAACAAAAAATCTGAGCATTACGTGCATTTTTTTAGCTGGCGTTTAAGCTTTAAGCTTCTATATTAGGAATCTTCAAATACAGACCCGACTGTCCAATATGTTCGTACATACATGTTAATATGTTATGTAATTTATTTAATATATCTCAACCGTTATTTTATTTTTTGATCCGACGATCCAAATATATTAACATATATGGATGACCGTGATGGCTTATTTCTCTCTTGTTTTAATAATATAATAGTAGATAGATTTCATATATATAATTATTGTATTCTTTATCTACTGAATAAATGCTTTGTATATATAACGACATTGTAGTTCTTAGAAAAACAAATACGTACTACCTTTTTTCTAAATTACAGAATTATAGTATCCATCCAACTATTGACATCTATAATTATTTTACATACAAAAATCATTTTGCCTGTACAATTTCCGTGGCCATTTTTTAGGGAAACGGGACTCTGCTGCGTATTTTCCCGACTGCCCTTCCTAGGTTCAGATCACCCTTCATGCAACCAAAAAAAGAATCACCCAATCACTGTCGTTGATTTAACATAACTCTATAATGTTTAATCTCTACCGTACGTTTTCTATCATTTTAATAATATAATAAATTAATATGAGCTGCTTCTGCTGCTATATGATGAATTGCTATGAGCTGCTCGTGCTGCTACTATATGATAAATTGCTATGAGCTGCTGCTGATATATGATGAATTGCACTCTGCTGCTGCTGCTGTATGATGAGTTGCCATGATCTGCTGCTGCTATATGATGCTTTCAGGTGGTGCTGCTATATGATAATAACCAGCCACTTGGACCATTAAATTTCAAGAGAAACGCGCATCGCTCGGCCCCCGACCACCCACCGTAACCGGGAACTCCCCGATATTTTCCTCATCCTGGCTTCTACCACGGTTTTTTCCGTTCTGGACGGTCCAAAGAATTTCATGCAACTGCGTATCCTGCCCGCCCAGGATGAAAAGCCCATTTTCTGTCATGATTTTTTGTCATGGAAGTAGGACCCCACCACATCTATTGGTATACCGGGTTTTGTCACAATTATCGTCATAGAAGTGTCATAAGTATGACCGAATTTTTTTCGTTTGGCCCAAAATGTCACGGATGTGTCTTTTTTTTTGTAGTGTAAATGAGAATACATTTTACACGATCCCTCAAGATCAAAAGAGAACCAACCAAAATAGTGGTGTCTGCTTTGATGAAGCACCAAGAGGGGAAAGGACACATATTATGGTTACATAGTGGACATATGGGAACTTGACTATGAACATGATTTTAAGGTCCCTTTGTTTCAGTGCAAATGGGTCAATCCGTCAGGAGGCGGGGTATAGGTAGACCCATAGTACGGAATGACAACAATGGATCTAAACAATCTTGGATACACATACGAACCATCTGTCCTAGCCAATGATGTGGCGCAGGTTTTCTATGTGAAGGACATGTCTACCAAACCGAGAAAAAGAAAAGATAAGGAAGCGAATACATTATATGATGAGGCAAAGCGCCACATAGTTTTTTCAGGAAAAAGAGACCTCATGGGAGTGGGGCCGAGATAGACATGTCTGAAGATTATGAAAAGTTACATGAAATTCCTCCCTTCAAAGTCAAGGCTGACCCCAAGCACCCTGTTAAACGATGAAGATTATCCATGGTTATGGTGCAATAATCAAATGACACAAGCAAAGAAAAAGTGAAGACTTTCTTTCCACAACTATTATGATAATGCCTATGATCTTGATTATCATTGCAGTTACATGTGAAGAAATGAAATGCCTTTTGTAAAAGACGAGTTTTCGTCCGAAATCCTGATACTTCGAAAAAGATTGTCCAATTTGTACATGAAGTGCATCCAACTTTTGCCGTAACCCCCTCAAGGTTTTAGCACATGCTATGTGGGTGAAATGATGATACCATGCCAACTTTCAACCTTTTAGGAGTTCATTCGTAGTGTTTTTCAATTTCAGGGCCGGTCATTTAGCCCAAGAATTAACTAATAGCAAAAGGGATCAATTAAAAAGATTATATAAACCTCTTGTACGTTTTTTGTTCAAAACATTAATAGCAAAAAGAATTTTCATAAAGAACTTTAATAGAAAACTAAAATAAAAAAAATCTATTTTTGATTAAAACAGAAATTTAAAATAACCTAAAAATTACCAAATTGAACATAATGATAAAACACGGTAATATTAAATAGTAGGAAAAAGAATCACTCAAAAATCTATTTTTATAGTAAAGTTATTCGTAAACTAGTGATTCACACCAATTTAAAAGAATTCAAATTTGAAAACTAATGGCACTAACAGAAAGTTTATAATTTTTGTGACCTAAAAGCAAAAAAGAATCACTGAAAAACTATAAGTATTTAGCTGTAAGTAGAAACAAAAGAAAATAAATAAAGAAAAAAAGAAAACAAAAAGACTAGAAAAAATTAAAAAAATACCGCCTATTGGGCCACCACGAGCTGAATACAACTAGAAACCCAATGAACTTGTTGGTCCAGGATTCAGGCCTGCACAGGCCCAGTAGGCCCATAGGAAGAGGAGTGCGAGATTAGGCCCGTAAGCCTGCAGTTGAGAGGAGCTCGAGAGGGTTGGCGTAGTAGCGCTTATAAACCACTCTCAAGTCCTCTCAGCAAGCGAGGTGGGACTAAACATCCCACCGCACCGCGCCAGTTACAGCACAACGCCTTTGGTCCCGGTTGGTGGCATGAACCAGGACCAATGCCCCCCTTTGGTCTCGGTTCGTGGCCCCAACCAGGACCAATGCCCCCCTTTAGTCCTGGTTGGTGCCACCAACCGGGTCCAAAAAGGTCTCTGCTTCCCGCCCTTTGTGCTGACCAAAAAAGACCATTGGTCCCGGTTGGTGGCACGAACCGGGACTAAAGGGGACATTGGTCCCGAATGGTGCCACGAACCGGGACAAATGCTTCGTGTATATAAGAAGCACTTCTGAAAATTTTCCATTCAGTTCTTCGATCCTGCTCTCCCCGACGGCGCGACGAACTCCTCGACGGCGACGCCGACGCCCTCGCCGCACCCTGCCTCTTTGCCTCCCCGCCGCGGCTCTGTGCGCCCCTGCCCTACCCCCCGCTGCCGCGCCCCTACCCTTAGCAAACAGTTTAGCAATCACTTAGAAATTTTCATGTTGTAGGAGTACATGTAAAAAAATTCAGAGTTGTTCATTCACTTAGAAATTTTCATGTTGTTCATAGACTTAGACATGAGGGGGGACGTCGATCAAACCCCTCTCACCCGACCTGAAGGAAATATGCCCTAGAGGCAATAATAAATATTTTACTTATATTCCCTTATATCATGATAAATGTTTATTATTCATGCTAGAATTGTATTAACCGGAAACTTAGTACATGTGTGAATACATAGACAAATAGAGTGTCACTAGTTTGCCTCTACTTGACTAGCTCGTTGAATCAATGATGGTTATGTTTCCTAACCATAGACATGAGTTGTCATTTGATTAACGGGATCACATCATTAGAGAATGATGTGATTGACTTAACCCATCTGTTAGCTTAGCACGATGATCGTTATATTGTTGCTATTGCTTTCTCCATACCTATACATGTTCCTATGACTATGAGATCATGCAACTCCCGAATACCGGAGGAACACTTTGTGTGCTACCAAACTTCACAACGTAACTGGGTGATTATAAAGGTGCTCTATAGGTGTCTCCAATGGTGTTTGTTGAGTTGGCATGGATCAAGATTAGGATTTGTCACTCTGATTGTCGGAGAGGTATCTCTGGGCCCTCTCGGTAATGTACATCACAATAAGCTTTGCAAGCAATGTAGCTAATGAGTTGGTTATGGGATGTAGCATTACGGAACGAGTAAAGAGACTTGCCGGTAACGAGATTGAACTAGGTATTGAGATATCGACGATCGAATCTCGGGCAAGTAACACACCGATGACAAAGGGAACAACGTATAACGTTATGTGGTTTGACCGATAAAGATCTTCGTAGAATATCTAGGAACCAATATGAGCATCCAGGTTCCGCTATTGGTTATTGACCGAAGACATGTCTCGCACTACTAGGAAAAGGCCTGCCAGTGGCGCACCTGTTTTGCCTACTAATGGCGCACCACAGGTGCGCCACTAGCATCACGCCATTAGAATTTTTTACTAATGGCGCACCACGGGTGCGCCATTAGTATCTGGTATACTAATGGCGCACCACGCAGTGCGCCATTAGTATACCCACGGTGCGCCATTAGTATGCCTCCCAGGGGGCCATATTTACCCATGTGCTCTGGCTTACTAATGGCGCACTAGTTGATGATGCGACACTAGTGTGCTTTGGCTTACTAATGGCGCACTAGTTGGTGGTGCGCCACTAGTATGAATATTAGGGATTTTTTTTTCCTGATATTTGCACAGGTTACAAAATATATTACTGGACAGAATATAGACAGCACCACACAGCAACAGCAGATTCATAGAATACAATAGAAGATTAGTCTCCGAATACAATTCATCATATTAGTCTCCGAATTGAAAAGACCGAACAAAGATAGAACATTACAAGTCTCGAGACCGCGAGTAGCGAGTTTGTCGAAAGTAATACTAATCCTAACAAGTCCTACTAATCATCATCATACAACTTCTACTCGTTATTAATAACAAGTCATACAATCATCATCTTGATAGTCATCAAACCAACCCTACTTAATTGTTCTTAGCACATGATCATCAGTATTAGGCAGGACCTAAATACCCTATTTAAGGTAAAATAGCATAAAACAATATAGACCCTGACTCTCCATTATGGAGAATGGAGATCATCCTGTCTCCAATTCTTGCGCTTCGCTTCCTTTTGCTTCCAAGAACCTCCTTAGGACTGTCCATACATTTTTTCCATTTACTGATTAGCATGTCTCCACTTTTTTGAGAAATCCAGTATGGACAGTTGAGATTCGTAGGATGACCTGGATATATGTTCAAAACACGAAGGCTGCCATTCGGATACATCAAATGAGGCACACAATCCTCTAGGATTCTCTGTTGAAAAACATAGTAATAACTTCATAGTTAGCAATGATGTACTAGTTTTAGAAGTATGCAAAAGATGCACGGATGTCGTAATAGTAAAATATCTTACCAGGGTATCTCCATGGTAGTTACCGTAGTTCAACACGTGCACTAGTGGCACGTATTGACCATAATGTTGAGGAGTTTTACAATAGATATTGTAATTCTCAAGATCAGTACAAAATCCGACCAAATGATTTTTCTCTTGATAAGTTAACTCGGAGCCATTGGTGTAGTGGGTTTTGTTTACCATGTTCCGCACATTTTTTGAACAATCAAAATAAGCTATCAATGGAAATAAGATGTCAACTATTTTGAAATGAAAAATATAAATTAGTTAATAATTAACTATGTTTGAGAAACTCACATAGCGGTAGAACTAGAGGCGTATCAACAAGGACCCAAATGTCCATATTGTCTTGGTCGATGTCAGGATCACCAAGATCCATGGTGACAAGCATACCCTCATCAAAACCATACATCTTGCAAAATGCTCCCCAATTTTTGCAACCAAAATGGGTTACGCTCCCAGAATTATACAGATTTACTTCAAAATCCACATCATGATGAGTCCTTAGGTGAATTTTCTTTGTTTCCGAATTTTCATGGTCTTCAAAATACATCCTCTCCAAGACATAGCGTCTCGCATGGCATGTGATAAGCTATACTCGAATTGTAAAAGATGAAAATTACACGTTGAAATAGTTGAAGTCATGCTTAATTATGAAAAAAACACTTGTCATCCTTGTGTACCGTTTCAACTTCGAAGGTCTCCTCGAGCTTAATGCTGAAGCGCCGATCATCGTCCAGGTGAGGCCTGTCGCACATACCTTGATCGTCGTGGCACCAGCTGCACTCCCTGGGGAGACTTTCATTGTCCGATGACGACATTTCCTACGTTCATAATTCAAAACTACATCATCTCTTTTGGGGCCAATAAGATAATCCACAGTGTGGTGAAAACACGCCCTTCGAATTGGTTTGAGCAATTGGTGAATGGAGATGGTCTAAGATTTTCAGTAGTAAGAAGTGAAGTGGTAATTTTGAGAGCAAATGGTTAGGATGAGTGGTTCCTCTTTCCTATTTAGATTTACAATAGAATATTGTTAGTCATGCACACTTGTGCATTTTCAGCCAGGCCCAGTGGAGTTGGCCTAAAAACATTTCTTTCTTTAAGCCTGCTACATCCATCTCAAATATTTATGGTCAAGGGTTAGCAGGGCCATCCAAATAGGATATGTGGTATGGGCTTTTTTAGTAGGTCATCCTACCAGATTAGGGTTTATCGATGACGAGCAACTGACATTAGTAATAACTAGGAGTTGATATCACACTTCTATATGTATAACACAAGAGGCAGTTGATCCTACTTAATTAAGTACTAAGATACCCCGGCCCATGCATTTGTCGCGAGTACCCCATATGTCCTATTTTTAGCAAAGTCATGCTAAAATTCACAGAAAATTTCAGCATGACCTTTGCTGAAAATAGGACATATGGAGTACCCGAATTTGCCGGAACAGAAGTTAATCGACATTCTGGTAAATTCAAGGGCCTCTCGGGGTACCTACAAAATCATCACGACACGATGGTTGGAGACAAAACCCAGCAAATTCCTTCCCTTCACTCGGGGTACAACAATATATCTTTTAGGGGTGAAACCATACCCCGATTCTCCTTTCTTCCTCTTGCCAAAGAGAAGTTGGCTGCAGAGGATGGTCCAACTCAGATCAGCCTGCAGAAGTTCATTGTATAATTCTGTTTAGTTCCAAGCATATACGAATACTCTTCAGAGTGGGCACAAAGATGGAAGCAAACTAATAGCAGAAAGTGAATAGCAATTCGGCTACTGAGACTATACTAAAACCATGCTGAAACTTTACTGAAACTACTCCTTGCAAGCAAACTGAAACTACTTGTAACATCCTAAATTTTCAATTTGGAATGTTATTCATAGGTCATGCATGCATATCATATTTTATTGCGTTTTCATTTTCGCAATCCTTGAAATCCTAAGCAACTCAAGGACCCTCGGAGAGAGTTGGGGATTTCCAGGATTTCATATTTGATTCTTATCAAATAATGAAACGAGGAATTTGATTTTAATAATTTTTCTCTCCGAAAAATATTTTGTATTAAAATAAAAGAGAGGAGACAATATGACTTCTCCAAAATAATTGAAATATTGGAGGAAAAATGTTAAAATCATTTATTTTGATTTTATTCGATTTTATTTGGATTTTATTTGCATTAGAAAAATTGCATGTTTTCGAAATTGCATTTTAGGGCCAAGAAAATGTTCATCTCGCTCTAAATATTTTTTTAGACGGTAAAAATTTGTTTTGGCATTTTTAGTTTTTTATTTTATTTTCTAGGATTTTATATATGTCGGTGAAATTGTTTTAAAAAAAAATCTCCAGCCGACTGGGCCAAACCCAGCTGGGCCGCCGGCCCAAGCCGCCGCCGCCTTCCCGCACGCAAGCGCCGCCGGCGCCGAGCTCGGACCGGAGTCCGAGCTGGTCTCCGCCTCCGCCGCGCCTTGCCCCCTCCTCCAAGTCGCCCCCTCTCCCTTTATATACGTACCACCCGGCCCCCCACCACCACACCACCACCGCCGACCGCGCCGCCCACAGCCGCCCGCGCCGCCCGCGCCTGCTGCCTTTGCCGCCGAGCCCCGCCGCCCAACCCAGCCTCACCCGAGCCCCTCGCCGGAGGTACCGCACCAGACCCGAGCCGCCGTTTTTTAACCGTTCGGTTTTTTTAGAAACCCATAGTTCTTTTTTTTAGATCGTTCGCCGGTTTTTCTCGGTTCTTCTATTTAACGGACGTTCGTCTCTACGTACGTTTTAACGAACGGCTTTCGCCCGTTATTCACAGCTAACGAACGCTCGTTCGTGAGACTGTTCATCAGTTTACTTTTTATAGGATTTATCTGCGATTTTTCTCGATCGCGATTTCTTATCCGATCTTAGAATCTGTTTATCTTTTCGCTTGTTGCTTATGTATGTTATTGTTTGTTTGCGATAGAACACCCGGAGTGTGAAGCGTGTTACTATGAGTCTCTAGGTTTCGCGGATCGTCTGCAAGGCAAGTAACACATTGATCATACTCTTTTCATACCCAGTTTTTATGCATTAGTTCCAATCCTCAAACATTGCATGATTAGGACGTCATTAACTTGTGGGTTGGGAAGTAGTTGTTGAGGTAGAACCTATTATCCTGTTACTATCAAACCATTGGGAGTTACTTCTACGCGTTGCTTATATTGCTATGCTATGCTATGCTCGTAGACGTGGTTTGGGTTTGAGTGAAATCCATGACAAATGTGAGGTTATTAATTAATGGTTCAACTTAAGGTGGCAACTTAAATTAACATCTGGGTGGATTGAGGCACCAGGGGAACCTAGTGTTGTCTGTTTTTTTGGAAATCCCGGGGTATCCGTGTGATCTTCCTATGGACCTCCACCCAGGCTCAAAGGGAACTGAGGTGATTCATGCTAGAAACTTCCGTGTGCAGCCACAAGCTATTATGGGCTCTAGCATAGTTGAGTAAGTTACATGAAGCTCTTGAAGAGGTGGATCAACAGGTAGTGGGTTTTGTAGGTTTGGTATGGTCTACCCGGAGTAGAGAGTTAATGTTTTCTGAAAGACTGTGTCTCGGTCATCCGTTTCTCAACACCATGTAGTGCGAAGAAATCCAACGGAGGCGATCGAGTCTTGTGGGGAAAAGTGCGCAAGCAGAGTGTACAATCTAATCATGGTTCGCCGTGTCCCCGGTTATGGACAATCTTGAGTATCTAGTACTTGGGTTATCACATGTATCTCATCACTCTTAATTAATATTGTTGGGTTGTTAATTACTTTAATTGGGATTGAGTTGCGATTACCTTCTCGATATTTGTTCAACCCCATGATAGTTAAATTAAATCATTTCCTTTGTTGTAGGGAAAAATTGGCTTTTCGCAAAACTATAACCATAGAGCTTTCCACCAGCCAAATATGCATGTAGTGATAGCATTATTCTGTTCTTGTCCTGCTGTGTTACATTGCCAGCATATTCCATGTGCTGAACCATTCTCGGGTTGCAACATATTATGTTGCAGACTTTTCAGACGAGGAGTAAGGTTCATTTGGTCGTTGCCATGCAGCTCAGCTATGCCATTCGAGTTGATGGACTCACTTATATTCCAAGCCTTCAGCTATTATCGCATTAGATGGCCTTAAGCCATATTATTGTAATAAGTTGTCTTTTGAGACATTCGATGTAATAAGTGTGTGATTGCTACTCTGTTACAAATCCTTCGAGTACTGTGTGTATCAGCATTATCGATAAAAGGATGA
The DNA here is from genome assembly GCF_018294505.1 of Triticum aestivum. NCBI lineage: Eukaryota > Viridiplantae > Streptophyta > Magnoliopsida > Poales > Poaceae > Triticum > Triticum aestivum. Next base: position 517,152,887 of record NC_057806.1, on the reverse strand, counting down.
CACTAAAGCACAGAGACTTGACTGTTTAAGGTCGGGTCGCTACAAGATGGTATCAGAGCACACACTGAGTGTAGGACACGACCACTAAGCTAAACCATAGGTCACACTTCACTACAAGAAATATGGTCAATTATGACTCCCCATTTTGGTCGTTAATTCGTCATTGCTTTTGTTTATTGACCTTTTTTGACCAAATTCGGAAGGTCAACAGTTGGACATCAAGAATGAACAAACATGACCTTTTCTGGAATTTTTGTCATGGCCGCCCTTGACCAAAATTTTGGTCGTTAAATATTTGACCAAAATTATGGTCATTACTAATGAGCCTAGGCCACGTAGGATCCGATGTGGCTGAACCAACATGGCGCTGATGTGGAAAAAATGATGACGTGGATGCCATGCAGGATCAGTCCAAATCTGTTGTTTTAATGGGCTGAGCCCAATAATTTAGCCCATTTTTACACTTACTTTTGGGCCATGGCACGTTAATGTTAGTTCTTGGGCTTAGGCAATGTGCAGTCCATTTATTCAATCTATCATTAATTGGGCCAGCCCTTCTCTCTAGCCAACAAAAATATATGAATCTTTTTTCTATCAAAAAAACTATATTGGGCCTTGAGACAAGCCAGCCCACTCATACAATTTAGTATTTTTGCTGTCCAGCCAATAGCCAAAAGTAGCTCCAAAAGAAAAAAATCATTGCACAATTTGGTAGTCAACCAATACAGGAGAATAGAGTGATAAATATAATTCTCCAAGATTTCATTAACTTAGGCCCAACAGTATCATTACACCACAGGTTGATAAGATGCACCAACCAAAATAACATAGCCAGTAGCTTAGTATCAGTACACGATGTTCATAAGATGCACCAACCAAAACTGAACCTCATCAAACCACAGCCAATCCCTGGTCCATATTGTGGTTCACATGTCCAGTCAACCAAAACTCATCAACCCCAGGTCCAAACAACTCACAACATCAAAGGTCCCAAAGCCAACAACAACCACGCCGTACTAAACTATTTTACCTTCAAACAGATCCATGAGACGCTTGTACTCGTTGCCAAGCAGAACGATCAGCTTCACTATGACAGTTTTGAGGACCCCCGTCGCCACGCTGACGAGAGCCGCCTCCATGGTCATGCTAGCTCAGAGCTCGGCCAGTCAACCGTGCGTGGAGCCGTGGAGGTCAGGTTGCTGAATGCATGGACCGTAAATAGCTAGCTCCAAATTGAAAACCTAAAAAGAGGATTCGTTAGTACACTGAAAAGAGTAAATAACCAACTCCAAAGTTAAGGTACTAGCAGAAAACATTATTAGAAGCGGAACTAATGATTCATCAAGCAGAAGGAAACATTTCAAAGATACCAGCTGGGCGTCAAATCAAGCAGAAGGAAACATTTCAAAAATACCAGTTGCGCGTCAAATTTTAATGAAGCAATGTAAGTATATCTAGAACCAGAATGGCAGATCCAAACACAAATACTCAGTGTAAGTATATCTCAAATTTGATCATAAAATTGACATGAATAATAACCTGTATAGGGACTCCCTAAAAAGGTATGCCACTGAGCCAGTGAATGGTGGATGCCAAACATACAGACACATTGGAATATATTTCTAATTTGACCATAAATAGGCATGAATAATAAGCTCTACAGGCACTCCCCAAGATAAGTACACGCAGTAGGTTTTGTTTTATAGTTATCTACTAGAACCAGAATAGTCACTTGAGTAGGGATGCAACTTTTGACCCTCAGAGTACCCTCTCAACCTCCTTAGTTCAACCAAATAAACTAAATTTTCAACAGTTATGTGACTTCGGAAAATTCAGTTCATTTAGTTGAACTAAAGAGGGTCACAAAATACCCTACATGGTGCCCATTTGCACTCCTACACTCTAACACACACACACACACACACACACACACTATGGAGACTTTTGAGATTCACATGCACATTCAATAAATTTAGTAAACATGGAGTACAGAAGAGAGGTTCAGACTTCAGACCCAGGTCGTAGGCGCTAGTGACAGAGATGACCCAGACTTGCAATGGCATGCACCACACTAACTTAAATAGGATATTGATTTCTATTCATTGTAATTAGCTACTGTCGATCACGTCTGCAACTTCCTAGCTCAGCGGTCAGAATACCATACAGCATTGCATCCAGCCGGCCGGCACACACTGATTCGTAGCAAATCAAATTGAACTTTCATAGAATTATTATACTAGCAACTAGTGAGCACTGAAGACTAATCTTAACCCACTGGTAGCAGTCTAACACTAGCAACTAGTGAGCACCGAAGAAACAGCAAGAAACATCACAATGAAATAGCTCACCCTGATGTTGTTGGCGTAGTTCCATCCGACCTCCTGGGAGAGCTGGCCGAGGAGGCAATGCCTGTGCCCAGACTGCAGCCTCAGAACCCTACAAAACCACAAGCGACGTCAACATCAAACACACATACAAGACGCACGCCGAGATCTAGAAGGCAGTCCAACGCCGGAACACACACAAACACACACCTCTGACCATGACCTTCCTTCCATGGCGATGGCCTCCTCCTTGACTTGTTCCATGGTGATGGCGATGGCCTGCACAAACCAACTACACGAATCAGATGGGCAAATCCAGAAGAAGAAGACGAGGGGAAGGAGGGGGCGTACATACCTTTGGCTTCACTGGAGTCGAGGGCCACCAGCCCACCACATCAGCAAGCTCGGGTCCCCGCCGAGGAACAGAGAAGAGCTCAATGGGGATGGGGATGGGGATGGGGATGGGTGGGTGTGGGGCAAGGGTTTCACCCTGGCAATCCATCCAACCGTCTATCCATGCGTCGGTTGGGGTCGGGCCTCCATGGCCGGTCGGCCTCCCTTGAGGAACAGGTGGACGACGGCGTGCCAGTTCCGGTTCCCCTTCCATCCATCCAAGCGGTCGAGGAGGACGTTGCTGAAGTGGTGGTCGACCTTGTCGGTGCCGAAGTCGGAGACAGGGGCTACCATCGCGTCACCAAGGCCACAGCCACGCGGTCAACGGGCACCACGCGGAAGAGGCGAGCCATGGCCGCCGACGGCAGAGCTCCCTCCCTTTCTTCTTCTCTTGTCTTGTGATGAGTGTAGATGAGGGGAGGGTGCAGACGGCTGCAGACCAGCGGCGAGGGGAGAGGTGGGTGGCGGAGGCGAGGGGAGATGTGGGCGGCGGAGGAAAGGGGAGGACGGGGCGGCGGCGGAGGGATCTGGATCGGGGGAAAGGAGTGGGGGTAGGGAGGGGTTTGGTTCGGCTAGTGTTCACGCGCATGTGAGAGAGAGATAGGCTATAGTGGGTTTGATGGACAGATGGATGGATGTATGGATGGATGGATGTTTGCCACATCATCGATCCATGCCACAACGAATTCCACCAATCAGAATAGTGCACATGTATCTCTTATAGTTTTTATTGTTTTATCCTCTTATTTAGGGCAAACTTTCAACATATTAACCACGTATAGTTTTAAAATGAATGAATATTGTGCACATGTGTGTATCTTCTGATGACAAACAATGTTGTTATGGGCAGTTTTCATTTTCATTGCACAAAAGAGACATTTTCTATTTTTCAAGTTCCCGAAATGGTTTTTTTTGAATGGCCTACCATATATTTGTTGCAAAATTGTACCAAATCAAATGTCTAAAATACTAGGACATATTTAATTCACAATTGACTAAATGGTTGGGTGTTAAAACTTTTGATCCACCTCTGGTGAAAAAGACAAATTCCCGCCGATCTAGCTGGAAGCGAGTCAAATTTGAACTGCAGTTGCCTCATAGTTTGCTACTTATTTTTTACAAAAATCATTTCTAGGTACATAACTATCTATTTAATCAGAGATACGTCAAATTTTTTCCAAGATTCAACCAGTAGCTAGGAGCGGTCATGCCTGCCGTTTTGACCGTATTTTTAAACGGGCATAAAAAATTCAAAAAAAAATCAAAAAATTGGAAAACCTTCGCATTGTGTCATTATATGTGACCAAGTTTCTAGGAAAAATAAAAAACTTGTAATATGGCAATTATTTTAAAAAAGTGTTCTTAGAGATGAGCTATCATGCGTGAAGATTCATGGCTTTCAAGCCAAATGATCAATCTTATGGCCACATTCATGGCATAGTTTGTTCAAATGATCTCACATTGTGGACAAGTGTGCATCTTGGAATTCCAAACAATGTTGCCTAAGGGAGTCTTCATTTTCTTTGCACGGAAAATCGATTTTCCATTTTCCGAGTGCTCGAAATGAGTTTTTTTGGTGAAGGACCTACCATATATTTGTTGCAAAATTGGATCAAATCAATTTTCGAAAATACTAGGCCATATTTAATGCACAATTGACAAAATGGTTGGGTGAAAAAGACAAATTCCCGCCAATTCAGTTGTAAACGTGTCAAATTTGAACTGGAGCTCCCTTATAGTTTGCTCTTTATTTTTTCCAAAAATCATTTCTGGGTATATAAGTATCTATTTAATTAGAGAAACGTCAAAAGTTTTCCAAGATTCAACCACTAGCTAGGAACGGTCAAGCCCGCCATTTTGACCATATTTTCAAATGGGCATAAAAAATTCAAAAAAAATAAAAAAAATGGAAAACCTTCGCTTTGTGTCATTATATGTGACCGAGTTTCCAGGAAAAATAATAAACTTGTAATATGGCAATTATTTAAAAAAGTGTTCTCAGAAATGAGCTATCATGCGTGAAGATTCATGGCTTTCAAGCCAAATGATCAATCTTATGGCCACATTCATGGCATAGTTTGTTCAAATGATCTCATATTGTGAACAAGGGTGCATCTTGGAATTCCAAACAATGTTGCCTAAGGGAGTTTTCATTTTCTTTGCAAGGAAAATTGATTTTCCATTTTCCGAGTGCCTGAAAAGCACAATTGACAAAATGGTTGGGTGTCAAAAGTTTTGATCCACCTCTGGTGAAAAAGACAAATTCCCGCCGATTCAGCTAGAAGCGGGTCAAATTTGAACTGCAGCTGCCTCATAGTATGCTCTTTATTTTTTACAAAAATCATTTCTAGGTACATAAGTATCTATTTAATCAGAAATACATGGTTTGGTGGCGATACATCGATGTTTGGACAGTGGCCGAGGGCCCCAACTCCAAAGCGCATAGACTCGCATGCCCGTTGCGTGGTCACCGCGTGACTGTGGCGTTGCCATGCGTTCTGGAAGCCTAGGCATGTCTAGTAGGTTGGGCACTCCCCAGGTAGATGCCAGGAAGAAAATAATAACAGAAGAATCTCACGGAGAGACCGAACTGAGCCTAAACATGAATTAGCAGCCAAGTGTTTGATTAGCGGTACGGGAAATACACAAGGCCAATGGCCTGAGTTTTGTCTGAGTATGATCATCTACTAGGGAGATTCTCTTGGCAAATTTTCAGCTCAAATGGAGGAGTTTGGATGGCACTTGCTTTGCAAAGTACCACATCGTGCAGAAATATGGATGTTGAAGCTGGGCTCAAAATAATGAATGTATTGAGATGAAATTTGGTGGGGGGTGGTTATCTGGGCATAGGAAAGCTTTGTAGAAAATTGATACCATTTGGACATGCCAAAGTGGTACTTCCTTCATGATGCTATTCCATGGACAGAAACTTGGGAAAATTAGCGAGAGAAATTGGATAAATGAAATGAGCTCAAATTTGGTGTAGGTAAGTTACATAGGTATGGTCATGCCCTGGTAAAATTTTAGATCGTTTGGGTAAGCCTAGCTAGTACTTACTTCACAAAGCTTCTCTCGAGATAGAAACTTTCGAAATTTCCTGAGAAAGATTTACCAGGAAAATGGAGCTGACTATTATCATGTGGCAATGATTTGTGTATGGGAGAGTGCCCAAAAAATTTGAGGGTAATAGGAGGGATCTGGATAACACTTGCTTTGCAATGTGCCAATCTAGCCATAAAATATAAATTGAACCTGGGCTCACATAGATGATTTTACTGAGCTGCAATTTGGAGGAGGGTGATAATTTGGGCATATGAAGTAACTGTATAAATTTCATGTCATTTGGATATATAAAAATGGTACTTCCTTCACAATGCTTCTAGGTGGAAAAAACTTTGGAAATTTGCCAAGGAAGATTTACTGGGCAAATGGAGCTGAATTTTGTCATGAGGCAATGATTTGGATAGGAAAGAGTGCCCAAAATTTTTGAGGGCAATCAAGAATGTATAAATAACACTTCCTTTACAAAGTATTATTGTGAACAGAATAGGAAAATGAATATTGTTGAATTATTTTTGAACTAGGCAAGGAAGGATTTTTACATATTTGACGAAGATATGACCCAAAGAATTTATGAGATTTTTTTGGGAATTTTGGGAATGACAGAAATATAGGTAGCTTCACAACCTAGGGCAAAAACTGATACATGGACATGACACATAGGCAAAACTGATGAGGTGGCGCCTAGTCATAGCAACGCACCACAATTTACAAGGTTATGACCATCTATATTGGTCATGATCAGCTAGAAATAAGGCAGCGAACCAGTGCTATATGCTTTATGACCATTTCGTGTGAGGAAATTACGACCTTTCTGACAAAAATGGTCGTTATATAGTTTAGGGTTTGGAGCCCCCTGAACAGCTTTTGACCAATTGGTCTCAAATGGTCATAGATCTATGACCAATTCTTCCAGGGTCACTAACAGAAGTTCACTAGTTTACATATTTCTTGTATAACACACTTCTATATGTATAACACAAGAGGCAGTTGATCCTACTTAATTAAGTACTAAGATACCCCAGCCCATGCATTTGTCGCAAGTACCCCATATGTCCTATTTTTAGCAAAGTCATGCTAAAATTCATGGAAAATTTCAGCATGACCTTTGCTGAAAATAGGACATATGGAGTACCCGAATTTGACGGAAGAGAAGTTAATCGACATTCCGGTAAATTCAAGGGCCTCACGGGGTACCTGGAAAATCATGACGACACGATGGTCGGAGAAAAAACCCAGCAAACTCCTTCCCTTCACTCGGGGTACAACAATATATCTTCTAGGGGTGAAACCATACCCTGATTCTCCTTTCTTCCTCTTGCCGAAGAGAAGTTGGCTGCAGAGGATGGTCCAACAAAAGAGAATCACAGTGGGGATTTCCCCCACTGTTTTTGTCAAAAAAAAGAGGATGGTCCAACTCAGATCAGCCTGCAGAAGTTCACTGTATAATTTTGTTTAGTTCCAAGCATATATGAATACTCTTCAGAGTGGGCACAAAGATGGAAGCAAACTAATAGCAGAAAGTGAATAGGTCATGCATACTGAGACTATACTGAAACCATACTGAAACTTTACTGGAACTACTCTTCACAGCTACTGAGACTATACTGAAACCATACTGAAACTTTACTGGAACTACTCCTTGCAAGCAAACTGAAACTACTTGTAACATCCAAAATTTTCAATTTGGAATGTTATTCATAGGTCATGCATGCATATCATATTTTATTGCGTTTTCATTTTCACAATCCTCGAAATCCTAAGCAACTCAAGGACCCTCGGAGAGAGTTGGGGATTTCCAGGTTTTCATATTTGATTATTATAAAATAATGAAACGAGGATTTTGATTTTAATATTTTTTCTCTTCGAAAAATATTTCGTATTAAAATAAAAGAGAGGAGATAATATGACTTCTCCAAAATAATTGAAATATTGGAGGAAAAATGTTAAAATCATTTATTTTGATTTTATTCGATTTTATTTGGATTTTATTTGCATTAGAAAAATTGCATGTTTTCAAAATTACACTTTAGGGCCAAGAAAATGTTCATCTCATTCTAAATATTTTTTTAGATGGTGAAAATTTGTTTTGGTATTTTTAGTTTTTTATTTTATTTTGTAGGATTTTATATATGTCGGCGAAATTGTTTTAAAAAAATCTCCAGCCGACTAGGCCGAACCCAGCCGGGCCTCCGGCCCAAGCCGCCGCCGCCTTCCCGCGTGCGAGCACCGCCGCCGCCGAGCTCGGACCGGAGTCCGAGCCGGACTCCGCCTCCGCCGCGCCTTGCCTCCTCCTCCAAGTCGCCCCTCCCACTTGATATATGCACCACCCGCCCCCACCACCACACCACCACCGCCGCCCGCGCCGCCCACAGCCGCCCGCGCTTGCTGCCGCCGCCGCCGAGCCCCGCCGCCCTGCGAGCCGCCGCCCCGCCGCCCAACCCCGCCTCGCCGGAGCCCCTCGCCAGAGGTACCGCGCCGGACCCGAGCCGCCGTTTTTTTAACCGTTCGGTTTTTTTAGAAACCCCTAGTTCGTTTTTTTAGATCGGTTCGCCAGTTTTTCTCGGTTGTTCTATTTAACGGACGTTCGTCCGTACGTTCGTTTTAACGAACGGCTTTCGCCCGTTATTTACAGCTAACGAACGCTCATTCGTTAGACTGTTCGTCAGTTTACTTTTTATCGGATTTATCTGCCATTTTTCTCGATCGCGATTTCTGCTCCGATCTTAGATTATGTTTATCTTTTCGCTTGTTGCTTATGTATGTTATTGTTTGTTTGTGATAGAACACCCGGAGTGTGAAGCGTGTTACTATGAGTCTCTAGGTTTCGCGGATCGTCAGCAAGGCAAGTAACACATTGATCATACTCTTTTCATACCCAGTTTTTATGCATTAGTTCCAATCCTCAAACATTGCATGATTAGGACGTCATTAACTTGTGGGTTGGGAAGTAGTTGTTGAGGTAGACCCTATTACCCTGTTACTATCAAACCATTGGGAGTTACTTCTACGCGTTGCTTATATTGCTATGCTATGCTATGCTCGTAGACGTGGTTTGGGTTTGAGTGAAATCCATGACAGATGTGAGTTATTAATTAATGGTTCAACTTAAGGTGGCAACTTAAATTAACATCTGGGTGGATTGAGGCACCTGGGGAACCCAGTGTTGTCTGTTTTTTTGGAAATCCCGGGGTACCCGTGTGATCTTCCTATGGACCGCCACCCAGGCTCAAAGGGAACTGAGATGATTCATGCTAGAAACTTCCGTGTGCAGCCACAAGCTATTATGGGCTCTAGCATAGTTGAGTAAGTTACGTGAAGCTCTTGAAGAGGTGGATCAGCAGGTAGTGGGTTTTGTAGGTTTGGTATGGTCTACCCGGAGTAGAGAGTTAATGTTTCTGAAAGACTGTGTCTCGGTCATCCGTTTCTCAAACACCATGTAGTGCGAGAAATCCAACGGAGGCGATCGAGTCTTGTGGGGAAAAGTGCGCAAGCAGAGTGTACAATCTAATCATGGTTCGCCGTGTCCCCGGTTATGGACAATCTTGAGTATCTAGTACTTGGGTTATCACATGTATCTCATCACTCTTAATTAATATTGTTGGGTTGTTAATTACTTTAATTGGGATTGAGTTGGGGTTACCTTCTCAATATTTGTTCAACCACCATGATAGTTAAATTAAAATCTATTCCTTTGTTGTAGGGAAAAATTGGCTTTTCGCAAAACTATAACCATAGAGCTTTCCACCAGCCAAATATGCATGTAGTGATAGCATTATTCTGTTCTTGCTCTACTGTGTTACATTGCCAGCATATTCCATGTGCTGACCCGTTCTCGGGCTGCAACGTATTATGTTGCAGACTTTTCAGACGAGGAGTAAGGTTCGTTAGGTCGTTGCCGTGCAGCTCAGCTATGCCGTTGGAGTTGATGGACTCACTTATCTTCCAAGCCTTCCTGTTATCGCATTAGATGGCCTTAAGCCATATTATTGTAATAAGTTCTTTTGAGACATTCGATGTAATAAGTGTGTGATTGCTACTCTGTTATAAATCCTTCGAGTACTGTGTGTGTCAGCATTACCGATCCAGGGATGACACTGAAGCACAGAGACTTGACTGTTTGAGGTCGGGTCGCTACAAGATGGTATCAGAGCACACGCTGAGTGTAGGACACGACCACTAAGCTAAACCATAGGTCACACTTCTCTTCTCATTTCTGACTCCTCTCCATTTTCTACTCTTTAGGATGGCGGATGCAAGAACAAGTTTGCACAACCGGATGAAGACACACCTTTTGGACGCCACTTGAAGGAAGTCACTAGGTACTTGAACATTGGAATACCAAGCTTCACCGGGACGTACAACGCCACCTTACCAGGAGGAGCGCTGGATGATTCAAGTACAAGTTCCAGGAAGGACCTTCACGCCAGTCACTAAACCCATAGAGTTTTTCTTCGATGCACCAACCCGGAGTTTAGGAAAGAGTATGGCAGCTCACATCACCATGGGACGCATTGGAGAAGTCTACAACCGGGAACTCAAGGACACTATCTACCAAATATGTGGGCGCCGAGACGAGCAATGGGAAGTAATCAGCACCAAGAAGGATAGATCCATTGCAGCTTTCATCCAGGAGTTAAACCAGCACATTCGACGTCAGGAGAACCAGATGTGCGCAGACATGATGGACTTGAAGAAGGCGAAGACTAGGATCATCGAGCTAGAGGAAGAACTCAAGTTTACATGCGATGGATATGAGGAGGAAATCAAGGCACTACTGGAGAAGAATGACGGCCTAGTTAAGAAGATCGGAGTATTCATGGGAGGACCAGCACCGGGAGTAGAAGACGACGATTCCACTTGCCCGGACAACTACATCATCATCGACGACACCGATTCCGATCCTAGTGAGGATGACTTTGAAGAAGAAGCTGGAGCAAACATCATGGAGTCTTCCACCGATCAAAATTTCTAGATGACCACCATATATATTAGTATTCCCCCATGTATTTAGTAGTAGTTGAGCACTTTTGCGATAGTTCTAGACCGCTTGTATGCCCTTGCTTGATTGATTGAGTGAAATGATTGTGTTTGTCTCATGTGCATATGGGTAGTGCTTTCTCATTAGACCCCTTTTCTATTCTGATCTCTTCCATCTAAACCCATCAGATGCCTCCGAGACGTGACCCGGTTTTGCTTTCCCGCCGGAGCTCACCAGTTGATCCAGCAGCAGAATACTTTGATGCAATTGCTAGTTCAGAACCAGGGCAACAACAACAACAACAACCCGCCACCAGTGGACAACCTAGCCCGCTTTCTAAGGTTACAACCGCCGGTGTTTTCCAGTAGCACCGAGCCTATAGTTACAGATGATTGGCTCCGCAGGATTGGAAGGGAGTTAACCACTGCAGGATGCACTGATGCTGAGAAGGTGCGTTTTGCCGCACATCAGTTGGATGGACCAGCAGCATCATGGTGGGAGAATTACACTGTCACCTACCCATAGCCATGGTGACATGGGACCAATTTCAGCAAGCTTTCCGCACAGCATGTCTCAACTGGAGCTATGCAGATGAAGAAGCGGGAGTTCCGCAACTTACGCCAGGGGAACCGTACTGTGGCTCAGTACGTGGATGAGTTTAGCAAGTTATCTCGCTATGCCCCTGATGATGTGGCCACAGATGCCGCGAAGCAGAGAAGTTTATGGAAGGGCTGAATGATGAGATGAGCATGCAGTTGATGGTAGCAACCTTCAACAACTACCAGGAGTTGGTAGATAAGGCTCTTATGATTGAAGGGAAGCAGCAGCAGATTGAGAGCCGTAAGAGGAAGTACGGACAAGGGAAGTATAACTCAGGAGCTCAGCAAACCTCGCCTAACCCCGAACTCGGGAGGACTTGTTCATAACCATGGAGGTCACAACCACACTGGAGGAGGATCGCATAATCACAATGGTGCTAAGAATGGAAATGGGAACGGAGCTAACAACAATCAGAACCGCTCCAACCCAGCCACACCCGCCAAAAGAGACCTAAGTCAAGTTACTTGCTTTAAGTGCGGGAAGACAGGGCACTATGCCAATGATTGCCCTGAAGGAAGGAATGGAAACGGAAATGGGAGCGCTGGGAAGAAGCCTAATCCATTCAACAAAGGACAAGTGAACCACGTTAACGTGGAGGAGGTTGAAGAGCAGCCGGACGCGGTAATAGGTAAGTTTTTGGTTAAGTCATTTACCGCTCTTGTTCTTTTCGATACTGGTGCATCGCATTCATACATATCAAGGGGATTCGTGGATAAGTTTAAACTACCAACCCAAACCCTTAGGACCCCTCTCTTAGTAAGTTCACCTGGAGCAGAGTACATGGCTAGCCGATGGTGCGACCAGATACCCCTAACCATTGGTACACATGTTTTTCCGTCCGACCTAATTATCTTGGAGTCACAAGGATTGGATGTGATATTAGGTATGGACTGGATGTCAAAGTATGGAGGAAGCATTGACTGTGCTAGTAAGTCGATTTATCTCACCACCCCGGAGGGAAAAAGGATTAAGTATGTATCTAGGCATGTGCCTAGGAGGAGCCAAGTGAATGCCCTCACGGGAGTTGTTCAGGAGGAAGTGCCTGTAGTGAAGGATTCCGGATTTTTTCCAGAGGAGTTACCAGGCATGCCACCGGATAGAGACATTGAGTTTTTGATAGAGCTATTGCCAGGTACAGGGCCAATATCCAAGAGACCCTATCGGATGCCCGCAAATGATCTGGAGGAAATTAAGAAACAGATCAAGGAGTTATTAGAGAAAGGTTACATTCGAAGAAGCTCGTCACCTTGGGGAGCCCCAGTACTTTTGGTTGAGAAGAAGGATAAATCCCTAAGGATGGTTGTTGATTATCGGGCTTTGAATGAAGTGACGATCAAGAATAAGTACCCACTGCCGATGATCAATGATCTGTTTGATCAGCTGCAAGGAGCTAAAGTGTTTTCGAAGATGATTACGATCGGGATACCATCAGTTGAAGATTCGAGAGAAGGATATACCAAAGACGTTCACCACGCGGTATGGATTATACGATATACGGTCATGTCGTTTGGACTGACTAACGCCCCTGCCTATTTCATGAGCATGATGAACAAGGTGTTCATGGAGTATTTGGACAAGTTTGTTGTGGTGTTTATTGATGATATTATGGTATACTCGAAGAATGAAGAGGAGCACAAGGAGCATTTGCTTAGTTCTCGAGAAACTCAGGGAACACCAGTTGTATGCTAAGTTCAGCAAATGCGAATTTTGGTTGAAGGAAGTCGGATTCCTTGGACATGTTATATCAGGAGAAGGTATAGCAGTAGACCCAGCAAGGTTCAGTCAGTCACTGAATGGTTGGCACCCACTTCAGTTAGCGAGATCCGCAGTTTCCTTGGACTCGCAGGATACTACCGGAGTTCATTGAGAATTTTTCCAAGATTGCAAAGCCAATGACTGAACTATTGAAGAAGGATACTAAGTTTAAATGGACAGATTGCGAGGCAAGTTTCCAGGAGTTGAAGAAACGTTTGACTACAGCCCCAGTGCTAACACTGCCAGATATACATAAGGAGTTCCAAGTGTATTGCGACGCCTCCGCTTAGGACTTGGATGTGTGCTTATGCAGGACGGAAGAGTTGTTTCGTATGCCTCACGACAACTAAAACCTCATGAGTTGAACTATGCCACGCATGATTTGGAGCTAGCAGCCGTAGTGCATGCATTGAAGACTTGGAGACATTACCTTATTGGAAACCGTTGTGATGTGTACACGGATCATAAGAGTTTGAAGTACATTTTCACACAGAAGGAGCTGAACCTTAGGCAGAGGAGATGGTTGGAGCTTATAAAGGATTACGACATGAAGCTACACTATCATCCAGGAAAGGCCAATGTCGTAGCAGACGCTTTGAGCCGGAAGAGTTATGCAATATCCTTGAAAGTAAGGGATTGCCGAAGGAGTTAGCAGAGGATATCATGGAACTTCGATTGGAGATTGTTCCAAGAGGTTTCGTTGCAACAATGGAGGTTCAGTCTACATTGTTGGGCAAGATTCGAGAAGCTCAGAAGGATGACAAAGAGATTGCCGAGATAAAGGAGAAGATGAGCAAAGGAAAGGCCAAAGGTTTTCGTGAGGATGAGCACGATACCTTATGGTTTGAGGACCGAGTTTATGTACCCAATAACCCAGAGATCAGGAAGTTAATACTTCAGGAGGCTCATGACTCACCATACTCGATACACCCCGGAAACACCAAGATGTATTTGGATTTGAAGGAACGTTTCTGGTGGACTGGTATGAAGAAGGATATTGCCGAGTATGTAGCCGTATGTGATGTTTGTCAAGAGTAAAGGCAGAGCATCAGAAGCCAGCAGGACTGTTACAGCCTATGCCGATACCCGAATGGAAGTGGGATAAACTTGGCATGGATTTTATCACCGGATTGCCCAGAACCAAAGCAGGATATGATTCTATATGGGTAGTAGTTGATCGCTTGACCAAAGTGGCTCACTTTATCCCAGTGAAAACCACTATACAAGTGCGAAGTTGGCCAAGATATATATGTCCAGGATCGTATGTCTGCATGGAGTTCCGAGGACCATCGTATCAGATAGAGGAACCAGTTTACTTCAAAGTTTTGGCATCAGTTACACCAACTTTGGGAACAAGATTGGAGTTCAGTAAGCGTTTCACCCGCAGACGGATGGACAGACTGAGAGAGTCAATCAGATTTTGGAGGACATGTTGAGAGCCTGTGCGCTAGATTATGGATCTAGCTGGGATGACAATTTGCCTTACGCAGAGTTTCATACAACAATAGCTACCAAGCCAGTTTGAAGATGGCACCGTTTGAAGCCCTGTATGGACGCAGGTGCAGAACGCCGTTGATGTGGGATGAGGTAGGAGACCGGCAGTTGTTTGGACCAGACTTGATCAAGGAGTCTGAGGAGAAGGTTAAACTGATTCGTGATAGACTGAAGATTGCTCAGTCCAGGCAGAAGAGTTACGCAGACTCGAAACGCAAGGAGGTAACCTATGAAATTGGAGATAGAGCATATCTGCGAGTATCACCCTTGAGAGGAGTGAAACGTTTTGGAGTTAAGGGAAAGTTAGCCCCGAGATTTGTAGGACCGTATCGTGTTTTGGAACGGATGGGAGAAGTTGCCTACAAGTTGGAATTACCTGAGGGATTGTCAGGAGTTCACGATGTGTTCACGTTTCACAGTTGAAGAAGTGTCATGCTGAGATGGCCGATATACCGTTAAGAGATACAGTACCCTTGGAGGCGATTCAGTTGGACAGTGATTTGACTTATGAGGAGAAGCCAGTTAAGATTCTTGAGTTTGCCAGCCGAGTCACCCGCAGCAAGGTTATCAAGTTTTGCAAAGTTCAGTGGAGCCACCATACCGAGGATGAAGCCACCTGGGAACGAGAGGATGATCTACGCAAAGACCACCCGCACCTATTTTCTAGCCAACCCGAATCTCGAGGGCGAGATTCATCTTAAGGGGGGTAGGTTTGTAACATCCCAAATTTTCAATTTGGAATGTTATACATAGGTCATCATGCATATCATATTTTATTTGTTTTCGTTTCAATCCTCGAAATCCTAAGCAACTCAAGGACCCTCGGAGAGAGTTGGGGATTTCCGGTTTTCATATTTGATTTTATCAAATAATGAAACGAGGATTTTGATTTTAATAATTTTTCTCTCCGAAAAATATTTCATATTAAAATATAAGAGAGGAGATAATATGACTTCTCCAAAATAATTGAAATATTGGAGGAAAAATATTAAAATCATTTATTTGATTTTATTCGATTTTATTTGGATTTTATTTGCATTAGAAAAATTGCACGTTTTCAAAATTGCATTTTAGGGCCAAGAAAATGTTCATCTCGTTCTAAATATTTTATTTAGACGGTGAAAATTTGTTTTGGCATTTTTAGATTTTTATTTTATTTTCTAGGATTTTATTTCTGTCGGCGAAATTGTTTAAAAAAATCTCCAGCCGACTGGGCCGAACCCAGCCGGGCCGCCGGCCCAAGCCGCCGCCTCCCGCGCGAGCCGCCGCCGCCGACTCGGACCGGAGTCCGAGCCGGACTCCGCCTCCGCCGCCCTTGCCCCTCCTCCAAGTCGCCCCCCCCCTTTATATACGCACCCCCACCACCACACCACCACCGCCACCCGCGCCCCCAGCCGCCCGCGCCCCGCCCGCGCCGCGCCCGCCGCCGCCCCGCCGCGCCCAACCGCCTCGCCGGAGCCCCTCGCCGGAGGTACCGCGCCGGACCCGAGCCGCCGTTTTTTTAAACCGTTCGGGTTTTTTAGAAACCCTAGTTCGTTTTTTAGATCGGTTCGCCGGTTCTTCTATTTAGCGGACGTTCGTCCGTACGTTCGTTTTAACGAACGGTTTTCGCCCGTTAGTTACAGCTAACGAACGCTCGTTCGTTAGTCTGTTCGTCAGTTTTCTTTTTATCGGATTTATCTGCGATTTTTCTCGATCGCGATTTCTGATCCGATCTTAGTTTCTGTTTATCTTTTCGCTCGTTAGTCGGAATCAGGCGATTCAAGCGCCTAGATCTTCGTCTCGAGACCCTCTTTCTGTTTAACCAACTTGCACAAGTTTTTGCTACTATAAATTTGACCTTAGTTCAGATTAGTAAACGGATCTTGTTTCTTTCGCCGTTTGAGTTTCGTTGCTTCGTTTGATTTGATTCTTTTTGCTACCGGAGTTCTTAAGTTGAACTTTCTGGTCAACCCTCTTATTTGAGTTTTGCTTTTGCATCTTTGCTTGTTGCTTATGTATGTTATTGTTTGTTTGCGATAGAACACCCGGAGTGCGAAGCGTGTTACTACGAGTCTCTAGGTTTCGCGGATCGTCAGCAAGGCAAGTAACACATTGATCATACTCTTTTCATACCGATTTTTATGCATTAGTTCCAATCCTCAAACATTGCATGATTAGGATGTCATTAACTTGTGGGTTGGGAAGTAGTTGTTGAGGTAGAACCTATTACCCTGTTACTATCAAACCCTTGGGAGTTACTTCTACGCGTTGCTTATATTGCTATGCTATGCTATGCTCGTAGACGTGGTTTGGGTTTGAGTGAAATCCATGACAGATGTGAGTTATTAATTAATGGTTCAACTTAAGGTGGCAACTTAAATTAACAGCTAGGTGGATTGAGGCACCTGGGGTATCCGTGTGATCTTCCTATGGACCGCCACCCAGGCTCAAAGGGAACTGAGATGATTCATGCTAGAAACTTCCGTGTGCATCCACAAGCTATTATGGGCTCTAGCATAGTTGAGTAAGTTACGTGAAGCTCTTGAAGAGGTGGATCAGCAGGTAGTGGGTTTTGTAGGTTTGGTATGGTCTACCCGGAGTAGAGAGTTAATGTTTCTGAAAGACTGTGTCTCGGTCATCCGTTTCTCAAACACCATGTAGTGCGAGAAATCCAACGGAGGCGATCGAGTCTTGTGGGGAAAAGTGCGCAAACCTCTGCAGAGTGTACAATCTAATCATGGTTAGCCGTGTCCCCGGTTATGGACAATCTTGAGTATCTAGTACTTGGGTTATCACATGTATCTCATCACTCTTAATTAATATTGTTGGGTTGTTAATTACTTTAATTGGGATTGAGTTGGGGTTACCTTCTCAATATTTGTTCAACCACCATGATAGTTAAATTAAAATCTATTCCTTTGTTGTAGGGAAAAATTGGCTTTTCGCAAAACTATAACCGTAGAGCTTTCCACCAGCCAAATATGCATGTAATGATAGCATTATTATGTTTTGTCCTACTGTGTAACATTGCCAGCATATTCCATGTGCTGACCCGTTCTCGGGCTGCAACATATTATGCTGCAGACTTTTCACACGAGCAGTAAGGTTCGTTAGGTTGTTGCCGTGCAGGTCAGCTATGCCGTTGGAGTTGATGGACTCACTTATCTTCCAAGCCTTCCTCTGTTATCGCATTAGATGGCCTTAAGCCCTACTATTGTAATAAGTTCTCTTTTGAGACATTTGATGTAATAAGTGTGTGATTGCTACTCTGTTATAAATCCTTCGAGTACCGTGTGTGTCAGCATTACCGATCCAGGGATGACACTGAAGCACAGAGACTTGACTGTTTGAGGCACTACAAGGAAACCCCCTATAAAGCAACAAATATTCTACAACATTTTTACTATACGGTGCAAAATTTACTATAGATACACATATAAGCGGTGCAACATATGTGTTGCAGATTTGCACCTTCTACCCTATTATGGTGCAACGGATCTTATATGTTACCATGTATTGGTTGCAAATTATATCTAGTATTATAGGACTGCAAATATACATAATTAAAAATAAGAGTTAATGAAGGTCAAAAATAATAATTAAACGCGCCGGTACACATAATGAATATGGCGCGAAAATCCCGTACTAACCTTCCGAGCAGAACCAAATCGCGCGAAGTCCACCTTTTCTAGGAACCCTTTTTCTATTCTCTGATCCAGATTGATATTTGCCTTCATATCCGGATCAATCTAGGTCTCCCCCTCCAACTTCGACAGAAATCCCATCCAATCTCCTCTCGTTGAGCGGGAAGACTGGAAGGCGGATGGACAGGCGAGCGGCGGGAAGGCGGTGACGGACTGGGGAGCGGCCAGAAGGCGGCGACGGACAGGGAAGCGGCGGCTTTGTGGGTAGTGTAGATGGGTGAAGCAGCAAGCCCGGAGTAGGGGCTGCAAGTCACCTGCTAGCGTCCCCTGCTCCTCCGGCCGCCACTCCAGCCTGCCCGCCACCGGCGCGCTACTCCTCGGGCCGCCCTTCTTCTCCCTTGCCGTACACGGCGAGACTGGCCTCCGAGGTAACCCTCCCCCCTTCCCTTCTCCTCTCATACAGTCAACTTATTCGTGGGCACCTCGAGACATGGTTGTGGGATGTAGGTGGATTTGGTAGATGACGAAGGGGATGGATTTCAGAGCTGTACTATACCACCCGTGCTATATTCAGTTGTTTGGAACACCCTCGATGTTCAGAAACTTCAGACCAATTCCAACAGTCCCTAAAGGGACACCTCCATTAGCTCCCATGACTGCCAACACAAGTGAGTTGACATTTGAAGCTAACCTGACTTCATGTACTAGGGTATTCCTGATCTTGCAAAGTGCTCCCTCACCATCGCCTCCTGCGAAGACAGAACATCCAGCAGAGAGCAATGTTGTAGAGCTCACAGTTGGCCTGTGCTCCCAATAAAACATGACCATCATTTCTTCTTGGAATGTGGTAGTCGTGATTCATGTCGTTTAAGCTAAATTTTTTTGGGAGTTGCATTGATGTTATAGACAGTTGATAGAATAAACACTAGCATTTTATTAGCGATTTCATGAATAAAAGCAGGAATGAAAGACAAATTGCCGTCTGTAACTTGATCTGTGCACTTTCCATTGTGTTGTCCTCTGCCCTAGCAATCCAAGTTGTCGCTAGTATGTTTGATGTGCACAGTGTTTTAGCAACTAGCATGTGGCTAGGTGATCATTCTTTGTGCCCTGTTGGAATTTATTCCAGTGCAGTTTAGGTCAATTGGGCATGTCCATGTTTCTCTGCACTAAATAGACATTCATCTCTGAATTTAGTTTGTATAGGGAATGCTTGAAATATTCAGGGTGTAAGCATTCCACTATTTTAGATTCTAATGGTTGAAGTTTCCAAAATACTCAAGAGTTTGGGCAGACCTGGGAATGGTTGGACATCCAGACTAGAACCAGTGTGGTCTATAGGACTACACGCCACACATCCAAATGAAACCAACCCAGATTCTTTCACCTTGAATCTTGACCAAACCAAACTATACATGCTCTCCATCCAACCTAGTCCAAACCGTTTCCAAATTGTGCATTGAACTCATAGGTTCAAACTATGGAGAAAGTCATATGGGAGGGCTCATCATTAATCTACAAAATAGTGGAGTTGTTGTGACAGCAAAAACATCAAGCTACTCTTCTGCGCGTGATAGAAATCCTATTCTTGGAGATGTCATGTACTTTGCAAGGATTGTGGACATAATTGAGTTAGACTATTTCTGATTTTTTGGTGCTATTTAAATGTGAACGGGTTGATGTTACCGAAGGAAAAGGTATGCGAATAGATAAGTATGGCTGTAAACTTGTAAATTCTCTCGTCTAATTCACACTGGTAAAAGGCAGAGGATGTACCTTTTGTATTTGCCACAAGTTGACAAGGTGTTCTATGTGGGTGACCATGTTTATCCAGGATGGTCAATTTGTTTTTGAATATGAAGCCTCGAGATAATTTTTATAATGTGGAAACAGAACCTTATCATGTCAGCAATTTCTTTGAGCTTTTTGATACTGCCCATTAGAAACAAAATTGGATGAGAAGAGACATAGAGGGCGAAACTATAGATGCTCCTATACTGCCAAGTGATTATACAGTACCTCAATAAAGGTCAGCTTCCAATGTGATTCTGTTATTTACATTCTTAGTATCATTGCTGCAACTTATGTTAGTTTGGACATGAAACTTACTACTCTATTGCTTCTGCATGCAGGTTCGATGGATAACAAAAGTCACCGATCTGAAAATGTGGAGCCTAGTTGAAGTGACGAATGCATTAGTGTTATTTGCTATTTTTCTTTGATGTGCATGTACTCTATAATTTGGACAAGAAGATTTGTAGGCGTGACAAGCCTAAAGTGTCAATACTTGATCCCAATTACGTTCGTGTTGGTTGTTGTGTTTCCAATATATTATGAGTTACAGTGTCTATCAAGTGGCTATTGATAATCACACATGTTCATATGTCCCTACATCCGGGTTGTTGCTCATCTCGTAAACATCTCGTAAATAGCATAGAAGTGTTAAATAGGCTGGTTCCACGAACTCGATCATTGGTGTCAGTCGTCTTCTTTGCAATATATCATGAGTTGAAGTGTCTATAAATTGTGAGTTGCACAATGTTTTTGGTTCATAAAACAGAGAGTGAGAAAGAGCAAAAGGGAGAGAAAAAAGAAGCATATAGTCACTTAAATGTGAAATTTTGAAGATGGTCCCAACAGTGGATAATCTCAGCATAACACTGTTTTTTGTGTGTGGTAGGCATAAATTGAAATAAAAAAGCAAAATTAAGCATTGTTGGACTTCGAATCATATCATAGACTTGAAGATGGCAAGAAGAGCAGCCTACCACTAGGCTAAATGAACAACCTTGCAACAAGGAGGATTTCTCCTTCATTTTATAACAAAAGTTTAAAATAACAAAAATTTCAGAATGAAACTCAAATACTTTGTTCTCCCTCGAAATTTTCATCATTTTTTTCCTTACTTTGATCTGCTTTTCTACTGGTGATGCGAATAGGTGGGATCAATTGAAGCCTAAATATCGTGATTTGTAGGGAAATATGATGAGGTTACAAAATAGTGAGGCATGATAGGAAACAAGAATGATGCGAGTAGGTGGGATCAGTTGAAGCCATTAAATATCACGATTTTTTGAAAAATTCGAAATTTGAAAAATTCAGTTAAAAAAATCTGAAAAACTTGTCTGATTTTTATACTTTGAATTTTGAATTTTGCATTTAGAGCTCCTCCAAATGCATTTTCTGATTTGTATACTTTCTATAATATATTAATGGTAATTAAACACACATATACAAGTACGCGTCAAAATTCCCTCGAAGCGGTAGCAAAGTTGTGTGTATAGGAGGGGGGGCTTGCGGGCGTCCAGACTCGTTCTAATGTACACGGTCCCACCAAATCCCTCTCCCACGCGAACCACTCTCGAAACTGCGTTGGCGCATCAATGCTGTCAACCACTCCATAACGGACATGACTTGACGACCTTGATGTCGGTCAGAGTGACCAGACGGGATTGGAGGGAGGCGTCGCTTCAATGCAAACGTAGCGACCGAGAAACCTACTCTGGTCGCTTGCACCGCATTGAAGCATCGTCAGTTCACCTGCCCGGGCTAATTAAGCAGGGCCCTGGCATTTCATCTCCTCTCTGCTCCTCTGCGCACAACTGTTGGACCCAATCTGATCATGTACCGGCGAGATTGGCAAATAGGCTCTTCCGGATGGTTCTTTGTGCCAGTGGAAGGATCTTCCACCGGATCGTGGCGCCGTCGCGCGTGGTCTTTTGGTCTGTCGTCCTGTCATTCTCTCCTTGGATGACTAAGAGCAGCTACTGCCCCTCCTCGACAGGGTTGCCGCAAGGAATGAAGACTCCTAATGATAGTTCGAGTTCCCTTCATGATCACGGTTCGGCCCTACCCTCGCCGCCTCACCACTGCCATCGCCGCATTGTCGGTGCCCGGTCACTGTGAAATTGGAGCCATTCCTGGCGCTTGCGAACATGCGCGGGCACCTCGTGCATTACACCGGACGCGACGATGGGAGAATGTCGAAATAGTGCCCTGGCGGCGGCCGAGTCATCGGACTGGCAGGAGCGACGCAACACGTGGCGCAGTGACGTGTTCGTGATGTTAGACATGACGGACCGCGTGCCATACTGGGTCCTCGCAAATGCCGCACTGGCGGAGTCCTGCGCCATCTACCGGTCCAAGGACACCGAGGAGACGTCTGCGCAGCATCGACGCCGCCTCAATGACCAACTATTCAAGATCGGCATGGCCCAGTTGCTGCGCGCCGCCGCCCTCACCCTCATCACTGACAAGGGTAAGGAAATGGGCGGGAAGAATGGGTCAGCATCCGCGGCTAGCGCTGCCCTGCGTGTGACGGCGGAGGAAACTTAGCGACTACAACGCAAGCGACAGGTCACGGGCACTCAGACCTGGTTTGAGCAATAGAAATCATTATTACTTCACCCATCTTGCACTAAATTTGTTCAAATATTGAAGAAGCATGTTGAGTTTGGCACGAATATATGTTACATGTGCCTGTCAAGGGCCAGATGATAATAACAAAAAATATAATTTATTTCACTTCAAACTCTTACTCCCTCGTACTTTAATTTTTTGGGTTCGCACCAAATTTTCCATTTCCCTCCATTCTCTCCTGCCATTGGCTGATTATAAAAAAGAAGGTACGCGCGCTTCATTATCACGGCCCCACCTGTCAACTAATCAAGGACGGAGATAGCTCTCGCGAGGAGGTAACTGCGCCACCAAGATCGGAAACGCCCCCTCCCCCATATCAATAATGTTCCCTTCCTCCCCTGGTACTGGATTAATCGCACGCCCGGCGGCTGGTGGCGGAGGCATCACCATGATCTGAATAAGGTTAGTTGCCGACCTACTCTCCCACAATCCATCCTCTCTCCTGCTCCCTACTCTACCGATCTGGGTTCTTAATCAATTCGCATCTGTCCTGCCAGGCAAATCCGGCTGGCAGGTCGTGGCAACAATGTTGTGAATTTATCTAGTCAGTGCCATACTCCTTATCCCATCTCATTGCTGCAATTCATGCCCTCTGTATTGGTTCTCAACTGTTTTTTTCACCCACCAATCAATATACAGGGAGATCACGATTATAGTTTAACCTGACATTCATTGATATGTTCGGCTTATTCATTGCAAAATTTACCATTCTTTATTACTGAGATAGCGAAATTCTTATGTTTTGTGCTGGTATTGCCACTTCCCATGGATCCTATCAGAATTCTTATGTTTGGTGCCTCTTCCAGATTGAATTGTAAGTTTTCAAATCTCGGTGTGCTATATACTGTACAACATGTTTGGCTATCTTAGGGAAGGGGGATGGGAAGTTTACTGCAAGTTTACTGCAGGGTTAGGCTTGGGAAATAGTGTCACATCCCTAGCTTCTGGTAATGCACTAGGCTAGACCTCTTGCTGCATCATGTTTAAATTCAAATGAAATTTGAATTGAGGAATTTTCAAAGCCTCAGAAACCTCTAAAAATAACCAACAATTAAATCTTCTCAAATGTGTCCAAGAAAATGTTCCTGATATCCTCTGGAAATATTGGCAAGAGGTAAAATCCAAACCAATATTTTTGGTGTCTCAGAAACATTTAATTTGGGCATTTGAATTAAATCAATAATTATTTGAATTGGATTTATATCTACTATTAAATAAATATAGGTCCAATAATTCTGAAATATTTTGTGGAGCATTGTTTTAATTCTTTTAGCTCCTAAAAATATTGTCAGAAGCAAAATAAATTGAATTGGTTTCAAAACCAAATTCAAAACAAACCTGCAAAATAGAAAACTGAAATAAAATAAAAAGAACAGAGCTTACCTGGGCCACTTACCGCAGCCTACCTGGCCCACCCCCCCCCCCCCCCCAGCCGGCCCAGCCCACCTCGCTCCTTGTCCTCTTCTTCCTCTGCCAGTAGGCAGAGGCGAGGCGTGGCGCGCGCCCGAAGAGCGCCGGCCACCTCCTGCTTCGCCGTGGCAGCCTCCCCGACTCCCTCGCGACGCCACGGAGCCGCCCTCGCCCCCTGCACCTCCCCTCTCTCCCCCTGGACCCCATTCCCTCTTCTGTTTCCCTCTCGCGCACACCACCGAGCAGAGCTCGCCGCCATCGTCGCCGTACCCATGACCACGGCCACCCCCTCCCCTCTCCGACGTGCTCCCGAGCTCCTGCACCTCGTCGCCAACCCCCTCACCGAGCCACGTGACCGGAAGGGCCCCGAGCAGCCGCCATCGTCATCATCTTCGAGCTTCGGCCCCGGCACCGTTCTCCGTCGAATTCGGCCACTCCGGCGCGCCCCCGAGCTTGCTGACCCTCCCTGCACGATCCCCGTGAGTGCCTGCTCCGTTTCCCCCTAACCCCAAGTTCAATTTCGAGCTCTAGCCGCCCCCTCTACCGGAGCCGAGTGTCACACCCTAGCTAGTCATGCATTAGAGTGTTGCATCATGTTTATTCTTTCATCAGAAACTTGAAATGGGGATGACAGAACCCCCAGTCCCCTCTGAAACCAACTAGGGTTACTAAAATAATTTTTCAATGAACCTGAAATGCCCTTCTAAAATGTCCATCATTTTAGCCTTGGTTCAGAACCTCTGACAAAAGTGGTGCACATTTTTCTAGGCCATCATAGGGTCTTTGAATTAAATCATAGATATTTGAATTTGGGCATTTAAAATAATATAAAACAATTAAATGCTCAAATATCTCCAAACTAAAATGTTTCATGTTGGAAATATTCCAACTATGGACCAGGAGTAGTTTGGTGATTTTTGGAGTTGCCTAGGTATTTTATTTAATTCAACAAAGTTGCAGAAATATTAAATAAAACAGAAAACAGAAAAGAGAGGGAAGACTTACCTGTGCGGCCCAGCCAGCTGGCCGGCCCAGCTAGCCAGCCCAGCACTGTAGCTCCCCGTCGTCTTCCTCCCCACGCCCCGAAGCTGCTGCGTGCTCGCGCGCGCACGGCCGCGCGGCCACCTCCTGCTTGCCGACGCCCTCCTGGCCGCGTGGACGACGTCCGCAGCCCGTCCCGATCCCCCCTGCTCTCGCTCACTCTCCCCCGTTTCTCCCTCGCTCTCTCCCTCTCACGGCCGAAGCACACCGTCGCCGCCGTTCGCCGTAGCCACTGACTCCGGCCACCCCCTCGCTCCCCCGAGTAGCTCAGAAGCTCCGCCTCGACTCCCTCTTCCTCCCCACCGCTCCACGAGTCCCCGGAAGCCCTGCATCGCCGCCACGTCGCCGTTCCCCTCTTCGGACTCCGATCACCGTCGCCGACGAATTCGCCGTCTCCAGCGCGTCCCCGAGCCCGCTTCGACGCCCACTGCAACCGCGGTGAGCCCCCGAGCCGTTTCCCCCTCTCCTTCCCCTCGTTCCCTCACCGTAGCTGCATCCCCACCACGGCCGAACCTCCGCCGTCGCCGAGCTCGCCGTCGACGCAGCTCCGGTGACCATTTGGTCACCCCGGCGAGTCCAACACGTTCGCAAGAACCCGTAGAGCATCCCTAGCGCCTCACTTTGCTCGACTTCGAGCTCCAGCACCAATCCCGTGCACGACCGAACCCCGGCGGCCGCAGCCGAGCTCACCGCCGTCAACTCCGGCCACCCCGACCCCAACGGACTCCGCCAAGAGCCGCGGGTCGTCCTCAGCTTCACTCCGGTGGTCGCCACGTTCCATTTGGTGGCCGAAACGACCAAAACCACTATCGCCGCCGCACTGTTGGTCGCCGCCGGCCAGAACTCCGGCGAGCTGACGTGGCCTAGCTAATTAGCCACTAATCCACCACCACTGACGCTGACAGTGGGCCCCCAGGGCTTAGTCAAAGCTAACCAGCCCCGGGTCAACGCGGGATTAGCCCCTGGTCACTGACGTGTGGACCCCACACGTCAGGTTTGACCCGAGCCAGCCCTGTTGACCTGCTGATGTCACTGTGATGTCAGGCTGACGCAGTAATGATATTTCTGGATTTAAATTAAATCAGGAAATTCCAGAATATTATTTAAACTTCAAAAATTCATAACTTTTATTCTGTAACTCCAAATTGGACAAATAATATATGAAAAATGATCAGAAAAATCCAATCTATCCATCTGTACTATTTTCATGCATGATCAAACAAGTTAACTTGATGTTTTAATCAGAACAAGAAAAGGCACTTTAAAAGGCCATATTTGAATTTGGAATTTGAATCTTTGATTCAAATTTGCTCAAACACGTCTGGTTTTAGTTGCATTAGCCCAACACACTCATATTGCCATGTTTCATGCATGCATCATATTGTTGCACATTGTTTGGTGATGCCTGTGTATCGTTATCCTTTGCGACAGGATCTGTCCCCGAGGAGTACCGTGATTACCCTAACGAGGAATCGTATCCGTGCAACGAACCATCAGGCAAGCAACCAACCATTTGATCATATCGATACAATCCCATGTTCTCGCTCCTGCTCTCTTTTACTGCATTAAGACAACGCGATTCAAACTGCTGTGTGCTACGGTAGTTGAACCCATTTCCTCTGCATGACCTGTCATTGCCACAGTAACTAGATGAAACCCACTAGCATGTGTAGGAGTTGATTGAGCCATATGTATGTGTTGTTCCTACCTTGCTATGCCTGCTATGCTTAGAGTTGTGTCAGGTCTGGTTCATCTGGGTGATGGGCTAGAGTGAAATGATTATGTCGGTAATGAGAGTGGTGTGGTGAACACGATTTGGTAAAGGTATCGATGAGAGGCCATGTAGGAGTACATGGTGGGTTGTTTCATTGAAGCCGACCTTAAGCACTGAGATCTGTATGTGTGATTTAAGAATCAGCTACTACCATGCATTGGGCCCGAAACCAATGGACCCTCTCGACTTCTTATTCACCCTAGCTCTCCGTCCAGGAGTTGCAAGTAGTTTCTGGTGTTTGTAGCCTACTGGAGGCCGTGGACAGCGCTGACCGTAGGGGTGGGCTGTGATGCGGTAGGTACGTGGCACGGTGTACCGAATACCCGTTAGGTATCTCGGGAACCCTGTTCACATCGTTCGGGGCCGTATGGGAAACCTCGGCCGGACTCCCTGCGGATGGAACCTGAATAGGCGATAAACCTGGACTGGAGGCTTAGGTGATTAGGTAGGTCGTGGCCGACACCCACGTTGGGCTTCCGCTTGAAGGTTGCCGAGTACATGTCGTGTAAACGACGGTAAGTGGTGAGAGCGTGTATGAAGAAGTACACCCCTGCAGGGTTAACATGATCTATTCGAATAGCCGCGTCCGCGGTAAAGGACTACTTGGTTGCCTATACAGTTCATAGACAAGTAAATGGAAACTACTAAAAGTCTCAAGATAAGTGTGAGTGCCGAGGATGGCTCTTCCGTAGGAAGACGGAGGTGGATCCTCGGTAGTGTATTGAAGTGGTGAGTAATGGACTCGTGTGCGCAAAACTATTTCAAATTGGAGTATCGTAGGATAGTCTAGCCAAGAGTCAAAGCTGGCTTGCTGCAATAACTCCACCAACCCTTCTTGATACTATGCATGTATGTAGGATCTGATGTAAGTCTTGCTGAGTACCTTTGTACTCATGTTGCTATAATCTACATTTTTACAGAAGACGCTGCAACCCCTTCTGATGGGTTCTATGTAGACGTTGACATCAACGAGTAGGCTAAAGACCCAGGTGGTGACCCTGAGCTTGTGAAGGACCACGTAGTATAGCCAGGCTTTCCAAGCCTCTTTTATTTTACTAGTTGTCTGTACTCAGACAAGTTACTTCCGCTGTTGGCTTGTATGACTGTATGACTTGTATGTTGGGTCGTGAGACCCGTACCTTTGTGTGTATGTTATGTATGGCTCTCTGAGCCTTAAATAAAGTACTTGTGTCGTAGAGTCATGTTGTGATGCTTCGTTGTATTTGCACATATCGAGCATATTGTGTGTATGATTGAAATGCTTGGTATGTGTGGGATCTGACTATCTAGTTGTTTATCTTTAGTAGCCTCTCTTACCGGGAAATGTCTCCTAGTGTTACCGCTGAGCCATGGTAGCTTGCTACTGCTCTGGAACACTTAGGCTGGCCGGCATGTGTCCTTCTTCGTTCCTGTGTCTGTCCCTTCGGGGAAATGTCACGCTTTGAGTACCGGAGTCCTGTTAGCCCGCTACAGCCCGGTTTACCGGAGTCCTGCTAGCCCAGTGCTACAGCCCGGACCCACTTGCTGATGACCGACACGTTCGAAGCTGGGTCATGGATGCCTGTCCCTGTAAGTCTGTGCCACTTTGGGTTTACGACTAGTCATGTCAGCCCGGGCTCTTTATCATATGGATGCTAGCGACACTATCATATACGTGAGCCAAAAGGCGCAAACGGTCCCGGGAAAAGGTAAGACGACACCCGTGGGGATACCGTGCGTGAGGCCGCAAAGTGATATGAGGTGTTACCAGCTAGATCGATGTGACATCGAGTCGGGGTCCTGACAGCGTTGGCATCAGAGCCGGACTGCCTGTAGGTTCTCCAAGCCAAACTGGTCGATGTTGAGTCTAGAAATTCTTTAGTTATATGTAGGGGAATTGTTTGTGGGATGGAACGTAAGGCTCTTTTTACTCCTTATACCTTATGACATTCTGATCTGAGTCAGTCCATTCTTCCACCGGGGGTTAAGGAATTAGGATCTGTTCTCTCTATCAGGATCACGTGTTACTAATCAGTAGTACCTTATAAGTTTGATGGTTACAAGCCTAGTTCAGTTCTACTACCACATTATGTTGTTAGGAATGGTTTCAGAACTTGATATGATGATGTTGAGTGTGTACGAAATCCTTTGTCAAATGTCTCAATATCCTTTTTGAGCATTTACAGCTGTTATGCTGCCGAAATTTTGCTAGAAATTCTAATGCCTTTGCATTATAATTGTGCTTTCAGATGGCCACTCGCGACCTCAATCAAGTGGTTCGCCTGACTCGATGCCTAGATGTACCCGGCCATACTGCTAAGTTGGTCAGGGTAATGACTGAGGCTGGATACCGCTGGTATCCTGAGTACACGGTCGAAGAGCAATTCCGAGACTTTAATCAAAGCCAGTATCTCTGCACTGTCAGGATATTTCCATCTTATCCTGGATCCACTGAGCCTCTTCACTGCTCCTATGGACTCGGGGTTACTATCGAGATGGCTGTGCAGGATGCCGCCTACTCTATGATGACCATTATGCGAGTCAGATCTGGGTTATTTCGGGACTCTGACTTCCGGTATATGCCAGGATCACTTCCGGGAGCACAAGGATATTTCCAGGCTATCTATGCTGACTCCACTCAGGAGGATTCACGGACTCGCACCACTGCTGAGATGCTCGAGGATAAGGACCGTGAAAATCGGGCCTTAAGGTTAGAGCTCTTCAATACCCGTGCTGACCACTGGGCCACTTTGACTCGGTTCGCACCGGCGGTGCAAGCTGGATATTCAGATATGCGCGATCTCTATCCTGTGAGATCTGCTCTGCCAGACGTGATGGTTTGGCGTGATGTAGGAGGCATCACCCCACCTCGCGGTCCCCGCAGGCCACCGTTTGCTGGTCCAAGGCCTCATCCTAGTCCCTATGGTCCACAAGCTCCGCGAGACCGTCTGTTTCCGGATGATCATGTTGAACTTCCGGGCTATGGAGGTGACTTCTACGAGGACTACTACGGATCGGTCTGAGTTAGTAGTAGTATCACTAGTTCGCACTAGCTGTGTCGTCTATCGTCCTGCGTGACTCGTGGGATATGACCTAGTTTGTACTCTTTCCGGAGATGTAGAAAAATAATGTATAGGAGCTTGAGATGCCTCCGATGAGATGTAATCCTCTTTTCACCGTATTAGTACTTTGCTTGGTCTTGTACTAAACCTGTATGGTGTGTATGACGATGGAATAAAGAAGCAGTTTCTGTATCTACCATGTCATACGGATGATCATCTTGCATTTCGAGTTATTCCTTACATTCTATATCCTATGTCGGAATTTTATCATTCTGACTAAATCATTGTCTTGTTACCTAGGATGGTCAACACGCGCGCTAACCCTGCTTCCCAAGAGCAGGCCGAAGGCAGTGAAGCCAGAAATGAACATCTGCCTCAACCTCCTTCACTAGCCGAGGTTATGATGGAAGCTGAGAGAAACAAGCGGGAGACAAACCGTTTGTTGGAGCGTATTGAACAGAATACAGCACACCATCAGAGGGCTAACGTGGTGTCACTCAGTGATTTTATCAAATTGCATCCACCCACGTTCCACCACTCCGTCGAGCCTCTCGACGCTGATGACTGGCTTCGCAGTATCTCTCACAAGCTGCGTTCCGCGCTGGTAGCTGAGGCTGACAAGGTCACCTTTGCTGCATATCATCTTGAAGGCCCCGCCAGTCTATGGTGGGAGAATTATGGAGCTATGCGCCCAGCAGGCCATGTCACAACTTGGGCTGAGTTCAGTGAGGCTTTCCGTGAACATCACATTCCGGAGGGTCTCATGGACCGTAAGCGTGAAGAATTTTGCAATTTCACCCAAGGCCGACTTTCTGTGGATGTCTATAGCAGGGAGTTTGGTAATCTTGCACGATATGCAACCGAGGAAGTTTCTACTGACGCCAAGAAGCAAGCAAGGTTCCGCAAGGGCCTTAGTCCTGAGCTTCGCCGCGACCTCCGTCTGCATGAGTGCACATCCTTTTCGAAACTTGTCAACAAAGCCATCAGTGCTGAAACTGGTCAGACTGACTATGACGCAACACGCAAGCATGGACGTGACACGGGTTCCTCATCCGGTGCTGGTCCTCAGAAGCGCCGCGTGTGGGTACCCAACACCGCCCTGCCACCCAGGTTCACACCGAGGCCATCTTTCCAGGCGCCTCGCCCCGCTCAACAGTCTGCTCCAGCCAAGCCCTATGGGGGTCCAACCAATAATGCTCCTCCACGTACCAGTTCCGTGACTTGTTTCAAGTGTGGGGAATCTGGTCACTATATGCGTGAGTGTCCCCAGACCAACCCCAATCAATCTGCTAAAGCTGTTGGCCGTGGCAAGCCGACAGGAAAAGTGTTTCATGCTAAACCGGTCACCGCTTCACGTGGCCATGTCAACTGTGTCTCTGCCGAAGAAGCTCAAGAGGATCCCAACGTCGTTCTCGGTACGCTTCTTGTTAATTGCCACCCGGCATCTGTTCTTTTCGATACAGGAGCCTCTCATTCTTTTATATCTGAAAATTATGCTCGTTTGCATAACGTTGCATTCTGTGACTTGCCATCCTCTATGGTAATTCAAACTCCGGGATCCAAATGGCAAACTTCTAGAGTAAGCCATGGAAATGAAATCCAAGTCGACAGACTTGTTTTCCTCGCATCTTTGATAGCCCTTAAATCTTCAGATATTAATATCATTTTGGGTATGGACTGGATGTCAGCTCATCATGCCAAATTGATTGCTTCTCTAGGACTGTTCAACTCACCCATCCTTCGGGGAAGATAGTCAATGTTTTGACCCGAATAGCCAAGCGACAATTATATTCTCTTAACGCCAACCCTTTGCCAGACCTTGAGGACGTTCCGGTAGTCCGTGACTTTCCGGATGTCTTTCCAGAGGAATTGCCAGGTGTTCCACCTGACAGGGATGTTGAGTTCGTAATAGACCTCATTCCAGGAACCGTTCCGATTGCTAGAAGACCTTATAAGATGGCACCCCTAGAACTAGCCGAGCTTAAGAAACAACTCGATGAATCCTTGAAAAAGGGTTTCATCCGACCTAGTTCATCTCCGTGGGCTTGCCCCGTCCTATTCGTCAAGAAGAAGGATGGTACGGACCGGATGGTTGTAGATTACCGACCTGTCAATTTGGTCACAATCAAGAACAAATATCCACTTCCCAGGATCAACGATCTGTATGATCAGCTCGCTGGATCCTCAGTCTTCTCCAAGATGGATTTGAGGTTGGGCTACCATCAAATCAAAATCAGAAACGGGGACATTCCTAAAACGGCCTTTGTTACTCGTTATGGCCAATACGAGTACACCGTCATGTCCTTCGGTTTAACCAACGCTCCAGCCACCTTTTCTCGGTTAATGAACTCAATCTTCATGGAGTATTTGGATAAATTCGTCGTAGTTTATCTCGATGATATACTCATCTACTCCAAGAACGAGGAAGAACATGCCGAACATCTAAGGCTAGTGTTGCAGAAACTTCGAGAGCATCGCCTTTATGCCAAATTTTCAAAATGTGAATTCTGGTTGCCAGAAGTGACCTATCTGGGTCATGTAATATCTGGTAAAGGTATTGCTGTTAACCCTGAGCGAGTTCAAGCCGTCCTTGACTGGACTCCACCCGAATCGGTCAAGCAAGTTCGGAGTTTTCTAGGCTTAGCGAGCTATTGCCGTCGCTTTGTCGAGAACTTCTCCAAAGTTGCTAAACCTCTAACCGAACTCCTCAAGAAAGATAAGAAGTTCGAATGGACTCCACAATGTGAGCACAGTTTCAGGAACTGAAAAGACGCCTGACTTCTGCTCCCGTGCTGGTACCGCCAGACTTCTCCAAGGACTTTGTTATCTACTGCGACGCCTCGCGACAAGGACTAGGTTGCATTCTCATGCAAGATCGACACGTAATTGCTTACGCTTCACGGCAATTGCACCCACATGAGGAGAATTATCCTACTCATGATCTAGAACTTGCAGCCGTAGTCTATGCACTTAAGACCTGGCGACATTACCTCCTCGGTAATCGTTGCGAAATATTCACTGATCACCAAAGTCTGAAGTACATTTTCACCCAACCGGATTTGAATCTCAGGCAAAGACGTTGGGTTGAATTGATCACAGACTTCGACTTAGGATAACCTATACCCCAGGGAAAGCCAACGTCATGGCTGATGCGCTAAGTCGTAAATCTTATTGTAACAACCTGATGTTACAACAAAGTCAACCGCTTCTCCATGAGGAATTTCGGAAGCTTAACCTTCACATTGTTCCTCAAGGTTTTCTCTCCACCTTGGTGGCAAAACCTACCCTTACGGATCAAATTATCAAAGCACAGAAGGTAGATCCGGGAATCTCCCGCATCAAGAGGAACATTCAGAAAGGAATTGCGGATTGTTTCTCCGTTAATGATCAAGGAGTCGTGTACTTCGGGGATCGATTAGTAGTTCCCAAAGTGCGCAACCTAAGGCGATTAATCCTTAAGGAAGCCCATGAATCTCCTCTCACCATTCATCCCGGTAGTACTAAAATGTATCAGGACCTACGCCAGAGGTTCTGGTGGACTAGGATGAAGAGAGAAATTGCTCAGTATATTGCAAATTGCGACGTCTGTCGTCGTGTAAAAGCAGAGCATCAACGGCCTGCTGGCACCCTTCAACCCTTAGCTATTCCTGAATGGAAATGGGATAAAATTGGTATGGATTTCATTACCGGTTTTCCCAGGACCAAGAGAGGGGATAATGCTATTTTCGTCGTGGTCGATCGTCTTTCCAAAGTAGCTCATTTCCTACCTGTTCGTGAGAGTATAACCGCTAGCCAGCTGGCAGACTTATACATCTCCCGAATAGTGTCCCTCCATGGTGTTCCTTTGGAAATCAATTCGGATCGAGGAAGTCTTTTCACCTCTCGATTTTGGGAAAGTTTCCAAAATGCTATGGGAACTCGTCTCTCCTTTAGCACCGCTTTCCACCCTCAGTCAAGTGGTCAAGTGGAACGCGTCAATCAGATTCTAGAAGACATGCTTCGAGCCTCCGTTATCTCTTTCGGAATGGACTGGGAGAAGTGCCTTCCATTTGCCGAATTCGCTTACAACAACAGCTATCAATCTAGCTTGGGTAAAGCCCCTTTTGAAGTTCTCTATGGACGACGATGTCGAACACCCCTTAACTGGTCAGAGACCGGGGAAAGACAATTCTTTGGCCCGGATATGATTCAGGAAGCAGAAGAACAAGTTCGTATCGTTCGTGAAAAGTTGAAAACAGCCCAATCCCGTCAAAAGAGTCAATATGACCGAAAACATAAGGCTATGACTTTCGAGGTTGACGAGAAGGCTTATCTTCGGGTCACCCCTCTGAAGGGAACCCATCGCTTCGGTATCAAAGGCAAATTGGCTCCTCGTTACATTGGACCTTTTCGCATTCTTGCCAAACGAGGAGAAGTTGCCTACCAGTTGGAACTACCTCCGCACCTCTCCAGAGTTCACGATGTCTTCCACGTTTCTCAACTCAGGCGTTGCTTCTCGGATCCTATCCGTGAAGTGGACCACGAAACGCTTGATCTCCAAGATAATCTTACATATCGAGAGTACCCCATTCGTATCCTCGATCAAGCCGAACGTACCACGCGACGTCATAATATCAAGTTTCTCAAGGTTCAATGGTCGCACCATTCTGAAGATGAAGCAACTTGGGAAAGGGAGGATCGTCTTCGACTTGAATACCCCGCCTTCTTCTCGGAGGAACCCGAATCTCGGGACGAGATTCTTTTGAGTGGGGGTGAGTTGTCACACCCTAGCTAGTCATGCATTAGAGTGTTGCATCATGTTTACTCTTTCATCAGAAACTTGAAATGGGGATGACAGAACCCCCAGTCCCCTCTGAAACCAACTAGGGTTACTAAAATAATTTTTCAATGAACCTGAAATGCCCTTCTAAAATGTCCATCATTTTAGCCTTGGTTCAGAACCTCTGACAAAAGTGGTGCACATTTTTCTAGGCCATCCTAGGGTCTTTGAATTAAATCATAGATATTTGAATTTGGGCATTTAAAATAATATAAAATATTTAAATGCTCAAATATCTCCAAACTAAAATGTTTCATGTTGGAAATATTCCAACTATGGACCAGGAGTAGTTTGGTGATTTTTGGAGTTGCCTAGGTATTTTATTTAATTCAACAAAGTTGCAGAAATATTAAATAAAACAGAAAACAGAAAAGAGAGGGAAGACTTACCTGTGCGGCCCAGCCAGCTGGCCGGCCCAGCTAGCCAGCCCCAGCACTGTAGCTCCCCGTCGTCTTCCTCCCCACGCCCCGAAGCTGCTGCGTGCTCGCGCGCGCACGGCCGCGCGGCCACCTCCTGCTTGCCGACGCCCTCCTGGCCGCGTGGACGACTTCCGCAGCCCGTCCCGATCCCCCCTGCTCTCGCTCACTCTCCCCCGTTTCTCCCTCGCTCTCTCCCTCTCCGGCCGAAGCATCCGTCGCCGCCGTTCGCCGTAGCCACTGACTCCGACCACCCCTCGCTCCCCGACCAGCTCAGGAGCTCCGCCTCGACTCCCTCTTCCTCCCCACCGCTCCACGAGTCCCCGGAAGCCCTGCATCGCCGCCACGTCGCCGTTCCCCTCTTCGGACTCCGATCACCGTCGCCGACGAATTCGCCGTCTCCAGCGCGTCCCCGAGCCCGCTTCGACGCCCACTGCAACCGCGGTGAGCCCCCGAGCCGTTTCCCCCTCTCCTTCCCCTCGTTCCCTCACCGTAGCTGCATCCCCACCACGGCCGAACCTCCGCCGTCGCCGAGCTCGCCGTCGACGCAGCTCCGGTGACCATTTGGTCACCCCGGCGAGTCCAACACGTTCGCAAGAACCCGTAGAGCATCCCTAGCGCCTCACTTTGCTCGACTTCGAGCTCCAGCACCAATCCCGTGCACGACCGAACCCCGGCGGCCGCAGCCGAGCTCACCGCCGTCAACTCCGGCCACCCCGACCCCAACGGACTCCGCCAAGAGCCGCGGGTCGTCCTCAGCTTCACTCCGGTGGTCGCCGCGTTCCATTTGGTGGCCGAAACGACCAAAACCACTATCGCCGCCGCACTGTTGGTCGCCGCCGGCCAGAACTCCGGCGAGCTGACGTGGCCTAGTTGATTAACCACTAATCCACCACCTACTGACGCTGACAAGTGGGCCCCAGGGCTTAGTCAAAGCTAACAAGCCCGGGGTCAACGTGGGATTAGCCCCTGGTCACTGACGTGTGGACCCCACACGTCAGGTTTGACCCGAGCCAGCCCTGTTGACCTGCTGATGTCACTGTGATGTCAGGCTGACGCAGTAATGATATTTCTGGATTTAAATTAAATCAGGAAATTCCAGAATATTATTTAAACTTCAAAAATTCATAACTTTTATTCTGTAACTCCAAATTGGACAAATAATATATGAAAAATGATCAGAAAAATCCAATCTATCCATCTGTACTATTTTCATGCATGACCAAACAAGTTAAATTGATGTTTTAATCAGAACAAGAAAAGGCACTTTAAAAGGCCATATTTGAATTTGGAATTTGAATCTTTGATTCAAATTTGCTCAAACACATCTGGTTTTAGTTGCATTAGCCCAACACACTCATATTGCCATGTTTCATGCATGCATCATATTGTTGCACATTGTTTGGTGATGCCTGTGTATCGTTATCCTTTGCGACAGGATCTGTCCCCGAGGAGTACCGTGATTACCCTAACGAGGAATCGTATCCGTGCAACGAACCATCAGGCAAGCAACCAACCATTTGATCATATCGATACAATCCCATGTTCTCGCTCCTGCTCTCTTTTACTGCATTAAGACAACGCGATTCAAACTGCTGTGTGCTACGGTAGTTGAACCCATTTCCTCTGCATGACCTGTCATTGCCACAGTAACTAGATGAAACCCACTAGCATGTGTAGGAGTTGATTGAGCCATATGTATGTGTTGTTCCTACCTTGCTATGCCTGCTATGCTTAGAGTTGTGTCAGGTCTGGTTCATCTGGGTGATGGGCTAGAGTGAAATGATTATGTCGGTAATGAGAGTGGTGTGGTGAACACGATTTGGTAAAGGTATCGATGAGAGGCCATGTAGGAGTACATGGTGGGTTGTTTCATTGAAGCCGACCTTAAGCACTGAGATCTGTATGTGTGATTTAAGAATCAGCTACTACCATGCATTGGGCCCGAAACCAATGGACCCTCTCGACTTCTTATTCACCCTAGCTCTCCGTCCAGGAGTTGCAAGTAGTTTCTGGTGTTTGTAGCCTACTGGAGGCCGTGGACAGCGCTGACCGTAGGGGTGGGCTGTGATGCGGTAGGTACGTGGCACGGTGTACCGAATACCCGTTAGGTATCTCGGGAACCCTGTTCACATCGTTCGGGGCCGTATGGGAAACCTCGGCCGGACTCCCTGCGGATGGAACCTGAATAGGCGATAAACCTGGACTGGAGGCTTAGGTGATTAGGTAGGTCGTGGCCGACACCCACGTTGGGCTTCCGCTTGAAGGTTGCCGAGTACATGTCGTGTAAACGACGGTAAGTGGTGAGAGCGTGTATGAAGAAGTACACCCCTGCAGGGTTAACATGATCTATTCGAATAGCCGCGTCCGCGGTAAAGGACTACTTGGTTGCCTATACAGTTCATAGACAAGTAAATGGAAACTACTAAAAGCCTCAAGATAAGTGTGAGTGCCGAGGATGGCTCTTCCGTAGGAAGACGGAGGTGGATCCTCGGTAGTGTATTGAAGTGGTGAGTAGTGGACTCGTGTGCGCAAAACTATTTCAAGTTGGAGTATCGTAGGATAGTCTAGCCAAGAGTCAAAGCTGGCTTGCTGCAATAACTCCACCAACCCTTCTTGATACTATGCATGTATGTAGGATCTGATGTAAGTCTTGCTGAGTACCTTTGTACTCATGTTGCTATAATCTACATTTTTACAGAAGACGCTGCAACCCCTTCTGATGGGTTCTATGTAGACGTTGACATCAACGAGTAGGCTAAAGACCCAGGTGGTGACCCTGAGCTTGTGAAGGACCACATAGTATAGCCAGGCTTTCCAAGCCTCTTTTATTTTACTAGTTGTCTGTACTCAGACAAGTTACTTCCGCTGTTGGCTTGTATGATTGTATGACTTGTATGTTGGGTCGTGAGACCCGTACCTTTGTGTGTATGTTATGTATGGCTCCCTGAGCCTTAAATAAAGTACTTGTGTCGTAGAGTCATGTTGTGATGCTTCGTTGTATTTGCACATATCGAGCATATTGTGTGTATGATTGAAATGCTTGGTATGTGTGGGATCTGACTATCTAGTTGTTTATCTTTAGTAGCCTCTCTTACCGGGAAATGTCTCCTAGTGTTACCGCTGAGCCATGGTAGCTTGCTACTGCTCTGGAACACTTAGGCTGGCCGGCATGTGTCCTTCTTCGTTCCTGTGTCTGTCCCTTCGGGGAAATGTCACGCTTTGAGTACCGGAGTCCTGTTAGCCCGCTACAGCCCGGTTTACCGGAGTCCTGCTAGCCCAGTGCTACAGCCCGGACCAACTTGCTGATGACCGACACGTTCGAAGCTGGGTCATGGATGCCTGTCCCTGTAAGTCTGTGCCACTTTGGGTTTACGACTAGTCATGTCAGCCCGGGCTCTTTATCATATGGATGCTAGCGACACTATCATATACGTGAGCCAAAAGGCGCAAACGGTCCCGGGAAAAAGGTAAGACGACACCCGTGGGGATACCGTGCGTGAGGCCGCAAAGTGATATGAGGTGTTACCAGCTAGATCGATGTGACATCGAGTCGGGGTCCTGACACCGAGACGCTCCGCCGCACGGACTCGTCGCCGGCGAAGCCCCGGTGACCAAATGGCCCCGCGCGTGCGTCCGTTGCACTCGCAACGACCCGTGGAGCAACGCTAGCATGGCAGCTAGCTTGTTTGCAAGCCGCAGCACTAACCCCGCACCCACCCGAGCTCCGGCCGCCGCCTCGGGCTCCACTCCGGCGGACTCCGTCCACCCCCGCACCTCCCGTTGCCCCCCCTAGGTGCGCACGGGCACGGGCTACCTTCTGGTGCCCTTCGCGCGTCCAGCCGTCGCCCGTAGCGCAACC
This sequence comes from Triticum aestivum, assembly GCF_018294505.1. Lineage (NCBI taxonomy): Eukaryota > Viridiplantae > Streptophyta > Magnoliopsida > Poales > Poaceae > Triticum > Triticum aestivum. The sequence continues at coordinate 517,113,872 of NC_057806.1, read as the reverse complement.
CCGGTGAACTTCCGCCGCGTTCCGGGTCGCCGCCGGCCGAACTCCGGTGGCCAGTGACGTGGCTGGCTTAATTAGCCACTAATCACCGCTTTGTGACACTGACAGCTGGGCCCCATGCCCTTAATTAACCACGGCTTAAACTTCTGTTAGTTTAGATTAATCACAGTGGCCCCACACGTCAGCTTTGACCATGCTGACGTGGCCTTTGACCCGGCCCCACCTGCCATTGACACTAAACAGCCCTGGGTCACTGACCAGTGGACCCCACTGGTCAGGTTTGACCTTGAGGCGCCCTGTTGACCTGCTGACGTCAAGGTGATGACATGCTGACGCCATAATTCATTTTCTGGAATTATTTTAATTCTAAATAATCAGAAAATTCTAGAAAATTGTAAAAACTTCTAAAAATCATAGAAATTCAACCGTAACTCCAAATTAAATAATTTATATATGAAAAATTATCAGAAAAATTCAAGGAATCCATCTGTGCCATTTTCATGCATGCTAGAACAACTTATAGCTGCTGTTTAGCACAAATCAAATAAAGGGCATTTAAATAACCATATATGGAGTTTGAATTTGAATCTTGTATTCAAACCAACTTCATTTAATCTATTGCTAGTTGCATTAGCCCAAAACACATTCATATTGCCATGTCATGAGCATGCATCATATTGTGCATTGCATTGATTGTATTTCTTCTTTGTTGCCGGTATCTGTTCCCTCCCAGTAGAGGATGTTCCGACGTTGTGATCGTTGACACTGATGAAGACTCAATGTTATCTTCAGAAGTGCCAGGCAAGCAAAACCCCCTTGTCCATTCCGATACAATCCTACTCTCTCGCTCCTGCTCTCTTTTACTGCATTAGGACAACAACGACATATTTGTTACTTGCTGCGGTAGCTGAACCCCTTTATCCTCTGCATGACCTGTCATTCCACAGTAATTAGATGAAACCCACTAGCATGAGTAGGAGTTGTTTGAGCCTTGATGTGCCTACTCATTCATGCTTGTTTGTCATGCCTGCTACTGCTTAGAGTTGAGTCAGGTCTGATTCATCGGGGATGAATCAGAGGTGTGTGAACATGTCCTAATGTGTGTGAGCTAAGTGTGTGAACACGATTTGGTAAAGGTAGCGGTGAGAGGCCATGTAGGAGTACATGGTGGGTTGTCTCATTGCAGCCGTCCTCAGGAACTGAGTTCTGTGTTTGTGATCCATGATTCAGCTACTACCACACATTGGGCCCGAAACCAATGGACCCTCTCGGCTTCTTAATCACCCTTGTCCTCTGTCCAGGAGTTGCAAGTAGTTTCTGGTGTTTGTAGTATGCTGGAGGCCGTGCGCAGCGCTGACCGTAGGGGTGGGCTGTGATGCGGTAGGCACGTGGCACGGTGTACCGGGCGCCCGTTTGGTGTCTCGGGAACCCTGTTCACATCGTTTGGGGCTGTGAGCGAAACTCCGGCCGGATCTCCTCATGGATGGAACCCGAATAGGCGATAAACCTGGACTAGAGACTTGAGTGTTTAGGTAGGCCGTGGCCGACACCCACGTTGGGCTTCCGCTTGAAGGTTGCCGAGTACATGTCGTGTAAACGGCGGTAAGTGGTGAGAGCGTGTGTGAAGAAGTACACCCCTGCAGGGTTAACCTAATCTATTCGAATAGCCGTGTCCACGGAAAAGGACCTCTGGGTTGCTTATATCAGTTCATAGACAAGTGAAAGTGGATACTCTAAAATACGCAAGATAAGCGTGAGTGCTATGGATGGCGTTCTCGTAGGGAGACGGGAGCGGATCCATAGTGGGGTATTGGTTGGTGAATATGTGGACTCGTGTGCGCCACCTCAAAGAGTTACATTGCAGTCGTAGTTTAGGATAGCCACCGAGTCAGAGCTGGCTTGCTGCAGTTAAACCCCACCACCCCTTTGTTGATAATGATGCATATGTAGATAGATCTGATGTAAGTCTTGCTGGGTACATTTGTACTCACGTTTGCCTATTTTATGTTTTGCAGAGAGACTTCAGTCTCACTAGTATTTCCGCGTGGTCTTCGACGTTTAGCTTGTTACCTCAGCTACGATCTTGTGCCTCGGCAGGATTTGGTAGATAGTCAGGCTTCTCAGCCTTTTTCATTTATAGATGTCTGTACTCAGACATGATAGCTTCCGCTTGTGCTTGATTTGTATGCTCTGAATGTTGGGTCATGAGACCCATGTTTGTAATATCTCGCTCCTTGGAGCCTATTGAATAGATTACTTGAGTCATAGAGTCATGTTGTGATGCCATGTTGTATTTGCACATATCGAGCATATTGTGTGTATGTTATTGAAATGCTTGGTATGTGTGGGATCTGACCATCTAGTTGTTTATCTTTAGTAGCCTCTCTTATGGGGAAATGTCTCCTAGTGTTTCCACCGAGCCATGGTAGCTTGCTACTGCTCCAGAACACTTAGGCTGGCCGGCATGTGTCCTTCTTCGTTCCTGTGTCTGTCCCTTCGGGGAAATGTCACGCGGTGAATACCGGAGTCCTGTTAGCCCGCTACAGCCCGGTTCACCGGAGTCCTGCTAGCCCAGTGCTACAGCCTGGATTCACTCGCTGATGACCGACACGTTCGATGCTGGGTCATGGATGCCTGTCCCTGTAAGTCTGTGCCGCTTTGGGTTTACGACTAGCCATGTTAGCCCGGGCTCCTTATCATATGGATGCTAGCGACACTGTCATATACGTGTGCCAAAAGGCGCAAACGGTCCCGGGCAAAGGTAAGGCGACACCCGTGGGAATACCGTGCGTGAGGCCTCAAAGTGATATGAGGTGTTACATGCTAGATCGATGTGGCATTGAGTCGGGGTCCTGACAAATAGACTTTGACTCATACACTATTTGATGTGATTTGACTACTTGTGTGAATCGAGAGGGAGTGGAAGTGGCAACCAAAAAACTGTGAATCTGAAACCAGCAAACTGTCACAACATAGAAAGGTAGTGTCAATGTTCCAATAATTCACACTAATCTAGCACTAACTAGTAACATCTGACATTGTTTTTAGTGACCTAAACAAAGGGACAAGGCCAAGTTTACAGCACATGAAGAACATCACTTGCAAATGAACAAATGCACATGGCAGCGAGCATGGCTGAAAAGGAGAGAGACAATTACATATTGACAATGCAAGAACAGCTTACTTGACTCACGATGATGATAATGTCAATATTATATTGCCACTGGTTGGGTAAAGTAGACAAGAAAAAGCATTAGTCTATCGTTGGACATATCATTTGGCCTAATTAAATACGGCAGCTCTTATTGTGTTTAAGTACATTCATACAACTAGCACACCTTTTTTAAAGAAAGACAACCAATTCTACTGTAGGCCTTCTCTTTTCATGAGATGACGGATATGCGTCTTCTTTTTGTGAGATGAAATATATGTTTCAGCTATTCTACTTCAATTTTTTGTGCAATGCTGCTATTATTTTCTGAAGACTGAAATGTTTTCCTCTTTCAGAGTTTGAGCTTTGTAAACAGGTTGAACAGCAGAGTTGGAGTATACTCGCAGTACTGCTGCCGTTCATAAATACATCCAAAAGATGTAGCATTAGTTAATTTCACCTCATGCCTAGAGCCTACTAAATGAACATTGAGATGTAAAACGATGTCTGCTGTAAAGTACTCTACTAGTCCAACTGTATGCTTGCTTAAACAATTGCATATGAACTGTGTGCGAAAATAGAGGGACAAAGCAGCCAGATAACAAACATGGGGGGGGGTGTTTTCTCTGTTTTCTTTGGTATTTATTTAGTTCAAATCCAAATATTAACACCCACGTTCCATTTTTTTAGGGACAGTCTTCAAAGTCAAAGGAATCAGAGCCGCACAAAAAAAGTAAGTCTACCAAGACTCTGTTATTAGCACTAAATTATGACCTTCACTATTTTTTGCCAACTATTTAAGTCTACATGTTGAGAGGACCTATCAAGTTGAGTATGGTGGCCCTATATTTGTCATTGGTATTATAGAAGACGAGGAGATTGTACTATTTGGTTGTATAATATTTTATTACTGTAATGGAACCACCTGATATTGCATTAGTAATGCTTATGATGTTTTGTTTAGGTGATAGGGTGAGATACATTGGTTCTTTGTTGTCAACAAGATTTATCCTTGAGGAGAAAAGGTGTGGCTCATACCTTAAGATTTGGTTTTTTAAATGTGTATCCATTCATTTTCCTGTGCCACATACGTGAATGTTCCAGGAATTTTTTTGATGTAATGTTTTCACCATCTTTCTCCATATAGCAGTTTTGAGTGGGAGGGTCTACTGATGGGAAAGTATTTGTGTTGTGCAAAGTTGGAAAACCTATTGTGACATACGATGAACGTGAGTTGCTATAGAGAGTTTCCTGTAACTAGTAACAGGTATAAGCTTCCTTACAAGATTCAGGGTCAAACTTGTCTGGATTTTGCCCTGTTTTGAATGCAGGATTTTCATGTCTGTTTTTTTAGGAATCCGCACATCCAGCAGGAGTGAGTATATGTTTCCTTTTGTATGAAATTCTTAGGGTCCAAACGGGTTATAGGGAGAAGTAGATCTGATGCAATGATCATGAGAACCATCCCCCTTTTGCAGTTACATATACAATATCCAAAACTTGATGTGTGTCATTTTATCCTAGAACAAAGAAACTATGGTTCAAATGGTAGCAGTGCATGACAACTAGAAAAGTGTTCTGCTGCACACAAGATATCCTCATAATCTCATATACAAAATTATGATCAAACTATAGTGCTCCCATGTTTATGTGTTTACCTGTTGCTATCAGAATGTTGTCCAGAACCAAGAGACTTCTGATCAAAATTTCAATGCATGACAAAGGGAAATAAGTTCTGCTGAACATAAGGTATATTTCCATTACCATACACAATATGTTCAAAATATACTGCTCTGATGGTTATGTATCTAAGAAACTTTGGTTGAGAATATTAATGCACGTTGGGGAGAAAAAACTTATACTGCAAACAAGCTGTACCATTTCATAATCACATACAAATTTGTGTTCAAACTATAGTGCTAGCTTGTTTATTTGTTCATCACTTCTTTGCTGTTACATTGTTGTTCATCCAGACCCAAAAAACAACAACAGGTGCTAATGTAGGAGTAAGAGTTCTCAAAGTGGTTCTCTGAGTTGGTTGGTTGCCAGTGAACTACATGTAAGAGTGCTCAAATTCATTTAATATGTTCCCCTATTTTTTTTTTATTTTTTCATATGGTAACTTTGATTTTCTCTAACAGGCAGGAACTAAAGTATTCTTGAAGAGCCTGAAAAATTATAACAGGGGTGTAGCTCTTACTACAATCGTAAGTTGTGATCCTAAATTTAAACTTGATGGTGCTGAAATTAGAAATGAATTCTAGGTAGTGCATGTCTATATGACACTCGTGAAAATTGAAAATTTGTTACGGAGTGGAAAAAATTGAATACTCTCCGTAATGCAGAAAAAACAAAGATAGATGATTAATATCTTGCCTCTATTACTACTTGCATCATGTCAATGATTGTGTGTTAACACTTCATTTTTTTTCTTTTTTGTAGATTCAAAAGATAAATGGATGAGTATATGTTCCCGGCAAGTATACTGCAATGATGATGACGATGTTCTGATTCATGATGATAAGCCATTCTTTTCAGTTTTAGTTATGTTTGTAGGAATAAAGTTTGTATTGGCTGTTGTTCCTCCGTTAAGTCTTAGTTATGTTGTAGGGATGTTGATGTATGTTTTCAGTTTAAGTTTTGCTGCCAAGAAAATTGTTAGATTATGCATCACGTTTGGATGATGTTCCTTCTGTAATATCCACTATTGTAATCCAACAGTTTTATCAAATATATGATTTCTTCCTCTTGTGAATATATTCTCTTGTTTTTCCAGCACTTCTAATACATAATTATCACCTTTACATGCATCATTAATTTAATTGCTAGCAATATTTATATAATAATAATATTATTCACACTATATATGTACCAACACTTGAAGCGTTGGAAATTCTTCGTTGCCAAGCAATGGGATTTTGATTCCTGTACATTAAGAACCAACGTATCAAAATGTTGTAAAAGTCCATTTTATCTGTTGTAGTCTTGCAACGGTCCCTTTTACCAATGGCAGTATAAGTGTTGCATTATGCACTAGCAACACTGAATAAGGCTACGCATCCCAAACCGTTGGTAAAGACACTTGCAACGCATATATGGACATTTAGATACGGAAATGCGTTGCTATAGCAGGGTTCATGTTGTAGTGAGGTCGGGTCGCTACACTACTCCTTGGAAGAAAATTGTCTTGGAAGGAGTATTGTGTGCAGAAATCTACTCCAGCTAGCTGCTTTCACCTAGCTGATTGTTAGGTAGATGATAACACAAACAACATGAGTCATTCTTCAGACTGTTACAAATAGAAACAATGGCAACCAAGGTTAAAAACCAACAATCCTATATATTATTCTGAAACTTCATATATTGAAATCACTTAGCACTCTCTTTCTGTGTTCATTCAACACTTAAAATTGGATTCCATGAAGAAATTTGACTGACTGATGTAGGTTTGACTTCTGAAGTCTATTTGGCCAGGAATAATTTTTTTAATGTCCTTCATAATATAATTTACCCCAAAAACTAATTCCTATCGAGTTTACAACTACAACACTATTTCCCCTAGCTCCTAAAAATCTACAAAATTATCCCAACACAAGAACAATACATACACTCCTTTTTCCTAAACATCTCCTGATCACAAGTTCTAAATTTTCTATAGGCCACATGGATTTGCCGAATCAGCATAAACCTTTCAAGTACCAAAAATGCAGCATTTTCTTGGCACGACCAAGCTACTTTTAAGAATTCTCACATTTCATATATCTTCTTTTTCAAAACAAAAAAAGTATCTATGGGGGCTGCAGCTGCATGTTGTGTATCAATGTACCACGACCAAAACCTTGCCGGCCATGGTTATTCACTTCTGCCTGTTGTCCTCGTCACTATGCCAGCAGCAGTAGCAGCATGCAACACACACAAGGGGAGGTAGTAGGTGATGGGGCAGCAGGGCGGACGGTGCGCCGACTTGCAGAGGCGGGCGCCGGCATGACGTGAGGCTAGGACGCGCGGGATGCGGGCGGCTGTGCGAGGACAAGCAGCAGGGCAGCAGAGCAAGCAGCGTCAGCAGTGGCGGCAAAATAACAGAGCAGCGGCAACAGAACCATTAGCGATAGGAGCAATATGGGGAAGGTGCGGCCGACGGGGGCGATGGGTGCACGCGACAAAGGGGGAACGAGGGGGGAGGGGGGTGGAGGAGGCTCACCTTGGGGAGGGCCGGAGGCAAGCTCGACGAGGCCGGGGACGGGCAAGAGCAGCGGTTGGGGCCACGAGATGTGGGTGGCCAAACGAAGAAGCCGGCGGCTACGCGAGACCCTGGCTCGAGCTGGTTCCCTGAACGGAAGAAGCCAAACGCGGTGATCCTCCTTGATGTCTTCCCGCGCGATGACGACGAGGGGGAAAGGGGTCGTCGGCGGCGAGGGGGAAGGGGATCTGGCATGCGCGAGGGGGCGAGGGGGAAAGGGATGGAGGTAGGGGGAAAGGGATAGCAATGGCGCACCTCCTGGGGGTGCGCCATAAGTACATCCATAGCAATCGCGCACCAACACGGGGTGCGCCATAAGTAACTTTTTTTATTGATAACAATGGCGCACCCTCTCCCGGTGCGCCATTAGTAACTTTTTTTAATTATTTTTTATTGATAAAAATTATTACACTATATAGAGGAGAGGAGTAGAGGAGGGAGGGAGGGAGGGAGAATTTACATTCGTTGATGAGGCGGTGGTTGGCATCGCATCGGAGATGTAGACCGTAGAAAGGAGGAGGACGCCGGTCGTGGTCGTGGTCGTGGGCTGGCCTTGTCGCGTCGCGTCAGCGTTCGTTGTCAGCCGTCGATGGACTGCGAGTAGCCCCCCCAAAGTCACCACCTCCAGGCTCCGGCTTCCTCGTCACGGCAGCGGAATAAGGTGTAGCTGCCGGTGGGGTGGGGTGGGCCGGGCGGCTGCGGCGAATGGGGTTGGGGGGCGCGACGCGAGCTAGCCTAACCTAGGTTGGAGCGCGGGAGGGTGCGGGGGGTCGTCGGTGGCGGTGGAGCGGGGGAAGGTGTGGGGGGTCGTCGGCGGCGAGGGGCATCGAGATGGAGGGGGATCTGGCGCGGGGGGGGGGGCATGAGGGGAAAAGGGATAGAGGGGGGAAGAATAGTAATGGCACACTGTACCAAGGTGCGCCATTACTAGTTTTGGAAAAAAATTGTTAGTAATGGCGCACGGGGTGAGTGGTGCGCCATTACTAGTTAAAACTAGTAATGGCGCACTCTGACCTGGTGTGCCATTAGTATTTTTGGAAAAATAATAAAAAAATATGTTAGTAATGCCACACAATTGGTATGGTGCGCCATTAGTGTGATAGACACTAATGGCGCACCAACACATGGTGCGCCACTGCTATATAGTAGTGGCACACCACATGTCTGGTGCGCCATTAGTGTCCATATTATCTATAGCCCTTTTTCTAGTAGTGTCGGTTATGTCTACATAGTTCTCGAACCCGTAGGGTCCGCATGCTTAACATTCGGTGATGATCGATATTACGAGTTTATGTGTTTTGATGTACCGAAGGTAGTTAGGAGTCCATGATTTGATCAGGACATGACGAGGAGTCTCGAAATGGTCGAGACGTAAAGATCAATATATTGGAAGCCTATGTTTGGGCATCGGAGGTTCCGGGCGAAATCGGGAGTATACCGGAGTACCGGGAGGTTACCGGAACCCCTCAGAAGGTATACGGGCCTTATTGGGCCTTAGTGGAAGAGAGGGGGACGAAGAAAATGATATGGCACCCCAAGTCCAATCCGAATTGGGAGGGGGGCCCGGCCCCCCTTTCCTTCCTTCTTCCCTCTCCTTTCTTCTCTCCTAATACCAACGAAGGGAAGGGGGGATCCTACTCCCGGTGGGAGTAGGACTCCTTGGGGCGCGCCTAGAGAGGCCGGCTGTCGGTGTCAAAACCGGCGGATCTCGGGTAGGGGGTCCCGAACTGTGCGTCTAGGCCGGATGGTAACAGGAGGCAGGGGACACGAAGTTTTACCCAGGTTCGGGCCCTCTCGATGGAGGTAAAACCCTACGTCCTGCTTGATTAATATTGATGATATGGGTAATACAAGAGTTGATCTACCACGAGATCAGAGAGGCTAAACCCTAGAATCTAGCCTATGGTATGATTGTAGATGTGTATGTTGTCCTACGGACTAGAACCCTCCGGTTTATATAGACATCAGATAGGGTTTGGGTTACATAGAGTCGGTTACAATGGTAGGAGATCCGAACATCCTTATCGCCAAGCTTGCCTTCCACGCCAAGGAAAATCCCTTCCGGACACGGGAGGGAGTCTTCAATCTTGTATTTTCATAGTCCAGGAGTCCGGCTGAAGGTATAATTTGGCTATCCGAACACCCCCTAATCCAGGACTCCCTCAGTAGCCCCTGAACCAGGCTTCAATGACGACGAGTTCGGCGCGCAAATTGTCTTCGACATTGCGAGGCGGGTTCCTCCTCCAAGCACTCCATAGAAGATTTTGAACACGAAGATAGTGTCCTTCTCTGCAAAATAAGTTTCCACATATTGCCATAGAGAGAATAATAATATTAACACAAATCTAATCTGCTGACGTATTCCGTGGTGCGACACGCCACGGCCAAGCCTTTATCCAAATCGTTTCATTATCCCACCTCAGCGCGTTATGCGAGGCGGTTTCCTTGGCACGTCTTGTCAAAGCAGAGATCGTGTCCCTTTATTCCGGGATTCTCATCAATACGGGCGTGGGTAACCCAACCGCGCCTTTGATTACGGCGCTTGGAGATAAGCAAGTTTTACCAGGCTGGTGGGGGCATGTAGTCGCGCCCACCCATATAAGGGGATAAGGATCCACCTTTTCACCCACGCCTTCTTCCTCCTTTGCCTATCCATTCTTGCACACTCGAGCTCCAGCGCCCAAGTCCGCACTACCACCTCGACCTTCTCCAGTCATGTCCGGAGCGGGAGGCAAGTGGATGGTCTCCTCCGTCACGGAGGGACACATAAAAAAGCTGAGGAAGGCCGGATATCTGGCCAGCGACATCGCGCACCGACTCCCCGAGAAGGGGCAGCTCATCCCCACTCCTAGGCCCCATGAGAGGGTGGTATTTCTCCCCCATTTCCTCCGCGGACTGGGCTTCCCTCTGCATCCATTTGTCCGGGGGCTCATGTTCTACTACGGCCTGGATTTCCACGATCTGGCCCCGAACTTCGTCCTCAACATCTCGGCGTTTATCGTCGTGTGCGAGGCTTTCCTCCGCATCCGCCCTCATTTCGGCTTATGGCTAAAGACCTTCAACGTCAAGCCGAAGGTGGTGCGCGGCAGCCAGGCGGAGTGCGGCGGTGCCATGGTTGGCAAGATGGCCAACGTCCTGTGGCTCGAGGGCTCCTTTGTGGAGACCCTGAAGGGGTGGCAATCGGGGTGGTTTTACATCACCGAGCCGTGCGACCCCGAATGGGTCGCAGCCCCCGAGTTTCGGTCCGGACCCCCTACGCGGCTCACCTCCTGGAAGGAGACCGGCCTGTCGTGGGGTAAAAAAGGAGAGCTGACCGGACTCCAAACATGCATCCAAACCCTGGTGGACAAGAAGCTCAAGCTTGTCAACGTAGTCCAGGTTATGCTCATCCGCCTGATCCTCCCGTGTCAACGACGGGCCTTCAACCTGTGGGAGTTCGACCCGGCGCAGCATCAAACTCTAAACAGGCTCTTTGACACGACGTACGAAGATGCCTGGAGGGTGCTTTTCAAGGGCGCCGAGGCTCCCGCATCCGCTGCCGAGGATCGCGGATTCAGTACTCAGCATCACGCTCATGCGGTAAGCCGTTTTTGTCCTTTTACAGGGTATCAGTTTTTCATAGTTTGACTCTATGCGGGATCTGAGTTCCCTTATCTTTGATAGGATTGGGTGGCGACGTCCGGACAGATCAACTGTCCGGCTCCTCTGCCCGAAGGCCCAGCGGACGCTCGCTTGGCGAAGCTGCTGGTTCCGGCGCCCTATGTGGTGCCGGAGAAGAAGGCCACGAAAAGGGCCACGGGGACTCGAAAGAGTGCCCGGCGCCAGGAGGTGTCGGATTCGTCATCCGACGGTCCCGAAGCGCCTTCCTCTCGTGAAGACGAGGAGGAAGAAGAAGAGACCTCTCCCCCTCCAGCGGGAGGAGAGAAGAAAAGGAAGGCCGCCCTCTCCGAGGAGGCCGGAGGGTCCAAGAAGGGGAAAACCCTTCCTCCGGACTGCTCCACCGACGCCGACGACGACGAAGAGGAGTGGCAGCCCAGGGCCAAGCCCCTGGCGAAATCGTAAGTGTCCGGATACCGGGGTAATTCATAGTATTCGTTTTTCGCACAGCTTTTCCTTATGTCGAATATGTTTATGCAGCCCACCCAAGGACCGGCTCGACGCATCGTCGAGCGGCTCACTGGACCCGTCGGAGGTGAACTCGCTTCCGACGGCTTCATCCCCCCGCCCTGCGGACGACACCGAAGTGTTGTCCCAACAGGTTCCAAGCCGGGAGGAGGTGGTCCTGGAGGCGCCGCAAGGCGACCTCCCGGACTCCAGGAGTAAAGGGGATGAAACCCCCCAGGGCTCCAAGTCCGGCTTAAGGCCGGACACAGCTCCGGAATCTTCAAGGGTTCCAGAGTCCGGCGGGCGACCTCCTTCCAAGAGGAGCAAGCCTACCGTGCCGGTGACCTCCGTCCAACCGGAGGCGCCGGACAATATGTTGGAGGCGCTCCAAGGTGCCTCCATCGACGAGGGGCACCGCACTATTATGAGTGCGGTGATCCAGAAGGTTCAGTCCGCCAAAAGCGGACTGACTGAAGCTTGTACAAGCCTTTTAACAGGCTTTGAGGTAAGTAAAGAATGTTCAAATAATGTTACCGCATAGACAGTAGCCCCTGATGCTCTGTTGGGCGTTCGGGAAGAAAAGCCGAATAGAGGATCAAAGAATTCGCAGGAGTCTAACAAAAGGAGTCAATATGCGTATGCAGGCTTCTCTGCTAGCGTCCGCCGCACTGACTGCGGAAGTGGACGTGCTGAAGCAGAGTCTCGAGAAGTCCGAGCAAGAGCTCGGGCGTGCCAAGAAGCAGCTCGAGGAGAAGGAAGGTAAGAAATACCCTGTTTGAATATGTATATAAAAAAGGTGCAATTGCAAAAAATGACAGGATTGACATGGCTATTGCAGGGGCCACGTCTGAGGTGGCGACCCTTAAGCAAGCGCTGCTCGAGGCCGAGAAGAGTGCGGCCGTGGAGCGCACCGAGCGGGAGAGGTATGAGGCTGAGGTTGGCAAGGTGCGGCAAGAGCTCCAGGTTCTCATGAAGAAACATGAGAGTTTGGAGCTTGACTCGAAGACGCGAGCGTCCGAGCTCGCGGCAGCTATAGAAAATGCCAAGTCTGCCAAGGCCGAGTCCCAGAAGACCCTCCAGGAGTTGGATGAGGTGAAGAAGATTGCGGCGGGTAAGGCATTCTTTATGCAAAGCAAACACATAAACGTGAGTTACCTGTTACTTACCCGAATCCGGAGCTCTCCAGGAGCGTTCGCAGATCTTCCCCGGAGTGTATCTGATGCCGCCGCATTCTATCGAGCCGAGGAGGGCAGCTCGACGGAGAAGGTGTTCTGGTCTCAGTACGCTGAGGCCGGACACCCCGTGCCCCTGAGCGACCAGCTGAAGCAACTGGTCGAGCTCCACAAGGCGGCCGAACAGGCCATGAAGGGCCTCCTAGTTCGGCTGTGGCCTGGAGAGGCTCTGCCTGGGAGCTATTTCGGGCTGGTGCGGCGGCTGGTGGAGGCCTGTCCGAGGCTTGAAGACATCAAGCGCTCCGTCTGCATTGAAGGTGCCCGTAGGGCCCTTGCCCGTGCTAAGGTGCACTGGGGCAAGCTGGATGCGGAGAAGCTTGTGAAGGACGGGCCACCGCCGGGGAAAGAGCATCGCAAGCCCGAGAATTATTATAAGGATGTTCTGAAGGGTGCCCGCCTTGTTGCGGATGAATGTACCAAGGATGTATTTTTTGAGTAAAACCCGCTCGTGTTATCCTGTGCGCTGAAAACTTGTTCATATGCGCTAAGCAATGCTGCTTGAATTTAAAATATTACCTTCTGTGCGGCTGTTTATCAATACTGAGAGATGGCGAGTCGTCGGCTTCTGCCCCCATGCCGCTAGTGCTGGGGTGTTCGGGGATAAACCTGGGCGCTCTTTTTCCCATATTTGGGTCCTTCGAGGGAGGCGCTCAGCCCAACGAACGAGGCAATCGGACTATAATGCGTGAACACTCTCACTTAGCCATAGAATTCTATAATTTTAAATTTCGGCGAAGCCCCTAGTATTCGGAAGACCGATTTCGGGGCGCTATCCACGCCTTGGCCGGACAGAGCCGACTCCTCGCCCGAAGCGGCATAAGTCTTTAGGGACTCGAAAAAACCTCTCGAACAGCGACCAGCTCTCGCTTCATCATGACAGTCAGTTTTAGCTTTCTCCACTGAGGTGCTCGGCCCAGCTCAACTGGGGCACAATCGCAGTGGTTCTCCTAGTGCTACCTTAGCCGATATAGCGGAACGTAAGGCACCAAAACATAGGAGCCGGGCAAACCCAACTATTGACCCAAGACATGATTCGGAGCCGATGCATATAATGCTATAAGTTCGGGGTGCCGCACTTGTTAAAGTGTTCGGACTTCTCACACCATGTTGAGGGGTACTGAAGCCCCTGGCGTATTTTGGCCGTACCAAAGTGTATGGGTGCAACATGTCATTAAGGAACATATATATATATATGTATATATTAAAAAAAGGTAATGCAAAAAATAGACAAAAGCTATGCATTGTTCATTAAAATAGCTGCGATCAAAGCAGAACGATACAAGTGATGCGATAAACGAAAAGTTGGACTATTTAACATGTCTGCTTCAGGGGCAAGCTGCGGGATAGTATGCGAAACAGGTATACTGCTCGTGATAGAGACCACCTGGGATTTCCGTAATGCGGCATGGCTTGTCTGCTTCCCTGGTCCTTGCATCGTTTGTGCGGCAATTGAACTGCCGAACAAGCCTTCCGAAGAGTAGAGTCCTGGAAGTAAGAGAAAAGTATAAAAAAGTCGGCAGCCCCTGGTGCGGTTTAAGCCGTGTTTTGGGCGTGCCGTGATGGTGCCCCTCCCCCTATGCCCATGGTATTTCTAGGGCGTAGTTATGTACGCGAAGTACTGGCGTCGCCTTTTTGCGGGGGTTGGGGTTGGGGCCGCATTGCTACGCCTGCTCGGAACGTGCCAGGCGGTCTTGTTGTAGGTTACTCCGGGCGCGCTTGACTGTGTCCGGACGTTTAATGGCCGGACTGGAGAACTGCCTGGAGAGGCTGCTTTGTACTTCCGCTGCAAGGGCCGCCGTGTGCTCCTCCGTTCGGAGGGAGCGTTCGGTGTTTCCATTGACCGTAATTACTCCTCGAGGGCCTGGCATCTTGAGCTTAAGGTATGCGTAGTGCGGGACCGCATTGAACTTGGCGAATGCGGTTCGCCCGAGCAGTGCATGGTAGCCACTGCGGAACGGGACTATGTCGAAGATTAACTCCTCGCTTCGGAAATTATCCGGAGATCCGAAGACCACTTCAAGTGTGACTGAGCCTGTACAGCTGGCCTCTACACCTGGTATTACGCCTTTAAAGGTCGTTTTGGTGGGCTTAATCCTCGAGGGATCTATGCCCATTTTCCGCACTGTATCCTGGTAAAGCAGGTTCAGGCTACTGCCGCCGTCCATAAGGACTCTAGTGAGATGAAATCCGTCAATAATTGGGTCGAGAACCAATGCGGCGAATCCGCCATGACGGATGCTAGTGGGATGGTCTCTTCGATCAAAGGTGATCGGGCAGGAGGACCATGGGTTGAACTTTGGGGCGACTGGCTCTACCGCGTATACGTCCCTTAACGCGCGCTTCCGCTCCCTCTTGGGGACGTGGGTGGCGTATATCATGTTCACCGTCCGCACTTGTGGGGGAAAGCCCTTCTGTCCATTGTTGTTCGGCGGCCGGGGCTCCTCGTCGTCATCGCTATGCAACCCCTTGTCTTCATTGTCAGCGCTTAATCTGCCTGCCTGCTTGAACACCCAACAGTCCCTGTTGGTGTGATTGGCCGGCTTTTCGGGGGTGCCATGTATTTGGCACAAGCGGTCGAGTATTCGGTCCAAGCTGGACGGGCCCCTGGGATTCCTTTTGAATGATTTTTTCCGCTGACCGGATTTAGAGCCTCTGAATCCGGCATTAACTGTCGTATCCTTGGCATTGTCGCCGTTGATGCGGCGCTTCTGTTGGTTGCGACGCGACCTGCCACTAATGTCCCTGGTGTCCGAACGACCAGGGTTCTTGGTCATATTGTTGCTACGAGCAAGCCAGCTGTCTTCTCCCGCGCAAAAGCGGGTCATGAGTGCCGTGAGTGCTGCCATAGATTTCGGCTTCTCTTGTCCTAGGTGCCGGGCAAGCCACTCGTCACGGATATTATGCTTGAAGGCTGCTAAGGCCTCTGCGTCCGGACAGTCGAGTATTTGATTTTTCTTTGTTAGGAACCGTGTCCAGAATTGCCTGGCCGATTCGTCTGGCTGCTGAATTACGTGGCTTAGGTCGTCAGCGTCTGGGGGTCGCACATAAGTGCCCTGGAAATTGTCGAGGAATGCGGCTTCCAGGTCCTCCCAACAGCTGATTGACCCTGTTGGCAGGCTGTTAAGCCACTGCCGGGCTGGTCCTTTAAGCTTGAGTGGGAGGTATTTGATGGCGTGGAAATCATCGCCGCGGGCCATGTGGATATGAAGGAGATAATCCTCGATCCATACCGCGGGATCTGTTGAGCCATCATATGATTCGATGTTTACGGGTTTGAAACCCTCGGGGATTTGATGATCCATTATTTCGTCTGTGAAGCACAATGGGTGTGCGGCGCCTCTGTATTGGGCGATATCATGACGTAGCTCCGATGAGCTTTGTCTACAGTGTTCGGCCCTGCCGAATTTGTGGCCGGCCTGACGGTTGTCGTCTCGAGCCATGGGGTGCCTACGCGATCCGTAGATCGATCTTGTTTGCCTTGTCTTGTCCTCCAACATGTCTCGTAAGTCCGGCGCATATTCTCGTGCCTTGGTACGGGGTGCGGCTTGGGTGGAGGGCCATGAGGCCTCTCTGTCGCGGCCACGAGGTGGCCTGTCGGCCGCGTCGAGTGCTTCCTCCTCTAATCGGGGTAGCAACCTGCGCTTCGGGTAACACTTGGAGGCGCGTTCGGGTTTATGCTCTTCGGCCGCAAGGACTTCAGTCCATCTATCGACTAGCCGATCTTGATCAGCTTTAAGCTGTTGCTGTTTTTTCTTGAGGCTTCTTGCCATGGCCATAAGCCTACGTTGAAAACGCTCTTGTTCGACGGGATCCTCTGGCACGGCGAATTCGTCGTCGTCGAGGCTTGCCTCGTCTTCGGAGGGAGGCATACAATTATTGTCCTCGACCTCTCTGTCGGCCGCTCTCTCATGAGGGCTGGTTTCTCCATCCTCCTATGCTAAATCTTGCTCGGGGGGATGTTCTTCAGCGCTTTCCGGGGTATTATTATCTCCCGTGCTGGAATCGCCGTTTTTGTGTTGGTTGGATTTTGAGCGGCGCCGCTGACGCCGGCGCTTTTGCTGTTTCTTGGAGGGGTCATCCTCCGCTGTTTCATCGCCCTCTCCCTCTTTTGGGGTGTCCACCATGTATATGTCATATGACGAGGTGGCTTTCCAGGGCCTAGTGGGCGCTGGTTCTTCATCATCTCCTTCATCGGTGTCCATACCGTCGATGTCTTCGGAGTCGAAGTTGAGCATGTCGGTTAAGTTGTCGACAGTGGCTACCATGTGGGTGGTGGGTGGGTTTTGAATTTCTTCATCGTCCGTACCCCAACCTTGCTGAGCGTAGTCCGGCCAGGGCTCTCCCGACAAAGAGAGAGACTTCAGTGATTTTAGGATATAGCCAAAAGGCGAGTGCTGAAAGACTTCCGCGGTCGTGAACTCCATGATCGGCGCCCAATCGGATTTGCTTGGCAGGGGTGTGGAGGGTTCGGAGTCCGGAGAAGAATCCGGCTCCATGGAGTCACGAGTCTTGCAGAGTACAGGGCTGGTGTTCGGCAAAACCGCCATTGGGATCGCAGCCCCCGAGGTGGCGTCCAACCGCCCATCCTCGATCGGCGCGGTCGGCTCCGAACTAGGGGTCGGAGCCGATGCGGGTGCGGCCTCCAGGGCTCTGTTCGGCGGCAGAGCTAGATCATGCTCGTCGCGACAGAGCGGCGCACTCGGCAGTGGTTCGAATCCGTCGAAGATCAAGTCCCCGCGGATGTCAGTCATGTAGTTTAAACTTCCGAATCTGACCTGACGACCAGGGGCATAGCTTTCGATCTGCTCTAGATGGCCAAGTGAATCGGCCCCCAGTGCGAAGCCGCCAAAGACGAAGATCTGTCCGGGGAGGGAGGTCTCACCCTGGACTGCATCGCCACTGATGATCGTAGGAGCCATCGGGCCTGATGGCGACGGCACAGAGGAACTCTCAATGAAAGCACCAATGTTGGTGTCAAAACCGGCGGATCTCGGGTAGGGGGTCCCGAACTGTGTGTCTAGGCTGGATGGTAACAGGAGGCAGAGGACACGAAGTTTTACCCAGGTTCGGGCCCTCTCGATGGAGGTAAAATCCTACGTCCTTTTTGATTAATATGGATGATATGGGTAATACAAGAGTTGATCTACCACGAGATCAGAGAGGATAAACCCTAGAAGCTAGCCTATAGTATGATTGTAGATGTGTATGTTGTCCTACGGACTAGAACCCTCCGGTTTATATAGACACCAGATAGGGATAGGGTTACATAGAGTTGGTTACAATGGTAGGAGATCTGAACATCTGTATTGCCAAGCTTGCCTTCCACGCCAAGGAAAATCCCTTCTGGACACGGGACGGAGTCTTCAATACTGTATATTCATAGTCCAGGAGTCCGGCTGAAGGTATAATTCGGCTATCCGAACACCCCCTAATCCAGGACTCCCTCACCGCCCCCTCCCCCTCCTCCACTCCCTTATATACGGGGGAGGGGGGCACCCCATGGACACACAAGTTGATCATTGATCTTTAGCCATGTGCGGTGCCTCCCTCCACCATAATCCACCTCGGTAATATCGTAGCGGTGCTTAGGCGAAGCCCTGTTCCGATAGCAACATCATCACCGTCATCACGCCGTCATGCTGACGAATCTCTCCCTCGAAGCTCTACTAGATCGTGAGTTCATGGGGACATCATCGAGCCGAACATGTGCAGAACACGGAGGTGTCGTACCTTTGGTGCTAGATCGGTCGATCGTGAAGACATACCACTACATCAACCGTGTTGTCACAACGCTTCTGCTTACGGTCTATGAGGGTACGTAGACGATACTCTCCCCTCTCGTTGCTATGCATCACCATGATCTTACGTGTGCGTAGGATTTTTTTTTGAAATTACTGCATTCCCCAATAGTGGTATCAGAGCCAGGTTTATGCATAGATGTTATATGCACGAGTAGAACACAAAGGAGTTGTGGGCGTGGGTATATACATATTGCTTGCCGTCACTAGTTGATTCTTGATTCATCGACATTGTTGGATGAAGCGGCCCAGACCGACATTACGCGTATGCTTACACGAGACTGGTTCTACCGATGTGCTTCGCACACAGGTGGCTAGTGGGTGTCTGTTTCTCGAGCTTTAGTTGCATCGGATTCAATGAACAAGGTTCTTTCTGAAGATCAAAAAGCAATCACTATACCGCGTTGTGGTTTTTTATGCATAGGTAAGAACGGTTCTTGCTAAGACTGTAGCAGCCACGTAAAACTTGCAACAACAAAGTAGAGGACGTCTAACTTATTTTTGCAGGGCATGTTGTGATGTGATATGGTCAAGACGTGATGAGATATAAATTGTTGTATAAGATGATCATGTTTTGTTAAAGTTATCGGCAACTGGCAGGAGCCTTATTGTTGTCTCTTTATTGCATAAGATGCAAGCGCCATACAATTTCTTTACTTTATCGCTATGCGATAGCAATAGTTGCAAAAGCAATAGTTGGTGAGATGATAATGTGACGACACGGTGATAGAGATCATGGTGTCATGCCGGTGACGATGGAGATCATGACGGTACTTTGGAGATGGAGATCAAAGGCATAAGATGATGATGGCCATATCATGTCACATATTTGGATTGCATGTGATGTTTATCCTTTATGCATCTTATTTTTCTTAGTTCGGCGGTAGAATTATAAGATGATCTCTCACTAAATTTCAAGGTATAAGTGTTCTCCCTGAGTATGCACCGTTGCGATAGTTCGTCGTGCCGAGACACCACGTGATGATTGGGTGTGATAAGCTCTACGTTCACATACAATGGGTGCAAGCCAGTTTTGCATAGGCAGAATACTCGGGTTAAACTTGACGAGCCTAGCATATGCAGATTTGGCCTCAGAACACTGGAGACCGAAAGGCCGAGCATGAATCACATAGTAGATATGATCAACATAGTGATTTTCACCATTGAAAACTACTCCATCTCATGTGATGATCGGACATGGTTCAGTTGATTTGGATCACATGATCGTTTAGATGACTAGATGGATGTCTATCTAAGTGGGAGTTCTTAAGTAATATGATTAATTGAACTTTAATTTATCCTGAACTTAGTCCTGATAGTATTTGCATAACTATGTTGTAGATCAATAGGTCGCGATGTAGTTCCCCGTTTATTTTATTATATGTTCCTAGAGAAAAACTATGTTGAAAGATGATAGTAGCAATGATGCTGACTAGGTCCGTGATCTGAGGATTATCCTCATTGATGCACAGAAGAATTATGTCCTTGATGCACCGCTAGGTGACAGACCTATTGCAGGAGCAGATGCAGACATTATGAACATTTGACAAGCTTGGTATGATGACTACTTGATAGTATAGTGCACCATGCTTTACGGCTTAGAATTGGGGCTTCAAAAATGTTTTGAACGCCATGGAGCATATACGATGTTCCAAGAGTTGAAATTGGTATTTCATACTCATACTCGTGTCAAGAGGTATGAGACCTCTGACAGTACTTTTCCTACAAGATGGAGGAGAATAGCTCAATTAGTGAGCATGTGCTCAGATTATCTGGGTACTACGATTGCTTGAATCAAGTGGGAGTTAATATTGTAGATAAAATAGTAATTGACAAAGTTCTCTAGTCACTATCGCCAAGTTACTAGAACTTAGTGATGAACTATAATATGCAAGGGATGACGAAAGTAATTCCCAAGCTCTTCGCGATGCTGAAATCGGCGAAGGTAGAAATCAAGAAATAACATCAAGTGTTGATGGTTTACAAGACCACTAGTTTCAAGAAAAGGGCAAAGGGAAAGAAAGATTAACTTCAAAGAAGAATAGAAAGCAAGTTGCTGCTCCCATGAAGAAGCTCAAAGCTAGACCCAAGCCTAGAACTGAGTGCTTCTATTGCCGAGTAAATGGTCACTGGAAGTGGAACTGCCCTAGATACTTGGCAGATAAGAAGGATGGCAAAGTGAACAAAAGTATATTTGATATACATGTTATTGATGTGTACTTTACCAGTGTTTATAGCAACCCCTCAGTATTTGATACTTTTTCAGTTACTAAGATTAGTAACTCGAAACGGGAGTTGAAAATAAACAGAGAATAGTTAAGGGCGAGGTGATGATGAGAGTTGGAAGTGACTCCAAGGTTGATAAGATCACCATCGCACACTCCCTTTACCTTCGGGATTAGTATCAAACCTAAAATAAATGTTATTTGGTGTTTGTGTTGAGCATAATATGATTTGTTCATGTTTATTGCAATATGGTTATTCATTTAAGTCAAATAATAATTGTTGTTCTATTTACATGAATACAACCTTCTATGGTCATACACTCAATATAAATGGTTTATTGAATCTTGATCATAGTAATACACATATTCATAATATTGAAGCCAAAAGATGAAAAGTTAATAATGATAGTGCAACTTATATGTGGCACTGCTGTTTAGTTCATATTGGTGTAAAGCGCATGAAAAAACTCCATGCTGATGGACTTTTGGAATCACTTCATTATGAATCACTTGATGCTTGCGAACCATGGCTCATGGGCAAGATGACTAAGACTCCATTCTCTGGAACAATGGATCAAGCAACAAAGTTATTGGATATCATACATACTGATGTATGTGGTCCAATGAACATTGAAGCTCGCGGCGAATATCGTTATTTTCTCACCTTCACAGATGATTTGAGCAGATATGGGTATATCTACTTAATGAAACATAAGTTTGAAACATTTGAAAAGTTCAAAGAATTTCAGAGTGAAGTGGAAAATCATCATAACAAGAAAATCAAGTTTCTATGATACGATCGTGGAGGCGAATATTTGAGTTATGAGTTTGGACTTCATTTGAAACAATGCGGAATAGTTTCGCAGGTCACGCCACCTGGAACACCACAGCGTAATGGTGTGTCCGAACGTCGTAATCGTACTTTACTAGATATGGTGCGATCTATGATGTCTCTAACTTATTTACCGCTATCGTTTTAGGGTTACACTTTAGAGACAACTGCATTCACGTTAAATAGGGCACCATCTAAATCCGTCGAGACGACACCTTATGGACTGTGGTTTGGCAAGAAACCCAAGTTGTCATTTCTTAAATTTTGGGGCTGCGATGCTTATGTGAAAAAGCTTCAACCTGATAAGCTCGAACCCAAATCGGAGAAATGTGTCTTCATAGGATACCCAAAGGAGACTGTTGGGTACACCTTCTATCACAGATCCATAGGCAAGATATTCATTGCTAAGAATGGATCCTTTCTAGAGAAGGAGTTTCTCTCTAAAGAAGTGAGTGGGGGGAAAGTAGAACTTGACGAGGTAAATTTACCTTCTCCCTTAGTGGAAAGTAGTTCATCACTTAAATCAGTTCCAGTGATTCCTACACCAGTAAGTGAGGATGCTAATAATGATGATCATGAAACTTCTGATCAAGTTACTACCAAATCTCGTAGGTCAACCAGAGTAAGATCCGCACCAGAGTGGTACAGCAATCCTGTTCTGGAAGTCATGTTACTTGACCATGATGAACCTATGAACTATGAGGAAGCGATGATGAGCCCAAATTCCGCAAAATGGCTTGAAGCCATGAAATCTCAGATGGGATCCATGTATGAGAACAAAGTGTGGACTTTGGTTGACTTTCCTGATGATCGGCAGGCCATAGAGAATAAATGGATCTTCAAGAAGAAGACTAACACCGACAGTAATGTTACTATCTACAAAGCTCGACTTGTTGCGAAAGGTTTTTGACAAGTTCAAGGAGTTGACTATTGTGGGAGTCCTGGATTAGGGGGTCTCCGTACAGCCGGATTATCTCCATTGGCTGGACTGTTAGACTATGAAGATACAAGATTGAAGACTTCGTCTCGTGTCCGTATGGGACTCTACTTGGCGTGGAAGGTAAGCTAGGCAATACGGATATGTGTATCTCCTCCTTTGTAACCGACCTTGTGTAACCCTAACCTCTTCGGTGTCTATATAAACCGGAGGGTTTTAGTCCGTAGGACACAACAACTACAACATACAATCATACCATACGCTAGCTTCTAGGGTTTAGCCTCTGTGATCTCGTGGTAGATCTACTTTTGTACTACCCATATCATCAATATTAATCAAGTAGGACATAGGGTTTTACCTCCATCAAGAGGGCCCAAACCTGGGTAAAACATTGTGTCCCTTGCCTCCTATTACCATCTGCCTTAGATGCATAGTTCGGGACCCCCTACCCGAGATCCGCCCGTTTTGACACCGACATTGGTGCTTTCATTGAGAGTTCCTCTGTGTCGTCGCCATTAGGCTTGATGGCTCCTACTATCATTGCTAGCGATGCAGTCCAGGGTGAGACTTTTCTCCCCGGACAGATCTTCATGTTCAGCGGCTTTGCGCTACGGGCCAATTCGCTTGGCCATCTGGAGCAGATTGAAAGTTACGCCCCTGGCCACCAGGTCAGGTTTGGAAGCTTAAACTACACGGCTGATATCCGTGGAGACTTGATCTTCGACAGATTCGAGCCTATGCCTTGTGTGTCACGCGGTCACGATGAGTACAATTTAGGTCTACTGTCGGACATTGTTCAGGAGATCGCACAGGCAGCCGCTCTGACCCTCAATTCGGAGCCAATTGCGCCGTCCATGGACGGGTGGATGGACCCCGCCATGGAGGCCTTACCCTCAGCGGCGATCGATCCAAACAACGACCTTACCTTGCATGGGAGCCGTGTTGTTAAACTGCCGGATCCTTCTCCGGCCACGGAATCCGAGCTGCCTGCGCCCGTTCCTATCGATTCCGATTGGGCGCCGATCATGGAGTTTACCTCCGCGGATATTTTTCAGCACTCGCCCTTCGGCGACATACTGAACTCATTAAGGTCTCTCTCCTTGTCAGGAGGATCCTGGCCGAACTATGTCCGGCAGGACTGGGATGGGGACGATGAAGAAATTCGCGGCCCACCCACCACCCACTTAGTAGCCACTGTCGATAAATTAATCGACATTCTCGACTTCGACTCCGAAGACATCAACGGTATGGACGACGATGCGGGAGACGAAGAGGAACCACTGCCCACAGGGCACTGGACAGCCACCTCATCATACGATATATACATGGTGGATACACCCAAAGAAGGCAATGGCGACGAGATAGCGGAGGATGAACCCAAGTGCCGACGTCAGCGGCGCCACTCTAAGTCCCGCCAAACAAAAGCGGTGATACCAGCACAGGAGATAATAACACTCCGGATAGTGCCGAAGACAACAGCAATCCCCTTCAGCAAGATTTAGAGCAGGAGGATGGAGGAGCCAGCCCTCCTGAGAGAGCGGTAGATGGAGAAACGGAGGATGATAATTGCATGCCCCCTCCGAAGACAAGGCAAGCCTCGGCGACGACGAATTCACCGTGCCAGAGGATCCCGTCGAACAAGAGCGCTTCAAAGGCTGGCTTATAGCCACAACAAATAGCCTTAAGAAAAAGCAGCAGCAGCTTCAAGCTGATCAAGATCTGCTAGCTGACAGATGGACTGAAGTCCTCGCAGCCGAGGAATATAAACTCGAGGACCCCTCCAAGAGTTACCCAAAATGCAGGTTGCTACCCCGACTGGAGGAGGAACCGTATGACGCGGCTGACCGGCCACCTCGTGGCCGCGATAGAGAGGCATTCCAGCCAAAAACTCAGCCCGCACCCCGACGCCATTCAAATAAAAAGGCATGGGGAGATACGCCAGACCTACGAGACATATTGAAGGACAAAGCAGAGCTTCAAGATCGATCTACGGATCACGGGGGCGCGCCACTATGCGAGACGTTAAACGTCACACCGGATACAGTAAAAGTAAATCCGGCCAGGACGAACACAGCAGGCAAGACCCATTCGAGCTGCGTCGCGATATAACCCAATACAGAGGCGCCGCACACCACTTATGCTTTATAGACGAAGTAATGGATCATCAAATCCCAGAAGGTTTCAAACCTGTAAATATTGAATCATACGATGGCACAACAGATCCCGCAGTATGGATCAAGGATTTCCTCCTCCACATCCACATGGCCCGCGGTGATGACTTACACGCAATCAAATACCTCCCACTAAAGCTCGAGGGACCAGCGCGGCATTGGCTTAACAGCTTGCCAGCAGAGTCCATCAGCTGTTTGGAAGATCTGGAAGCCGCATTCCTCGACAACTTTCAGGGCACTTATGTGCGGCCACCAGATGCTGATGACTTGAGCCACATAATTCAGCAGCCATAAGGATCGGCCAGGCAATTCTGGACTCGGTTCCTAACAAAGAAAAATCAAATTGTCGACTGTCCGGATGTAGAGGCCCTAGCAGCTTTCAAACACAACATCCGCGACGAATGGCTAGTCCGGCAGCTTGGTCATGAAAAGCCAAAATCTATGGCAGCCCTCATGACACTAATGACCCGCTTTTGTGTGGGAGAAGACAGCTGGCTGGCTCGCAGTAATAACATATCAACGAACAATGGTACTTCGGATACCAAGGACGTCAATAGCAGGTCACATCGCAACAAACATAAGTGCCGCATTAACAACGGTAATACCGAGGATACGGCAGTCAATGCCGGATTCAATGGCTCTAAACCCGGTAAGCGGAAAAAGCCATTCAAACAAAGTACGCCGGGTCCATCCAGCTTGGACCGTATACTCGGTCGCTCATGTCAAATACACGGCACCCCAGAAAAGCCAGCCAATCACACCAACAGGGATTGTTGGGTGTTCAAGCAGGCCGGCAAGTTAATTGCCGAAAACAAGGACAAGGGGCCACATAGCGATGACGAGGAGGAGACCCGGCAGCCACACACCAGAGGACAAAAGAGGTTTCCCCCACAAGTGCGGACGGTGAACATGATATACGCAACCCACATCCCCAAGATGGAGCAGAAGTGTGCGCTCAGGGACGTATATGCGTTGGAGCCAGTCGCCCCAAAGTTCAACCAATGGTCCTCCTATCTGATCACTTTCGATCGCAGGGACCATCCTGCTAGTATCCGCCATGGCGGATTCGCCACACTGGTTCTGGACCCAATCATTGACGGATTTCACCTCACTCGAGTCCTTATGGATGGCGGCGGTAGCCTGAACCTGCTTTATCAGGACACAGTGTGCAAAATGGGTATAGACCCCTCAAGGATCAAACCCACAAAAAAACGACCTTTAAAGGTGTCATTCCAGGCATAGAGGCCCATTGCACAGGCTCAATTACACTGGAAGTGGTCTTCGGATCCCTGGATAACTTCCGAAGCGAAGAGTTAATCTTCGATATAGTCCCATTCCGTAGTGTTTATCATGCACTGCTCGGGCGAACCGCATTTGCGAGATTCAATGCGGAACCGCATTATGCATACCTCAAGCTCAAGATGCCAGGACCTCGCGGGGTTATTACAGTCAATGGAAACACAGAGCGCTCCCTCCAAACGGAGGAGCACACCGCGGCCCTCGAGGCAGAACCGCAAAGAAGCCTCTCAAGGCAATCCACCAGTTCAGCATTTCAAGACCCGGACTCCTTCAAGCGCGCTCGGAGCAATCAGAACTAGACCGCCTCGTGCGATCTGAGCTCCCATAGCAATGCGGCCCCCACCCCAGTCCCAACCAAACGGCGAAACTCGTGCCACGCGTACATAATTACGCATTAAAAATACCATGGGCAGAGGTGGGGAGGGGGCACACTGCCGCACGCCCCAAGACGTGGCTTAAACCGCACTAGGGGCTTGTCATTTGGTTATTTTTCTCTTTTTCAGGACCTTACTCTCTGGAAACCCTGTCCGGCAGCACTATTGCCAAACACATGATGCAGCAACCAAGGAGGCAGAAAGCTACGTCACACCACGTAATTCCCAGGTGGATTACAATAACGAGCGAAATATTTGATTTACTACTATTCCTCAGCTTGCCCTTGGAAGGGACATAGTCCTACTCTTTGCTAATCGCACCATCTGTATCATTTTGCTCTAACGCACCTTTTTGAATAAACAATGCATAACATTACGACTTTTGTTGCATTCTTGTTATATATATGTGTTCATTAATGACGCCTTGCTACCGTACACTTTGGTACGGCCAATACACCAGGGGCTTACGTTCCGCTCTATTGGCTAAGGTAGCGCTAGGAGAACTACTGCGATTGTGCCCCGGTTCTGCTGGGCTGAGCACCTCAGTAGAGAAAGCTAAAACTGACTGTCATGACAAAGTGAGAGACTGGTCGCTGTTCGACGAGGTTTTCGAGTCCCTAAAGACTTATGCCGCTTAGAGCGAGGGGCCAGCTCTCTCCGGCTTAAAGGCATGTATCGCGCCCCGAATTCGGCCTTCCGAATACCAGGGGCTTCGCCGAAATTTAAAATTACAGAATTCTATGGCTAAGTGGGAGTGATAAAGCATTATTAGTCCGGTTGCCTTGTTTGTTGTGCTGAGCACCTCCCTCGAAGGACCCAAACATGGGAACAAGAGTGCTCAAGTTTATCCCGAACACCCCAGCACTAGTGGCATGGGGGCAGAAGCCGAGGACTAGCCATCTCTCAGATTGGATAAACAGCCAAACAAAAGGTAATATTTTAAATTCACACAAGTGTTACATAGCGCATATGAAACAAGTTTTCATCATACAGGATCACACGAGAAAGTTTACTCAAATATTACATCCTTTGAACAGTCGTCCACTACAAGACGGGCACCCTTCAGGACACCCTCATAATAAATTTCAGGGGTGCGATGCTCCTTGCCCTGCGGCGGCCCTTCCTTGATCAGCTTCACATCGTCTAGCTTGGCCCACTGCACCTTCACATGGGCAAAAGCCCGGCCTGCACCTTCGATGCAGACAGACCGCTAGACGACCTCCAGCCGTGGGCAGGCATCCACAAGCCTCCTCACCAGGCCGAAGTAGCTGTTTGGAAGGGCGTCGCCAGGCCACAACCGGACTATAAGGCCCTTCATGGCCTGTTCGGCCGCCTTGTGCAGCTCGACCAGCTGCTTTAGCTGGTCGCTCAGAGGCATCGGGTGTTCGGTCTCAGTATACAGAGACCAGAACAGCTTCTCCGTTGAGCTTCCCTCCTCGGCCTGGTAAAATTGTGCGGCATCCGACACGCTGTGCGGCAAATCTGCGAATACTCCTGGAGAGCTCCGAATTCGGTTAAGTAATCAGTAATTTACTTTCACATGCTTGCTTTGCATATAGAATGCCTTACCCGCCGTTATTTTCTTCATCGCGTCAATCTCCTGGAGGGCCTTTTGGGCCTCGGCCTTGGCACTCTTTGCGCTCTCGAGGGCCGCGGCAAGCTCAGACTCTCGCGTCTTCGAGTCAAGCTCCAACGCCTCGTGCTTCGTCCACTCAGTGCGCTCCTTGGCCGCTTTATCTTCGGCCCTGGTTAGCGCTTGCTTCAGGGACGCCACCTCGGTCGTGGCCCCTGGCAAATATACAATGATCCTGTCATTTTGCAACCGCGTCTTCTTTTATATATACATATCTATAGACAGGGTATTACTTACCCTTGTTCTCCTTGCCTCTTGGAATGGCCGAGCTCTTTCTTGGACCCCTCGAGGTCCTACTTCAGTACGGCGACCTCCGCAGTCAGTGCGGCGGATGCAAGTAGCGAAGCCTGCATACGCATATTGACATACTCATATTAGACTCATGCGATATTTTTTGATCCTCTGTTCGGATTTTCTTTGTGAACACCGAACAGAGCACCAGGGGCTACTGTCTATGCAGTAATATTTTCCTATATTTCAAACACTTACCTCAAAGCTTGTTAGAAGGCTGGCACAGGCTTCAGTCAATCCGCTCTTGGCGGACTGAACCTTCTGGATCACCGCACTCATGATAGTACGGTGCTCCTCGTCGATGGAAGCGCTGCGAAGTGCTCCCAACAGATTGTCCGACACCTCTGGATGGATAGAGGTCACCGGTACAGGCATCTCGCCCCTCTTAGAAGGAGGCCACCTGCCCGAGCCCGGAACCACTGGAGGTTCCGGCGCGGTGTTTGGCTGAGGGCCGAACTCGGAGCTCTCAGGGGCCTTGTCCCCTCGGCTCCCGCAGTCCGGGAGGCCGCCTTGAGGCGCCTTCGAGACCGTCTCCCTTCAACCCGATGCCTCGTGATACAGCACCTCGGCATCGTCCGTAGGATGAGGGGAGGTGGCAGTCGGGACGGGATCACTATCCATGACCGACGAGCCTAGGGAGCCGTCCGATGATACATCAATATTGGCTCATGGCGGCCTGCATAATCATGTTCGGCATTAGGGAAAGTAGTGCGACAAAGGAATACTATGAGTTACTCTGGTATCCGAATACTTATGATCTCCCTAGGGGCTTGGCCCTGGGCAACCACTTGTCTTCACCTTCGTCGGCGGAGGTGGAACTGTCCGGAAGGAGAGTCCTTCCCTTCTTGGACCCTTCGGCCCCCCAATTGGGATGGCCTTCCTTTTCTTGTCTCCCCCGCCTGGAGGGGGAGCATCTTCTTCTTCCTCCTTGTCTTCGGGGGAGGAGTGTGCCGCAGAGTCATCGGACGATGAGTCTGATAACACCTGGCGCCGGGAACTCTTTCGGGTTCCCTTGGTCTTCTTGGTCTTCTCTGGCACCTTGTAAGGAGCCGGAGTCAGCATCTTCGTCAGGAGCGCGTTTGCTGGGCCTTTGGGCAAAGGAGCCAGACAGTCGATCTGTCCGGCCATTTCCTACCAGTCCTATCAAAGGAACGGGAGCTTAGATCCCACATAGAGTCAAACTATGTAAAACGAGTATCTTGTAAGAGGTAAAACAGCTTACCGCGTTGGCTTGGCGCTTCGCGCAGAATCCGCGATCCTCGATAGTAGGAGGAGGAACCTCGGCGCCCTTGAATAGCACCTTCCAGGCATCCTTGTGTGTTGTATCGAAGAGCCTATTTAGAGTTTGGTGTTGCGCCGGGTCGAACTCCCACAAGTTGAAGGCCCGTTGTTGACACGGGAGGATCCGGCGGGTGAGCATGACCTGGACTACATTGACGAGTTTCAGATTCTTGTTCACCATGTTTTGAATAAATGTTTGGAGTCCGGTCAGCTCTTCCGAACCACCCCAGGACAGGCCCTTCTCTTTCCAGGAGGTGAGCCGCATGGGGATGCCAGATTGGAACTCGGGGGCCGCTGCCCAAGCAGGGTCACGCGGCTCGGTGATGTAGAACCACCCCGATTGCCACCCCTTTATGGTTTCCACAAAGGAGCCCTCGAGCCGTGTAACATTGGGCATCTTGCTCACCATGGCGCCTCCGCACTCCGCCTGGTGGCCGCCCACTACCTTCGGCTTGACATTGAAGGTCTTCAGCCATAAGCCGAAGTGGGGCTTGATGCGGAGGAAGGCCTCGCACACGACGATAAATGCCGAGATGTTGAGGATGAAGTTCGGGGCCAGATCGTGGAAATCCAGGCCGTAGTAGAACATGAGCCCCCGGACAAATGGGTGGAGAGGGAATCCCAGTCCGCGGAGGAAATGGGTAAGGAACACTACCCTCTCATGGGGCCCGGGGGTGGGGATGAGTTGCCCCTCATCTGGGAGCCGGTGCGTGATGTCGTCGGGCAGGTATCCGGCTCTCCACAACTTCTTGATTTTTTCCACCGTGAGGGAGGAGACCATCCACCTGCCTCCCGCTCCGGACATGGTTGGAGAAGGTTGAGGTGGGGAGTGCGCACTTGGGCGCTAGAGCTTGAGTGTGCGAAAACGGATGAGCAAAGGAGGAAGAAGGCGTGGATGAAAAGGTGAATCCTTATCCCTTCATGTGGGTGGATGAAACTAAGCGTCCACACTAGCCTGGTAAAACTCGCTTATCCCCCAAGCGCCGTAATCGATGGCGCGGTTGGGTTACCCACACCCGTATTGATGACAATCCCGTGATAAGTGGACACGATCTCTGCTCTGACAAGACGTGTCAAAAAACTGCCTCGCTTTATGTGCGGGGCTAGTTAAAGGAAATAGTTCGAATAATCACCGAGCCGTGACATAATGTCGTGTTGCCAAAACAAGTCAGCAAATTGGATTTGTGGAAATATTATTCTCTCTACGGTGGTATGTGGAACTTATTTTGCAGGGTCAGGCACTATCCTTATATTCAAATTCTTCCGTGGTATATTCCGAGGAGGAACCCGCCTTGCAATGCCGAAGACAATACTGCGCGCCGGACTCATCGTCATTGAAATCCTGGTTCAGGGGCTACCGTGGGAGTCCTGGATTAGGGGGTCTCCGGACAGCCGGATTATCTCCATTTGTCGGACTGTTAGACTACGAAGATACAAGATTGAAGACTTCGTCTCGTTTCCGGATGGGACTCTACTTGGCGTGGAAGGCAAGCTAGGCAATACGGATATGTGTATCTCCTCCTCTGTAACCGACCTTGTGTAACCCTAACCTCTCCGGTGTCTATATAAACCGAAGGGTTTTAGTCCGCAGGACACAACAACTACAACATATAATCATACCATAGGCTAGCTTCTAGGGTTTAGCCTCTCTGATCTCGTGGTAGATCTACTCTTGTACTACCCATATCATCAATATTAATCAAGCAGGACGTAGGGTTTTACCTCCATCAAGAGGGCTTGAACCTAGGTAAAACATTGTGTCCCTTGCCTCCTGTTACCATCCGCCTTAGACGCACAGTTCGGGACCCCCTACCCGAGATCCGCCGGTTTTGACACCGACAACTATGATGAGACCTTCTCACACGTAGCGATGCTTAAGTCCGTCTGAATCATGTTAGCATTTTCCGCATTTTATGATGTCAAAACTGCATTCCTTAATGGATACCTTAAAGAAGAGTTGTATATGATGCAACCAGAAGGTTTTGTCGATCCGAAAGGTGCTAACAAAGTGTGCAAGCTCCAGCGATCCATTTATGGACTGGTGCAAGCCTCTCAGAGTTGGAATATATGCTTTGATAGTGTGATCAAAGCATATTGTTTTATACAGACTTGTGGTGAAGGCTGTATTTGCAAGAAAGTGAGTGGGAGCACTACAACATTTTTGATAAGTATATGTGAATGACATATTGTTGATCAGAAATAATGTAGAATTTTTTGGAAAGCATAAAGGAGTGTTTGCACGGAATTTTTCAAAGAAAGAACTCGGTGAAGTTACTTACATATTGAGCATCAAGATCTATAAAGATAGATCAAGACGCTTAATATATTTTTAATGAGTACATACCTTGAAAATGTTTTGAAGTAGTTCAAAATAGAACAGTCAAAGAAGGAGTGCTTGCCTGTGTTGCAAGGTGTGAAGTTGAGTAACGACTCAAAACCCGACCACGGCAGAAAATAGAAAGAGAATGAAAACTCATTCCCTATGCCTCAATCGTAGGTTCTATAAAATATGCTATGCTGTACTAGACCTATTGTGTACATCACCATAAGATTGGCAAGAGGGTACAATAGTGATCCAGGAGTCGGTCACTGGACAGCGGTCAAAAATATACTTAGTGGAATAAGGAAATGTTTCTCGGTTATGGAGGTGATAACAGAGTTCGTCGTAAAGAGTTACGTCGATGCAAGCTTTTGACACTGATATAGATGACTCTATGTCTCGATCTAGATACATATTGAAAGTGGGAGCAATTAGCTAGAGTAGTGTAACACCCTCGATGCGGCTATATCTCCCACGTGTCGAAGCACGACTTAGAGGCATAACCGCATTGAAAGCAATGTCGCAAGTGAGGTAATCTTCACACAACCCATGTAATACATAAGGGATAGATATACATAGTTGGCTTACAATCGCCACTTCACACAGTTACATGAACAAAGCATTACATCAACCAGATACAATCAAGGTCCGACTATGGAACCAAAATAAAAGAAGACTACCCCAAAAGCTACACAGATCCCCGATCGACCCCAACTGGGCTCCACTACTGATCAACTGGAAACAAAACAACATAAAGGACAACATCTTCATCGAGCTCCTCCTTGAGCTTGGTTGCGTCATCTGCACGGTTCAACGGCACCTCCAAGCTGGTTTTGGAAGTATCTGTGAGTCACGGGGACTCAGCAATCTCACACCCTCGCGATCAAGACTATTTAAGCAACTAGCATATATGGTAAAAGGGTAAAAGGTATGAGGTATGAGGTGGAGCTGCAGCAAGCGACTAGCATATATGGTTCCTAA
This sequence comes from Triticum aestivum, assembly GCF_018294505.1. Classification (NCBI taxonomy): domain Eukaryota; kingdom Viridiplantae; phylum Streptophyta; class Magnoliopsida; order Poales; family Poaceae; genus Triticum; species Triticum aestivum. Next base: position 517,081,006 of record NC_057806.1, on the reverse strand, counting down.
CATACGCAAATGAGAGCGAGAAGAGAAGGCAAAAGCACGGTCGAACAACTATGATCAAGAAGTGATCCTAGAACAACCTACGCCAAACATAACTCCAACACCGTGTTCACTCCCCGGACTCTGCCAGAAAGAGACCATCACGGTTACACACGCGGTTGATGTATTTTAATTAAGGTCAACTTTAGGTTTTCTACAACCGGACATTAACAAATTCCCATCTGCCCATAACTGCGAGCACGGCTTTCGAAAGTTCAAATCCCTTCAGGGGTGTCCCAACTTAGCCCATCACAAGCTCTCATGGTCAACGAAGGATATTCCTTCTCCCAACACAATCCGATCAGGCTCGGCATCCAGGTTACAAGACATCCTCGACAATGGTAAAACAAGTCCAGCAACACCGCCCGAATGTGCCGACAAATCCCGATATGAGCTCCACATATCTCGTTCTCATGGCACACTCAGATGAGACTAGCTACGAGTAAAACCAACCCTCAAGTTTCCCCGAGGTAGCCCCGCAGGAAGCTCGGTTCGGACCAACACTTAGAGAAGCACTGGCGTAGGGGGGTTAAAATAAAGATGACCCTTGAGTCTGCAGAACCCAAGGGAAGGTGGTAGGTTGTTGGTGCAAATGGTAAAACCATGGTTGGGCATTGCTGGAGGAGTTTTATTCAAGGCGAACTGTCAAGGGGTTCCCATTATAACCCAACCGCGTAAGGAACACAAAATCCGGGAACATAACACCGATATGACGGAAACTAGGGCGGCAAGAGTGGAACAAAACACCAGGCATAAGGCCGAGCCTTCCACCCTTTACCAAGTATATAGATGCATTAAATAAGAGATATTGTGATATCCCAAAAAAATATCCATGTTCCAAACATGGAACAAGCTCCAATCTTCACCTTCAACTTACAACGCTATAAGAGGGGCCGAGCAAAGCAGTAACATAGCCAAACAACGGTTTGCTAGGACAAGGTGGGTTAGAGGCTTGGCTCAACAATATGGGAGGCATGATATGCAAGTGGTAGGTATCGCGGCATAGGCATAGCAAAAGAGCGAGCAACTAGTGAGCAAAGATAGATGTGATTTCGAGGGTATGGTCATCTTGCCTGAAATCCCGCAAGGAAGAATAACGAGTCCATGAAGAAGACAAATGGACGTAGTCAAACGTGTCCTCACAGACGTGACATTACCGGAACCAACCCGAAGAAGCAACACCGGAAAGAAGCACACAACATAGTAAACAAACCACACATGAACATGGTATGATATGCGGGATGCGGTATGTGATGCATATTCAAGATTTGACAAGGAATGATTGAACATTTCCTCAACTTGGAAATCCAAGAGTGCCACTGGAAAGGTGAGATGATTTTGGTTGAAATCGATATAAAGATCACCGGAATCGGACGCACGGTTTGGAAATGGCAAGCAAAACAAATATGGCACCGGTCTGCGATAAACAACAAGTAACCATCTAAATGCAACAAGATAAATATGCTATAGCACTCAAACATGGCAACAAAAAACATGGTAGGGATCCGCTCATGAAGCTTGACAAAAGATGAACACTGATCTACGGCTAATTCATCCACTAACAGGTTCAAACAAGCATGGCAGAAGAGCAAATGATAACAGGTTTCAGACTTAGTGAAATTAACACAAGTCTGGAATTTATCATCAGGAAGCACACTTTAGAGCATAACAACTACATTCTACAGGAACTTAACATGGCAAAGCAAGGCATGGAATGAAGCTACTCAAAGCACTTAACAAAATTCCCTTAGTGACCTTGAGCCAAAAGGGATCAGAGAATACAATTGCAAGTATGTGAACATAGCAAAAACGTAAACAGATCTCAGACTTAGTGAAAAACTGGAGCATGCAAATCAGTTAACGAGTAGGCATGTTTACGAGCTCGATGCACTGACTACAGAGCATGGCATGACAAACTAAACATACACCCATCAAGAAGACATGGAATAGAAGCTAGACCTGGCAAGAACAACAACATAGCATGCACGGATCAAAAGCAACATCCTCGGCAAAATCGCTAATCATGTCAACAATCTGCCAGGATTCACGAAATAGCAAAAGTAGAGCTCGATTGACTCCAGCTAGGGTGCTCCATAAATGCAATCAAAGACATGGATGAATAGAGCACCACAATATTAACAAAACATGCTTACTGATCATCCTCAAAAGAGGCACGGATCACTAGGAAACAACATGAACATATGGCATGACGACAACATCAGGACAAGGACTTAGTGAAATTCTAAGTCCCTGAAATCAGCATTACCGATTACGCTACTTTGCAAGCTTGTGCTAGTCACCACAAATATCACAAGAATACATGGCAAGCACCTATGTAAATATGGTATGGCATATAACAAAACACATGTAGAGCTCAGGATCATATCATGCACACATTAAACATGGTAAAAATGACAAAATGCTATTTGCTGAAACATATCTGACAAATTACTCACATAGCCCTCTTCCAACGACATTTCAGGCATCAAGATGAGCTCAAATGAAAATTATGCCATGAGATGAAATGATGTACTCGTCGATACAAACATTTTGGTATGCTACACACCCAAATCGGAGCTAAGGATGCAGAGTTACAATGCGATGAATATGTCTGAAAAAGTAGCAGAACTGGGGACTTAGCAGTTTTCAGTGAGCGTCAAATAGTAAAATCGCACGGGCCGGATGATAGCTGGCGCTCACCATGGGCTTGGCCCAGTTCAACGGAGAGACGGCAGGGGCCGGAGGAAGCGGGCTGAGGCTGGAGGTGGGCCGGTTGCGGTGCGGGCCCACGGGGCTGATTCCTCGTACTCCTCCCGATCCGATCGGGAGCGAGAGACAGGGCGGCGGCGGCGCACCATGGAGCTCCGGCGAGGACGCTCGAGGACGGCGGGCAGGCCGGGACCGAGGACAAGCGGCAGATCCGGTGAGGTCCGGCCCGTCCGGCGACGAGCATGAGGGCGGCGGCGCCATGGGGACGACAAGGAGCTCGGGCGGCATGGACACGAGGGCACGGTGCTCCGGCGAGGTTCCAGGCGGTGGAGGAGAACTCCGGCGAAGGGTGGCGCGTGGGCGCGCTGGCCTTCGAGCGGCGTCTCTGGCCAGAGGCGCATGATGGCGGGCGCAGATACTCATGGGTGAACGGCGGCGTAGCTTCAGGCCCGCACGGGCCCCGGATGGGCTCCGCGGGCCGCGGCAGGGGGGAGGAGAGAGAAGGTCGGCGGTGCACATGTGGCATGCCTTGATTGGAGCGAGACGGCAACGCTGCTGAGGTGGTGCGCTCCGATTGGTCTGAGTGATGTGGCGGCGGGGTGGACGCGTCCGGTGGCGGAGTGGACATGTCCGGTGGCGCATGGAGGAGGAGATTAGGGTGTCATCTGCGCGAGAATTTGAAGGGGATCACATATTTATAGGTAGAGGGAGCTAGGAGAATCCAAATGAGGTGCGGTTTTTGGCCACGCAATCGTGACCGAACGACCGAGATGATGGAGGGTGTTTAGGTGGGTTTTGGGCCACTTTGGAGGGGTGTTCGGCTGCAACACACACGAGGCCTTTTCGGTCCCTCGGTTAACCGTTGGAGTATCAAACGAAGTCCAAATGGTGCGAAACTTGGTAGGCGGTCTACCGGTAGTAAACCAAGGCCGCATGACAAGTCTCGGTCCAATCCGAAAATGTTTAGCACCCGCACACAAAAAGAGGTAGAAAGGGACACCGGGTGACATAGGAGCGCTAGATTGTAAAACGGACAACGGGGAAAATGCTCGGATGCATGAGATGAACATGTATGCAAATGAAATGCACATGATGACATTATATGCAATGCATGACACACAAGCAATGACAAGGCAACAACAGCGAATAACTGGAGGACACCTGGCACATCGGTCTCGGGGCGTCACAAGTAGCTCCGTGCAGAGTATTGTAGACATAGAAATTTGCAAAATACATACGGATCTGAATGTTGCAGACCCATAGACTAAACTTCTCTCACAACCAAAACATGATCACTCTTTGGGTGTTAATCACATAGCGATGTGAACTAGATTATCGACTCTAGTAAAACCTTTGGGTGTTAGTCACATGGAGATGTGAACTAATCACATAAAGATGTGAACTATTCGTGTTAAATCACATGACGACGTGAACTAGATTATTGACTCTATGCAAGTGGGAGATTGAAGGAAATATGCCCTAGAGGCAATAATGAAGTTGTTATTTATATTTCCTTATATCATGATAAATGTTTATTATTCATGCTAGAATTGTATTATCTGGAAACTTTACATGTGTGAATACATAGACAAACAGAGTGTCACTAGTTTGCCTCTATTTGACTAGCTCGTTGAATCAATGATGGTTATGTTTCCTAACCATAGACATGAGTTGTCATTTGATTAATGGGATCACATCATTAGAGAATGATGTGATTGACTTGACCCATCCGTTAGCTTAGCACGATGATCGTTTAGTTTTTTGCTATTGCTTTCTCCATAACTATACATGTTCCTATGACTATGAGATCATGCAACTCCCGAATACCGGAGGAACACTTTGTGTGCTAACAAACGTCACAACGTATCTGGGTGATTATAAAGGTGCTCTGCAGGTGTCTCCGATGGGGTTTGTTGAGTTGGCATGGATCAAGCTTAGGATTTGTCACTCCGATTGTCGGATAGGTATCTCTGGGCCCTCTCGGTAATGTAGATCACAATAAGCCTTGCAAGCAATGTATCTAATGAGTTAGTTACTGGATGTAGCACCACGGAATGAGTAAAGAGACTTGCCAGTAACGAGATTGAACTAGGTATTGAGATATGACGATCGAATCTCGGGCAGGTAACATACCGATGACAAAGGGAACAACATATACCGTTATGCGGTTTGACCGATAAAGATCTTCGTAGAATATATAGGAACCAATATGAGCATCTAGGTTCCGCTATTGGTTATTGACCGGAGACATGCCTCGGTCATGTCTACATAGTTCTCAAACCATTAGGGTCCGCACGCTTAACGTTCGGTGACGATCGGTATTACGAGTTTATGTGTTTTGATGTACTGAAGGTAGTTCGGAGTCCCATATTTGATCACGGACATGACGAGGTGTCTCGAAATGGTCGAGATGTAAAGATTGATTGAACCCAAATGGACCAAGGACACATTTGTTAGTCAGTGCAGAGCTATTGTTAGGGGCAGCGTCCCAATCAGCATCCAGCAATGGAATAAGAGTAAGGACGACCCTGAAGTTTCTTATGTCCATGATGGACAGAAAGATGATCTTTGGAACTCGTTGATGGCAAATTTCAACCTACCGCCAGAGGAGGATCCGAATAAGCCAGTTATAGAGACAAAGGTCAAGGCATTTTCTCTTAAGAAGATGGCAGATCTATTCAGAAACTGGAAGAAAGAGTTGAACACAAAGTTTGTCGACAAAGGAAAGACTCTAGAATTCACTGGCCGATATGAGAAGATAAGAGATCACTGGCCCGCAATTCTGGCCTACAAGAAATCGTATAAGGGTAAGAAAAGGTCAGAGACAAACAAGAAAAATGCGGCAAAGAAGAAGTGTCACGATCACACGGGGTCAGGTACTACAAAGCCCAGACATTATGGGACAAAGCTGAGCAAGACCATCTTGCTAAAGGGGTCCAACCAACGACATTGAACTGGCCAGACTATTCAAGGACTTGTTTCTTCGGGGTTGGGGGAACTTTGGACCCAGAAACAAGGGAGTGTTGTTGGACGGACGAGCAACTTGCAATACCCATCAAGAAGCTTCAGGAATATCACCACAGCGCAGGAAGGGACATTCATTCCTGACAGATAGAAGGACGAGCTGACTGAGTCCCTCGAGAATCCTGAGCACCCTGCACGAACACGAGGCACACCTGGCACTGTTCCATGAGTGGTTGGGTTTCCCGGCAGCAGTGGTTACTGAAGCCGAGAGAGAAAGTGGAAAGCGGAGGTGAGCAAAATGCAAAAGCTCAATGCAAGAATAGCAAAGCTGGAGGAACTTGCATCTCCGTGTATACTATCACAGAGGCTCAACATTGCGAGCTAATGACGAAATGCCAGAACCACACTTTGAAGGCAGCTATCAGCTCTGTTGCAACTCCTCAAGTTGACGGAACTTTTCACCACTGTGAGAATCCACATGGCTATGCTGTTGTGACGGTGGATGAAATAATGGAGGGATTTGAGGAGCTGGAGCTTGACCACCCTATAGGTGAAGGGGAGAATCATATGGTTTATGCTTTGAGGAGTACCAGTCTATGGAGGAAGGAGTACATCAAGCTCCCAAACTGGACGCCTCCTCCTCCTCCTCTGGCGAGTCAAGGTACTCCACCTCCTCCTCCTCCGGTGAGTCAAGGCACTCAGCCTCCTCCTCCTCCGGCGAGTGATCAGGAAACTCCGCCTCCTTCTCCGCCTCCTCTGGCGCGTAAGGGCACTCCGCCTCCTCTCGCACGTTAGAGCACTCTGCCTCCTCCTCCACCTCCTCCGGCGTGTCAGCGGACTCCGCCGATCAGTAGTGGCGGAAGAGAGACGCCGCCGCTCCTGTGGCTAGCTGTACAAGCAGAGGCGTGAAGCAATTCAAATATGGTCCATGTCTCAAGGCTCCGGAAAAGTTACCATATGAGAGGACCGATAAGGAAAACAAGGACATCTATGCTGCCGAAGTGAGGGACCATTTTGGAAAGAAACCTCCACCTCCAAAGGAGATGGTAGATCCGGTGAAAGTGAAGCGCACTCTGGATGCCCTCAAGCGACCACTGTCGGTGTCAAAACCGGCGGATCTCAGGTAGGGGGTCCCGAACTGTGCGTCTAAGGTCGATGGTAACCGGAGACAGGTGCTACCTCTTGAGCATTGCGTTGGTTTTCCCTTGAAGAGGAAAGGGTGGTGTAGTAAAGCAGCGTAAGTATTTCCCTCAGCTTTTGAGAACCAAGGTATCAATCCAGTAGGAGACCACGCGCGAGTCACCTCATACCTACACACACAAATAAGAACCTCACAACCAACGCGATACAGGGTTGTCAATCCCTTCACGACCACTGGCAAGAGTGAGATCTGATAGAGATGATAATAATAAGATAAATATTTTTGGTATTATTATGATATATATTGAAAGTAAAGATTGCAAAATAAAATAGATTGGAAACTCGTATGATGGAAAATGGACCCGGGGGCCATAGGTTTCACTAGTGGCTTCTCTCAAGAGCATAAGAATTACTGTGGGTGAAAAAAGTACTGTCGAGTAATTGATAGAAAAGAGAATAATTCTGAGAATATCTAGGTATGATCATGTATATAGGCATCTCGTCTGTGACAAGTAGACCGAAACGATTCTGCATCTACTACTATTACTCCACACATCAACCGCTATCCAGCATGCATCTAGAGTATTAAGTTCATAAGAACAGAGTAATGCCTTATGCAAGATGACATGATGTAGAGGGATAAACTCGTGCAACATGATGTAAACCCCATCTTTTTATCCTCGATGGCAACAATACAATACATGTCGTTTACCTTTCTGTCACTAGGATCGAGCACCGCAAGATTGAACCCAAAGCTAAGCACTTCTCCCATTGCAAGAAAGATCAATCTAGTAGGCCAAACCAAACTGATAATTCGAAGAGACTTGCAAGATAAACCAATCATACATAAAAGAATTCAGAGAAGATTCAAATATTGTTCATAGATAAAGTTGATCATAAACCCACAATTCATCGGATCTCGACAAACACACCACAGAAGAAGATTAAATCGAATAGATCTCTAGGAGAATCGAGGAGAACTTTGTATTGAGATCCAAGGAGAGAGAAGAAGCCATCTAGCTACTATTTATGGACCCGAAGGTCTGAGGTAAACTAGTCACACATCACCAAAGAGGCCATGGAGTTGATGTAGAGGCCGTCTGTGATCAGTGCCCCCTCCGGCGGAGCTACTAAAAAGGCCCCAAGATGGGATCTCTTGGGTACAGAAGGCTATAGCAGTGGAAATAGGGTTTCGTGGTGCTCCTGGATGTTTGCAGGCTATATGAATATATATAGGAGGAAGAAGTAGGTCGGTGGAGCAACGAGGGGCCCATGAGGGTGGAGGGCGCGCCCAGGGGGTGGGCGCGCCCCCTGCCTCGAGGCCTCCTCGATTGATTCTTGACGTCCACTCCAAGTCTCCTGGATCACGTTCGTTCCAAAAATCACGCTCCCGAAGGTTTCATTCCGTTTGGACTCCGTTTGATATTCCTTTTCTGCGAAACACTGAAATAGGAAAAAAAACAGCAATTTGGGTTGGGCCTTCGGTTAAATAGGTTAGTCTAAAAAATAATATAAAAGTGTAAAAATAAGCCCATTAACATCCAAAATAGATAACATAATAGCATGGAAATATCAAAAATTATAGATACATTGGAGATGTATCAAGCATCCAAAAGCTTAATTCTTGCTCGTCCTCGAGTTGGTAAATGATAAAAACAGAATTTTTGATGTGGAATGCTTCCTGACATATTTCTCAATGTAATTTTCTTTATTGTGGCATGAATGTTCAGATCCGAAAGATTCAAGATAAAAGTTTAATATTGACATAAAAATAATAAAGCTTCAAGCATACTAACTAAGCAATCATTGCTACCTCTTGAGCACTACGTTGGATTTCCCCGAAGAGGAGAGGATGATGCAGCAAAGTAGCATAAGTATTTCCCTCAGTTTTTGAGAACCAAGGTATCAATCCAGTAGGAGGCTATGCACAAGTCCCTCGTACCTACACAAAAACAATAGCTCAATGCAACCAACGCGCTTAGGGGTTGTCAATCCCTTCACGGTCACTTACGAAAGTGAGATCTGATAGAGATGATAAATAATATTTTTGGTATTTTTAGAATAGAGATGCAATGTGAAAAGTAAAAGCAAAGTAAAAGCAAAGTAAAAGCAAATCAATAATAAAGTGATGGAGATTGATATGATGAGAAAGAGACCCGGGGGCCATAGGTTTCACTAGTGGCTTCTCTCATGAGCATAAGTATTCTACGGTGGGTGAACAAATTACTATTGAGAAATTGATAGAATTGAGCATAGTTATGAGAATATCTAGAATATATAGGCATCACGTCCGAGACAAGTAGACTGAAACGATTCTGCATCTACTACTATTACTCCACTCATCGACCGCTATCCAGCATGCATCTAGAGTATTAAGTTAAAAACAGAGTAACACCTTAAGCAAGATGACATGATGTAGAGGGATAATTTCATGCAATATGATAAAAACCCCATCTTGTTATCCTCGATGGCAAGGATACAATACGTGCCTTGCTGCCCCTTCTGTACTAGGAAAGGACACCGCAAGATCGAACCCAAAGCTAAGCACTTCTCCCATGGGAAGAACAACCAATCTAGTAGGCCAAACCAAACTGATAATTCGAAGAGACTTGCAAAGATAACCAATCAAACACAATAGAATTTAGAGAAGATTCAAATATTATTCATAGATAGACTTTATCATAAACCCACAATTCATCGGTCTCAACAAACACACCGCAAAAAGAAGATTACATCAAATAGATCTCCACAAGAGAGGGGGAGAACATTGTATTGAGATCCAAAAAGAGAGAAGAAGCCATCAAACTACTAACTATGGACCCGTAGGTCTGAAATGAACTACTCACACTTCATCGGAGGGGCTTGGATGATGATGTTGAAGCCCTCCGTGATCGATGCCTCCTCCTGCGGAGCTCCGGGACAGTCCCCAAGATAGGATCTCACTGATACACAAAGTTGCGGCGGTGGAATTAGGTTTTTGGCTCCTTCTCTGATCGTTTGGGAGTACGTGGATATATATAGGAGGAAGAAGTACGTCGGTGGAGCTTCAACGGGCCCACGAGGCAGGGGGCGTGCCCTAGGGGGGAGGGGGGCTCCCTCCACCCTCGTGACTGCCTCGTGGCTTTCTTGGCGGAGGGTCCAAGTCTCCTGGATCTTATCTGATGAGAAAATCATGTTTCCAAAGGTTTAATTCCGTTTGGACTCTGTTTGATATTCCTTTTCTTCCAAACCCTAAAATAGGCAAAAAAACAACAATTCTGGGCTGGGCGTCCGGTTAATTGGTTAGTTCCAAAGATAATATAAAAGTGGATAATAAAGCCCAATAATGTCCAAAACAGTAGATAATATAGCATGGAGCAATCAAAAATTATAGATACGTTGGAGAGGTATCAAGCATCCCCAAGCTTAATTCCTGCTCGTCCTCGAGTAGGTAAATGATGCAGAGTGCTACTTGGCATAATTTCAATGTAAATCTTCTTAATTGTGGTATGAATATTCAGATTCAAAAGATTCAAGACAAAAGTTCATGTTGACATAAAAATAATAATACTTCAAGCATACTAACAAAGCAATTATGTCTTCTCAAAATAACATGGCCAAAGAAAGCTATCCCTACAAAATCATATAGTCTGGCTATGCTCTATCTTCACCACACAAAGTGTTTAAATCATGCACAACCCGAATGACAAGCCAAGCAATTGTTTCATACTTTTGACATTTTCAAAACTTTTTCGATCTTCACGCAATACATGAGCGTGAGCCATGGATATAGCACTATATGTGGAATAGAATGGTGGTTGTGGAGAAGACAAAAAGGGAGAAGATAGTCTCACATCAACTAGGCGTATCAACGGGCTGTGGAGATGCCCATGAATAGATATCAATATGAGTGAGTAGGGATGGCCATGCAACGGATGCACTAGAGCTATAAGTATATGCAAGCTCAACAAAAGAAACTTAGTGGGTGTGCATTCAACTCGCTTGCTCACGAAGACCCAGGGCATTTTGAGGAAGCCCATCATTGGAATATACAAGCCAAGTTCTATAATGAAAAATTCCCAGTAGTATATGAAAATGACATAATGAGAGACTCTCTACAATGAAGATCATGGTGCTACTTTGAAGCACAAGTGTGGTAAAAGGATAGTAACATTGTCCCTTCTCTCTTTTTCTCTCTTTTTTTGTTTGGGCCTTTTTTATGGCCTCTTTTTTTTGTCCGGAGTCTCATCCTGACTTGTGGGGGAATCATAGTCTCCATCATCCTTTCCTCACTTGGGACAATGCTATAAAAATGATGATCATCACACTTTTTATTTTTCTTACAACTCAACAATTACAACTCAATACTTAGAACAAAATATGACTCTATATGAATGCCTCTGGCGGTTTACCGGGATATGCAATGAATCAAGAGTGACATGTATGAAAGAATTATGAACGGTGGCTTTGCCACAAATACGATGTCAACTTCATGATCATGCTAGGAATATGACAATGATGGAGCGTGTCATAATGAAGGAATGGTGGAAAGTTGCATGGCAATATAACTCGGAATGGCTATGGAAATGCCATGATAGGTAGGTATGGTGGCTGTTTTGAGGAACTTATTTGGTGGGTGTATGATTCCGGCGAAAAGTGTGCGGTATTAGAGAGGCTAGCTATGGTGGAAGGAAGGAAAGTGCGTATAATCCATGGACTCAACATTAGTCATAAAGAACTCATATACTTTTGCAAAAATCTAGATTATCAAAGCAAAGTATTATGCGCATGCTCCTAGGGGGATAGATTGGTAGGAAAAGACCATCGCTCGTCCACGACTGCCACTCATAAGGAAGGCAATCAATAAATAAATCATGGTCCGACTTCATCACATAACGGTTCACCATACGTGCATGGTACGGGAATCACAAACTTTAACACAAGCATTTCTCAAATTCACAACTACTCGACTAGCATGACTCTAATATCACCATCCTCATATCTCAAAACAATTATCAAGCATCAATTTTTTCTTAGTATTCAACGCACTCAAAAGAAAGTTTTACAAATCTTGAATACCGAGTATATTATTATTAAGCAAATTACCATGCTATTAAGACTCTCAAAATAATCTAAGTGAAGCATGAGAGATCAATAGTTTCTATAAAACAAATCCACCACCGTGCTCTAAAAGATATGAGTGAAACACTAGAGCAATATTATATAACTCAAAAGATATAAGTGAAGCATATAGAGTATTCTATCAAATTCCAAATTATGTATGGCTCTCTCAAAAGGTGTGTACAGAAAGGATGATTGTGGTAAACTAATAAGGAAAAACTCAAATCATAAAAGACGCTCCAAGAAAAACACATATCATGTGGTGAATAAAAAGATAGCTCCAAGTAAAGTTACCGATATAAGAAGACGAAAAAGAGGGGATGCCCCGAGCTTTGGCTTTTAAGTGTCCTTAGATTATCTTGGGGGTGCCATGGGCATCCCCAAGCTTAGGCTCTTGCCAGTCCTTGTTCCATAATCCATCAAATCTTTACCCAAAACTTGAAAACTTCACAACACAAAACTTAAAGTAGAAAACTCGTGAGCTCCGTTAGCGAAAGAAAACAAAAGACCACTTCAAGGTACTGTAACGAACTCATTCGTTATTTATATGGGTGTTATACCTACTATATTCCAACTTCTCTATGGATTATAAACTATTTTACTAGCCATAGATTCATCAAAATAAGCAAACAACAAACGAAAAACAGAATCTGTCAAAAACAGAACAGTCTGTAGTAATCTGTAGCTAGCGCAAGATATGGAACCCCAAAAATTCTAAAATAAATTTCTGGACGTGTGTAATTTATCTATTAATCGTCTGAAAAAATAATTAACTAAATATCACACATCAAATAATAATGACAGCATTTCTCGTGAGCGCTAAAGTTTCTGGTTTTTACAGCAAGTTCAACAAGACTTTCCCCAAGTCTTCCCAATGGTTCTACTTGGTACAAACACTAATTAAACACAAAAAAACACAACCAAAACAGAGGCTAAATAATTTATTTAGTAAATAAACAGGATCAAAAAGCAAGGCATAAAAATAAAATTGGGTTGCCTCCCAACAAGCGCTATCGTTTAACGCCCCTAGCTAGGCATAATAAGCAATAATAGATCTAGGTATTGCCATAATAGCAAGTTTTCTTTGAGGCAAGAAAAAGTAATCAAAAGGGCTAAATTTAACGGGACAAAAGTCCCCAAGATCAACCTTGGGAGGTATAGGTTCCTCCTTTGGTCCTTCATAATGCACAACCAATTCATCATTATAAGCATTCTTTTGACAGAACTTTGTGAGCCTATATTCAAGAGAATATCCTAGTTCATTATTTCGAATAGCCAAATCATCATTAAGTTCAGAAATTCTATGAACTAATACATTGGTAGGAACCCTTTTTCTTAGATTTTCATTGAAAGCAACATAGTCTAAAGATTGAAAACGCATTATTTCTTCTTGATCAAAGAGGATAGCCTCTGTGGGAGGACAACAAGCGTCCACCCTATAATGCGCAAAGGTTTCTTTGGCTTCTTTTATTACGAATCTAAACTCATGGGCCAAAAAGATAGTAGCGGCACGCTTAAAAGAAGAATGCTCGATATTAGAAAATTCCAGAAAAATCCTTTGTATGGAAGGATGCATGTGCATGAATTGTCTTTCAAGTTCAACTACAAGCATGGCAATAGCGTCCGCAAGACTACTAGTTCTGTGAAGGACAGAACTACCCATAGAAGGTAAAGCACCGGCACAAGTAAAGAAATCTTGAATAACTCCTTTTCCAATAATATTACCACTACCAACACGAAATTGTTTTGTATGAAAGATGGTAGGTTCTTTAGCAGGAGCATCAGAAGTTTTCATGATATTATTATTGTCCATATCGACAATAATTTCCCCAATTTCAGACATAGAGGCACAAGGTAAAGGACTCGAAATAACGACAAGCAAGCAAACTAACACACGAGCAAACAAAGGGCAAATGGGCAAAAGAGACAAATAGAGAGAGAGGGAGGATAGAGAGAGAGGGCGAATAAAATGGCAAGGGTGAATTGGCGAGAGAGGAAAACGAGAGGCAAATGGCAAATAATGTAATGAGGGAGATAGGGATTGTGATGGGTACTTGGTATGTTGACTTTTGTGCAGACCTCCCTGGCAACGGCGCCAGAAATTCTTCTTGCTACCTCTTGAGCACTGCGTTGGATTTCCCCCAAGAGGAGAGGATGATGCAGCAAAGTAGCATAAGTATTTCCCTCAGTTTTTGAGAACCAAGGTATCAATCCAGTAGGAGGCTACACATAAGTCCCTCGTACCTACACAAAAACAATAGCTCAATGCAACCAACTCGCTTAGGGGTTGTCAATCCCTTCACGGTCACTTACGAAAGTGAGATCTGATAGAGATGATAAATAATATTTTTGGTATTTTTAGTATAGAGATGCAAAGTAAAAGTAAAGCAATAATAAAGTGATGGAGATTGATATGATGAGAAAGAGACCCGGGGGCCATAGGTTTCAGTAGTGGCTTCTCTCATGAGCATAAGTATTCTACGCTGGGTGAACAAATTACTGTTGAGCAATTGACAGAATTGAGCATAGTTATGAGAATATCTAGATATGATCATGTATATAAGCGTCACGTCCAAGACAAGTAGACCGAAACGATTCTGCATCTACTACTATCACTCCACTTATCGACTGCTATCCAGCATGCATCTAGAGTATTAAGTTAAAAACAGAGTAACGCCTTAAGCAAGATGACATGATGTAGAGGGATAGTTTCATGCAATATGATAAAAGCCCCCATCTTGTTATCCACGATGGCAACGATACAATACATGCCTTGCTGCCCCTTCTGTCACTAGGAAAGGACACCGCAAGATCGAACCCAAAGCTAAGCACTTCTCCCATGGCAAGAACAACCAATCTAGTAGGCTAAACCAAACTGATAATTCGAAGAGACTTGCAAAGAGAACCAATCATACATAAAAGAATTCATAGAAGATTCAAGTATTATTCATAGATAGACTTGATCTTAAACCCACAATTCATCGATCTCAACAAACACACCGGAAAAAAAAGATTACATCGAATAGATCTCCACAAGAGAGGGCGAGAACATTGTATTGAGATCCAAAAAGAGAGAAGAAGCCATCTAGCTACTAACTATGGACCCGTAGGTCTGAAACAAACTACTCACACTTCATCGGAGGGTCTTGGATGATTATGTAGAAGCCCTCTGTGATCGATGCCTCCTCTGGCGGAGCTTCGGAACAGGCCCCAAGATGGGATCTCGTGGATACAAAAAGTTGCGGTGGTGGAATTAGGTTTTTGGCTCCTTCTCTGAACGTTTGGGGGTACGTGGATATATATAGGAGGAAGAAGTACGTCGGTGGAGCTTCGAGGGGCCCACGAGGCAGGGGGGTGCGCCCTAGGGGGGGTGCCCTCCACCCTCGTGACCGCCTCGTGGCTTTCTTGGCGGAGAGTCCAAGTCTCCTGGATCTTATCTGATGAGAAAATCACGTTTCCGAAGGTTTTATTCCATTTGGACGCCATTTGATATTGCTTTTCTTCGAAACCCTAAAATAGGCAAAAAACACCAATTCTGGGCTGGGCCTCCGGTTAATAGGTTAGTCCCAAAAATAATATAAAAGTTGATAATAAAGCCCAATAATGTCCAAAACAGTAGATAATATAGCATGGAGCAATCAAAAATTATAGATACGTTTGAGATGTATCAATCATGTCTTCTCAAACTAACATGGCCAAAGAAATTTCATCCCTACAAAATCATATAGTTTGGTCATGCTCCATTTTCGTCACACAAGAATGCTCTCATCATGCACAACCCCGAAGACAAGGCAAGAAATTGTTTCATACTTTAGTAATCTCAAACTTTTTTCAACTTTCATGCAATACATGAACGTGAGCCATGGATATAGCACTATGGGTGGAATGGAATATAATGAAGGGGCTTATGTGGATAAGACAAAAAAGGAGAAAGTCTCACATCGACGCGGCTAATCAATGAGCTAGGGAGATGCCCATTAATTGTTGTCAATGCAAGGAGTAGGGATTGCCATGCAACGGATGCACTAGAGCTATAAATGTATGAAAGCTCAAAAAAAGAAACTAAGTGGGTGTGCATCCAACTTGCTTGCTCACGAAGACCTAGGGCACTTGAGGAGGCCCATTGTTGGAATATACAAGCCAAGTTCTATAATGAAAAATTCCCACTAGTATATATGAAAATGACAAAACAAGAGACTCTCTATCATAAAGATCATGGTGCTACTTTGAAGCACAAGTGTGCAAAAAAGGATAGTAGCTTTGCCCCCTTTTTTGGGCCTTTTTTACTTGGACTTTCTTTTTTTCCTTTTCATGGGACAATGCTCTATTATAGACGATCATTACGCTTCTATTTGTTTACACCTCAATGATTACAGCTCGATACTAGAACAAGATATGACTCTATATGAATGCCTCCGGCGATATACCGGGATGTGCAATGACCCATGAGTGACATGTATGAAAGAATTATGAATGGTGGGTTTGCCACAAATACGATGTCAACTACATGATCATGCAAGGCAATATGACAATGATGATGCGTGTCATAATAAACGGAACAGTTGAAATGCATGGCAATATATCTCGGAATGGCTATGGATATGCCATAGTAGGTAGGTATGGTGGATATTTTGAGGAAGATATAAGGAGGTTTATGTGTGATAGAGCGTATCGTATCACGGGGTTTGGATGCACCGGTGAAGTTTGCACCAACTCTCAAGGTGAGAAAGGGCAATGCACGGTACAGAAGAGGGTAGCAATGATGGAAGGGTGAGAGTGCGTATAATCCATGGACTCAACGTTAGTCATAAAGAGCTCACAAACTTATTGCAAAAATCTACAAGTCATCGAAAACCAAGTATTACCCGCATGCTCCTAGGGGGATAGATTGGTAGGAAAAGACCATCGCTCGTCCCCGAGCACAACTCATAAGGAAGACAATCAAATAACACCTCATGTTTCAAATTTGTTACACAACGTTTACCATATGTGCATGCTACGGGACTTGCAAACTTCGACACAAGTATTCCTCAAATTCACAACTACTCAACTAGCACAACTCTAATATCATTATCTCCATATCTCAAAACATTCATCAAGTACCAAACTTCTCTTAGTATTCAATGCACTTATATGAAAGTTTTTAATATACCTAAAAGAAATTTACCATGTTGTTCTAAAGGACTCTCAAAATAGTATAAGTGAAGCATGATATATCAATTATTTCTATAAAATAAAACCACCACTGTGCTCTAAAAGATATAAGTGAAGTACTAGAGCAAAAACTATATAGCTCAAAAGATATAAGTGAAGCACATAGAGTATTCTAATAAATTCCAATTCATGTGTGTCTCTCTCAAAAGGTGTGTACAGCAAGGATGATTGTGGTAAATCAAAAATCAAAGACTCAAATCATACAAGACGCTCCAAGCAAAACACATATCATGTGGCGAATAAAAATATAGCTGCAAGTAAAGTTACCGACGAACGAAGACGAAAGAGGGGATGCCTTCCAGGGCATCCCCAAGCTTAGGCTTTCTGGTGTCCTTGGATTTTACCTTGGGGTGCCTTGGGCATCCCCAATCTTAGGCTCTTGCCACTCCTTGTTCAATAGTCCATCAAATCCTTACCCAAAACTTGAAAACTTCACAACACAAAACTTAAGAGAAAAATCTCGTGAGCTCCGTTAGCGAAAGAAAACAAAACACCACTTCAAGGTACTGTAATGAATTCATTATCTATTTATATTGGTTTTAAACCTACTGTATTCCAACTTCTCTATGGTTTATAAACTCTTTTACTAGCCATAGATTCATCAAAATAAGCAAACAACACACGAAAAACAGAATCTGTCAAAAACAGAACAGTATGTAGTAATCTGTAGGTTTGGAATACTTCTGGAATCCCAAAAATTCTAAAATAAATTTCTGGACGTGAGGAATTTATCTATTAATTATCTGCAAAAATAGATAACTAAATAGCACTCTCCAATAAAAAATTGCAGCAATTCTCGTGAGCGCTAAAGTTTCGGTTTTTTACAGCAAGATCAAAAAGACTTTCCCCAAGTCTTCCCAACGGTTCTACTTGGCACAAACACTAATTAAACACAAAAAACACAACCAAAACAGAGGATAGATAAATTATTTATTACAAAATCGGAGCAAAAACCAAGGAATAAAAATAAAATTGGGTTGCCTCCCAACAAGCGCTATCGTTTAACGCCCTTACCTAGGCATAAAAGCAAGGATAGATCTAGGTATTGCCGTGATAATGATAAGATAAATCTTGAAAGCTCATCTCATGCTCCCTACGTTCAGCAGCAATCTTCCTTCATGGCAAGCAAAAATAATCAAAAGGGCTAAATTTAATCGTATAAAAGTCCCCAAGATCAAGCTCGGGAGGTATTGGTTCCTCCTTTGGCCCCTCATATTGCACAATCAATTCATCATTATAAGCATTCTTTTGGCAAAAAGTCATGAGCCTTTGTTCAAGGGAAAAACCTAGCCCATTGTTCTAGATGGCAAAATTATCTTTAAGTTCAGAGATCCTATTAACAAGAGCATTGGTAGGAACCTTTTTTCTAAGATTTTCATTAAAAGCAACGTGATCTAAAGATCGTAAACGCATAATATCTTCTTGATAGTAAAGAATTGCTTCTATGGGAGGACGGCCGGCATCCACCCTATAATGCACAAAATATTCATTGGCCTCTTTTATTATAAATCGGAACTCATGATCGAAAAAGATGGTCACTGCTCGCTTAACAGAAGAATGCTCAATCTTAGAAAATTCTAGGAAAATCCGTTGTATGGAAGGATGCATATGTAAAAATTGTCTCTCGAGTTCAACTATGAGCAATGATATAGCATTATAGGGATATCTCCTCAATCTTCTAAGGATAATTTTGACCGCTGTCAAGAATCCACGCCTGGATCAATATCGTACCCCCTTGCCAAACTCATGGCAAGGTACATATTAGGTTTGGTACACAGCATAGCATACTTTAGAGAACCTATGACTGAGGCATAGGGAATGATTTCATTCTCTTTATATTTTTTGCCGTGGTCGTGTTTTGAGTCTTACGCAACTTTACACCTTGCAATACAGGCAAGAACTCCTTCTTTGACTATTCCATTTTGAACTACTTCAAAAATCCTGTCAAGGGATGTACTCATTGAAAAATCTTATGAAGCGTCTTGATCTATCTCTATAGATCTTGATGCCCAATATGTAGGCAGCTTCACTGAGGTCTTTCGTTGAAACAAACACTCCTTCATGCTTTCCATAAAATTCTACATCATTTTCGATCAACAATATGTCATTCACATATACTTATCAGAAAGGCTGTAGTGCTCCCACTCACTTTCTTGTAAATACATGCTTCACCGTAAGTCTATATATAACTATATGCTTTGATCAACTCATCAAAGCGTATATTCCAACTCTGAGATGATTGCACTAGTCCATAGATGGATTGTTGGAGCTTGCACATTTTGTTAGCACCTTTAGGATTGACAAAACCTTCTGGTTGTATCATATATAACTATTTTTTAATAAATCCATTAAGGAATGTACTTTTGAAAGTCCATTTACCAGATTTCATAAAATGTGGCAATTTCTAACATGATTCGGACAGACTTTAAGTATCGATACGAGTGAGAAAATCTTATCATAGTCAACATATTGAACTTACACTACAAAAAAGACACATCCGTGACATTTTGGGCCAAACGAAAAAAAAATTCTGTCATACTTATGACACTTATATGATGATCATTGTGACAAAACCCGGCATCATCATAGATGTGGTGGGGTCCAACTTCTATGACAAAAAAACATGACAGAAAATGGGCTTATCGTCCTGGGCGGGCCGAAGACGCTGCTGCATGACATTCTTTGGGCCGTCCATGATGGAAAAAACCGTGGTAAAAGTGAGGGCGAGGAAAATATCAGGGAGTTCCTGGTTACGGTGGGTAATCGGGGGCCGAGCGATGCGCGTTTCTCTCATATGTACACGCGTGTGTGCGAGGCATTGGGCTCTAACTGAACCAAAGCGAGGCGTTGCGCTCTACCTGAACCCGAGCAATTGCACTGCAGGCTACGTGTTACTGAACCCGAGCGATCGATCGATCCCTTGCTATTAACTGAATCCGAGTGATTCCTTAGATACTACTACTAACTGAAGCCGATCGATGCTGCCTCTGGAAGAACAGTGAGTGTTGTTGGGGAGTTTGGATGAATAGTTCCCGGTGGGGTGGTTGGATGAACAGGACCCCGTGGTAGTAGAGGCAGTTGCCACTGGATGAACATGACCCAGATCGATCAAGCCGGTGGATGAACTGGACCCCATGGAGGGCTGGATGAACAAGACCCCATGGAGGGCTGGTTGAACAGGACCCCGTGGAGGGCTGGATGAACAGTAGCCCGTCGAGGGGAGGTTGAACAGGACCTCGTGGAGTGGGCTGGCTGAACAGTAGCAGCTGGAGGAGCACGCGGTGGAGGTTGGATGAACAGGAGCCTATGGATGAACAGTCGCAGGTGGAGGCTGGAGGAGGTCGACAGTGGATGAACAGGAGCCCGTGGAGGCTGGAGGAGGTCGACGGTGGAGATGAACAGTATTCCGTGGAGTCCTGTTATGCGGTACGCCACACCCCTCCTTATGAATAGGACCCCCGTTTCAACTATAGCACTCCAACACAAGTCCGTTTCCTCCGTTTTGCGGTACGCCACACCCCTTCCGATCAATAGGACCCTGTTTCCACCGTAGGAGGTCCGTTTCCTCTGTTTTGCAGTACGCCAGACCCCTCCCGATGAACAGGATCCCGTTTCCACCGTGGCCGGTCGAACCAAGGTCGTTTCCTGTGTTTTGCGATATGCCATGCCTCGTTTCCATTGGTTGTTCCGTCCAAGACGGTTGGCTCCTGATGAACAGCATGCGTCCCGTTGCCTCCCGATGAATATGACACATTCTATTGCCTCCCCATGAACACGATGATGACGCAGTCTCTCTGTTCCGACCCAGCCACAACCATGTACACGAGCCCTGGCTGTATGTATGCGCGAGTAGGCGCTCGAGACCCTGCCCGTATGTACGTATGTGGTCATATTAACTTTCTTGCACCCTGGCCGCTGTACGCACGTGTACATGCTACGTGCGCACCTCTACTACGACACGTGCGCGCCTCTACTACCACCTGTGCGTGCCTCTACATCGACCAGTATGTACGTACACATTCGTGACCAGAATGACAAGGCTACGTACGCTTCGACCGGGTGGGTCCCAACTGTTAGGCACTTCCTTGCGTGCGAAGATGTAGCTGGTGGGTCCCAGTAGTTAGGGGGAAAACATTTTTTGTGAAATACGGTGGCCCGTCCGGTGGATCCCTGTTGTCAGGTGGAGGAATCATTATTTTCCGCGTAATAAGGAGGCACTTCATTGCTGTGGCCGTGGGCCCAGCTGTCAGCCTCTCCATGTAGAGTACTCTTCCGATGGAAGTCGTTCCTTGACTAAGTCGTTCATATTGACTAAGTCGACAAAGCCCTCCATCCCATTCAACTTAGTAGGCCCAAGTCAGCCTCCCACTATGATGGGTCCCTGCTAGCAGGGGGAGTATTCATTTTTGTGCGTAATAAGGAGGCACTTCCCTGCGTCCAAAGATATAGCCGGTGGGTCCGACCTGTCAGCAGGGGGAACATTTTTTTTCGTGAAATATAGAGGCCCTTCTGGTGGGTCCCAGATGACAGGTGGAGGAATCATTATTTTGCGCGTAATAAGGAGGCATTTCCTTATCACTACTACAAAAAGGGCTATAGCTAATATGGACAATAATGGTGCACCATGTATGTGGTGCACCACTGCTATATGGCAGTAGCGCACCAGATACAGGTACACCATTATTGACATATTACTAATGGCGCACCTGGGGTGTGGTGCGCCATTACTAGTTTTGAAAAAAATTTAAAAAAAATTTAGCAGTGGCGCACCAGGGGATAGTGCGCCATTACTAGTTGACATAGTAACGGCGCACCTGTACAAAGTGCGCCATTACTATGTGTATGACTGGGTCAAACCTTGATCAAACTAAGTAATGGAGCACTTTGTGTAGGTGCGCCATTACTAAGTTTGACATAGTAATAGCGCACCTATGTAATGGCGCACGTTGTGTAGGTGCGCCATTACTAAGTTTGACATAGTAATGGCGCACCTATGCGAAGTGCGGCATTACTAACTTTGACCAAGGTTTGACCAAGTCATACACATAGTAATGGCGCACTTTGTGAAGGTGCGTCATTACTAACTTTCTTTGCAACCCCCCCTCCCCGCGTGGACCGCCTTTTCAGTTTTAGAAAAAATAAAAGAAAATGATGGAAATGTCAAAAAAATAAAAGAAAATAAGTTTCCCGTGTGATATGTGGTCTAGTTGTTGGGAAAATTTACAAATATAAAGTTCGACTTTATTTGTGACATCTCTCTGGAATTTAGTAAAATGGGCATAACTTTTGGATACGAACTCGGATTAATAAGTTTTTTATATGAAAAATCATCTACTCGAAAATTTACATCCGAAAACCTAGCAGAACGAAAGATACGGGGCTTTTAAGATCTAGAGGGGGGGGGGGAAATGGAAAAAAATCAAACTTAGTAATGGCGCACCATTTGCTAGGTGCGCCACTAGTAACAGAAAAAAAATTGATTTTGATTTTTTTTGGAAAAAATGTTCAAAATATGATACATAATATGATCGGGAAGTTTGAAATATTTTTTCAAAATTTCATCACACTCATGAACATGAACAAAGTCATATACATCAACAAGGTTTAAAAGGATTGATATGATAGATATATCAACAAGTGCCTGTTTAGTGAGCTGGTGCTAGGGGTGGATAGATTAAGCATATTGACCCGAGATTATGAAAAAAAATTGAATTTTTTTTTTAAATTTTTTTTGAAAAAAAATTGTTAGTAATGGCGCACCAGATATGTGGTGCGCCATTACTATGTGGTGCGCCACTATTATCTGGTATACTAATGGCGCACCAGGGGTGCGCCATTAGTACTTGTTACTAGTGGCGTGATGATAGTGGCACACCCGTAGTGCGCCATTAATGGCCAAAATAGGTGTGCCACTAACAGGCCTTTTCCTAGTAGTGTATGTGCAGCTGTGGACCCAGCTGTCAGCCTCTCCACGTACAGTCCACGTCCGATGGATGCCGTTCATTAACCATGTACACAGCACCAGTGCAGCGAACAATGGCGAGGCCTAGGAAGGGAATGAGACGGAGCCGGGGAAGACTCGGCAGTGGTTGCCCACGCGGTGGGTAGTACGAGGGTTTACTGGTCGGGCTTCCATCGCCTGAAAATAAGAGGAGGTGTGGGTGAGTAGAGGAATGGCCTGGCCAGCAATGGAGTAGGGTGGGGCGGTGCGTCCTGTGTGGCAGCACAACCGGCCACGGGAGGCGGGAGTAGGCAGTCCCACCGGTGCTGGTTTGGGCACTTGGAGCAAGAAGATCAGATATTGAAGAAGTAGCACGGTCGTTGGATTAACATCCAACGGTCACTACTGCTAGAATCGTTTGTGGACTAAGTTGACAAATCCTTTCGTACACGTCAACCTAGTAGACCCACAAGTCAACCTTCAAATTTGTCCTAAACAGCATACAACCCGAAATTTCTAGCCATATTCAAATTAATTTAAAAACTAAACATACCTTGATTTAAATCCAATGAAATTTTACCCGCACAAAAACAATGAAATTTGAAATATCAAAATCCAAAATAAAAAAGTATTTTGGAACTGCTTGCATGTTTGTTGTATTTTTTCATTTTACAACCCATTTATTATTACTTATAGCCCATTTATTATCACTCATAGCCCATTTTCTAGGCAAAATACATCCCTCCTCGTCTTGAAAGATTTTCGGCCCAGCAGCGCGTAGAAAAGCAAATAGGCCGACGTTGGTTATTCTGCAAAAAACAAAATAGCTATGCTAGCCATTTTCAGAAAGGAAAAAACAAACTAGGTTGGTCATGTGCTAAACATATGAAATAAAAGCCTGGGCTAGACAGGCGACAGCTCCCGCGCAACCCAGTTGATACCCTTCTTTGTCGTGAAAAAACAAAATTACCGCGCGCGCAGTTGGGTCCCTACTATCATCCTCACCATGCACAGTCATCTCCTTATTCCTCTCGGTTGTTGACCATGTTGACAACACCGGAGGGCAGCGCCGCGGCGAGCGATCCAAGGCGGAGGACGATGGTGAGGCCTCGGACGGAAACGAACAGTAGCCGGGGAAGATGTGCAGAGTTTTAGGGAGCAATGTGGTCACGATGCGTGCGCGGCAGCACAGCCAGCCATGGGAGGCGGGAGCAAGCATCCCGCTGGCGCTGGTTTGGCTTTGGTGGCTGGAGGAAGAAGAGACTGAAGAAACACGAAAGACGTTGAATGTCAATCCAATGGTCAAGGTTGGCACAATCGTTTGTTGACTAAGTCGACAGCAGGTAGCTTACTTTTTATATATATAGGAAGAAAAGAAAAACTGGGCTCGTTCGCCTAGTAACATTGCTGAAACTACGACCGTTCGATCTTGTGTTGCAACTAAAACTGCGAGGAAAATGCGTTCATCTGCTATCCTCCTCCAAGAGAACGTTCGCCACATAAGTTACTAGCACCCTTGGTATTCAACCGAGAGGCCTTGGGTTCGAGTCCTAGGGACTCTCAATTTTGTCCTACTTCCTTCCTCGCAAAAAAGAAAAGAAAATTAAAGACTTGAGAGGGCGTACAGAACAATCTAGTGTACCAGTAAAGAGACGTTGCTGAGTTTTAGAAAAAGGAGAGACGTGCTCTTGTAGCTGGTTCGAATCCAAACCTAGACCATGACTATATATGGTGCTATGCTACTCTGCAAGTAATGAAACTAACATATCCAACATTCGCTTCTCCTCTTCTACTTACTCTACCTAGCATCAGAAGCTCTGGCTGCAGCAACCATGTCCGTTGGCTTCTCGTCCACCTACTCTTCAGCAGGCAATAACCAGATATGCGCCAAGTCGCTACCCATACTGCGACCTCTTGAGCACGCGTTGGTTTTCCCTTGAAGATGAAAGGGTGATGCAGCAATGCAGCGTAAGTATTTCCCTCAGTTCTTGAGAACCAAGGTATCAATCCAGTAGGAGACCACGCGCGAGTCACCTCGTACCTACACAAACAAATAAGAACCTCGCAACCAATGCGATAAAGGGGTTGTGAATCCCTTCACGGCCACTTGCAAGAGTGAGATGTGATAGAGATAATAATAATAAGATAAATATTTTTGGTATTTTTATGATATAAACTGAAAATAAAGATTGCAAAATAAAATAGATTGGAAACTTGTATGATGGAAAATAGACCCGGGGGCCATAGGTTTCACTAGTGGCTTCTCTCAAGATAACATAAGTATTATGGTGGGTGAACAAATTACTGTCGAGCAATTGATAGAATTGAGCATAGTTATGAGAATATCTAGGTATGATCATGTATATAGGCATCACGTCCGTGACAAGTAGACCGACTCATGCCTGCATCTACTACTATTACTCCACACATCGACCGCTATCCAGCATGCATCTAGAGTATTCAGTTCACAAGAACAAAATAACGCCTTAAGCAAGATGACATGATGTAGAGGGATAAACTCATGCAATATGATATAAACCCCATCTTTTTATCCTCGATGGAAACAATACAATACGTGTCGTTTCCCTTTCTGTCACTGGGATCGAGCACCGCAAGATTGAACCCAAAGCTAAACACTTCTCCCATTACAAGAAAGATCAATGTAGTAGGCCAAATCAAGCTGAAAATTCGAAGAGACTTAAAAAGATAACCAATCATACATAAAAGAATCCAGGGGAGATTCAAATATTATTCATAGATAATCTTGATCATAAACCCACAATTCATCGGATCTCGACAAACACACTGCAAAAGAAGATTACATCGAATAGATCTCCAAGAGAATCGAGCAGAACTTTGTATTAAGATCCAAAGATAGAGAAGAAGCCATCTAGCTAATAACTATGGACCCGAAGCTCTGAGGTAAACTACTCACACATTATCGGAGGGGCCCTGGAGTTGATGTAGAGGCCCTTTGTGATCAATGCCCCCTCCGGCGGAGCTCCGGAAAAGGCCCCAAGATGGGATCTCTTGGGTACAGAAGGTTGCGGCGATGGATTTAGGTTTTCGTGGTGCTCCTCGATGTTTTGACGGTACGTAGGTATACATAGGAGGAAGAAGTAGGTCGGTGGAGCCACGAGGGTGGAGGGCACGCCCAGGGGGTAGGCGCGCCCCCTGCCTCGTGGCCTCCTTGTTGGTTTCTTGACATCTACTCCAAGTCCTCGAGATTATGTTTGTTCCAAAAATCACGCTCCCGAAGGTTTCATTCCGTTTTGACTGCGTTTGATATTCTTTTTCTGCGAAACACTGAAATAGGTAAAAAAACAACAATTTGGGCTGGGCCTCCGGTTAATACGTTAGTCCCGAAAATAATATAAAAGTGTATAAATAAGCCCATTAAACATAAAAACAGATTATATAATAGCATGGAGCAATCAAAAATTATAGATACATTGGAGACGTATCAAGCATCCCCAAGCTTAATTCCTGCTCGTCCTTGAGTAGGTAATGATAAGAACAAATTTTTTGATGTGGAATGCTTCCTAACATATTTCTCAATGTAATTTTATTTATTGTGGCATGAATGTTCATATATGAAAGATTCAAGATAAAAGTTTAATATTGACATAAAAATAATAATACTTCAAGCATACTAACAAAGCAAGCGTGTCTTCTCAAAATAACATGGCCAAAGAAAGTTATACCTACAAAATCATATAGATTGGTCATGCTCCATTTTCGTCACACAATAATTCTCTCATCATGCACAACCCCGATGACAAGCCAAGCAATTGTTTCATACTTTAGTAATCTAAAAAAAATTCAACTTTCACGCAATACATGAGCGTGAGCCATGGATATAGCACTATGGGTCGAATAGAATATAATGAAGGGGGTTATGTGGAGAAGACATTAAGGAGAAATTCTCACGTTGACGTGGCTAATCAATGGGCTAGGGAGATGCCCATCAATTGATGTCAATGCAAAGAGTAGGGATTGCCATGCAACGGATGCACTACAGCTATAAATGTATGAAAGCACAACAAAAGAAACGAAGTGGGTGTGCATCCAACTTGCTTGCTCACGAAGACCTAGGGCACTTGAGGAGGCCCATTGTTGGAATATACATGCCAAGTTCTATAATGAAAAATTCCCACTAGTATATGAAAATGACAAAACAAGAGACTCTCTATCATAAAGATCATGGGCCTACTTTGAAGCACAAGTGTGGAAAAAGGATAGTAGCATTGCCCCTTTTTTGGGCCTTCTGAATTTATTTGGACTTTATATTTTTTTGGGGACAATGCTCTATTAATGATGATCATCACACTTCTATTTATTTATAGCTCAATGATTATGACTCGATACTAGAACAAGATATGACTCTATATGAATGCCTCCGGCGGTGTACCGGGATGTGCAATGACTCATGAGTGACATGTATGAAAGAATTATGAACGGTGGCTTTGCCCCAAATACAATGTCAGCTACATGATCATGCAAGGCAATATGACAATGATGATGTGTGTCATAATAAACGGAAAGGTGGAAAGTTGCATGGCAATATATCTTGGAATGGCTATGAAATGCCATAATAGGTAGGTAGGGTGGCTATTTTGAGGAGGATATAAGGAGGTTTATGTGTGATAGAGCCTATCGTATCACGGGGTTTGGACGCACTGGCGAAGTTTGCACCAACTCTCAAGGTGAGAAAGGGCAATGCACGGTACCGAAGAGGCTAGCAATGATGGAAGGGTGAGAGAGCATATAATCCATAGTCTCAACATTAGTCATAAAGAACTCACATACTTATTGCAAAAATCTACAAGTCATCAAAAACCAAGTATTATGCGCATGCTCCTAGGGGGATAGATTGGTAGGAAAAGACCATCGCTCGTCCCCGACCGCCACTCATAAGGAAGACAATCAAATAACACCTCTTGTTTCAAATTTGTTACACAATGTTTACCATATGGGCATGCTGCGTGTCTCTCTCAAAAGGTGTGCACAGCAAGGATGATTGTGGTAAAATAAAAAGTAAAGACTCAAATCATACCAGACGCTCCAACCAAAACACATATCATTGGTGAATAAAAATATAGCTCCAAGTAAAGTTACCGATGATCGAAGACAAAAGAGGGGATGCCTTCCAGTGCATCACCAAGCTTAGGCTTTTTGGTGTCATTGGATTTTACCTTTGGGTGCCTTGGGCATCCCCAAGCTTAGGATCTAGCCACTCCTTGTTCCATAATCCATCAAATCCTTACCCAAAACATGAAAACTTCACAACACAAAACTTAACAGAAAATCTCGTGAGCTCCGTTAGCGAAAGAAAACAAAACACCACTAAAAGGTACTGTAATGAACTCATTCTTTATTTATATTGGTGTTAAACCTACTATATTCCAACTTCTCTATGGTTTATAAACTCCATTACTAGCCATAGATTCATCAAAATAAGCAAACAACACACGAACAATAGAATCTGTCAAAAACAGAACAGTCTGTAGTAATTTGTAACTAACACAAACTTCTGGAACCCCAAAAATTCTAAAATAAATTTCTGGACGTGAGGAATTTATCTATTAATCATCTTCAAAAATAATTAACTAAATATCACTCCCCAAGTCTTCCCAACGGTTCTACTTGGCACAAACACTAATTAAACACAAAAAACACAAACAAAACAGAGGCTATATAAATTATTTATTACTAAACAGGAACAAAAAGCAAGAAAATAAAAATAAAATTGGGTTGCCTCCGAACAAGATCTATCGTTTAATGCCCCTAGCTACGCATAAAAGCGAAGATAGATCTAGGTATCGCCATCTTTGGTAGGCAATCCATAAGTGGCTCTCATAATAGATTCATATGGTAATTTCATTTTCTTTGTAGGAAAGTGTTCCATGCCCTTCTTTAATGTAAATTGGAATCTAATATTCCCTTCCTTCAAATCAATAATTGCACCAATCGTTCTAAGGAAAGGCCTACCAAGAATAATAGGACATGAAGGATTGCAATCTATATCAAGAACAATGAAATCTACAGACACATAATTCCTATTTGCAACAATAAGAACATCATTAATTTTTCCCATAGGTTTCTTAATAGTGGAATCCGCAAGGTGCAAGTTTAAAGAGCAATCATCAAATTCACGGAAACCTAGCAAATCACACAGAGTTTTTGGGATCATGGAAACACTAGCACCCAAATCACACAAAGCATAGCATTCATGATCTTTAATTTTAATTTTAATTGTAGGTTCCCACTCATCATAAAGTTTTCTAGGGATAGAAACTTCCAACTCAAGTTCTTCTTCATAAGATTGCATCAAAGCATCAACGATATGTTTAGTAAAAGCTTTATTTTGACTATAAGCATGAGGAGAATTTAGCACGGATTGCAACAAGGAAATAAAATCTATAAAAGAGCAATTATCATAATTAAATTCCTTGAAATCCAAGATAGTGGGTTCGTTGATATCTAAAGTTTTAACCTCTTCAATCCCACCTTTACCAATTTTTGCATCAAGATCTAAAAACTCTAAATTTTTGGGACGCCTTCTAACTAAAGTTGACTCATCTCAAGTCCCATCATTATCAAGATTCATATTTCAAAACAAGGATTTAATAGGGGACACATCAATTACTTTTAGATCTTCATTTTTATTCTCATAAAAACTAGAAGAACACGCCTTCACAAGGGAAATTCTATCCACGTTCCTAGCCAACTCATCAATCTTAAGCAATTTTTCTTCAATCAAAGCGTTGAAACTCTTTTGCAAACTAATAAATTCTTTAATACTAGATTCCAAATGAGAGGGAATCTTATTATAATTTCCATAAGAATTGTTGTAGGAATTACCATAATTATTGGAGGAATTACTAGGAAACGGCCTAATATTAAAATTACCTATATACGCATTGTTACCAAAATTGTTCCTACCAACAAAATTCACGTCCTTAGATTCATTATTATTCTCAATCAAAGTATACAAAGGCATATCATTAGGATCAGTAGGAGCACTCTTATTAGCAAAAAATTTCCACTCAAAACATTAATACCTTCAATTGCATGCACTTTTTTACTAGTAGATCTTTCCGTGTGCCATTGAGAATAATTAACCATAATATTATCTGGGAGTTCGGTAGGTTCTCATAAAGTGATTTTCATAAAAGTGCCTCCCGGGGCCGAACCTAAAAGATTTCTAGAAGCCAAATTCAATCCGGCATAAAAAATTTGTATAATCGTCCATAAATTCAAACCATGTGTACGGCAATTACGTATCATTAATTTCATCCTCTCCCAAGATTGTGCAACATGTTCATGATCAAGTTGCTTAAAATTCATAATATCGTTTATAAGAGAGATGATCTTAGCGGGAGGAAAATACTTAGAGACAAAAGCATCTTTGCGCTTATTCCATGAATCAATACTATTTTTAGGCAAAGACGAAAACCAAGCTTTAGCACGATCTCTAAGCGAAAATGGAAATAGCTTAAGTTTAACAATATCATTATCCACATCTTTCTTCTTTTTCATATCACACAAATCAACAAAGTTGTTTAGATGGGTAGCGGCATCTTCACTAGGAAGGCCAGAAAACTAGATGGGTAGCGGCATCCAAAGTTGTTTGGATTCAGCAAAGCAGTATTAATTTCACAAGATTCAGCATCGGTAAGAGGAGCAATATGAGTGCTAATAAAATCATTATTGTTGGTATTGGCAAAGTCACACAATTTAGTATTATCTTGAGCCATCGTGACAAGCAAGCAATCGAACACACAAGCAAACAAGCGAAGAAAGGTATGTATCTCTCAAAAGGTGTGTACAGTAAGGATGATTGTGGTAAACTGAAAAACAAAGACTCAAATCATACAAGAGGCTCCAAGAAAATCACATATCATGTGGTGAATAAAAATATAGCTCCAAGTAAAGTTACCAATGAACGAAGACAAAAGAGGGGATGCCTTCCGGGGCATCCCCAAGCTTAGGCTTTTTGGTGTCCTTGGATTTTGCCTTGGGGTGACTTGGGCATCCCCAAGCTTAGGCTCTTGCCACTCCTTGTTCCATAATCCATCAAATCTTTACCCAAAACTTGAAAACTTCACGACACAAAACTTAACAGAAAATCTCGTGAGCTCCGTTAGTGAAAGAAAACAAAACACCACTTCAAGGTACTATAATGAACTCATTTCTTATTTATATTGGTGTTAAACCTACTATATTCCAACTTTTCTACGAAAAACAGAATCTATCAAAAAAAAGAACAATCTGTAGTAATCTGTTTCAACGCATACTTCTGGAACTCCAAAAATTCTAAAATAAATTGTTGGACGTGAGGAAGGTTTCTATAAATCATTTTCAAAAGGAATTAACTAAATGGCACTCTCCAATAAAAAATGTCAGCAATTCTCGCGAGCGCTAAAGTTTCTGTTTTTTACAGCAAGATCAAAAAGACTTTCCCCAAGTCTTCCCAACGGTTCTACTTGGCACAAACACAAATTAAACACAAAAAACACAACCAAAACAGAGTATAGATAAATTATTTATTGAATAACATCAAGGAAAAATATTGGGTTGTCTCCCAACAAGCGCTTTTCTTTAAAGCCTTATAGCTAGGCATAAGATTTCAATGATGCTCACATGAAAGACAAGAATTGAAGCACAAAGAGAGCATCCTAAAACACATAACAAACACATCTAAGTCTAACATACTTCCTATGAATAGGCATCTTATAGGCAAACCAATTATCAAGGCAAGCAAAAACTAGCATATGCTAGGAAGCGGAAAGAAATAATAGCAATCTCAACATAACGAGAGGTAATTTAGTAATATGAAAATTTCTACCACCATATTTTCCTCTCTCATAATAATTACATGTAGGATCATAATCAAATTCAGCAATATAGCTATCACAAAACATATTCTTAACACGATCCACATGTATGCAAAGTTGACACTCTTCCAAAATAGTGGGATTAACATTAACAAAAGTCATGACCTCTCCAAACCCAATTTTATCAAAAACTTCAAAATATTGAACATTCTCCAAATATGTGGGATATAAATTTGACACTCTTACAAACCCACTTTCAATATTATTGCAAACATTATTATCAATCTCATATTCATCATGGGGCTTAAATAAATTTTGAAGATCAAAAGAAGAATCACCCCAATCATGATCATTGCAACAAGTAGTAGACATAGCAAAACTAGCATCCCCAAGCTTAGGGTTTTGCATATTATAAGCACAATTGACATTAATAGAATTTATACTATCATCATTGCAATCATACTTTTTATTGAAAGATCCATCGTGAATCAATCCATTAAGTACTTCATCACAATTTTCAGATTCACGAATTTCAAGCAAAACTTCATAAAGATAACCTAGTGCACAAAACTCACTAGCAATTGGTCATAATAATTGGATCACTTAAAAAGATTAGCAAGCGGATGAGGATCCATAGATCTTAGGTTCTCTATTTAGCAATAAATAAACTATTCCAACTAAATGAGAAAACGAGCCAAGTAAGACATCAAAGCAAATGAAAAGACGAACAGAAGAAGGGTGAATAAAACAGCAAAGGCGAAGTTGGGGAGAGGAAAACGAGAGGCAAATGGAAAATAATGTAAAGCGAGGGATAAGAGTTTGTGATGGGTACTTGGTATGTCTTGACTTGTGTGTAGCTCCCCGACAACGGCGCCAAAAATCCTTCTAGCTACCTCTTGAGCATGCGTTGGTTTTCCCTTGAAGAGGAAAGGGTGATGCAGCAAAGCAGCGTAATTATTTCCCTCAGTTTTTGAGAACCAAGGTATCAATCTAGTAGGAGACCATGCGTGAGTCACCTCGTACCTACACAAACAAACCAGAACCTCGCAACCAACGCGATAAAGGGGTTGTCAATCCCTTCACGGCCACTTGGATGAGTGAGATCTGATAGAGATAATAATAATAAGATAAATATTTCTGGTATTTTTATGATATAAACTGAAAGTAAAGATTGCAAAATAAAATATATTGGAAACTTGTATGATGGAAAATAGACCCGGGGGCCATAGGTTTCACTAGTGGCTTCTCCCAAGATAGCATAAGTATTATGGTGGGTGAACAAATTACTGTCGAGCAATTGATAGAAATGAGCATAGTTATGAGAATATCTAGGTATGATCATGTATATAGGCATCACGTCCGTGACAACTAGACTGACTGTTGCCTGCATCTACTAATATTACTCCACACATCGACTGCTATCCAGCATGCATCTAGAGTGTTAAATTCATAAGAACGGAGTAAAATTTAAGAAAGATGACATGATGTAGAGATATAAACTCATGCAATATTATAGAAACCCCATCTTTTTATCCTTGATGCCAACAATACAATACGTGTCGTTTCCCCTTCTATCACTGGGATCGAGCACCGCAAGATTTAACCCAAAGCTAAGCACTTGTCCCATTGCAAGAAAGATCAATCTAGTAGGCCAAACCAAACTGATAGTTCGAAGAGACTTGCAATCACACATAAAAGAATTCAGAGAAGATTCAAATATTGTTCATAGATAATCTTGATCATAAACCCACAATTCATCGTATCTCGACAAACACACCGCAAAAGAAGATTACATCGAATAGATCTCCAAGAGAATCGAGGAGAACTTTGTATTGAGATCCAAAGAGAGAGAAGAAGCCATCTAGCTAATAACTATGGACCCGAAGGTCGGAGGTAAACTACTCACACATCATCGGAGAGGCTATGGTGTTGATGTAGAGGCCCTCCGTGATCAATGCCCCCTCCAACAGAGCGTCGGAAAAGGCCCCAAGATGGTATCTCACTGGGTACAGAAGGTTGTGGCGGTGGAATTAGGTTTTCGTGGTGCCCTCTGATGTTTTCAGGGTACATAGGTATATATAGGAAGAAGAAGTAGGTCGGTGGAGCCATGAGGGGCCCATGAGGGTGGAGGTCGCGCCCCCTGCCTCGTGGCCTCCTCGTTGGTTGCTTGATGTCTACTCCAAGTCCTCTGGATCATGTTTGTTCCAAAAATCATGCTCCTGAAGGTTTCATTCCGTTTGGACTCCGTTTGATATTCTTTTTCTGCGAAACACTGAAATAGGCAAAAAACAACAATTTGGGCCGAGCCTCCGGTTAATAGGTTAGTCCCAACGATAATATAAAAGTGTATAAATATGCCCATTAAACGTCCAAAACAGAATATGTAATAGCATGGAACAATCAAAACTTATAGATACGTTAGAGACGTATCACGTACCATCGCCTGTGGGTTTCATCACACCCCCCCGACACATGCACTGCAGCCGGTTGCTCATCGCAACCCGCTGCCGTTGGTGTCGTGCAACTGCTACAAATCATGCAGAGTCATCCATCGCAACTCAACCACAATCCTCAACCCTGGTCGAGTCTTCTACAAATGCCCGAATCATGGGGTAATAATATGTTTAATTGTTGTTTTGCTGCTTTCAGTTGTTGATTTTTTTAATAGTTTGGTTGATGATCTTCCAATTTGATTCACGTAGAAAAGGGAAGATTTGTGTGATTTGTATTTCTAGGAAGTTGCTGATGTGGGGGAATGCAACTATGCTGATTATTTGGTTAGACAAGGAATCCCAATACCAACAGGTTGGGGTGTTGGACAAGTAACTAAATGAATGTTAGAAGAGGAAGATGCAGAGCAGAAGGTTAAAGATGCAGTTCCTCTGATCATGGCCAAGCAACAGCTGCTGAACGGCCTTGACAACAATGAGGAGATGAAAGAGCTTGTGAAGATAATGAGCAAAACCGATGTGCTATGTAGGATGATTGTCTCTTTATTTGTAGTGTATGTAGCACTCGTGATTTATTCAGTGGCTATGACATGAGCACTATGCTGAAACTAGTAATGAATGAAACATGTGTAGCAGGCGGGGCATAGTGTTGTGAACATCTGATAATTTCTGTTAATGGATATCAGGGGGTATCGCCTTTTGCTCATAAATAAATAAATAGTAGAGGCCCTTTTTGTAATCAATAATTAAATTAGCAGAGGCCTTGTCAGGTCAGCTTTGTTCCCATTCGAAGAGTGGAGCAAACTACAGTCCTACAACAAACTATGTCATCAAATTCAAGTTTCACAGCCAAATATGAGTACAACTAAACAGCTATGTCATCGTGGTTTACTCGTCATACAATCACCAAACACAAATCAACATACATAACTAGTGATGTTCTCACAACAAAATACTAAACAACACGTTCATCAGGTTTTAGTTGTCATAGAAAACACAATTTCACATACTAGATAAAAAAACGTCTTCTGACAGGCAATTCCCACAAAAGCAATCTAATCATCATCCACAGCTGCAGTGTCAACATCTTTGCCATGTGTATTAGTCTGAAACGTAATTCCCCATAGTGTCTTCTTCTTCTTCATCCTCAATGTCCTTCTTGATCAACTCTTGTATGTCCACAACACGATAGGCAATCTTTTCACTAGCATCATTGACGTGATGGTTCTCAAAGATATTAGGAACATATGTGGAATCTTGTACATCAGGAGAGGTGTAAGCATCATCTTGTTGTGCAACTTCATTAAATGAATTCCTCTGCTCAAACCTTTGCAATACTCTCGAGTCATCGCTACGTGCAAATGTGTCTTCCAAGAAAAATATCTGTGTTGCTTGATTTTCCAAAATAAAAGGCTCATTGGTCTGGTACGCCGCCTTGACATTGATGGATTTGAAATATTCATCAGCTATAGCTTTTGTGATACTAGAAAACAGGTTATACCAACGACAACACAACAAAACCACACACCAATGATCCTCGAAACTAGAGATATACTACAACTGAACAATGTCTGTCATGTTAGCATACATTTCAGTTGTCACTCTGCCGTGCGTATCCATGCTCATGATGGAACTATTTTGTGTATTCCTACCTTCGTCCCGTGCAAGCGTGTTGTAGCGCACATCTCCAAGAACGCAAGATTCATAATGTCTTACCCGAGTATCAGGACCCATTGCTAGTGCGTAAAGGGCATCATCAACTGCCTGCCCATCCTCCCGCATCTTCTAAACCTATGTTTAGAAAAAAGACAAGTTGATCATCTTATGTACTCAATATATTAAAAAAATTGAAAATGCAATTCAAAACCTTACATGGCTATTGAACCATTTCATAAATCCTGCCATAACCAGTTTGTCCGTTTTTCTTGGATTTTGCGGCCGTAACTCATTTTTGTACATTCTGCACAACATAGTGATCGCGTCAAACATCTAAATATATAAGAATTTGCTGCAAGTTTAGTAGATTACGGTGTATAAGCTACAGTACTTAGCACTTACTTGATATAAGGTGGTATCTCAGGACAGTTATTCAACACATACCAAACCATTTTATCCAAATCATTAGGTTTGTCCTCTTGTCGACTCTTCCCTGTAACTCGAACAGAATAATCAAAAACATTGAGCCCGAGATTGTCTTCGCCCACCTCTTTGCTAAGGTGATTAGTTGTTTCAATGTATTTTGAGCACAATGTCAATGCTTCTGTAGCAATGTAGGCCTCTGCAATGGAACCTTCTGGTCTAGCTCTGTTCCTGACATAGCCCTTGAAAGTGCCTAGCCGCCTTTTAATAGGGTACATCCAGCCATACTGTATTGGACATCTAAGTAGTGCCTCATCAGGTAGATGAGCAGCCAAATGCACCATCACATCAAAGAATGCTGGAGGATATATCTTCTCAAGGTCGCATATGATAGTTCGTATCTTGTCTCTAAGATGCTCCAAAGCATCTATCTTGATATTTCTACTGCAGAGTTCCGTGAAGAATTGTCCCAACTCTGCAACTGCTCTGTATAAGTCAGGATGGCCCAATCCTCTAAAGATAACAGGTAAAACCCTTTGAAGTAGCACGTGGCAGTCATGAGTTTTCAACCCTTGTACCTTGTTTCCATCTGCACTGACTCTCCTTTCAGGGTTGGAAGCAAATCCATGTGGGAATCTCATACATGACAAGACCTTGCAGAATTCTTTTCTTTTTACCCTGTCCAAGACATACAAAGCTTGTGCCATATCACGTGGTTTATCTTCATCTTGCAGATGCAAATCCTTTCTGATACCCAGATGTGTCAAATCAATCCTAGATTTTAAGGTATCTTTCGTATTGCCTTCAATATTAAGAAGTGTGCCGATAATGCTTTCACATATATTTTTCTCGATGTGCATCACATCAAGATTATGCTATAGATCCAAATCTTTCCAAGACTCCAAGTCCCACAAAGTGGACCTGCGGGTAAACAATAATCTCTCTACTGCCCTCCCACGCTTCCTTTTCCCGCTACCATTACTTGGATGGTTTCCTGGCGTAATATGCCCGACCTTCTCTAATTCCACTTGCAACTCATCGGCGGTGAGCCTCTTTGGCGCATCACAGTTTTCATGCTATGCATTGAACACATGTCTTCGGTATTTTGTAGGACGCAGCTTCTCCTTGGCAAGAAAATGATCGTGTCCAATGTAACAAACCTTGCTAAGTATTGCGTATGACAACGGATTCCTGTCACAGCGAACACATACATTGTAACCATGTGTCGTTCGCCCTGACATAGTGCCCAAAGCTGGATAATCAAGAATTCATGATAACCCACAAGTATAGGGGATCAATTGTAGCCTCTTTCGATAAGTAAGAGTGTCGAACCCAACGAGGAGCTAAAGGGAGAAAAAATATCCCCCCAAGTACTATCGACCACCGATACAACTCTACGCATGCTTAATGTTCGCTTTACCTAGAAGAAGTATGAAACTAGAAGTACTTTGTAGGTGTAACGGGAGAGGTTTGCAAGAATATAAAGAGCACGTAAGTAAAAAGTAGGGGTTGTTTATATAAAGAAACAATAAAGTTAGTATAGCAAGTGTGGAAACGTGGTGGTAGGAGTTGCGAAATTGTCCCTAAGCAATTGACAACTTTACTAGACCGATAGCAAGTTTTATGTGGGAGAAGCCACTGCTAGCATGTCATCCCTGACTTGGAATTCTATGCACTTATTATTGGAACTATTAGCAAGCATCTGCAACTACTAACGTTCATTAAGGTAAAACCCAACCATAGCATTAAGATGTATTGCTCCCCCTTCAATCCCGTATGCATCAATTTCTATGCTAGGTTGAAGCTTCTGTCACTCTTGCCCTCCAATACATAGTCCTATCAACATACAACTAACCCTATGGTGTGATCCACATGCGCGCTCATATGATGGGCACCAAAGGACAACAACATAACCACAAGCAAATTAAATCAATCATAGCAATTCACCAATTACCGATAGGACAATGAAAACCTAGTCAGACATCATAGGATGGCAACACATCATTGGATAATAATATGAACCATAAGGCACCATGTTCAAGTAGAGGGTATAGTGGGTTGCGGGAGAGTGGACCGCTGTAGATAGATGGGGGAAGGTGATGAAGATGTTGGTGAAGATGACGGAGGTGTTGGTGTAGATCGCCGTCACACGATGATGGCCCCGTTGGCGTTCCGGCACCACCGGGAGAGAGGGGGATAGAGCCCCCTTCTTCTTCTTCTTCCTTGACCTTCTCCCTAGATGGGAGAAGGGTTTCCCCTCTAGTCCATGGCCTCCATGGCGGCGGAGGGGCGAGAGCCCTTCCAAGATTGGATCTCTCTCTGTCTCTCTATTTCTGCGCTCCCTGATTCTGCCCTTTCACCGTTTCTTAAATTCCCAGAGATCTGTAGCTCCGATTGGGCTGAATTTTGGACACGATTTTTATCTAGATATTGGCTTTCTTGCGGTGACATAAGGGCACGAACCACCTTAAGGGGTGGCCCCGAGGGCCCAGGGCGCGCCTGACCCCTGCCTTGTGGCCTCCTCGGGCATTGTCCTGCGTTGATTGTTCTTCCCAAAAATAACATATATACCAAAAAAAATCGCCATCAGTTTTTATCCCATTTGGACTCCGTTTGATGTGGATTTTCTGCGAAACAAAAAACATGCAACAAATAGGAACTGGCACAGGGCACTGGATCAATATGTTAGTCCCCAAAATAGTATAAAAAGTTGCCAAAAGTATATAAAAGTTGTAGAATATTGGCATGGAACAATCAAAAATTATAGATACAATGGAGATGTATCAATGCACCAAATTATAACAGCACGCAGAAAGAAAATCAGCTGGTGGGCTTCTATATAGGTCTCGAGTGAGACCACCCTTCCATAGTTGTTGAAGTTCCTCCACAAGAGGCTCCATGAATAAATCAATATCCTTTCTAGGACTTTTTGGACCTGGGATGAGAAAGGCCATCATGTATTTTGATTCTTTGGTGCAGACATTTGGAGGCATGTTGTAAGGGATAACAAGCACTGGCCACATGCTATATGTGGCACTCTGGTGGCCAAATGGGTGAACCAACTGAAGCTAAGCCAAGTCTAATGTTGCTCAGGTCAGCAACAAACTTTTTGTGTTTCTGATAGAAGCTTTGCCACTCACTACCATGAGATGGATGGTCATTACATTCTGATCTATGTACTCCTGGTTCGTAGAATGCCATAGTACATCCTCTCTTGTTTCAGCATCATGAAACAACCTCTGCAATCTTGGTGTAATTGGGAAATGTCTCAGAACATTATGAGGAATCCTCTTGCAGCATCTCCATCTTCCAATCTTGATGATTTGCATTTTAGGCATTCACTTAAGATGGCATAATCCTTCCGAAACAGAACACAATTATTCTTACAAACATGGATCATATCATATCCAATTCCAATTGCACGAAGGAAATTCTTCATTTTGCTGTAGGTGTGTGGGAGCTCAGACGCATCTGGGAAAGTTTTGCGGAAAGCAGCCAACATCGTATCGAATGATTTTTTGGTCATCCGCTCAGATGTCTTCAGCTGAAGAAAGGTGACCATAGCTGAGAATACTGACAGCTTATTTCTTGGGGTGACAGCCATGTTGCATTGTTCCAACATGCAGGCCCACCATTTTTCTTCTACAGGTGAAAGTTCATGAAATGCACGAGCATTTCGTAGCATTGTTTCAATGTTGGTCAAACTCACTAGCTCCGCCACCACCACCTCCTCCTCCTCTGCCACCCAAGCATTAGGAAGATCAAGATGGTGATCTACTGGTTCCACGTAGCCAGTAGCATTGACGTTCACAGTTTCACCATGATGAACTCACCTGGTATATGTGACCGATATCCCAGACAAGTGTAGATGATTTTGCACAATTGACTGGGGTGTTGTAGCTAAATTCATACAACTGCTACACGGGCAGAGCACATCTGATTTCGGACCACCGTACTCAGCTCTGATAAAATTCGTGAAGTTTTCAACCCCCTTGACATATGCAGCAGAGAATCTTTGAGCAGAAGTTATCCAAGTCATGTCCATCTGTTAGACATACAAATTAGTTCTTCCACTAGATATTACAGGAAAAACATATATGCTTTTTTATGAGGTCTAGAAAAAATACCTAGGTCGATGTCTAAAGCTATGGCAAGATATTTGGACGAGCAGATCTAAGTAACGAGATATATGTAAAGCTAATTCAGCAAACAGATTTCAGTGCTAAATTATGGCAGGCTGTTTCAACAGTCAATGAGGCCGAGCACACAGCCATCAAAGTATCGAAGGCCATGGCAGCAACAAAGATCGAGTATAAAACGGTGTACAGCTATTTCACCTAACCGATTGGCTACTAGACCATGGCAATCTACGTCACAATAAATATACGGTAGGATATTTTAGGAACTAATCGGGTTTGGTATGCCATATCTGCTAAGCAGATTGAGTGCAGAACAGGGCGAGGAAGCTTCTTAAGCAGATTATATTGACTATAAACTTCTTCGGCAAACAGTGAGATTAACAGCGTCTATTAGCTAACATTCAGTGCTGCACCAACATGCACGGGGCCTCAATCCGGAATGCGCGTACCGTGGGAGATATGACCACCGTGCGTCTCCACACGAACGCTGCCAGCGGTAGCGGCGTTGACCGCCGTGCGCGTCCACAAGAACGTCGCCACCGGTGGCGGCACGGCTAGAGGATGGTAGTCTACGAGAGCATACCGTGGGAGTGAGAGGATCACCGTGCGTCCCCTCGACGAACCACTGCACCGACGTATCGGCACGGCGGGGAGGGCTTCTTTGGCGGAGCGAATGGAGTGAAGGAGGACAGGGGGAGGGGGTTTGGGGAATATTATTGGCTAGTTGGCTGAAAGGCGGTTGAATTTGGGATTTGGGGGTAATTTTTCGGTGGGGGGGGGGATTTTAGCGCGCTGGGCGGGGGGAGTTTGGAACAGGGTCGGTTTCTCCAAGGGCAGTCCCACGTGTCAGTGAAGAGGCAAGACGAAGCGTGTTCCATTTGCGTGAGCCGTGTGAAGGACCGAAAGTGTGTCGGGTGCAATGCGATAGCGACAGGGGTGCTATGAGTGTACCACCTTTTTTTCCTTTTAAACTAGGTGCTTCGCCCCCTAAAGAAAAAAAAACTTGGTGCTTCGCGCGATCCATCGATAGTACTACTAGAAATCCGGTAATCCCGACTAAAACGGTGCGTCCGGTCTTTTCCTACGTGATATACTGGGAGGTTGGCTTAGTTGGGTTTTTTAGGACGAGTAATGCTACACCTACGCAATCCCAGTTACGTAACTAAATTTTTTTTGAAACGTGTGAGCTGGTGATTGTAGATTGGGGGGAGGGAGGGGCCCACCACCATGAAAATCAAGGAGGAGAGAGAGACAATTTACGTTAACCCTTTTGTAAGTTCAAGTAGATGTAGATAGATGTGAAATGTGTGAATGTGTAGTGGACGTACTATTGGAGTGACTAAGATAAATTGTGTATGTAGACTACATGTTTATTTTACTTCGCATGTCAGCTTTGTCTCGATTCAATAAAAAGCAGAGTTGGTGATGATGGTGTGCCTGCCATCCTGCAACATAGGCCATCCGATCTATATCTAACGGATAGGAAGGAAACTATGACAATTTACCCGCACTCCTCAACACATTTGTAGATAAGGCCGTCCTTCGTTCATCCTTTTCTCCCACAAGATCTTGATGTTCCATGCAACACAAGGGCCTCTTGGTAGTACTCCTACAATATACTCTATTATTGTGAAAGTTCATATACATCGACCGAGATTAATGCAAACACAGCGGATTTTCATTACATTGCGAACTTTTAAAGGACAGAAAAATATAAGAAACCCAACCCTAAACCTATTCTACGGCGGCGACCGACGTCCTCCATCTGCGATCTCCATGTACAGGGGCAGGGTTCAACACCCATGAAGTGAATGTGCGGTCTCCGGTGAGGAAGAGTAGAACACGGGAGACGGACTGGCCAGTTGGCACACCATGCCCTACCGCCTCCCATGCTCTACTCATCCTCGGATAGTCCCAACCTCGGCGGTGCCAGGCATTGGATGGCGGCAAGTAGGATGCATGGCTGACGGTGCTCCTATCGTCGGCCACCAGCATGGCCACCGCTTGTGCGGTCGCGCCCGCGTCCGACTACGCCGCTATTGTGTCGCGAGCGGTGAATTGAGTGAGGGCGGCGACCTTGAGCTTCATACCCGAAGACAAGCTCTCCCGCAGAGCATTTGCGCTCGTGGTCATGGCGGATGTGGTGCTAGTTGGCAGGACGATGTGCTTTGGTGTGGAGGTTAGCTGGGCGTTGTCGCTTTAAGTAGCGCATTCTAGTGAGGCCGAGCATCTGGGTGCATCATTAAGTTGCCGGAGTTCGTTCCTCGGGCACCGAGCCTCTTAACGACGACAAACGGGCAGACGACATGAATGCGGGCAGCTGGCACCGACGGGGAACGCACCGCGCGACGGCACGAGGGACGAGGGTTTTTGATGTGCTAGGGTAGTCAGCTGCAGTCGTGGCAACGTTGGAGATGCCCTTTGCTCACATGCGACCCCACATGTCCTTGAAAAAGCAAGACGACCTAGCATGGTCTCAGGTCCTGGGGATGCAGTTGGACGTGGTGCACTACTGCGCGGACACGTCGCGGCGCGCATGCACTTCGGTGACCCATGCATCCTTGAATAGCCGGGTTTTGATCTGCTGGCCGTGACACAGCGCTAACGCCACCCTCAGCACACTGAAACCGACCGTGTAAAGCAACGATGAGTGTGTCGCTCCCGCATGCCTCATTTGAACATTCCGCCGAGTATCATTCGTATGTGGGCCTAGACCATGCTTGTATTTCCAATGTTTTAATTTGTCCGACATGTATACAAACAAACTGTTCGTTTAAAGTTTCACTTTGCCTCCACTACGTGTCGTTTCCCATCTTAGTTTTGACAACACATTCGGTTCATGCCCTGACACATCTTGACGAGATCGATTGATGTTGAGAGATCAATTGCGTGTCATTGCTACCTCTTGAGCATGCATTGGTTTTCCCTTGAAGAGGAAAGGGTGATGCACCAAAGTAGCATAAGTATTTCCCTCGGTTTTTGAGAACCAAGGTATCAATCCAGTAGGAGGTAACATGCAAGTCGCCTAGTACCTGCACAAACAAATAAGAACCTCGCAACCAACGTGATAAAGGGGTTGTCAATCCCTTCAGGTCACTTACAAGAGTGAGTCTGATAGAGATAATAAGATAAATATTTTTGGTATTTTAATGGTATAGATTGGAAAATAAAGATTGCAAAATAAACAACGATAGAAATATCAAGTTGATAGGAAAATAATATGATGGAAGATAGACCCGGGGGCCATAGGTTTCACTAGTGGCTTCTCTCAAGATAGCAGATTCTACGGTGGGTGAACAAATTTCTGTCGAGCAATTGATGCAAAAGGGAATCGTTATGAGAATATCTAGGCATGATCATGTATATAGGCATCATGTCCGTGACAACTAGACCGAAACGATTCTGCATCTACTACAATTACTCCACACATCGACCGCTATCCAGCATGCATCTAGAGTATTAAGTTCATAAGAACAGAGTAACGCATTAGGCAAGATGACATGATGTAGAGGGAAAAACTCATGCAATATGATATAAACCCCATCTTTTTATCCTGGATGGCAACAATACAATACATGCCTTGCTGCCCCTAATGTCACTGGGAAGGGCACCGCAAGATTGAACCCAAAGCTAAGCACTTCTCCCATTGCAAGAAAGATCAATCTAGTAGGCCAAACTAAACTCATAATTCAAAGAGACTAGCTAAGATATTAAATCATGCATAAAAGAATTCAAACAAGATTCAAATATTGTTCATAGATAATCTTGATCATAAACCCACAATTCATTGGATCTCGACAAACACACCACAAAAATAATTACATCGAATAGATCTCCATGAGAATCAAGGAGAACTTTGTATTGAGATCCAAAGAGAGAGAAGAAGCCATCTAGCCTATAAATATGGACCCGAAGGTCTATGGTAAACAACTCACCACTACTAGGGAAAAGCCTATACACAGAATTTTACTAGTAGCGCTGTACAAAATCAAGCGCTGCTACTACTTAGTAGCAGCGCGCGTAAATAAACCGCGCTACTACTATGACTTTAGCAGTAGCGCGTACTAGCAAAAAGCGCTATTGCTACGTTTGAACTGGGCGCACATGGCTAGCCCAACCTAGCAGTAGCGCGTATAATGGCCCAGCGCTACTTCTAATCTCCTTAGCTGCAGCGCGCTTACGTGTAAAGCGTTGCTGCTAACGGAAATAAAATAA
Source organism: Triticum aestivum (assembly GCF_018294505.1). Lineage (NCBI taxonomy): Eukaryota > Viridiplantae > Streptophyta > Magnoliopsida > Poales > Poaceae > Triticum > Triticum aestivum. Next base: position 517,036,179 of record NC_057806.1, on the reverse strand, counting down.
AGTGAAAAACAAGTAGAAAAGTAAATGAAAATGAAAGAAATAGAAAAAGGAGAAAGGGAAAAATAAAATGTAAAGAAAAATAAAAGAAAAAAGGGAAAAAGGAGAAAGGAATAGCAGTAGCGGGTTCTGCAGAAAATTACTATAGCTGCAACGTGTATTCCAGAACGCGCTGTAGCTAACGTAGCAGTAGCGCCCTTTCGAGAACGCGCTACTGGTACTTCTGACTTAACCACGCGCTTCGTCCTTCCCCACGGGCACTTCATCCCCCAAATCAACTCCACTATCACCGCCGCCATCGCCCCTCGGCCGCCGCGCGCTCTCCCCACGCCGCCCTCGACCCCAGATTCAACACCGGCCCCGCCCCCGTCCTCAACGCCGCCCGGGACGCCGCCCACAACCCCGACCTCAACGCCGCCCTGGACGCATCCCCCGCCCCCGACCTCAACGCCGCCCCGGAGCCCCGACTACGACCTTGATGCCGCCTGCCCCTCCCTCGTCGCAGGCACCCGAGGTGAGCACGCTTGCTCCTCCCTCTCCCCTACCTCTGCCTAGGGTTCTACCTCCATCAAATTAGTTAGGGTGGAAACGAATCGGATGCAGATGCGGCTCAAATGAGTTAGGGTTCATGTAACGGTGGAAACGAATCAAATTTCTAAGATGAATCATAAAACGAGTAAAATTTGACCACTTATTTCACTTTATAGTTGGATAATTGGAATATCCTCTACCACTTTCCACCCCTATAGGTTCATCAAATTAGATGGTAATTAGGGCAGTAGTTCTTAGGTACTAATTAGTTAGTAAGAACTAGGTACTAATTAGGTACTAGAATATTTTTATTTATAGTAAGTTTATTTTTAGTAAGAACTAGTTGAATTAATAGAACTAGTTAGTAAGAACTTGTTGCTATTTTTTTAGTTAAAGCAATTTTCCCGCATCGACGTGGACGATGCCTATCCCGCATCCTCGTCGTCGAGTCGGCGGAGGACGACACCTGCTTGACCAGATGGGCCATGTCCGGGACTGGGCTCCTCCAGGGTGGTACTGGGAGGCGCTACCTACCGGGGGGCGCAGGTTGGTGAGGAGCCAGCCTGTCGTTGACCCGAACCTTCTTTGGTGGCGGTCGCGTGGGCCAGTGACGGTCCAGAGGCTCGAGGACTCCGCGGAGGTGGTGCGTCACCGTGTCAGTGAGGAGGACGCGCACGTCCGTCGCTACTTGTTTGCGTTCGAGCACAGGTTCTCCAATACCTGGCAGGTTCTCCAGGGATCTCACTGGAGCTATGACCCCGTCATGGTTCCTTCTCTGTGGGTGTCCACCGCCCGCGCCGATACCCGTCGTGTGCTAGGGTTTTAGTTGTACTAGTGATGTTATATGTATGACACTATTCGGGATGTATTAGTGATAATATTCGACGATGTACAGATGCATGAGATGATTTACTTTTGCTTATTGAATGCATGCTAATTTGAGTCTTATAAGATATTTTGAAATGTATATCTTGTGTTGCTCAATATCCAAGTGGCCGGTCATGTTTGCAGGTTACACCCCCGAGTGGCATATGTTTTGCCGGAGTGTTGATTCATTTCCGTTCTGGCAAATTTCAAGCGCTCGATATATCCTATTTTAGCAAATGTCATGCCGGATTTTTCCGTGAATTTTGGCATGACTTTTGCCAGAATATGTAGGAAATATCGAGTGCCCTAGATATGTGTGTTGAGTATCCTGGTAGTTGTCTTCTATCGATTTTCAATTAATGTTAACTATGAACATAGGAAATGTCTGACGACAAAAAGGATTTTGGTATTTGCAAGTACTGCGAAGACGAGCGCGGCCTCTGCAACGGAATCTTCCTAGATGATGATAGGCGCTTCAGCATCAAGCTAGACGAGAACTTCAAAGTGGATACAGTAATTAACAACGACTAGTCTTTTTTCATAATTAAGCATGACAACTGCTTCATTTGCTTCAACTTATATTTTTTTTACAATTCTACTAGCGTATCCCCTGCCATGCAAGAGTTTTTTATTGGATAAGATAGGTTTCAGTCATACTATGGAGGTAAAGAAAATTTATTCGAAGATCGAGCATGGTAATATTTTCCACACAAAATTATACAATTCAGACAACTACACCTATTTTGGATGCAAAACATGGCGAGCACTATGCAAGACTTATGCATTTCAGCCTGAGGATCTTGATACCGTCAAGACAAATTTTCTTCCTGGACATAGAAATCTTAGTACTGAAAACGTGCGACCAATAGTGTTCGTCATGAACTATGGTCACATCTATTTAGGAAGGATGGTAAGATTTTTACTATTTGTCCTCAGTGCATCTTTTCCATACATTATTTGTGAAGCTAAACTTCATTGCTAAGTATGTGACCATACGATGTTCTTCAACAGGGACTCCCGATGAATGTTGTGCCTTATGGGATCGAGACTAAAGGTGCCATGAGTATTATTAGCTTACGGCCAAGATATCCTACATGTTACTTTAGTTCATTCAAGATCAGCGATGAATGCTTAATAGTGCAAGACTGGACCAGATATGTGATGGGGGAGCGCAGACAAGTACTAGGGGGCAGCAAACAGATGTGCTACCCAAAATTAGGAGACAGGTTCATCTGCATGCTCCAACTTGATCAAGGAGGAGAGCTACACATGTTTTATGTTATTTTACCTAAGAGAGAGCAGCAGGAGTGATTAGCTAGAAATGAGTTTGAGGATGATGATGTGCTACACTATTACTATGATGATAAAATAGCTAGTGTTGGTGGTAATGGCTGATGATTATTATTAGCTAGTGTTAGTGGTGATTAAATAAATATTGTTGGTGCTAATGATTATGATGATGATTAAATAGCTTGTGCTGGCGGATTAGATTCAAGTGGAGGCAACATGTGGTGCACATCGAAAGTACTACTAGTCCGAACTAGATCAAGTTTGGATTAGTAGTATACTTTTGACATGCACCACATATTGCCTCCACTTGAACCTAATCGACCTTCATTTGACACACTGTTATGGACATAATGATGTAAACCTCATAACTGGTATTGTACCAATATTTGTACGATGGCGCATAAATACACTAAAAAAACAATACTAGTAGCGATGGAAAGAAAACACGCTGCTAGTAGTTACATTAGCAGCAGCGTGGGAGTGAACAAGCGTTGCAGCTATTTGTCCTAGCAGTAGCGCGTGCGGCACGCGTTACTACTAAGCAATAGCTGTAGCGCCTTATTAGTAGCGCGCCTACCCGCGCTACTAGTGAGCACAAAACCAGCGCTACCGCTAGGGTTTTCCCTAGCAGTGCACACATCATTGGAGAGGCTATGGTGTTGATGTAGAAGCCTTCCGATATCGATTCCCCCCCCCCCCCCCCCGGAGTAGCGCCGAAAAAGGCCCCAAGATGGGATCTCACGGTTATAGAATGTTGTGGCGGTGGAAATAGGGTTTCGTGGTGCTCTCGGAAGTTTTTGGGGTATATGAGTATATACAGGCGAAAGAAGTAGGTCAGCGGAGCCACGAGGGGCCCACAAGGGTGGGGGCGTGCCTACCCCCCTGGGCGCACCCTCCTACCTTGTGGCCGCCTCGTTGCTTCCTTGACGTCCACTCCAAGTCTCTTGGATTGAGTTTGTTCCAAAATTAACTCTCCCAAAGGTTTCATTCCATTTGATATTCGTTTTCTACGAAACACTGAAATAGGCAAAAAAACAGCAATTTGCACTGGGCTTTAGGTTACTAGGTTAGTCCCAAAAATAATATAAAAAGGTATATTAAAGCCCATTAAACATCCAAAACAGGTAATACAATACCATGGAACAATCAAAAATTATAGATACGTTGGAGACGTATCAGTCGTGCAAGGAGATAAAGGTTTGGTCTGTTTCCATGATAGAAATGACCAGCGGGGGGGGGGGGTCTGGCGAGATCAGAGGGAGTATATTGTACATTCATAAGCGAAATGAACGTATTGTACCCACCCTAGTCCTCTTTCAATTGATCTCCGGACCCTGAGATGAAATCGAGAGAGAACGAGTGAGTGCATGTGTGATAACTAAGGCAGATCAAAATTTTGAACCGGTGATCATAGCATGCACAAATCATATATAAAGGGTATTCAATGTTCGTTTCGCTCTTGAACATACAATATACTCCCTCCGATCCTTTCTAGTAGTTTACATATAAGTTTTATGTGTAGTCAAAGTATCTCTACTTTGATCAAACTTATAGAAAAAAGTATCACCATTCAACAGCGCCCAATCAATATTGTTAGATTCGTATGTACTCCTAGATTTGTATTCAAACATTCATGGTTTCAAATTTGTTTTCAACCACGTGAATATGCTTGTTCTCGCGCATGCTCTTCCTACTAGGATTTCACCACGTATAGCTAGTCCACTAGTAAGATTCTTTTAAGCTCCCTGTCCAATAGTACTAGTGGAGTACTGACAACATCTGTAGTAGAGTATGTAGTGCTCATAGTACTCCCTCCTTCCATTTATATAGGGCCTATGTGGAGGAGAGAGATGTGAAAAAGTAAAGGGAGTGAGCTCTCATGCAAGAGCCTAGCTATATACGCATTCCTAGTTAAATACAATAAATATGAAGAAGGAGATAGAGAGGAGATGGAAAAAAGTACTAAAAGAATAGCCAATGTAGCGACCAGACTTCAAACAGTCCGATCTCTGTGCTCCAGTGTCATCCCTGGATCAGTAATGCTGACACCACACAGTACTCGGAGGATTTATAACAGAGTAGAAATCACACACTTATTACATCGAGTGTCTCAATAGAGAACTTATTACAATAAATATGGCTTAAGGCCATCTAATAACTATAATAGCGGAAGGCTTGGAAGATAAGTGAGTCCATCAACTCCAACGGCATCACTGAGTATATACAGAACCACGACCTAAAAACTCCTTAATTGTCGTCTGAAAAGTCTGCAACATTAACGTTGCAGCCCGAAACGGGTCAGCACATGGAATATGCTGGCAATGTAACACATAGAGAGTAATGGAATGAATCAACTATACTATATGCATATTTGGCTGGTGGAAAGCTCTATGGTTATAGTTTTGCGTAAAGCCCATTTTTCCCTACTGCAAAGGAATAAATTTATTTAACTATCATGGTGGTTGTTAAACATTAAGAATGGTTGACAGCATTCTCAATCCCAATTAAGCATCATCAGTAACAAAACCCAACAAAATTAATTTAGGGTAACATGCTGAGACTCACATGATAATCCAAGTACTAGATACTCAAGATGTCCATAACCGGGGACACGGCTAACCATGATTAGTTTGTTACACTCTGCAGACGTTTGCGCACTTTTCCCCACAAGACTCGATCGCCTCCTTTTGGTTTCTCGCACTACATGGTGTTTGAGAAGACGGATGACCAAGACATAGTCTTTCAGAAGCGCTCGCACCTTACGATCGGGTAGACCGTACCACCTACATCCCCTACATCTTCTAGTCTACCACTGTAAGAGTCCGCACGACTTACTCAACTATGCTAGAGCCCATAATAGCTTGTGGCTCCACATGGAAGTTTCTATCATGAATAATCTCATGATCCCTCTGAGCCTGGGTGGCGGTCCAAAAGAAACAGGCAAGTCCTGGAATACCCAGGTGCCTCAATCCACCCAGATGTGTGTTTAAGTTGCCACCTTAGATAAACCATTAATTAACAAACTCACATCTGTCATGGATATCACTCGCCCAATCCACGTCTACTAGCATAGCATGGCATAAAAGCAAACGTAGAAGTAACTCGCAAAGGTTTGATATTAAACAGGTAATAGGTACTACCTCAACTACTTCCCATCCCACATTTTAATTAGATCCTAGTCATGCAATGTGTGAGGATTGATCTAATGCAATAAAACTGGGTTGTAGAAAAGGTATTATCAAAGTGTTACTTGCCTTGCTGATGATCTGAGAAACCTAGCGATTCGAAGTAACAGGCGGCGCACTTCGGATATTCTATCGCAGACAAACAAACAAGCATACAATAAGTACTCATCTAATGCATGGGTAAAACTCAAATAAGAGATCTAACCAGAAGGTTCAACTTAAGAACTCCGGTTTGGAAAAAGAATCAAATCGAACGAAGCAACGAAAGTCAAACGGCGGAAGAAAACAACTTGTTTCTACTAATCTGGATCTAAGGCAAATTTTACAGTGGCAAAAACTTGTGTAAGTTGGTTAAACGGATAGAGGGTTTCGAGACGAAACTCCAGGCGCTTGAATCGCCTGATTCCGATAAACGAGCGAGAAGTTATACTAAAACGAAAATCAGATCAGGAATCGCGATCATAAAAATCGCGGATTTAATCCGAGAAAAAGAAAAAATGACGAACGCTCGCTGAATTAAATAAACATGAAAAATCGATCTATTTAAAAAAACTGAAATTAAAAAAACCGACGGAAAAACCGAATGGTTTTTCGAAGAAAAAAAAATGGGCGGCGAACCTCGGGCAGCGTGCGGCGGCGGCGGCGCGGCGGGGCGGCGGGCGCTGGGGGCTGGGGCGGCTAGGGTTAGCTTCGGCTGGGCCTCTCCCCCGGCTTATATAGCCTAATGGGCCGGGAGTCCTAGTCGGACACGGCCCTAGGTTCGTTGTTTTTTTAAATAATTACGCGCAGAAGAAAAAAATAAAAAGAAATACTAAACGGACTCCAAAAATCCCGAAATAAATTTTCCCCGGCTTCTAAAATCAAGCCGCAGAAGGTGAACATTTATTTTGGGCCTAAACACAATTTTGAAAAATGCACATGTTTCCTAAATTCAAATAAAATAGCGAAAAACTCCGAAATAAAATCTTATTTGATTTTATTTTTAAATCCTCAAATTTCTGTATTTTGGGAAAGTCATTTTATTCCCTCTCTCATATTTTTGTAATAGAAATAATTGATAATAAAATAAATAAAATCAAATGATCCTATTCTCAAAATTTGAGAAAACTCAAATATGAAAATAACGAAATCCCCAACTCTCTCCATGGGTCCTTGAGTTGGGTAGAATTTCTAGGATCAAAACCAAGCACAAATAAAATATGATATGCAATGATGATCTAATGTATAACATTCCAAATTGAAAATTTGGGATGTTACAAACCTACCCCCCTTAAGATGAATCTCGCCCTCGAGATTCGGGTTGGCTAGAAAATAGGTGAGGGCGGTCCTTGAGAAAATCTTCCTCTCGCTCCCAGGTGGCTTCATCCTCCGTGTGGTGGCTCCACTGAACTTTGCAAAACTTGATAACCTTACTGTGAGTGACTCGACTGGCAAACTCGAGAATCTTAACTGGTTTCTCCTCATAGGTCAAATCGTTATCCAACTGAATAGTTTCCAATGGCACTGTATCTCTCAGGGGTATGTCAGCCATCTCCGCGTGGCACTTCTTCAACTGAGAAACGTGGAACACATCATGAACTCCTGACAATCCTTCAGGCAATTCCAACTTGTAGGCCACTTCTCCCATACGCTCCAAAACTCGATATGGTCCTACAAATCGTGGCGCTAACTTTCCTTTAACTCCAAAATGCTTTGTTCTCCGAAGTGGAGATAGTCGAAGATAAGCTCTATCTCCAACTTCGTGAACTGTCTCCTTGCGTTTTGAATCTGCATAACTCTTCTGTCTGGACTGAGCTACCTTGAGCCTATCGCGAATCAATTTCACCTTCTGTTCGGACTCTTTAATCAAGTCAGGTCCAAACAACTGGCGGTCTCCAACTTTGTCCCATGACAACGGTTTCCTACACCTCCTTCCGTACAAGGCTTCGAAAGGATCCATCTTTAAACTAGATTGGTAGCTGTTGTTGTAAGAAAATTCTGCATATGGCAAATTATCGTCCCAACTAGATCCGTAATCTAGCGCACAAGCTCTCAGCATATCCTCCAAAATCTGATTAACTCTCTCGGTTTGTCCATCTGTCTGTGGATGAAAAGTTGTACTGAATTCTAGCCTGGTTCCCAAAGTTTCATGCAACTGCTTCCAGAACTTTGAGGTAAACTGGGTTCCTCTGTCTGATACGATACTCCTCAGAACTCCATGTAGACATACGATCCTGGTCATGTAAGTGTTCCTCTATCTTTGCCAACTTAGCACTGGTGTAAGTGGTCTTTACCGGGATGAAATGAGCTACTTTCGTCAACCGATGGACTACAACCCAAATCGAGTCATAGCTTGAACGAGTCCTGGGCAATCCCGTGATAAAATCCATGCCTAACGTATCCCACTTCCATTCGGGTATCGGCAATGGTTGTAATAGTCCTGCTGGCTTCTGATGCTCTGCCTTTACTCTCTAGCATACATCACAAACTGCTACGTACCCCGCAATATCCTTCTTCATTCAGGTCCACCAGAAAATATCCTTCAAATCCAAATACATCTTGGTATTTCCTGGGTGAATCGAATATGGTGAATCATGTGCCTCTTACAGTATCAACTTCCTGATCTCCGGGTCATTGGGCACGTAAACACGGTCTTCAAACCATACGGTATCGTGCTCATCCTCACGAAATCCTTTGGCCTTTCCTTTGCGAAGTTTCTCCTTAATAGAAGCGATCTCCTTGTCAGTCCTTTGAGCTTCTCTGATTTTATCCATCAATGTAGACTGAATCTCCAGTGCTTCTACATAGCCTCTTAGAACTATTTCCAAACATAGTTCACGAAGATTTTCGGCTAACTCCCTTGGTAATTCTCCTGTCATTAGGGTGTTGACATGACTCTTATGGCTTAATGCGTCGGCTACTACATTAGCCTTTCCCGGGTGATAATGCAATTTCATATCATAATCCTTGATGAGCTCCAACCATCTCCTTTGTCTGAGGTTTAACTCTTTCTGTGTGAAAATATACTTCAAACTCTTATGATCCGTATACACCTCGCAATGGTTTCCAATCAGAAAATGTCTCCAAGTTTTCAGTGCATGCACTACGGCTGCTAACTCCAAATCATGTGTAGCATAATTCAACCCATGAGGCTTAAGCTGTCTTGAGGCATATGAAACAACTCTCCCTTCCTGCATAAGCACCGCTCCAAGTCCTCGACGTGAAGCGTCGCAATACACCTCATAATCCTTGGTCTGGTCTGGCAAAATTAACACTGGTGAAGTAACCAAGCGTTTCTTCAACTCCTGAAAACTAGCCTCACATTCCTCCGTCAATACGAACTTGGTATCTTTCTTCAACAATTCAGTCATAGGTTTCGCAATCTTTGAGAAATTCTCAATAAACCTCCGGTAGTATCCTGTGAGTCCAAGAAAACTTCGGATCTCTCCAACCGTGGTTGATGCTTCCCACTTGGTCACGGTATCAACTTTAGTGGGATCAACTGCTATACCTTCTCCAGATATAACATGTCCGAGGAATCCTACTTCCTTCAACCAAAACTCACATTTGCTGAACTTGGCATATAATTGATGTTCTCTGAGCTTTCCAAGTACCAAACGCAAATGCTTCTTATGCTCCTCTTCATTCTTCGAGTAAACCAGAATATCATCAATGAAAACTACGACAAACTTATCCAAGAACTCCATAAACACTTTGTTCATCATGTTCATAAAATATGCAGGTGCATTAGTCAGACCAAATGACATAACGGTATACTCGTACAACCCATACCTGGTGGTAAAAGTTGTCTTATGAATATCCTGTTCTCGAATCTTCAACTGGTGGTATCCCAATCACAGATCGATCTTGGAAAATACCTTAGCTCCTTGCAAACGATCAAACAAATCATTGATCATCGGTAGTGGGTACTTGTTCTTGATGGTTACTTCATTCAATCCTCGATAATCGACAACCATCCTTAACGATCCATCCTTCTTTTCTACTAGAAGTACTAGCGATCCCCAAGGCGAAGAACTTGGGCGAATATATCCTTTATCCAGTAACTCCTTAATATGCTTCTTAATTTCCACCAAATCCTTTGCAGGCATCCTATATGGCCTCTTTGATATTGGCCCTGTGCCGGGCAATAGCTCAGTCAAAAACTCAATATCTCTATCCGGTGGCATGCCGGGCAACTCTTCTGGAAATACATCAGGGAAATCCCTTACCACTGGTACTTCCTCCTGCACAACTCCTGTTAAGCAATTTACTTGAGTTCCATTTGGCACATGTCGGGATACATACTTGATCCTTCTCCCTTCTGGTGTGGTAAGCAAAATTGACTTACTAGCACGTTCAATATTCCCTTCATACTTTGATAACCAATCCATGCCTAATATCACATCCAATCCTTGGGATTCCAATACTATTAGGTCTGAGGGAAAAACATACACTAGTGCAGACCGGGCAATAGCACCGGTTCGTAAGGCCCTTTAGTGCCGGTTCCATAACCGACACTAAAGTGTGGGCACTAAAGCCCCCCCCCCCTTTAGTATCGGTTCAGCACGAACCGGTGCTAAAGGGCAACCACGTGGCACGAGCCAGCTCCGGGGGCCGGGAGCCCTTTAGTACCGGTTGGTAACACCAACCGGTACTAAAATGTTTGGGGGGTTTTTTGGTTTTATGATTTCTTTTTCATTTAATTTTGTGTTTTCCATTTTAATTCTTTTTCATTTGCTGGTATTTTATGATACTACACATTGTACACGTTATGCATATATATATATATATATATATATATATATATATATATATATATATATATATATATATATATATATATATATATATATATAACTAGAATTTCTAGTAGAACCAATCATATATATATCATCAATGCCTCACAAACCACCATATTAATTCACACATATATACACACATGTATAGCTATATACAATTTCTCCTACATATGCATGTTGCCTTCGGAGCCAGTGGCATTAGCCTAATTGGTGCCTTTGGAGCACGATGACAATTGGAAGTGGTTCATGACCTGGTCGATGGGGCCGGTAGCGGGTAATAGTATTCCCCCTTCAGATTTATGACCTGGTCGAGCAAAAATCCCGCTATTTCCTCTTGAAGTGCTTCTATGCGCTCCGTTTTTAGGAGCTTGTCCCGCACCTCTGTGAACTGTTAAGAAGGAGATCAATATGCATGTGTATTAGTTGTGTGACTAGATATCGATAATGGTGTGAAAATTGTGAATAGTGTTCTGACAAGCGTTCCCATTCCTGTCTTTGAGATCTGCTCCTTTCGGACGCCATCATGCGAATGTTCTCGCAAACGCAGAATGCACACACATTAGTCCCCTGCGCCTGCTTCAGGGCCTTTATTACGAGAATGGAATTTAATTTGATCAGATAATAATTAATCAAGCATGATAATTAAAGAGATGGCAGCTAGCTCGCTAGCTAGCTAGGTAGTACTACTTAATTACTTACCTTGGGTCGAAACCATTTCAGCTGTTGTTTCCATTCTCCTTCTGTGACGCTGATGAATCTTGCCCAAGCCCTGCCCGACGACAAAGAAAATGAATAAAGGGGTTATTAAATAGTTCATATCATGAAATGACGAACTAAATAGGCCGAGATATATAGTTAATAATGATTGAAATTACCTATTGACTATCCCAAACAAGATGTTATAGTCACTATTTGCTTTGAGTAGTGAGTCTAGTATTTCAACTGTTCCGGCGTCAACTTTAATGATACACAAGATCCAGTGAAATCTGCATGCACACACGTTTGCATGTCTTAATTAAGCGGGCATATGTAAGCAAAAACATGTAGCTAGCTAGTAGGCAAAAACAGAGAATTTGTAGTACAAGAAAGTGTGACTCACTGGAAGTTGTAAGGAAGTAGTATATCTTCATTGTATTTGAGGCGCTTCAAGAACTCTAGCATGCTGTCCTCTACCTGTTTTTCATGATGCTTGTTTATTTTCCATGTGTATTCATTAACGGTGTTTGGGTCAATGAACCCAATGCCATAGCGTCCACCTTTTCTCATTTCATACATCTTCATCCTGCATAATACCACAGAAAAGAATATAGTGAGGATAATTACAGGTAATGATTGATCAAAAGGATCACTACAACTAGCTTGAGACTTAAATTACAGAAAGAAATCAATTACAGACAATAGCAACTGACGATAGATTTGTCGAGTGCATCTAGATTGTATAACTGAAACAGTTCAGAATACTCAACGGTCACAGGTTTCTGATGGTAGTAATGATCCTTCTTGACTTGCACCATGAGGGACTCTCGATCGGATCTCTCCGTAATGTCCATGTACCATTGATGCAATTCATACATTCTCGTTGGGAGATTCTTGACCTCTTCTGGCTTGACCAAAGGTTGGCCCCGGGCATATTTCCGTTTTATTTCCTCTTCTGTAAGCACAGGCATGTCCCCGATCTCGAGGAGTTGTCCAACAGTGATGTTGAGAGTTTTAGCCTGCATTATATGCTCCCGGGTTATTACCACATCGCCCACCTTGGGAACATAAACTGTTTGCCCACAATAATATTGGGCGCGCGTACTATCATGTGTTGTTGGCGGCACAACAAGCGGGGGGATTGATTGCGCTGCCTGTTTTCCCAGCTGGGCAACGGTTTTCCCGCATTTTTTGACAGCTGCTTGTTGTTTGCTCGAGCTCGAGCTCGCCTCCTTCTGTAGACGTTGTCAATGTAACTTCCTGATGTGGCGCTCATAGTCTGTGTCAACAGGCTTAGGAGCTGGTGCTTGAGCCATACGAATGAAGTGGTCAACTACTTCCACAGGCACTTTCTCCCTTGGCGGCGGTGGCGGTTTCGGTCCAAAATGGGCGTCGACTTCTGCCCGCACTATGGCATTGGTTTGCTCCTCGGTCCTGTCGTAAGCCCTCTCAGGAAGAGGAGTAGTGAGGTTTGGAGCATATTTATATCGCTTGCCTCCGCCTGTACTTCCTGTACTATGACCTCGACTCGTACCTCTACGCACCATAGCTGCGGGGTGACTCTTCTGCGATTGCTTAGGCGGCGGAGACGGCTGACGGGGCTGAGTTGGACGAGGAGGAGTGGCCTGAAGCTGTGCCGGACTTGGAGGAGGAGTGGCCTGAGGTTGTGCCGGACTTGGAGGAGGAGTGGACGTCTGACGCTGTGTCGGACTTGGAGGAGGAGTGGCCTGACACTTTGCCGGACTTGGAGGAGGAGGAGTGGCCTCACGCGTTGGTGGACTTGGAGGAGCGGGAGTCTGCTGACTCGATGGCGGACTTCGACGAGGAGTCGGGTGACGCGGTGTCGGTGGCCTTCGAAAGATGATGCAATCCTTTCTCCATAGGATGATACGATGTTTGGCATCTCCGAGTGTGTGCTCCTCGTCACCTCCAGGAATGTCAAGCTCTAGCCCCGAATATTGGTCCACCACCTCATCAACCACGACACAAGCATAGCCTGCTGGAGTCGGGTTGCAATGGAAGGTTGCATCGGGGGAATTTGTATAAGCAACGCCGTCCGCCACCTTCAAGGATATGTTCTTAATTTTGTAGTGTAGCTCACAGTTAGTGTTCTCCGCGATGTCATCCACGGGGTATCTATCCAGCATTGCATCAAACGGGGCGGAACCCATGCTGCTTCTCGGCATGGATGGGGCGGTGGTATCCAATGCTGGATCATCCGCTAGCTGCTGCAGCTGCTGAGACCCCCTTTGCTGGCTAAGTGAGTCGATCTGCTCCTGCTGCCGCTGGAATTTGACTACCATGTCCGAGTGCGCTGATTCTAGGCCTTGAAGGCGTTCATAGTCCAGCTTCCTCTTCTCCTCCTCCATCTTCCTCTACTTCTCCTCCGCAATCTTCCTTCTCGCACGGGTTCTGTAGTCGGCGTTCCAGTCCGAAAACCCCTCATACCACGGAATAGCGCCCTTGCCTCGTGTTCTTCCTGGGTGTTCAGGATTTCCCAGGGCACGCGTAAGCTCGTCGTTCTCTCTGTTGGGCTGGAACACCCCCGTTCGAGCCTCTTCTATTGCAACAAGTATATTATCGTCGGCTCCGTTCAGACATGCCTTCGTCGAAACTTTGCCTGTCTTCGGGTCCAACTCCCCCCATGCGCATAGAACCAAGTCCTGCACCTGGGGGGCCAGCTCTTAGTAACCGGAGTGACACCTGCATCCTCCATCTCTTTCTCAGACTTATCCCACTTAGGCATTGCCACCGCGTAGCCACCTGGCCCCAGCTTATGGAACTTATCCTTTTTTCGGCATTCTTCTTGTTTATTCTCGACCGTTCCTTAGGTAATTCTGAATCCTTGAATTTCACGAAATCATCCCAATGATCTCTTTGATTCTCTAGTGTTCCCTCGAATACTGGAGTCTTCCTTCCTCCCTTGACGTACTTGTCCCATTCACGATTCTTGTGGTTCTTGAATGCAACCGCCATCTTCCTAAGAGCAGCGTCCTTGACTTTCTGCAACATCTGCTTCTGTGAAATGATCTGGTAGGGTGAAATGTTCCATGAGAGTATCCCAAAGCAGACTTTTTTGTCTGTCGTTGACAAAAGTAAGATCTGGACGTGGCTTTGCTGGCTCTCTCCATTCTTGAAGGGAGATCTGGAGTTGGTCCTTCACAAGAACTCCGCACTGACGAACGAACTTGTCCGCAATCTTCTTAGGCGCTAATGGTTTGCCATTAGGTCTGATTGCCTCGATATTATACTTTACGCCCTCCTTCAACTTTTTGTTCGGGCCTCGTTTTGTCCTGTTGCCTGAAGATTTTCTCGATCTAGATGGCTGAAAGAAGAAAGATCGATTCGTTAATATATCTTCAACTCATTTAAAACATGTGATGATCACCAGATGCCTGCTTATATAAATATATATACCTCGCCGGTCTTTGTTGTTTCAGGATCAACATGTTCTTCGTCATTGTCATAATCGTAGTTCATGACTTCATCAATTCAGTCGTCGAGATCGAATATCATATCACCCTCTCCGGTGTTGTTTAGAAATTCGGAGCCGTCATAATCTTCTTCATTTTGATCATCATCTGGCCCGCGTATGATATCGAACATGCTCTGTTCTCCCTCTCTGTCGGTATTGTCCGCCATAGCTTTTATTAACTATGCCAAAAGAAATATAAAATCATTTAGTATTCAAATTACATCGTCTCGAATAATAGATATAATCTCGAATACATCGTCTCGAATAATAGATATAATCTCGAATACATCGTCTCGAATAATATATAATCTCGAATACATCGTCTCGAATAATATATAATCTCGAATACATCGTGTCGAATATTATATATCGAATACATCACTGGCTAGGTAGCTAATAAAGATCGAATACTACAAAAGAATCAAGGACACTCGCGGTTCCTGCGGCGCAGGCGGTGGACACCCAGAGAGAAGGAACCCTCACAGGATCATACCTGAAGTGAGATCCCTGAAGAAACTGCCAGGTACTGGAGAACCTACCGCCCTCTAACGCAACCATGTAGCGATGGACGTGCTCGTCCTCCTCCCTGACACGGCGACGTACCACCTCCAGCGGGGCCGGCTCCCTCCGCACTGAAACTGGCCCACGCCAACGTCACCAAACGAGATCAGGGTCGACGACGGGACCCGGGTTCGGGTTCCTCATCAAGCGGCGCGCCCCTCTAGGCAGCACCTCCCAGTGCCAGCCCGGCGGAGCCCAGTCGCGGACATGGGTCAGTCGGACGTCATCGCCGACGGGTCGACGGCAAGGATGCGGGCCGGGCATCGTCGAGAACAAATACTATCTATATGCCCGCGAAAAGTAACATTTTTTTAATGATTGGATTTTGATAACTAAAATTTCTAACATTTCTATATAACACTAATTACGCTATCATTGCATATGTCAAAATTCTATATGCTATTTCATACTAATTAAGCATCTAACACCAAAAAAAGAAAACACAACTTTTATACATCCATTAAAAAACTGAAAAACAACATTATATAAAAAATTTCCATACTAATTAAACACTAATTATATCCATATAACATGCATTCATACATATATACTAGTGAAAAAATAATAATCTAAAAAATCTAAACTAATTAAACATACAAAATACGTATATACTAATATATAGATGCATTAATTCATACATATGTACGTGTGTGTGTGTGTGTTCATCATGCTTGTGTGTGTGTGTATGTATGGGCTCGGGGAGGGGCGGCGCCCATGGTGGCCGCCGGGGGCGAGGGAGAGGGGTTAGAGGGGGAGAGCTCACAGCAGGGTGACGGCGATAGCGAGGCGACGGCCGGGGGCGGCGCGACGGGGACGGGCCCGGGGCGGCGACGGGGACGGGGGCGGCGACGGTGACGGCTTCGATCGGGGCGCGCGGGTGGTGCTTCAATGGGGAAACAGAGGAAGAAACAGAGGGAGAATGAAATTTTCGTAAGTGTTGTATATATAGAAGGCACCTTTAGTACTGGTTGGAGCCACCAACCGGTACTAAAGGCCTGTTTTGGCCAGGCCATGCGGCGGGAACCGCACCCCCTTTAGTACCGGTTGGTGGCTCCAACCGGTACTAAAGACCCCCTTTAGTACTTGTTGGTGCCACGAACAGGTACTAAAGGGGGTGCGCTGGCGCAAGTGCGGTGCGCAAGTTTAGTCCCACCTCGCTAGCCGAGGGGTGACCACACTGGTTAATAAACCCCTGTGCGGTAGCTCTCTCGAGCTCCTCTCCAAAGCAGGCCTACTGGGCCTACATGTTCTGTGCTGCCCTGTTTGCCTATTGGGCCTTTGCGGGCCTGCATCCTGGCCCAACAACAGGTTGGGTTTCTAGTCGTATGCAGGCCGCTCTGGCCTAGTAGGCGGGCTTTTTTTATTTTTTTTGCATTATTTATTTTTGAGTTGTTTTTTTGTGTGTTTAGAGTTTCTTTGTGAATATTTTTGCTTTAGGTACAAAAAATTACAAACTTTCTGTTAGTGCCTATAGTTTTCAAATTTGAATATTTAAAATTTTGAATTATTTGAAATTAGTTTGAATCGCTAGTTTGTGAATAACTTAACTTTAAAAATCTTCATCATAAAATTTGTTTGCACATAAAATTCTTCGCATTTCAAATGCCAAAACACATAATTAACTACCCTAACTATTACAGAGATTCCCTTTTGGGTGTGAAACACAGAAGAAAGTGATGATAGTGAAGCTGATCACATCCCAGATCTTTGGGTGTGAAACTTTTTCTTCGCGTGTGTCCCTTTGCGCCGTAACCATGGAAAATCTTCATCATTTAACGGGATGCTCGGGTCAATATTCACTGTGAATGGGCCAATTTCATCAAACTTTTCATAATCTTCTGACTTGTCTGTCTTGTCATCCACTCCCACGATGTTTCTCTTCCCAGAAAGAACTACGTGCCGCTTTGGCTCATCGGACGATGCATTCACTTCCTTATCTTTTCTTTTTCTTGGCTTGGTAGACATGTCCTTCACATAGAAAACCTGTGCCACATCATTGGCTAGGAAGAATGGTTCGTCTGCATACGCAAGATTGTTGAGATCCACTGTTGTCATTCCGTACTGCGGGTCTTCCGTTACCCCGCCTCGTGTCATATTGACCCATTTGCACCGAAACAAAGGGACCTTCAAACCACGTCGTTAGTCAAGTTCCCATATGTCCTGTATATAACCATAATATGTTTCCTTTCCCGTCTTGGTTTCTGCATCAAAGGGGACACCACTGTTTTGGTTGGTGCTCTTCTTATCATGGGCGATCGTGTAAAATGTATTACCATTTATCTCGTACCGTTTGAAAGTCATTATATTCGAATATGGTAACTGGCACAGCAAGTACAGGTCATCTTCAATAGAGGTGTCATGCATGGTACGTGTCTGCAACCAGCTAGCGAAACTCCTTGTTTGTTCACGTGTAATCCAGTCATCAGACCACTCCGGGTGTTTGGAGCGTAGCAAATTCTTGTGTTCATCCATATACGGAGCCACCAAGGCGGAATTCTGTAGAACTGTGTAGTGTGCTTCAGTGAGAGAATGTCCATCCATACATATTATTTGTTCCCCTCCTAGCGTGCCTTTTCCATCCAGTCTGCCCTTATGCCGCGATTCAGGAACACCAATCGGCTTAAGGTCAGGAATAAAGTCAATACAAAACTCAATGACCTCCTCATTTTGACGGCCCTTGGAGATGCTTCCTTCTGGCCTAGCACGGTTATGAACATATTTCTTTAAGACTCCCATGAACCTCTCAAAGGGGAACATATTGTGTAGAAATACAGGACCCAAAACGTTAATCTCTTCGCATAGGTGAACTAGGACGTGCGTCATGATGTTGAAGAAGGATGGTGGGAACACCAACTCGAAACTGACAAGACATTGCACCAAATCATTCTCTAACCTTGGTATGATTTCTGGATCGATTACCTTCTGAGAGATTGCATTGAGAAATGCACATAGCTTCACAATGGCTAATCGAACGTTTTCCGGTAGAAGCCCCCTCAATGCAACCGGAAGCAGTTGCGTCATAATCACGTGGCAGTCATGAGACTTTAGGTTCTGGAACTTTTTCTCTGCCATGTTTATTATTCCCTTTATATTCGACGAGAAGCCAGACGGTACCTTAATACTGAGCAGGCATTCAAAGAAGATTTCCTTCTCTTCTTTGGTAAGAGCGTAGCTTGCATGACCCTGATGTATGCCGTCTTTTCCGTGCATACGTTGCTGGTCCTCCCGTGCCTCAGGTGTATCTTTTGTCTTCCCATACACGCCCAAGAAGCCAAGCAGGGTCACACAAAGATTCTTCATCACGTGCATCACGTCGATTGCGGAGCGGACCTCTAGGTCTTTCCAATAGGGCAGGTCCCAAAATATAGATTTCTTCTTCCACATGGGTGCGCGTCCGTCAGCGTCATTCGGAACAGGTTGTCCACCAGGACCCTTTCCAAAGACCACCTTCAAATCCTTGACCATATCATGTACATCAGCACCAGTACGGTGGCGAGGCTTCGTCCGGTGATCCGCCTCACCTTTGAAATGCTTGCCTTTCTTTCTTACGGGATGCCTGCTCGGAAGAAATCGACGATGTCCCAGGTACACATTCTTCTTACAATTAGCCAAATATATACTGTCGGTATCGTCCAAACAGTGCGTGCATGCGCGGTATCCCTTGTTTGTCTGTCCTGAAAGGTTACTGAGAGCAGGCCAATCATTGATGGTCACGAACAGCAACGCCTTTAGGTCAAATTCTTCCCCCATGTGCTCATCCCACGCACGTACACCTGTTCCATTCCACAGTTGTAAGAGTTCTTCAACTAATGGCCTTAGGTACACATCAATGTCGTTGCCGGGTTGCTTAGGGCCTTGGATGAGCACTGGCATCATAATGAACTTCCGCTTCATGCACAACCAAGGAGGAAGGTTATACAAACATAGAGTCACAGGCCAGGTGCTATGGTTGCTGCTCTGCTCCCCAAAAGGATTAATGCCATCTGCGCTTAGACCAAACCATACGCTCCTTGCGTCATCTGCAAACTCCTTCCCGTACTTTCTTTCGATTTTTCTCCACTGCGACCCGTCAGCGGGTACTCTCAACTTTCCGTCTTTCTTACGGTCTTCTCTGTGCCATCGCATCGCCTTGGCATGCTCTTTGTTTTGGAACAAACGTTTCAACCGTGGTATTATAGGAGCATACCACATCACCTTGGCAGGAATCTTCTTCCTGGGGCGCTCGCCCTCGACATCACCAGGGTCATCGCGGCTGATCTTATAGCGCAATGCACCACATACCGGGCAAGCGTTCAAATCCTCGTACTCACCGCGGTAGAGGATGCAATCATTAGGGCATGCATGTATCTTCTGCACCTCTAACCCTAGAGGGCAGACAGCCTTCTTTGCTTCGTACGTACTCTCGGGCAATTCGTTGTCCTTTGGAAGCATATCCTTTATCATTACCAGCAACTTTCCAAATCCCTTGTCAGATACACCATTCTCTGCCTTCCATTGCAGCAATTCCAGTGTGGTGCCCAGCTTTTTCTTGTCACCTACGCAATTCGGGTACAACAATTTTTTGTGATCCTCTAACATGCGCTGCAACTTCTTCTTCTCCAAATCACTTGCGCAGTTTCTCTTTGCATCGGCAATGGCCCGACCTAGATCATCAACGGGCTCATCTGATGCCTCTTCTTCAGCTTCTTCCCGCATTGCCGGCTCAGCTTCTTCCCGCATTACCGGCTCAGCTTCTTCCCCCATTGTTGTATCATCGTATTCAGGGAACCCATGGCCAGGATAGCTGTCGTCGTCCTCTTCTTCTTCATTGTCTTCCATCATAACCCCTCTTTCTCCGTGCTTGGTCCAAACATTATAGTGGGGCATGAAACCGGACTTAAACAGGTGGACGTGAATGGTTCTTGACGTAGAGTAATTGTGACCATTCTTACAGCCAGCACATGGACAAGGCATAAAACCATCCGCCCGCTTGTTTGCCTCAGCCGCAAGTAGAAAAGTATGCACGCCCTCAACGAACTGGGGAGAGCATCGGTCATCGTACATCCATTGCCGGCTCATCTTCATTACACAACACCGAATAGACCAAATTAATACAAGTTCATACATAAAGTTCATACAACACTTAAATGCAACAAACAAATAACTCTCTAGCTAAAGAATTTAAATGCAACAACAAATGCGATCAAGATCGCAACTAAGGAAACAATGGATAAAACAACATAAGGATACCAAGCCTCACTATCGATGGCATATTTTCTAATATTTCTCATCTTCAATCGCATTTTCTCCATCTTGATCTTGTGATCATCGACGACATTGGCAACATGCAACTCCAATTCCATCTTCTCCCCCTCAATTCTTTTCAATTTTTCTTTCAAGTACTCATTTTCTCTTTCAACTAAATTTAACCTCTCGACAATAGGGTCAGTTGGAATTTCCGGTTCACATACCTCCTAGAAAAAATTTCTATGTCAACTTGATTGGCATAATTTTTCATAAACACGAAATGCAACTAGTTTTAAAAGAGAATATATATACCACATCCGAATCATAACGAGGACGAGGGCCGACGGGGACAGATATCAAAACCATGGCACTATATGTATAACAAACAACATATGGGTAAGATAATTATACGAGTAACTATATATCCAAATCACACAAACATCAATTTTTATATAAAATTTCATGAACAAGAGGCTCACCACAAGGTGGTGCCGGCGACGGAACGGTGCGGGTGATCGACGGTGGTTACGACGGAGATTTAGAAGGCACTAAGTAAACCACACCTACATATGCAAACTAAGTGTTATTTTTGACCTCAAATTGCATATAAATCAAATACTACCACATATATATATCCTCCCAAATTACTAAACTCAAAAATCAATCACTATATAAAGCATTGCACGAGCTAATCTAGCAATGAGAGATGAAAGGACAAAGTTGCTAACCTTTGTGATGATTTGAATGGATGGGGGCCTTCAAATCTTGACAAATTTTGGGCAAAATGTGTGATGAGCTTGAGAGGAAGAGGGGAAGAACAGAGAGGAGAGGGGAAAGGGAAGAACAGAGCGAGCTCGGGTGGACGAAGCGTCTATGTAGGACGACCTTTAGTACCGGTTTGTGCCAAGAACCGGTACTAAAGGGGCTGGAGGGGCCCCAGTCTGACAACATCCTGCCACCACTCTCATTAGTACCGGTTCGTGGCACGAACCGGTGCTAAAGGTTCGCCACGAACCGGTACTAATGAAAGCGGCCCGGCTAGCCGTTGGAACCGGCACTAATGTATACATTAGTGCTGGCTCAAATACAAGCCAACACTAATGTGCTTCACGTTTGACCCTTTTTCTACTAGTGATAGTTACCAATCCTTAATGGTAACCGATCATACCATCGACTAGCCAAATATTCTGCTCCAGGCGAGGTTACTAACATGGGTGACCTAAGGGCTTGGGTTCACAGGTTATACTTATCCACAAATCCCCTTGAGATGTATGAATGCGATGCGCCAGTATCAAAAAGAACGAGTGCAGTAAAGGACTTAACCAAAACTTGCCTATTACTGCATCAGGTTGAGCTTCAACCTCCTCCACATTAACGTGGTTCACCTATCCCCTGTTGAAAGGGTTCGGCTTCTTCCCAGAGCTTCCATTGCTATTTCCAGTTTGTAATTCAGGACATTCATTGGCATAATTCCGATCTTCGAACACTTAAAGCAAGTTACTTGGCTTAGGTCCTTCTTGGCTGGGGTTGATGGGTTGGTGCGATTCTGGCCGTTGCTTCCTCCATTCCCACTACCATTCTTGGTGCCATTGTGAGCGTGCGAGCTACCTCCTCCATGGGTATGCTGAAAATGTCCTCCCGGTCTAGGGGTAAAACGTGGCTTCTGCTAAGCTCCTGAATTGTACTTTCCTTGTCCATATTTCCTCATGCGATTTTCAATTTGTTGCTGCTTCCCTTCAATCATAAGAGCACGATCTACCAACTCCTGGTAGTTGTTGAAGGTTGCTACCATCAACTGCATGCTCAACTCATTGTTTAGTCCTTCCAGAAACTTCTCCTACTTAGCTGCATCCGTAGCAACGTCTTCTGGGGCATAACGTGTTAACTTACTAAAGTCCTCCACACACTGGCCTATTGTCCGTCCTCCTTGGCGCAAGTTGCGAAACTCACGCTTCTTCATGGCCATAGCTCCTGCTGAAACATGGGCAATACGAAAAGCCTGCTGAAACTGGTCCCATGTGACAGTGTCGACAGGGAAAGTGGCTGTGAAATTCTCCCAACATGATGCTGCGGGTCCTTCAAGCTGATGTGCGGCAAACTTCACCTTCTCTGCATCTGTGCATCCTGTTGTAGCCAATTCTCTAGCTGTCTTGCGGAGCCAATCATCTGCTACTATTGGCTCGTTGCTACTGGAAAACACTGGCGGATTGAGCCTAAGAAAACGGGCTAAGTGATCAACAGGTGGTGGTGGTGGTGGGTTGCTGCTATTGTTGTTCCCCTAATTCTGATTCTGGACTAGCAACTGCATCAATGTGTTCTGCTGCTGGATCAACTGGGTGAGCTCCGGTGGAAAAGTAAATCTGGGGTCACGTCTCGGAGGCATCTGAGGGTTTTGAAAAGATGAGATGTAAGAATAGAGGGGGTCTAAAGAGAAAACACTACCCATATGCACATGAGGCAAAAGCAAACAATTCACTTCATTCAATCGAACAAGGGCATACAATCGATCTAACTATCGCAAAAGTGCTCGGACTACTATATTTACATGGTGGACTACTACTACTGACGAGGTGGTCTACTAGAAATATTCTTTGGTTGCAGACTCCATGATATCTGCTCCAGCTTCGTCAACATAGTCATCATCGGTTTCGTCTGGGTCCGTGTCGGTGTTGTCGATGATGATGTAGTCTTCCGGGCTAATCTCCTTGGGTTCTTCATCTTCATCTACAGGTGTAGGGCCTCCCATAAATATCCTGATCTTCATTGTTAGGTCGGCATTCTTATCTACCAATACTTCAATTTCTTCTTCATAATCTTCACGTGTAGCCTTGAGTTCTTCCTCCAGTTCCTTGATTCTTGTCCTTGCCTTCTTCAGGTCTATCATGTCAGCGCACATCTGGTTCTCCTGTTATCGAATGTGCTGGTTTAACTCCTGGATAAAAGCTGCAATTGATCTATCCTTCCTGGTACTAATCATCTCCCAGTGCTCATCTCGGAGCCCACAAATCTGGTAGATAGTGTCCTTGAGATCCTTGCGGTAGACTTCTCCAATGCGTCCCATGGCGATATGAGCTGCCATGCTCTTTCCTAGATTCCAAGTTGGTGCATCAAAAGAAAACCCTATGGGCTCAGTGACTGGCATGAACGTCCTTCTTGGAACTTGAACTTGAATCATCTAGTGCTCTTCTTCAGGTAAAGTGGCGTTGTAGGCTCCGGTGAAGTTTGGTACTCCTATGTCCAGGTATCTAGTGACTTCCTTCAAGTGACGTCCAAAGGGTGTATCTTCATCCGGTTGCGTGAAATTGTTCTTTGCATCCGCCATCCTAAAGAGTACAAAAGATGAGAGGTCAGAAGAGAAGAGAGTGAATAGTGATCTAGGTCTTTAGCTTAGTGGTCGTGTCCTATAGTCAGCGTGTGCTCTGATACCATCTCTGTAGCGACCAGACCTCAAACAGTCTGATCTCTGTGCTCTGGTGTCATCCCTGGATCAGTAATGCTGACACCACACAGTACTCAGAGGATTTATAACAGAGTAGCAATCACACACTTATTACATCGAGTGTATCAATAGAGAACTTATTACAATAAATATGGCTTAAGGCCATCTAATAACTATAACATCGGAAGGCTTGGAAGATAAGTGAGTCCATCAACTCCAACGGCATCACTGAGTATAGAACCACGACCTAAAAACTCCTTAATCATCGTCTGAAAAGTCTGCAACATTAATGTTGCGGCCCAAAACGGGTCAGCACATGGAATATGCTGGCAATGTAACACATAGAGAGTAATGGAATGAAACAACTATACTATATGCATATTTGGCTGGTGGAAAGCTCTATGGTTATAGTTTTGCGTAAAGCCCATTTTTCCTTACTGCAAAGGAATAAATTTATTTAACTATCATGGTGGTTGTTAAACATTAAGAATGGTCGACAGCATTGTCAATCCCAATTAAGCATCATCAGTAACAGAACCCAACAAAATTAATTTAGGGCAACATGTTGAGACTCACATGATAATCCAAGTACTAGATACTAAAGATGTCCATAACCGGGGACACGGCTAACCATGATTAGTTTGTTACACTCTGCAGAGGTTTGCGCACTTTTCCCCACAAGTCTCGATCGCCTCCGTTTGGTTTCTCGCACTACATGGTGTTTGAGAAGACGGATGATCGAGAGATAGTCTTTCAGAAGCGCTCGCACCTTACGATCGGGTAGACCGTACCACCTACATCCCCTACATCTACTAGTCTACCACTGTAAGAGTCCGCACGACTTAGTCAACTATGCTAGAGCCCATAATAGCTTGTGGATGCACACGGAAGTTTCTAGCATGAATAATCTCATGATCCCTTTGAGCCTGGGTGGCGGTCCAAAAGAAACAAGAAAGTCCTGGAATACCCAGGTGCCTCAATCCACCCAGATGTGTGTTTAAGTTGCCACCTTAGATAAACCATTAATTAACAAACTCACATCTGTCATGGATATCACTCACCCAATCCACGTCTACTAGCATAGCATGGCATAAAAGCAAACATAGAAGTAACTCCCAAAGGTTTGATATTAAACAAGTAATAGGTACTACCTCAACTACTTCCCATCCCACATTTTAATTAGATCCTAGTCATGCAATGTGTGAGGATTGATCTAATGCAATAAAACTGGGTTGTAGAAAAGGTATGATCAAAGTGTTACTTGCCTTGCTGATGATCCGAGAAATTTAGCAATTCGAAGTAACAGGCGGCGCACTCCGGGTATTCTATCGTAGACAAACAAACAAGCATACAATAAGTATTAATCTAATGTACGGGTAAAACTCAAATAGGAGATCTAACCAGAAGGTTCAACTTAAGAACTCCGGTTTGCAAAAAAAATCAAATCGTACGAAGCAACGAAAGTCAAACGGTGGAAGAAAACAACTTCGTTCTACTAATCTGGATCTAAGGCAAATTTTATAGTGGCAAAAACTTATGTAAGTTGGTTAAACGGATAGAGGGTTTCGAGACGAAACTCCAGGCGCTTGAATCGCCTGATTCCAATAAACGAGCGAAAAGTTATACTAAAACGAAAATCGGATCAGGAATCACGATCAGAAAAATCGCAGATTTAATCCGAGAAAAAGAAAAAACGACGAACGCTCGCTGAATTAAATAAACCGGAAAAACCGATCTATTTAAAAACTGAAACCAAAAAAACCGACGGAAAAACCGAGCGGTTTTTTGAAAAAAAAACCGGCGCGGAAATCGATGTGGCAAACCTCGGGCGGCGTGCGGCGGCGGCGGCGTCCGGCGGCGGCGGGCGCTGGGGGCTAGGGCGGCCAGGGTTAGCTTCGGCTGGGCCTCTCCCCCGGCTTATATAGCCTAACGGGCCGGGACTCCTAGTCGGACACGGCCCGAGGTCGGCTCGTAGTTTTTTTAAAAATAATTATGCATAGAAGAAAAAAATAAAAAGAAATACGAAACGGACTCCAAAAATCCCGAAATAAATTTTCCCGGGCTTCTAAAATCAAGACGCACAAGGTAAACATTTATTTGGGGCCTAAATGCAATTTTGAAAAACGCATATTTTTCCTAAATTCAAATAAAATAGCAGAAAACTCCGAAATAAAATCTTATTTGATTTTATTTTTAAATCCTCAATATTTCTTTATTTTGGGAAAGTCATTTTATTCCCTCTCTCATATTTTTGTAATAGAAATAATTGATGATAAAATAAATAAAATCAAATGATCCTATTCTCAAAATTTGAGAAAACTCAAATATGAAAATAACGAAATCCCCAACTCTCTCCGTGGGTCCTTGAGTTG
Organism: Triticum aestivum; assembly: GCF_018294505.1. Classification (NCBI taxonomy): domain Eukaryota; kingdom Viridiplantae; phylum Streptophyta; class Magnoliopsida; order Poales; family Poaceae; genus Triticum; species Triticum aestivum. The sequence continues at coordinate 517,009,762 of NC_057806.1, read as the reverse complement.
CGTAGAATTTCTAGGATCAAAACCAAACGCAAATAAAATATGATATGCAATGATGATCTAATGTATAACATTCCAAATTGAAAATTTGGGATGTTACAGCCAACCTTATTTTTTGCGGGAAATAACCCACACTACTGTAAGAGTGCATATAGATGATGGCTATAGATGACATGGCAGTTCCTTATAACCAACGGCTGGCTATATTATTAACCATGCTCCAATGCGTTTTTCAAAACCACCTTTGACTATTGACAAGATTAATAGTACATGAGATGTATATTGTGAAAATTATATCATTGGAAGCTCCTTTAATATACGAATTTAACCTTATGCTTTGTGTAAGTTGCATGTCAGATATTATGACTCTAACATTTTGTCAAAGTTAGCCTGGAAAAACGCATTAGGCCCTGTAGATGGAAGGAGGGAGTACTAGTGGAAGTGGATCCTCTGACGTAGGTATCCCTGCCTTACCCTCCCTTTCGTTCACTTACCAGAGTATCCCATTCTTGCTAGGCTCTGCATGTCAGTTACTCAATGGGTTCAGCCATGTCAGGGGATCCTCATCTGTAGTATACTCCCTCTATTTTTATTTACTCCGCATAAAACAGAGGGAGTGGTAGTATAAATGACGTGGGCGGGGAGGGGGAGGGACATCAGTTTGCCCTCAACCATGGTCCCACAAGCAAGCGAAAATGCAAGATGAAGCGCGGTCCATTTGGTGAGCGACGTGGAGGGTCCTGCGTGCCGGGGTGCAACGCGAACGCGACAAGCGTGATGTACAGTCAAAACCGATTGACCTCTCGTCACTGGAACCACTATTCACACCAGAACCTTCGCTGCTCGGCCTACGCGAGCCACTGCCCCAAAACCAACCCTCCTCTCCAGCCCATCCCCCACCTTTCGATCTGCTAGCCCGCATCAAGTGTCCCCTAGTCCGCTGGAAAGTCATGGTGCGCTGCAAGATCATGTACTACAGGATGCCGAGGACGGAGCGCCACACAGAAATCGCGGCGGTGGTCGGCGCCACAGACCTCCGTTCCCAAGCCCGCTTTGCGGCGGGCCAATCCCTGAGTTCTCTGGAGACAAGATACGACGAGGAGGAAGCCGATCCAATGTTCATGGCAGAGTTCACGGTGCAGAAGGCCCCCGATGGTTATGAGACGATGGACGTCAACTTTGAGCCGGCATCCAGGTCCCCCATGGTGCAGGCGGACCAAAGGAGGACCGGGAGGTAGAGGCTCAACTTGATGCGCAGCGCGCGCATGCCGCTGCCATTGAGGCTCTCCTGCAGGAGAAACCGGATGTCGTGATGTGAACCAGGTTGCAGAGGCTCAACTTGAGGTGGAGCGCGCCGATGTTGCTGCCATCGAGGCCCTCCTGCAGGTGGAACCAGACGTCCTCAACTTGAGCCGGGCGGCGGAGGCTCAACTCGACACGGAGCGCTGCTACGTCTTGAGATTGCGTTGGTTTTCCCCGAAGAGGAAGGGATGATGTAGCAGAGTAGCATAAGTATTTCCCTTAGTTTTTGAGAACCAAGGTATCAATCCGGTAGGAGGCCACGCTCAAGTCCCTCGTACCTGCACAAAGTGATAGCTACTCGCAACCAACGCGATTAGGGGTTGTCAATACCTTCACGGTCACTTACGAGAGTGAGATCAAATAGATATAATATTTTTGGTATTTTTGTTATAAAGATGCAAAGTAAAAAGTAAAAGCAAAGTAAAAAGAAAAGTAAGATTAAAGGGATGGAGATTGATATGATGAGAATAGACCCGGGGGCCATAGGTTTCACTAGTGGCTTCTCTCAAGAGCATAAGTATTCTACGGTGGGTGAACAAATTACTGTTGAGAAATTGACAGAATTGAGCATAGTTATGAGAATATCTAGGCATGATCATGTATACAGGCATCACGTCCGTGACAAGTAGATCGAAACGATTCTGCATCTACTACTATTTCTCCACTCATCGACCGCTATCCAGTATGCATCTAGAGTATTAAGTTAAAAACCAGAGTAACGCCTTAAGCAAGATGACATGATGTAGAGATATAAATTCATCCAATATGAAATAAACCCCATCTTGTTATCCTCGATGCCACCGATGCAATACGTGCCTTGCTGCCCCTTCTGTCACTGGTAAGGACGCCGCAAGATCGAACCCAAAGCTAAGCACTTCTCCCATGGCAAGAACTACCAATCTAGTTGGCCAAACCAAACGGATAATTCGAAGAGACTTGCAAACATAACCAATCATACATAAAAGAATTCAGAGAAGATTCAAATATTATTCATAGATAGACTTGATCATAAACCCACAATTCATTGGTCTCAACAAACACACCACAAAAAGAAGATTGCATCGAATAGATCTCCACAAGAGAGAGGGAGAACTTTGTATTGAGATTCAAAGAGAGAGAAGAAGCCATCTAGCTACTAACTATGGACCCGAAGGTCTGAGGTAAACTACTCACACTTCATCAGAGAGGATATGATGATGTAGAAGCCCTCCGTGATGAAGGCCCTCTTCCGGTGGAGCTCCGAAACAGGCCCCAAGATGGGATCTCGTGGATATAGAAAGTTGTGGCTGTGGAATTAGGTTTTTGGCACCTGTTCTGATCGTTTGGGGGTACGTGTGTATATATAGGAGGAAGAAGTACGCCGAAGGAGCAACGAGGGGCCCACGAGGCAGTGGGCGTGCCCTAGGGGGGGTGCGCCCCCACCCTCGTGACCGCCTCTTTTGTTCCTTGGAGCAGGGTCCAAGTCTCCTAGATCATGTTCCTGAAGATTCTATTCCGTTTGGACTCCGTTTGATATTCTGTTTATCCGAAACACTGAAATAGGCAAAAAACAACAATTCTGGGCTGGGCCTCCGGTTAATAGGTTAGTCCCAAAAATAATATAAAAGTGGAAAATAAAGCCCAATATAGTCCAAAACAGTAGATAATATAGCATGGAGCAATCAAAAATTATAGATACGTTGGAGACGTATCAGGCATACTAACAAAGCAATTATGTCTTCTCAAAATATCATGGCCAAAGAAAGTTATCCCTACAAAATCATATAGTCTGGCTATCCTCCATCTTCACCACACAAAGTATTTAAATTATGCACAACCCCGATGACAAGCCAAGCAATTGTTTCATACTCTAACTTTTTCAAAACTTTTTCAATCTTCACGCAAAACATGAGCGTGAGCCATGGATATAGAACTATAGGTGGAATAGAATGGTGGTTGTGGAGAAGACAAAAGGAGGGGAAGATAGTCTCACATCAACTAGGCGTATAAACGGGCTATGGAGATGCCCATCAATAGATATCAATGTGAGTGAGTAGGGATTGCCATGCAACGGATGCACTAGAGCTATAACTATATGAAAGCTCAAAAAGAAACTAAGTGGGTGTGCATCCAACTTGCTTGCTCATGAAGACCTAGGGAAATTTGAGGAAGCCCATCATTGGAATATACAAGCCAAGTTCTATAATTAAATATTCCCACTAGTATATGAAAGTGATAACATGAGAGACTCTCTACTCTGAAGATCATGGTGCTACTTTCAAGCACAAGTGTGGTAAAAGGAAAGTAACATTGTCCCTTCTCTCTTTTTCTCTCATTTTTTTATTTATATTTTTTTGTTTGGGCCTTTTCTCTTTTTTATGGCCTCTTTTTATTTGGGCTTCTATGGCCTATTTTATTTATTTATTTTTCGTCCGGAGTCTCATCCCGACTTATGGGGGAATCATAGTCTCCATCATTCTTTCCTCACTGGGACAATGCTCTAATAATGATGATAATCACACTTTTATTTTTCTTATAATTCAACAATTACAACTCGATACTTAGAACAAAATATGACTCTATGTGAATGCATCCGGCGGTGTACCGGGATATGCAATATGACAATGATGGAGTGTGTCATGATAAACGAAATGGTGGAAAGTTGCATGGCAATATATCTTGGAATGGCTATGGAAATGCCATAATAGGTAGGTATGGTGGCTGTTTTGAGGAAGGTATATGGTAGGTGTATGATACCGGCGAAATGTGCGCGGTATTAGAGAGGCTAGCAAAGGTGGAAGGGTGAGAGTGCGTATAATCCATGGACTCAGCATTAGTCATAGAGAACTCATATACTTATTGCAAAAATCTAGAAGTTATCAAAGCAAAGTATTACGCGCATGCTCCTAGGGGGATAGATTGGTAGGAAAAGATCATCGCTCGTCCCCGACCGCCACTCATAAGGAAGACAATCAATAAATAAATCATGCTCCGACTTCATCACATAACGGTTCACCATACGTGCATGCTACGGGAATCACAAACTTTAACACAAGTATTCTTTAAATTCACAACAACTCAACTAGCATGACTTTAATATTATCACCTCCATATCTCAAAACAATTATCATGCTTCAATCTTTTCTTAGTATTCAACACACTCGAAAGAAAGTTTCACAAATCTTGAATACCAAGCATATTATTATTAAGCAAATTACCATGCTATTAAGAGACTCTCAAAATAATTTCAGTGAAGCATGAGAGATCAGTAGTTTCTTTAAAACAAATCCACCACTGTGCTCTAAAAAATCTAAGTGAAGCACATAGAGAAAAATTATAACGCTCAAAAGATATAAGTGAAGCGCATAGAGCAAAATTACTTAGCTCAAAAGATATAAGTGAAGCACATAGAGTATTCTATCAAATTTTAATTCATGTATGGCTCTCTCAAAAGGTGTGTACAGCAAGGATGATTGTGGCATACTAAGACACAAAGACACAAATAATACAAGACACTCCAAGCAAAACACATATCATGTTGGTGAATAAAAATATGGCTCCAAGTAAATTACCGATGGAAGTGGACGAAAGAGGGGATGCCTTCCGGGGCATCCCCAAGCTTTCAGTTTTTGGTGTCCTTGGATTATCTTCGGGGTGCCATGGGCATCCCCAATCTTAGGCTCTTGCCACTCCTTGTTCCATGATCCATCAAAAGAATTCACCCAAAACATGAAAACTTCACAACACAAAACTCAAAAATGGAAAACTCGTGAGCTCCGTTAGCGAAGGAAAACAAAAGACCACTTCAAGGTACTGTAATTAACTCATTCTTTATTTATATTGGTGTTAAACCTACTGTATTCCAACTTCTCTATGGATCATAAACTATTTTACTAGCCATAGATTCATCAAAATAAGCAAACAACACACGAAAAAACAGAATCTGTCAAAAACAGAACAGTCTGTAGTAATCTGTCTCTAGCGCAAGATATGTAACCCCAAAAATTCTAAAATAAATTTATGGACGTGAGGAATTTATCTATTAATCATCTTCAAAAAGAATTAACTAAATATCACTCTTCAAATAAAAATGACAGCAGTTCTCGTGAGCGCTAAAGTTTCTGTTTTTTACAGCAAGTTCAACAAGACTTTCCCCAAGTCATCCCAACGGTTCTACTTGGCACAAACACTAATTAAACACCAAAAAACACAACCAAAACAGAGGCTAAATAATTTATTTATTACTAAACATGAGCAAAAAGCAAGGAATAAAAATAAAATTGGGTTGCGTCCCAACAAGCGCTATCGTTTAACGCCCCTAGCTAGGCATAAAAGCGAGGATAGATCTAGGTATTGCCATCTTTGGTAGGCAATCCATAAGTGGCTCTCATGATAGTTTCATATGGTAATTTTATTTTCTTTCTTGGAAAGTGTTCCATGCCCTTTTTTAATGGAAATTGAAATCTAATATTCCCTTCCTTTGTATCAATAATCGCACCAACCGTTCTAAGGAAAGGTCTACCAAGAATAATAGGGCAAGAAGAATTGCAATCTATATCAAGAACAATGAAATCTACGGGCACATAATTCCTATTTGCAACAATAAGAACATCATTAATCCTTCCCATAGGTTCCTTAATAGTGGAATCCGCAAGATGCAAGTTTAGAGAGCAATCATCAAAATTACGGAAACTAGCAAATCACACAAAGTCTTGGGAATAGTAGACACTAGCACCCAAATCACACAAATCATAAAACTCATGATCTTTAATTTTAATTTTAATAGTTGGTTCCCACTCATCATAGAGTTTTCTAGGGATAGAAACTTTCAACTCAAGTTTTTGTTCATAAGATTGCATCAAGGCATCGGCAATATGTTCGGTGAAGGCTTTATTTTGACTATAAGCATGTGGAGAGTTTAGCACAGATTGCAACAAGGAAATACAATCAATTAAAGAGCAACTTTCATAATTAATTTCCTTGAAATCCAATATAGTGGGTTTAGCAACATCTAGACTTTTATTTCTTTCAATCCCACTTTCATCAATTTCATCATCAAGATCTAAATACTCCGAATTTTTAGAACGCCTTCTAGGTAAAGGAAGATCATATTCAGTTTCATCAAGATTCATATTGCAAAACAAAGATTTAATAGGGGACACATCAGTAACTTTTAGATCTTCATCTTGATTTTCATAGGAATTGGAGGAACACGCTTTAATAAAGGCATCTTTGGAAGCACGCATCCTAGCGGTTCTTTCCTTGCACTCATCAATGGAAATTCTCATGGCTTTGAGAGACTCATTGATATCATGCTTAGGAGGAATAGATATAAGCTTTAAAGAATCAACCTCAAGAGAAATTCTATCAACGTTTCAAGCCACATCATCAACTTTAAGCAATTTCTCCTCAAGCAAAGCATTAAAATTCTTTTGTGAATTCATAAACTCTTTAACACTAGTCTCAAATTCATAGGGCATCTTATTATAATTTCCATAAGAGTTGTTGTAGGAATTACCATAATTATTAGAAGGATTACTAGGATATGGCCTAGGATTAAAATTCCCTCTATAAGCGTTGTTACCAAAATTATTCCTAACAAAATTCACATCCATAGATTCATTTTTATTCTCAATCAAAGTAGACAAAGGCATATCATCAGCATCAGAATAATACTCTTAGTAGCAAATAATTTCATAAGTTCATCCATCTTTCCACTCAACACATTAATTTCTTCTATCGCATGCACTTTTTTATTAGAAGATCTTTCAGTATGCCATTGAGAATAATTAACCATAATATTATCTAGGAGTTTAGTAGCATCTCCTAAAGTGATTTCCATAAAAGTGCCTCCCACGGCTGAATCTAAAAGATTTCTAGAAGCAAAATTCAATCCGGCATAAAAATTTTGTATGATCATCCACAAATTCAAACCATGAGTAAATCAATTACGTATCATTAATTTCATTCTCTCCCAAGCTTGTGCAACATGTTCATGATCAAGTTGTTTAAAGTTCATAATATCATTCCTAAGAGAGATGATCTTAGAGGGAGGAAAATACTTAGAGATAAAAGCATCTTTGCACTTGTTCCATGAATCAATACTATTCTTAGGCAAAGACGAAAACCAAGCTTTAGCATGATCTCTAAGCGAAAAAGGAAATAGCTTCAATTTAACGACATCATTATTGACATCTTTTTTCTTTTGCATATCACATAAATCAACGAAGCTATTTAGATGAGTAGAGGCATCTTCACTAGGAAGGCCGGCGAATTGATCATTCATAACAAGATTCAACAAAGTAGTATTAATTTCCCAAGATTCAGCTTCGGTAAGAGGAGCAATCGGAGTGCTAAGGAAATCATTATTATTGGTATTGGTGAAGTCACACAATTTGGTAGTATCTTGAGCCATCGCGACAAACAAGCAATCTAACACACGAGCAAACAAAAAGGAAAGCGAGCAAAAAGAGGCAAATAGGGAGGGAGGATTGAGAGAGAGGGCGAATAAAATGGCAAGGGTGAATTGGGGGGAGAGGAAAACGAGAGGCAAATGGCAAATAATGTAATGCGAGAGATAGGGATTGTGATGGGTACTTGGTATGTTGACTTTTTGCGTAGACTCCCCGGCAATGGTGCCAGAAATCCTTCTTGCTACGTCTTGAGCTTGGGTTGGTTTTCCCCAAAGAGGAAGGGATGATGCAGGAGAGTAGCGTAAGTATTTCCCTTAGTTTTTGAGAACCAAGGTATCAATCTAGTAGGAGGCCACGCTCAAGTCCCTCATACCTGCACAAAGCGATAGCTACTCGCAACCAACGCGATTAGGGGTTGTCAATCCCTTCACGGTCACTTACGAGAGTGAGATCTGATAGATATAATATTATTGGTATTTTTGGTATAAAGATGCGAAGTAAAAATTGAAAGAAAAGTAAAAAAGCAAAGCAAGATTAAAGTGATGGAGATTGATATGATGAGAATAGACCCGGGGGCCATAGGTTTCACTAGTGGCTTCTCTCAAGAGCATAAGTATTCTACGGTGGGTGAACAAATTACTGTTGAGCAATTGACAGAATTGAGCATAGTTATGAGAATATCTAGGCATGATCATGTATATAGGCATCTCGTCCGTGACAAGTAGATTGAAACGATTCTGCATCTACTACTATTACTCCACTCATCGACCGCTATCCAGCATGCATCTAGAGTATTAAGTTAAAAACAGAGTAACGCTTTAAGAAAGATGACATGATGTAGAGAGATAAATTCATGCAATCTGAAATAAACTCCATCTTGTTATCCTCGATGGCAACGATGCAATACGTGCCTTGCTGCCCCTTCTGTCACTGGGTAAGGACACCGCAAGATCGAACCCAAAGCTAAGCACTTCTGCCATGGCAAGAACTACCAATCTAGTTGGCCAAACCAAACGGATAATTCAAAGAGACTTGCAAAGATAACCAATCATACATAGAAGAATTGAGAGAAGAGTGAAATATTATTCATAGATAGACTTGATCATAAACCCACAATTCATAGGTCTCAACAAACACATCGCAAAAATAAGATTACATCGAATAGGTCTCCACAAGAGAGGGGCACAACTTTGTATTGAGTCTCAAAGAGAGAGAAGAAGCCATCTAGCTACTAACTATGGACCCGAAGGTCTGAGGTAAACTACTCACACTTCATCGGAGAGGCTATGATGATGTAGAAGCCCTCCGTGACGACGGCCCTCTTCCCGCGGAGCTCCGGAATAGGCCCCAAGATGGGATCTCATGGATACAGAAAGTTGCGGCGGTGGAATTAGGTTTTTGGCTCCTGTTCTGATCGTTTGGGGGACTTGTGTATATATAGGAGGAAGAAGTACGCTGGAGGCACAACAAAGGGCCCACGAGGCAAGGGGCGAGCCCTAGGGGGGGTGCCCTCCACCCTCGTGACCGCCTCTTTTGTTCCTTGGAGCAGGGTCAAAGTCTCCTGGATCACGTTCATTGAGAAAATCACGTTCCCGAAGATTTTATTCCGTTTGGACTCCGTTTGATATTCTGTTTATTCGAAACCCTGAATAGGCAAAAAAACAACAATTCTGGGCTGGGCCTCCGGTTAATAGGTTAGTCCCAAAAATAATATAGAAGTGGAAAATAAAGCCCAATATAGTCCAAAACAGTAGATAATATAGCATGGAGAAATCAAAAATTATAGATACGTTGGAGACATATCAAGCACGCGGATGCCGCTACCATCGAGGCCCTCCTCAAGGCGGAACCGGACGTCCTCGACTTGAACCGGGCAGCGGAGGTTCAACTCGACGCGGAGTGCGCCAATGCTGCTGCCATCGAGGCCATCCTGCAGGCGGAATCGGACATCCTTGACTTGAACCGGGCGGTGCTCTTGTCCGTGCAGAGCGCCCGCACGCTCAGTGTGAACAAGTAGCTAGAGGCCGAGGACAACCTCGGTGTGGATACACACGTCGGCAGCTACGGCTTGTTCGCGCCGGTAGCCAAAGACGACGAGGCCGTCTCGTTCCGCGAGCAGTGATAGTTTTTCTTTATGTTGTTGTTTTTAGGGATCGGTTGCTGTGTAAAAACATATATTGTTAAGCAAGTCGCCTGACTTTCATAATTTGGGTCAGTCTACCATTTCAGGTTGTTGGATGAATCTCTATGTCTCCTAACCCTTCTTCCTCACCTCTTCTTCTTCCCCAACAGACCACCGCACGGGCCGTAAGGATCCTCCCCAACATGCGGTTGGATAAACATACTGTATGAACGAAAATTGTGTGTCAGCGGTAGGATGGCTGAGTTTGGTTTGTTCACATGCAGTAGCACATGTCGGTGAGGGCGCTTTCCCTTGGTTGGGTTTGCGGCGTGCAGGAGCGAATGTGTGAGGGTGCGAAGCGACCGTGTGAGGGTACGGTGCCACCGTGACAACCGTGCGCAAGTGTACATCCTTTTAATTTTGAAAACTTTAGGCAAGCTTGGCAAAAATGTGTGGCGAAGTATGGCAATGCAAGACCTAGACCCAAATAGGATAAGTACGTACTAGGAGCACTGGTGTTAATAAAGAAAGGCGGGGTTTTCCTCCGCAGGATTAATCGATTCATGTCATCGTTTGACGTGTCAATTAATGCGTATTTTTTCTCCAATGCCCAAAGAGTTAACCATCTCACTCCTCATCGCTTGATTAATGCAGAACCATGCAAACCAACCTTCTCACTTCCGCATGCCCCATCAATTTTGACTTCCTTCCCCATTGCGGTGACCTCGTCGATATCTCAAACGTTGTGGTTTGGCAAAGTGCATTCGACGGAGAACACCGTTGAGGGAGACCAACGGATGCAAGTGCCGCCTGCAAGCCGAGACAACCGCCTTATTTGCATCCAGGAAGTGTGTTGAACCAAAGGACGCATAAATAATGTACTAGTACTACTAGTACACAATAGCGTCGTCCGTCTAGATTAGTGCGGTGAGGTGGTTTCTCGAAGAAGACGATGGAGAAGCGAAGTCAGCGAAGAGTGAAATGATGGTTGCTTCGTCCGAACTTTGTGATTCGACGCATCAATGCTTTGTGATTTGTGATATAAGGGACAGGGGAGTAGACTCTATGCTCTTTACTGTACATGCGTCCAAGCACGGGAGCAAGAGGAGAGACGTTGCATTTTTCTATTCCTTCAATCGATCAATTAGGGAGCTTCGGTTCCATCTTGTTGGCTTTGGCAGCACCGTCCACAATGGTTCCCATCGATGCCAAAAGCTATTTTCACATTTGGCTACACATTGTGGATGCCCTTAACCGTACCACTTGGTTTTGCTCCTGTGTGCTATCTATACAAATCTCAATTATATTGATCTAAAAAATTATAGAATCAAGATTAGTAAAAAAGGAGGTGATTTTGCCGTGCGGATGGCGGGGGAGGTTTCTTATTTTTAGAGGAAGTTGGCCTGGCGGTTTGCTAACATGCGGTCCCATGTGTGAGTGATTTACCAAGCCGATCTGCGTCCCACATGAGGAAGAACAACGGTAGAAGCAACCCATGGTTAACTTGAAGATCTTATCAAAAAATACTTGAAGAAGATGAGGGAGAAGCGAATTCAGCAACGAGTGAAATGATGGTTGCTTCGTCCCTCCAACTACTTTTTTTAGCACTATTACTTCGTCCCTCCAACTAAACTGTGGGAAAGGTGCAACTTTGTGATTTGACGCCTCATTGCTCATTACTACGACGGCGCCATGACTGGGGTGCTTCAGCCCTGCTGCCCTGCACTGTATTTCGGTACAGCACGTGGACCCGGTAGCATGATGTCCCACATGTCAGCGAACGGGACTAGAACATTTATGAAAGCGATCGCTCCACTCTTACGACGGAGGATTACACGACACGGCGGCCCCGTGAGCTGTCACTTGTACTATATAGTACTATAGTTTTGTTATTTCGCATGATCCATCGATACAAACCCGATTAAACAGGAATGGGCGGGATTTTTCCCGCGCGGTAGATGATACTGGCCATACATTTCAAAGGCAATTTTAATGTATGCAAACTGAATAATTAAGTAACAATACGATATCTAATAAAACTAAAAACACATATGATTTATTGTGTTAGAGTGAAGTAGTAGTGTTGTATTGCATAGTTGTTAGATGTAACATGCGAGAACATGTAGAGATGTAGTCTTGGAGGGCCTACAGAGAGAAAAGCATAATACGGTCACCGAACTTCATAATACGCTAATTACGGTCAGTATATACGTCTTGCGGTGATTATACAGTCACTTGCTCACCGTTCAACATCGGATTGCCCTCTGTTGACCGGCCAAATAGTCTGCGGGGCACCATGTTGACTAGTTATATTGACCACATTCCTTGTGGGTCCCACATGTCAGTTCACATAGGAAAAAGGTCAGATAAACATAAATTAACCCAGGCGCGATAAGACTCCAACCCGTCCGCGGGAATCACCTGGTTGTGTATGTGTCTGTCAGGGCCTGATGTGTGCGCATGCACGTGTAGGTTGAGCACTGGAGCGTCAGTGTGTGTGTTGGTTGTGTGGTGTGTGCATGCATGCGTGCGTGTGTGCGTGTGAGTGTTGCGTGCGTGCGTGGCTGCGTGTGTACGTGTGAGTGTTGCGTGCCTACGTGACTGCATGTGTTCGTGTGAGTGTTGCATGCATGCAGTTCTTGTGCATGCATGCGTGTGTGTATAATCACCACACCGGCTCCTGTGTGTTAAAAAACACGGCTCAGCATATCAATACATGGTTACCTTGTCCGCTGTGCACGTGGTCATGACTTCGAACCACTATCCAATATTGTTTTGTCTTTTGTTTTCATTCTTACTAGCAAGATGCCCGTGCGTTGCACGTAACATCAAGATGCATTTGTATGACTAGTTTATCTTGTGAGAGAAAAGGATGAACGAGGGAAGGCCATATTTGAAAATGTGGAGAGGTGTATGGGTACCTTTTTGCAAAATTGCCATAGTTTCCTTCCTATCCGTCAGATATAAATCGGACATCCTATGTTGCAGGGTGTCAGGCACATGATCATCACCAACTCTGTTTTTTATAAGATTGTAGAAGAGTAGATACAAGCTCACAAGTGGGCCCAATGGTAGTGAGATAATGTGATGCAACACTAGAGGTGCCACGTGGAGCGTTTAACTGGTCCACTAGTCCTGTCTTGAGCAAATACAGAGCTATACGGTGAGCCATTGACTATATAATGACCACAAAACATAAATGGTGAACGTAATGAGTGGATTCTGAAGTCCAATGTATGTATCGTGCTTTCGCTCCAAATACAATGATTGTCACTATATATATTGCGAGAGAAAGATGAAACATGCGTGAATGTGCTGGGGGCTTACTTTTTGAGGACCTGGAGATAGTTTGTGTGCGTACGTGAAAGGGGCGTAGAGGGGGTGTATGTGATCGGGAGAGAGATGCTCTTCGTTTATTTTTATTATGACTAACTTTATATAAAGTATAAAAATATGAAAATTCATAGTGCGGAATAAATATCATTGTGGGCACCATGCAATTCAACTTAACGTTCATACTCCTCCATATAACTTTGTAATGTTGTATATATGGAGAAATTCTAAAATAATTATGTGGCCACAATTTATTCAAAAGGAATGTTGCATGCGAAATAAACGTGAAGAGAGGGCTTTTTAGATCAATGGGGTACGTGATGTAACATGTGTGAATGTGTAGTTGATGTATTTGGCATTGCCTAGAGAGGTATGTGTGTGTATTACGTATTCGAGAGAGGCATTGGTAGAGGGGCCGGCGGGGGGAGGGGGCGTGGGAGAGATAGCACGAGAAATGAGAGAGGTCTAGAGAGAGAGAGAGACTAATATGATGTCACAGCGAGAGATTCCCTTGAGTGTCTGTGTTGGTATGTGTGGGTGTGAGAAGATAACGAGACCTGGGGCAGAGGTGAGGCCCTTGGTTCGGTTTCGTCCTGCACCACATTCGTCGACCCGTGACGCATGGATAACTTGTCGTACAAGACAATGATAGCTGAATTGTGAAAGACTCTATGTCCACTGACAAAGCCGACTAGGATTTGTAACCCTGGGTTATCGGACTAAGGTAACCCCTTATCTTTGATATTACTATTCATCAAACCTAACTTTAAGGGGCATCCTAGAGAATACTCTGCTAGAATCATACTCGTTGATTAGGAAGAGAGGTGTGAGACAATGCGTGAGAGACATGCCTAAAGATAATGTGCGTACAGGAGAGACATATAGGTCTATGTATGTAGAAAGGGTCGATGGGGATTGTGCGTGTGTATGCTTGTGAGAGGAAGAGTGCTTGTGATAAAGATTAGTGAAAACAGTCGTAAATGGTTACGAGAGGGAGGGAGGGTTATATCGAGAGCATGTCTGCGAGAAAGACACCTCGGGGGAGAGTGTGTTAGCACTTGTGAGAGACCACCGATGGAGAGTGAAACTACACGTAAAAGACTGATGTACACATTGATTAAGGATATAAATTGTATCCAAATATTAGGATGGGACATGATATTTGCAATTCGCATAAGGAACGGTTATTGATCCATCATATGTCTAGATTCTATCGAATTTGAGAATGATATGTTATTATTCGACATAATTGATCCACATAGCTAGTATTTTGAACTCCAGGCAATGCATCGCTTTAGCAATTGAATATAAACGTGAGTATAGTTCATGTTGTTTGTGTAAAGCACATTACACATACGAAAGTTACACAATGAAGATTATAAATAGCTAGCTATGAACTAGCATACATTTGAATTCAACTTAAGGTGGTTTGAAATAATTGAATTCAACATGAAGTCCATTCAATTATTTGAATTCGATATCATGGCATTTGTAAGTCATACCTAAGTTATGGGGGCACCAATCTTTGCTCTGATTTTGTACCTAATAGAATATATAGTCTTGTACAAAATAGTTTCAAATTTAGCTCCTCCATTCCAAAAAAAATCGTAGTTATAAGATTTCCAAGTGTCAAAATTTCAAAAAGAAGCGGATAATTGAATGAGGTTTTCAAACATACAAGCTCAAATTTAACATTGTCTATTTAGGTCAATCCTCAAAGTTCAAGAGTACTCTAAACATGAATGCTTATGTTTCAAAATTTCGAACGAAGCACCAAAAGAGCCTCTACATGCCTGAAACCGCGTGAGACCAATGTTTGGTAGTAGAAGGAAATTACTTTTCTAAGTCCGACCGATGAAACCTACTGGCCCGATGTCCAAAAGTCTAAACCGGGGTAGGTTTGTAGCTTCATCTAGATGCCACATAACCGCCTCCGAAAAACATTCAAACACAATGGTACCTAAGCACACATGCGCGCGGCCGAAATCACTCCCGCCCACTATTTGGGCCACCTAGGATTACCATCTTACCCCCGACCCGCAGTAGGTCCGAAATTTAAGACATGGGTAAAGTTTGTACTTGCCCCAAATTTCAAACTAGCGCGACGCATCAGTTCAAAAAAGCCAAAAACAAGCGCGTCCTAGACCGAAACATGGATCCCCCTTAGCTCCCCCCGCCCCCTTCCTCCGGTTTGATTCCCCATCCATACTCCGTGGGCGACAAAACTACCTCTCCACCAGCCGCGAAACCCCGGCGTCCTCCGTCCGCCACCCCATCCCACCTATCAACCACCACCCTCCTCAATTACACCGGAGGCGATACCCCGACATCGTCGTCCACCACAACCTCAAGCAAAACGCCCTCCACGGCTACTAGTTGAAAGCTGAGGCCGAGCCGTCCGGACCCGAGCCAGTTCAACCACGTCGTCATGCGCCTCATGGTGCCGCTCCAACTTTGCCACCGTCCACCACACCGGATTTGTTCCTGCGACGCCGTCCTGCACCGCCTCGGATCTGCTTCCCCTCTGCTGACATACGACCACGGCAACACAGTCAACAATTTGGCAATGGGTTCATCCAAGCTTGCACCCTCCTCCGAAACATCGGTTCCCTTGGCAAAAAGAAGAAGATCGCCACGACATGTGGAGGAGATGACACCGGCAAACGAAAATGGTACTCCTCTTTCCTTATTCGTGCAAATATTACATGTCTGCTTGCACTGTATCCATCCCACAGAAGACAATAGTTTTACCGCTTCTTATTGATACTAGATATTCCTAGTAACTCGCGATGCACAAGGTTTCTCCTCATATACTATTTCACCTTAGCTAGAGGTCTGTTGCCCCCCTGGATTTCAATTCTTGGCCAGTTGATTCCCAATTAACAGAAGCATTCCCCAGCGCAACAGGCGCTAGTCTGCCTCTTACGCCGAGGAAGGAGCGCCTCAGTGTTTATATTAGGGGCGTGTGGGACCTAGAGCTGCCGGCGCCCGATCTGGAGGGCGGCTGGGATTAAAGGGATGGCCTGGGGGCGCTTCCAAGCACGGCGATGGTGTGAGGTCGAGGGGAGGGCGGGGCGGCGGAGGTAGGGGTCTGGGCCGGTGGTCGCTGGCGGTTCGAGAAAGATCGTCAACAGTGACTGGAGGGAGGTAGACGAAGGCCATCTGCCCGTTCCTTATAGATCGGACGGTTCATAAAAAAACCTACTGGCCTATTTATTTGGAGTCGACTACTATCTTGATAGGACCACATGTGGTGGTGTGCTGGAGGAGTACCTGCATTTCCTGTGCTCATATATTACAAAATCATACGTAGTAGAATCTAATTTTGGTTGCCATGCAATGTTGTAGAGCTATCATATGTCCCCTTTCATTTATTTTTCAGCCACCTGCTATGTGCTACTTTTACAGTGCACTAGTTCTGCACACACTTGACCCATACTCTCACTATTGAGTTTTTATGCCAGGGTATTTGAGACCGTGCCTTGACAGAAACAGAAAAGAGAAGAGATAAGTCATTCACTAGTAGAAAAAGGGGCTTTTGTCCCGGTTGGTAAGGCCCATTTAGTCCCGGTTTTCGAACCGGGACTAAAGGGTCGGTACTAATGCCTCTCCCCTTTAGTCCTGGTTCTTACACAAACCGGGACTAAAGGGCGCGGCCACGTGGAGCTCCACCTTTAGTCCCGGTTGGTGATACCAACCGGGACTAAAGGAAATTTCATGATTTTTTTTTATTTTTTTTTTTGAATTTTTTTTATTTTCAAATTTCTGAATTATTTTAACCTCTAGTTTGTAATCACCACCCCTCATCACTGCTCAATTTATCCTCTAATCACCCCTCATCATTCCAAATCATCTAACTTCCCAAACGGTCACCCATCCTCCCACTCCCCCAGCTTAGCACACTTAACTTCCGGGTTCTATTCTCTCTCGTTTCCAAGTCTGCACTTGTTGTTTTCCTGACAATAGTAAGATGTCAATCCTATTAACCTTCATGAATTTTGCTTGAGCATGAAGTGACACATGACACTGTTTGAGTATGAAACTATTGTTTTAAAAAACAATAATTATTTAGTAACACTAATATTTCCTGAATAATTAGTTTGACCATTGTTTGACCACAGTTTGACCAGATTTGACCAAAATTCAAAATAACTGAAATAATTATTTAGTAACACTAATATTCTAGAATAATTAGTTTGACCATTGTTTGACGACAGTTTGACCACTATTTGACCAGATTTGACTTGTAATTTTTTCAATTTTTTCCACTCTAGAACTTAAAAGCCCCGTAACTTTTTTCTGTTAGGTTTTTGAGGATTTTGAAAATGTTTAAAGGGGTTCCCCCAATTAAATTCGGATGAAACTTTTCGAGTAGATGATTTTTCATATAAAAAACTTTTTAATCCGAGTTCGTATGCAAAAGTTATGCACATTTTGACCGGGACTATAGGGCCCAGGTGAACCGGGACTAAAGGGCCCAGGTGAACCGGGACTAATGCCTTAGCCGCATGAACCGGGATAAATGCTCACGTTAGTCCCGGTTCTTGACTGAACCGGGACTAATGTGAAAACTGCCCTGTGACCAAAGCCCTGTTTTCTACTAGTGACTCTAGCGTGGTAGGCGACTAGGCCAGATACATTTCAAGACTTTAAAGGGTGTAGTGTCAGAAGATGGAGACGGGGAACGTAGCTCTGGAGTTGATGATCTCACTTGCCGTGTATCACTATCCCAGGTGCTTACTTTAACTTCACGGTATCATATGTGGTTGCATGTTGCATATGGCGTCTAACTTGTATTCGAAAGGCCGAAGTCGGTCTTTATCAAGATAAGGAAAGATACTTTTTACATGAAGCACCCTCCCGGGAGCACCAGAAGACAAATAGCTAGTCAGGGCACTGGCCGAGCCAGTGACAGGCCCAGCACAGACATGCATCACCTGGAAGCCAACTAAAAAGCCACGATGGTGGTGAAGCATATCGCCTCGCACCAGGCTCTCAGGTCCTAGATGATCATGCTCAGCACTCCAGCCGGATGTCTAGCTTGTATTGCTTCCAATTTGGTTAAATTTCATCTGCTTAACTTACACACTATACTTTTTAATATGACACGCCTTCCTGTTTTTGGTACATACTAGTACATATGTCTATTAACCATGTTCTTACAGCAAACTAATGTTCTTGTGTATCCCTCATCAATCACTTATGATGAGGAAGTCAGGCCAGTGGACTACTGTGATAAAAGATCCTCATTTAAAGAATGCAGCATCAGCCTCCCCACATGATTCTCAAGAAACAGCAAGGCTAGATGAAGATAGTGAACGTAGCTCTATAGTTTATTACCGCATTTCCCCTACACTAGCATCACAGGTGCTTGCTCTAACGTGGCAGCGTGATATGTGGTTGCATGTTGCATATGGTGTCTAGATAATTCTTCTAATCTGGTTAAATTGCAGGTTCTATTCTGCTTAGTTTATACATTATACCTGTTAATGTGACATGCCTTCCTATTTTTAGTACATAGTACATCTATCTATTAAGTATGTCCTTACATAAAACTATTGTTTTTTTGTAACCCGCATAAATCAATATGACGAGACACCTTCAGTATATGCAGTGTGATATTAGTTGCGTCTTTCATATGATTTACAGCATGCGCCGCTTCTAATTTGTTGAAATGACATTTATGATGGGACGCTTTTAACTTGGCAGAGTCATATTGGTTGCATCTTCATGTGGTTTCTAGCTTGCATTGCTTCTTATTTCTTGAAATGGTTTCTGCTTAGTTTACACAAACAATTGTGAATATGCCATGCCGTCCTGTTTTTCATATTATTCGATCCTGGAATCATGTGTTTACCTTACATCAAAGTAGTTATTGTTAGTATCATGCATGAATGAGTTCTAAAGAGTGATTTTTATTGCTTTTTCTTGTCGGTTTTAGATGACAATTAAAAATCTATAAAGCGGAAGGAAGTTAGCAGAGCAGCGGATGAAGGTGAAAGCACAAGTGCTCCCTAGGTGGTTTTGGTAATTAATGTCAACATGTCTCTTGTTGGACTAACATGTTTATCTAGTATGTTTCAGATAAGTTCAAAGTGAAGTGGCATGGACTAGAGGATGTGAAACCCCTTCAAGATGCTAAGGACAAAGGATTGACTCAATCTGAAAGCTCAAGACTCTACATTTTCCATTTTAGTGATCCAAGATCACATTGAGTCTATAGGAAAAGCCAATACTATTAGGGAGGGATGAGGTGTTACTTAATGAGGCTCTTGTTCAAATGCTTAGTGATATGCTCCAAAGCCCTAAACTACTTTCTCACATCCACATATGACCTAAACCAAAAGTCAAACTCGGTCCCACCGATTCTTCTTATCCAGCGCCACCGAGCTTCAAATGTCATAGCCACTACCACAAACCCTAGGAAAACCGGTCTCACCGATAGGGATCTCGGTCTCACCGAGATGGGATTGCAAAATCTCTGTTGCCTATTGCAATACTTTCGGTCTCCCCGAAACTTGCGATCGGTCGCACTGAGTTTGGAAAGTTATGTGTAACGGTTAGATTTTGTGTGGAGGCTATAAATACCCCTCCGCCCCCTCTTCATTCGTGCAGAGAGCCATCAGAACAAACCTACACTTCCAACCTATATTTTCTTAGAGAGAACCACCTACACTTGTGTTGAGACCAAGATATTCCATTCCTACCATGTGAATCTTGATCTTTAGCCTTCCCGAAGTTGTTGTCCACTCAAATCTTCTTTCCGCCAAATCCAAATGCTGTGAGAGAGAGTTGAGTGTTGGGGAGACTATCATTTGAAGCACAAGAGCAAGGAGTTCGTCATCAACACATCATTTGTTACTTCTTGGAGAGTGGTGTCTCCTAGATTGACTAGGTGTCACTTGGGAGCCTTCGACAAGATTGTGGAGTTGAACCAAAGAGTTTGTAAGGGCAAGGAGATCGCCTACTTCATGAAGATCTACCGCTAGCGAGGCAAGTCCTTTGTGGGCGATGGCCATGGTGGGATAGACAAGGTTGCTTCTTCGTGGACCCTTTGTGGGTGGAGCCCTCCGTGGGCTCGCGCAACCGTTACCCTTCGTGCGTTGAAGTCTCCATCAACGTGGATGTATGATAGAACCACCTATCGGAACCACGACAAAAACATTCGTGTCTCCAATTGCGTTTGAATCTTCCAAACCCTTTCCTTTGCATTCTTGCAAGTTGCATGCTTTACTTTCCGCTGCTCATATACTCTTTGCATACTTGCTTGATATGTATTGTGTTTATTAAACTTGTCTCAAAAATTCACTTCAACCTAAAGAATTTAAAAGTTGCAACTTTTAGCACCTGGTGTCTAATCACCCCCTCTAGACACCTCTTCTCGATCCTTTCAATTGGTATCAGAGCCTTGGTCTCCATTGCTTTGGTTTAAACACCATTGGAGGAAGATGGATGAGTCTACTTTGGGGAGTCTTAGACGTAGAGTGCCTATTCTTGATAGAGAATATTTTCATGACTGGAAAAATGAAATGCTTGAGATTTTCAATGAATATCATTCGAACAAGTACATTCCGAGCCCTTGTGCACCTCATGTTGATCCTTTGGATCCTACCCTTGATGAGTCCATTGACATGATCCGCAACCTTAGAACTATTAATCTTATCACTAGAGGCTTGCCTAGAAAGTTGATTGAATGTTTGCCTACTCTTAAGTGTGCCTACACCATATGGAACTTTCTTGAGGAAGTCTTTCCAAATTATTCCTTGAAAGATCTAGATGAAATTCTCCATAAATACATTGCCTTGATTAAGATGAATTCCAATGATCCCAATTTTGGTGACTGCTTATTTGAGCTCACTAATCTTACGAGTGCAAAAGGAGATGTTCAAATCATTAGCAATATCATTTCCAGAGCTATTATAATTCATAAAGATAACTATAGAAATGATCATTTATCGAATGAATTACCCTCTCTAGGAATTGATCAATCACAAGATGATGTTGAACATGGATACTCTGATGAGGATGATGATGATAGTGACTATGACCTTGATGATGCGATGAGACACTTTGGTCTTATGGCAAATCTTCGCAGCTACATGGCTGGAGGAAAGGAATGGGTTCTTGATAGTGGATGTACTGATCATACGACCGGAGATAAAGATATGTTCCGTTAGCTTGCTGAAAACGACGACCCTCGAAAATATGTAACCTTTGTTGATAACTTAAAGGGTAAAGTGGTTGGCCTCGGTAAGGTGGCCATCTCACATGATAGCTCCAAACAAAATGTCATGCTCGTTGAATCTCTTGGGTACAATTTACTTTCAGTATCTAGACTTTCTGATTTCGGTTTTAATGTTCTATTCACTGAAGTAGATTGCCAAGTGTTTCGTAGAGACAATCGTAAAATGGTCATTACCGGAATACGTAGAGGTGATCTTTACATTGTTGATTTCACTAAAAAGGCTCAACCTAGAACTTGCTTAATTGCTAAATCTTCTAAGGGTTGGTTATGGCATAGACAATTAGGTCATGTTGGTATGCGAAACCTTGACAAGCTTATTAAAGGTGATCATATCCTTGGACTAGAAGATGTTATATTTGACAAGGATAGACTTTGTAGTGCTTGTCAGGCAGGGAAACAAGTTGGAGGAAGTCATCGCGCAAAGAACATCATGAACACGAGAAGACCACTCGAGCTACTTCACATGGA
This sequence comes from Triticum aestivum, assembly GCF_018294505.1. Classification (NCBI taxonomy): domain Eukaryota; kingdom Viridiplantae; phylum Streptophyta; class Magnoliopsida; order Poales; family Poaceae; genus Triticum; species Triticum aestivum. Next base: position 516,987,903 of record NC_057806.1, on the reverse strand, counting down.
TCTCTTTGGTCGAAATGCCTACAAGAGTCTCGGTGGTAACTCATTTGGACTAGTCATAGTTGATGATTTTTCAAGATTTACGTGGGTGTTCTTTCTTGATGACAAATCATAGGTCCAAAAGATCTTCAAAAACTTTTCGGCGTGAAGATAAAAATGGTTCGAAGTGACAACGGAATGGAGTTCAATAATGCAAATGTGGATACCTTTCTTGACGAAGAAGGGATTTCACATGAGTTCTCGTCTACGTACACATCTCAACAAAATGGAGTCGTTGCAAGGCAGAACCGGACTATTATTGAGATGGCAAGAACGATGCTTGATAAGTACAAGACGCCAAAACACATTTGGGAGGAAGCAGTTGAGACAACTTGTCATGCAACAAATCGCTTGTATCTTCACAAGCTACTCGGCAAGACGGCATACGAGCTCCTCACCGGTAACAAACCACAAGTTGGATACTTTCGAGTATTCGGCTCGAAGTGCTACATTCTTGATAAGCATCGTCGTTCTAAATTTGCTCCTAAGTCTCATGAAGGTTTTCTACTTGGTTATGGCTCAAACTCTCACACATACCGTGTCTACAATAATTTCACCCGAAAGTTTGAAGAGACGGTAGATGTGAAGTTTGATGAATCTAACGGCTCGAAAGTAGAGCAATTGCCAATTGATTTATGAGACAAAGACCCTTCCGAAGCAATAAAAAGACTTGTCTATTGGCAATATTCGTCCAACGGAGGTGAAGGAGAGTACTTCGTTAGTCCAAGTGGAAGCTTCTACCTCACGACAAGGTGAACCAAGAGTTGATATGGAAGCATCCACAAGTGGGACACATCAAGATGAAGAAAACAAGGAAGTACATCAAGATGAAGGCCAACAACCTCCTTCTCCACCACGACAAGAGAATGACAATGTCAACAATGAAGAAGGCCATGAAGAAGAATAAGATGAAGAAGATGTTCAACCAAGATCCAAGCAAAAGATTTCACGAGTTTGAGCAAGAATTGCTAAAGATCACCCTGTCGAGCAAATCTACAATGATATCCAAACCGGGAGAATCACTAGCTCAAAAACTTGTTTAGCTAACTTTTGTGAACATTACTAATTCATATCTCACATTGAATCTATGAAGGTTGAAGAAGCATTGGAAGATCCAGATTGGATAAATGCTATGCATGAAGAGCTACACAACTTTAAGAGAAATCAAGTGTGGGCATTGGTTGAAAAGCCCGACAATGACCACAACATCATTGGTACCAAATGGGTGTTTTGAAACAAGCAAGATGAAGATGGTCAAGTCGTCTGCAACAAAGCACGCCTAGTAGCCCAAGGCTACACTCAAGTCGAAGGTATGGACTATGGTGAGACTTATTCCCCCGTTGCTAGACTTGAGTCCATTCGCATCTTACTTGCCTATGTTAATCATCATGATATCACCGTATACCAAATGGACATTAAAAGTGCTTTTCTGAGTGGTGAAATTGAGGAGGAAGTTTATGTTAAGCAACCTCCCGGATTTGTCAATCCTAAGAAACCTAATCATGTTTACAAACTTCACAAAGCTCTTTATGGTCTTGAGCAAGCTCCTAGAGCATGGTATAAATGCTTGACCAAGTTTCTTATTAAAGAAAGGCTTTGAAATTGGAAAAATAGATTCTACTCTTTTTACTAAAAGGGTTAATGGAGAACTATTTGTATGCCAAATTTATGTCGATGATATTATATTTGGATCAACTAACCCTCATTTTAGTGAAAAGTTTGGAAAGCTAATGTCAGAGAAGTTTGAGATGTCGATGATGAGTGAACTCAAATTCTTTCTCGGTTTGCAAATCAAGAAAACTAAGGAAGGCACCTTTGTATCTCAAACAAAGTACACCAATGACTTATTGAAGAAGTTCAATATGCAAGAATGCAAAGGTATGACTACACCCATGCCTACTAGTGGACATCTTGATTTAACAAAAGATTGTGAACTAGTTGATCAAAAGGTTTATCGCTCTATGATTGGTTCATTGTTATATCTATGTGCTTCACGTCCCGATATTATACTAAGTGTGTGCATGTGTGCACGATATAAAGATACTCCTAAAGAATGTCATCTTAAGGCTGTGAAAAGGATAGTGAGATACTTAATCCATACACCAAATTTTGGCATTTGTTATCCAAAGAGGGCTTCCTTTGATCTTGTTGGCTACTCCGATTCAGACTATGCCAGTGACAAGGTTGATAGAAAGTCAACTTCAGGTACTTGTCAATTTCTTGGTAGATCTCTTGTCTCTTGGTCCTCCAAGAAACAAACCTCCGTATCCTTATCCACCGCCGAAGCGGAATACATTGCCGCTGGATCATGTTGTGCTCAATTACTTTGGATGACCTAAACTATTAAAGATTATGGAATATATGTGAAACATGTTCCATTGCTATGTGACAATGAAAGTGCTATTAAAATTTCTCACAATCCCGTTCAACATTCTCAAACTAAGCATATTGAAGTTCGTCATCATTTCATTCGAGATCATTTTGCCAAAGGGGACATTAATCTTAAGCATGTTCGCACTGATAAGAAATTGGCGGATATATTTAACAACCCACTTGATGAGAAAGCATTTTGCAGGTTAATAGGTGATTGAACATCATTGATGCTTCAAACTTGGAGTAGGAACTCCATTTAATACATGCAAGGCATGAGCTTATGACTAATCCTTGATATTTCTCTTATGTTGACTATCTTATGTCTTGGATATATTTGCACCTTGCATGCTATCTAACCCCTGTAGGTACTTGGATGAATCAAAATCTATGAGATTGCAACTCAATCACATCTTGAGCAATTTCTATATCACCAGGTCGCTACACAATGGTGGATGAAGACAAGGAAGCATGCAACCATTCAAACATATCCTTTGACAAATTCTATCATGATTGTCACTTTGGACACACAAGTGCTCTTCCTTGCAAAAACTAACCCATGTAGGTAGATGAACTCAAACTTCAAGTGATGTTCCCAACTCTTGATGAGCTACATCAACCTTGAGCAACCCACACAAGTTCAACTACATGATCATGATCAACACCACCACCCAAGGTATGTTATTCCATCTTAGAGAAGCTTTTACTCCAAGTCATGGGATAAAGCAACTCAACAAGATGTGAATACATCAAGATGCTTTGACGAAAAATGGTAACCCTATTTTGAGCTTAAAACGATGAGTATGACCAAAGAGGAAGTGATCTCACTTGACTCCTAAGTCAATATACTCTAACATAGGTGACTTTGTCACCGCCTAATTCTAGATGAAGTTCTCTTGTGTTCTTTTCTGTGCTCTTGCATTTGTCTCATGCATATTTGTTTCCCTATTCAACTTCATCTAGATTGCTTTTAGTTTCTTCTCTTTTATTTTCTGTTCTGCATCTTCTGCATAAAATTCCTTGCAAATCCTTGTGAAGTCTTACTTGTCTAGTGAGCTGAGGTGACAAGTGTTTTCTCTGCGATGAACTCGGTCACACCGAGACTTTTACTTCGGTCCAACCGAACCCTTTCGGTGCCACCGAAGCACCAAACTCAGTGCTACCGATCTCACTGCAGGACAAACATCTTGCCACTTGTTTCTGAATTTTTTTATCTAGCCTCACTCAATGAATCTGGTCCTCGACGAGGATCCTTCTAAAATTGCTTCTTTGTTCTGTGACTCAAGGACCAAACCCATCATGACAAAAAGTCAGAAGCACCCTTCTTGGAAATTGATGTCAAAGGGGGAGAGAGAGATCATCACATCAAAGCCTAATCATATCTATAGGGGGAGAGAATACTCTAGGGAAGAAAGAAACCCCAGATGCTTGGTCTTCAAGAGGAGAGAGGTCACATGTCTTCAAGAGGGGAAAGACATGTTCATATTTGGTGGATTGCATTAGTTCGATTTATTTCCTTTGAGCTCTGATTTTGCTCTGATTTTCTGTTCCCTATCTTCTCCCAATATCCCATGTTAGATTCAGGGGGAGCAAGACATCTAAGAGAAGGAAATCCTTGAATTTATTGCACATATTAACCTTTGGGGACATGTCTATATCCAATGTGGTACTTAGTACTTACTCCAAATGTCATCCCAGTCTTGGTATTCTTGTGGTCTCTCTTGTTTGCTCTGGCCAGTAGGTGTATCTGTGTTATCTAACCTTGTTTATGCAGGTTCATTCCATTCTAAGCCAACTCAAGACCACAAGGTAAGTATATGCATCACAGTCATGTGAATGAGAAATTCTTGCTGATGTACATACTGTTTGTAAGGATTCATGAGCATGAAGGTACATTTCTCATATTTTCATCATTTGCTCTGATGCACATAGCAAAGATACATGTAACACATTGCTTACTCTGTCATGTTTATTCATTCACATGCTCCTGTATTCCATATTCACATGATTGCATACATGGAGGGGGCGCCTATGCAAGTTACATCTCTTTCCAAAGCTTTACTTACTACTCTTCATATCTTGATCTAAAGCTTTGATGTATGTTGTCATCAATTACCAAAAAGGGGGAGATTGAAATCACAAGTGCTCCCTAGGTGGTTTTAGTAATTAAATCAACATATCTCTTGTTGGACTAACATTTTTATCTAGTATGTTTCAGATAAGTTCAACAGTGAAGTGGCATGGACTAGAGGATGTGAAACACCTTCAAGATGCTAAGGACAAAGGATTGGCTCAAGCACAAAGCTCAAGACTCTATATTTTCCATTTTAGTGATCCAAGGTCACATTGAGTCTATAGGAAAATCCAATACTATCAAGGAGGGATGAGATGTTGCTTAATGATATGCTCCAAAGCCCTCAACTACTTTCTCACATCCACATATGACCTAAACAAAAAGTCAAACTCGGCACCACTGATTCTTCTTATCCGGCGCCACCGAGTTTCAAATGGCATAGCCACTGCCACAAACCCTAGGCAAATCGGTCTCACCGATAGGGATCTCGGTCTCACCGAGATGGGATTGTAAACTCTCTGTTGCCTATTGCAATACTTTCGGTCTCAACGAAACTTGCGATCGGTCCCACCAAAACTACAATGTAAACTCTCTGGTTCCCTTTTGTATCATTTCGTTCTCACCGAAATGAGCGATCGGTCCCACTGAGTTTACCTGACCAACTCTCTGGTTAGCTTATTACCAAAATCGGTCTCACCGAGTTTGTGTAATCGGTCTCACCGAGATTACGTTATGCCCTAACCCTATTCATATCGGTCCTACCGAGATGCATGTTGGTCCCACCAAAAACCCTAACGGTCACTAGCTTTGCTGAATCGGTCCGACCGAGTTTAACCATTCTGTCCCACCGAGTTTGGAAAGTTATGTGTAATGGTTCGATTTTGTGTGGAGGCTATAAATACCCCTCCACCTCCTCTTCATTCATGGAGAGAGCCATCAAAACAAACCTACACTTCCAACCTATATTTTCTAAGAGAGAACCACCTACACTTGTGTTGAGACCAAGATATTCCATTCATACCATATGAATCTTGATCTCTAGCCTTCCCCAAGTTGCTTTCCACTCAAATCTTCATTCCACCAAATCCAAATCCTGTGAGAGAGAGTTGAGTGTTGTGGAGACTATCATTTGAAGCACAAGAGCAAGGAGTTCATCACCAACACACCATTTGTTACTTCTTGGAGAGTTGTGTCTCCTAGATTGGCTAGTTGTCACTTGGGAGCCTCGGACAAGATTTTGGAGTTGAACCAAGGAGTTTGTAAGGGCAAGGAGATCGCCTACTTCATGAAGATCTACCGCTAGTGAGGCAAGTCCTTCATGGGCGATGGCCATGGTGCTATGGACAAGGTTGCTTATTCGTGGAACCTTCATGGGTGGAGCCCTCCGTGGACTCACGCAACCTTTACCCTTCGTGGGGTGAAGTCTCCATCAATGTGGATGTACGATAGCACCACCTATGAGAACCACGACAAAAAACATCCGTGTCTCCAATTGCATTTGAATCTTCCAAACCCTTCCCTTTACATTCTTGCAAGTTGCATGCTTTACTTTCCGCTGCTCATATACTCTTTGCATGCTTGCTTGATATGTATTGTGTTTATTAAACTTGTGTCAAAAATTCACTTCAACCTAAAGAATTTAAAAACTGCAACTTTTAGCACCTAGTGTCTAATCACCCCCCCTCTAGACACCTCTTCTCGATCCTTTCAGAAGGTGCTCCTTCCAAATGGAGGGCCTCTACAGATTCTACTCCTCCATCCCCCAAGATGATTTCCAAGACAATTTTTCATGCATAGACACTCAACGTAGTTGTGTTGGTGATGAACACGTCTCCCCTAGTGCACCATCACAGGTGCTCCCTCTAACTTGGCACTGTTATATGTGGTTGCATGTTATGTATGATCTCTTGCTTGTACTGCTTCTAATTTTGTTGAATTTCATCTGCTTACCTTACACATTATACTTGTGACTAAGACACGTGTTCCTGTTTCTATAACATACAATATCTGTCTATCACACCATGTTCTTACATCAAAGTACTACTGTTGTGTAACCTGCAACAATCACTTATCATAAGACACGTTTGACACGGGAGTGTGATTTAGGTTACATATCCCATTCTTTTCTAGCTTGTACTACTTCTAATTTGTTGAAATAGCACTTATGATGAGACAGTTTTAACTTGGTAGAGTGATATTCGTTGCATCTTTCATATGGTGTCTAGCTTTTCTTGGTTCTAATTTGTTGAAATGCCTTCTTCTTAGTTTACACACGATAGCTATGAATATGCAATGCTGTCCTTTACATTCAATCATCCTATCATGCGGTCGCCTTATATTAAATTTGTGCTCGTCAGCATCCTGCATCAATGAGTTATGAAAAATGAATTTTTATTAATTTTTCTTGTGGGTTTGACTTGACAAGGCAATACAATTAAGGAAGAGGAAGGAAAAAAATAAGGTAGGGACTGATAGCGGTCTTATGGTAAAACCGGCATCCGAGGTGCTTTCTCTAGCTTGGCAGTGTGATATTGTTAACTTGGCAGAGCGATATTTTTAGCATTTTTCATATGGTGTCTACCTTCCATTGCATTTCTTCTAACTTAGTGAAATGTCTTCTTCTTAGTTTACACATCATAGTTCTGGTTATCACATGTTGTCATGTTTTTTGTACATATTACATCCTCCTATCATTTGGTTGTCAAACATCCAAGTTCAGTTCATCTGTATCACGCATCAATTTTTTCTGAAGAACTAAATTTTTATTCATTTTTCTTGTCGGCTTGACTTAACATGGCACAAAGAAAGAAGAAGCAACACAGAGCGACATGGAAAGGGAAGAGGAAGAATCCTACAGATTTTACTCGTATTGATGGTGCAATAGAAGGTCAAAGTCCAGCGGAAAATTGTACCGACAGGGTATCCTGTGCTAAACGAGCTGCAGAACAAGCCAAACAGAAACAAATGTCTGCCACCAAACTAGCACATACAACCCTAGTTTGTGGCAGCACCTTCCACGGTACCATCAGCTGCACGATTTACTCATTCACTACTAGAAAAACCCCTACTAATGGCGCACCTAGTATGGCCATTAATGGCGCATCTGTGGTGCGCCATTAACAGCACGCCATTAGTAATTTTTACTAATGGCGCACCACCTGGTGCGCCATTAGTATCTGGTATACTAATGGCGCACCGCGGGTGCGCCATTAGTATAGGCCAGGGTGCGCCATTAGTATGCCTCCCAGGGGCCATGTATATCCAGGTGCTTTGGCATACTAATGGCGCACCACCACTGGATGCGCCATTAGTAACCATGGCATATTAATGGCGCACTTACCAGTGATGCGCCATTAGTATGCTTTGTCATACTAATGGCACACTGTCATGTGATGCGCCATTAGTATGAATATTAGGTTTTTTTTATTTTTTATTTTCTGTTTTTTGCACAGGTTACAAAATGTATAATTTGACAAAATATAGACAGCACACATCAACAACAGATTCATTGAATACAATAGAAGATTAGTCTTTGAATACAATTCATCATATTAGTCTCCGAATACAATTCATCATATTAGTCTCCGAATTGAAAAGACCGAACAAAGATAGAACATTATATTACAAGTCTCGAGACCGCGAGTAGCGAGTTTGTCTTCACATTACAAGTCGATATCGATCATCTAAACTACCATCACACAGAAGAGAGCTGCGGTCATCACAATGAGCAGCATCACGATGAAACTCGTCTTCATCCGGTTCCTCCAACGCTCCCTCCCCTCTCCCGCTGGGCGTATCTAGATTCGGCCTCGGCCCTAGTGGTGTTCCCTTTGTAACTGTTACCGCTGAATCGGTGAACCTGTCTCCGACACTCCTCCCAGTCAGCGTAGACTCCGGGAACCTTACCCTCGTACACGACATACGTCGGCATAGCTATGCACTAGCCAAACGAAACGTTAGTACCAATTCACAGACAATACATAAGCAATATATAATTATGCAACAGAACGATCGGAAGAGAAAAGCAAGACATTAATAGCATCGATTACATCTAAGTTGAACGACTCTCGAAACAAAAGAGACATACTACAAGTTCATTAAAGTTTAATTACAACATGAGCCAATCGATGTTTTAGAACTAGACACAGCATCACTGCTTTCGACTCGACTCAAGGGACCAGAGCATGGATGAAGCCGCCGTCTATCCTGGGAGTCATGAAATAACGGTCGTTGTCAGCCTGCATTTGTAGCATTGTGTCGATGTCACTGTTGGACGGTTGATTTCTGAGGTAGAACTGCCCCGAGGTACGAAGGACATCTTGGTGGATGATTTCCGCAAACTCCGACTGGATCCCAAGAATTCTTGTCGGAGGTCCGCGTCCTGGATTGCCGACACGCTCGCGGCCCAATCTTTGAGTTTACTCGGTAGCAGAAGTTGATGGTGGTCCCGTACGATCGCCCGCATGTGATGGATGGCGTAGTAGGCACCCTTCTGACCGCCAGGCGGCTGCTTGACGCAGCAGAACATCGTATTGTGGGAGAACACGTGCTTGCCATACTTACGAATAGGCCTGGTGAAGGTGCCTCCAGATTTGGCGTAGCCGGGGAGAACATCATCAAGAACCTTCTTGACATTTGTGTAGTCTACGTTCGACTAACGGTCCGGGTCGAAATACGTGGCCATGGAATATTCGGGGCTTAGGAGGATGAGCGTGCAACGTGTGTCACTGCAGAAAACACGGAATGTTAAAAGAAAAACGATCGAAATGTAAGAATTCATATGTTACGGGCGGGTTGAGGGGAGGACTTACTCGGGAAAGTAAGGCACGAGGAAGTTATCCTTATCTTGGTTTGCCAGAATGACGCCTTCGAGGTAAGAACTCGCGACTTGCCGGTCCCCAGCGCTGCCCAAGATCTTGGCACGCATGTAGAAGGGGTCGACTATCACGTTGTCCGGGGTCTTGTCGCGAATGATTCGCATCTCCATACTCAGCAAAAATAGCCGAACGAAGGTGTAGTGCAGCGGATGAAGGTTCAACATAGCGTGGATGTCATCAAAACGCAGGACGATCGTACGCCCGATGGAGTTATCGACAAAGCCCTTGCCCTCTGGCACCTTGGCCGCGAAAACTGGGTATGCCACATCCTTCTCCCTGAGACGCTGCTTCTCCAAAGAAAGAACACTGTCATGCAGACTCCGCATAGCACCGGTTGCAGCATTGAGCATATTTGTCGGTAGCATCGCCCTACCCGCCACATGCACCCTCCTTGAGATATCCTGCGGTGAAGGTGGCCCGTCCTGAGCACGGATCGTACTCGGTGCCGGCTGGCTCGCACCCTTCTTAGTCTTTCTTTTGCGTGCCTTCTTATTCTCCTGTAATGGGACCGAGTTCTGCTCACAGACCGCCTTGTTGAGTGTGTTGGGGCTGATAATATTTCACACCTCGCCTATCTGAGGCTCGGTGAAGTCGGCAGCTGGAGGCGTCTCCTGAGAGCTGAACGTCAGACGGCGCCTGTTGCAACTTGGCTTCTCCACGGTACCAGCTAGATCGCACACGTCTTTTGTTGGGTTTGGTTCTTGAGAAGGAGGCCCCATGAAGTCGCCATCGTACCCATGATCGGCAAAGTACTGATCGACGTTGCCAAATGTATCATCGTCGTTGTCGTCGTCGTTCTGATCCTGTGCCATATGCATGTTTGGATCCAGTGGCATAGGGATGTCCGGCACCGTTACGGCGGTCTTGCCATGGGGCCGACTTGGCGCCGGCACGACTGGCGGTGTTGTCTTTGGGGTGGTGTCCCCCGCCCCCAAACGAATCTGGCTCTTCGGCCAAAGCAGGGGCCAGCTCAGGCAGGCGCTGAGGGTCATCACGTGTTCATCGTCGGCCCCGACGGGTCGAATCGGAGGTAACAAGTTGTCGCAGCCTGGCAGCACCCGAACCAGTTGAACCCTAAACAAGTTGGGTGGCATCTGGGTACCGTGGAACAAGGGGTTGCCCGGTTGAACGATTTTGCCCTTATCGACATCGGCCAACTCATTGTTCACGAAGTGGAGGAGAGTGCACGGAACGTCGGCGGCGCCCCGCGAAAACATGTAGGGCGTCAGGGATTCCCAGTCAAAGGCAAGGAGATGAAGTCCTCGGCCGAGAGAGGCTTAATTAGTTACCGTGATGATGGCGTCGAGCTCGGCTAATGTCGACGCACCGCCAACGGCGGGCGTGCAGTTGACGGAGGTGCCGCTTGCTGTAGAGGTGCCGGCCGGCGTACACCCGGGTGCATTAAGCTCCCGTGCCGGCGTCGGAGACACCAATGTAGCCTCCGCCGGAGGCACCAATGGCCCCGCCATCGCATTATGCGAGTTGCTGGCCTTGAAGCTAGGAATCGGGGGCGGCCCCAGTTGGCCGCCCGCAATCCACGCACTCAACCCCGAGATCAAGGTAGGCACAAGGGCGGTGATCGTCGCTCCGAGTCGTTGTTCCACTTGCTCCTGGACAATCTCCGGAATCCGCGCCACCTGTGCCTTGAGTTCTTGAACCTCTCGCGCCTGGCTTTCCGAGCTGGTCTTTTTCTCCTTCCGCACACCAGCGGTATAGTATGACCCCCATTTTGTCGACAAGCCTTTGCCGGCCACACGACCAGCTGACGTCGGCTTACTGAGCTTATCCTTGTTCTTCATTACATTCAACCCCCTATTTAGAGTGGTGTGCCAAGGGTTGCTCTTAGTCGACCCCGCGCTACTGCTTTCAGTCGCCTGTGGAAGGAATGTGAACCATTTAGAAATTTGGCTTCATTAATTAGAATGCAACCATATGGAGCTAATTACGCGGGGGTGTATTCCTTACCAGAACAAGCTCAAGCTGCCTGGTCTTCGGATCTGTGGTAAGCTCCTTTGTTTTTGGGTCCTTCTTGTTCCGGGCCCTGACAAAGTTCCTGGTCTGCTTGTCACCGTATTTATCGAAGAGGGGCGGTAGGCCTTGCTCGGCACGGTCCGCCTCCTCGTCCCATATAGGCTCCGCCACTCTGTAACCGCCGGGACCGAGTGTGTGTTCCCCTATGTTCAGCTCCCGCATTTGTTTCCCCCACTCACTTGATTGGGAGCTTGCGGTGCTCGAGCAATTGATCTTGAAGTCGTTGTAGTCATCTTCGGTGATCGAAGGATTTTTATCCTTGATCTTCTGATAACTCTCACCTTTCTCGATCATTCTCTTCACATTGCTTTTCCATGTAGATAGGGCCTTGCTCATCTTCGTGAGGGCAGCACTGTTCACTTTATTCCCTTTGAGGCTTGTGTTTTCAAATTCAGCGGGGAACTTGTATCGTTCGTGCAGCTTCGTGAAGAGGAGGTTGCGCAAATTCCCTCGGTCAGGATGCCTCAGGTTCTCGGTGTTGATCGAGACGGTGCTCCGGACAATGCACCTGAGCTGAAGCGAGTACCCCTTGACTATTCGTTCGGGCGCCATTGGATTCCCATTGGAGTCCACTTCAGTAACTTCCTCCTTGAGGGTGCGGAGCACGATCGGGCGCTGGTCCTTCCGTTGCCTCTTCGGTTGGCTGCCATCTGTGCGTGCGCCGCCATCATCAGTGGTGGCATCCTCGGCGGCACCATCAGTGGTGGCATCAGTGTGGTCATCCTCGGCGGCACCATCCGTGGTCTCAGGATCGGTGGGGAAGGCGGCGGCCTCATACAAGTGAGGTTGTTCCTCCATCTCCTGGGACAGCTCCCAGAATGCCTTGCCGCCCGAACCCCCGGCCTCATCGTTGTGGGCCATGTTTCTCTCTAAATAGAAACAAAGTTTGGTCAAAAAGTTGGTTATTGTCAAGGAACAAGATCATGGTCTCATCATTTAGGGTTTGTCGACACCGAGGCATCCTAAAATCTAAGCTTTTATCATTGTGGGTTTTTCGACGCCGAGGCACCCTAAAAGCCTAACCTTTCATCATTTCGGTTTTTATCGACACTGAGGCACCCTAAAAGCCATGCATTAGTCACAAGTACGCCGGGGCACTTGATCCTACTTAATTAACTACTAAGATACCCCAGCCCATGCATTAGTCACAAGTACCCCATATGTCCTATCAATACAAATGTCACATGTCACATGGATCCCACACCCACAGGAGCTGGTGAAGCTTCATGTGTATTTCACGAAAACCAGCCTGACTAAAGAGCTTTATGTAGAAAACAAATCACTCCACCAGCTCACACATGATCATCCATCTAAGCAATTACTCAAAATGGGCACTAGCAGCAAAATGAACATTTTACAATCTGAACTTTTTTTTTCATCTATGTGCTCATTTAACATTGATCCAAATAGTATCAAAGTTCTTAGAAACAAGCAGCTCTGCTAACAAAGAACAGTAAAAATGGGGCTTGCCTTAAGATGGGAAGTAAAGTTGCAAAAACTATCACAAAGAACAGTAAAAATGGAACATAGCTCAGCATTTGTATTGATAGGAACAAACATAAAATCAAACCATGGGCATCTACTAGGTAGACCAACATAAAATTTTGACTGGAGTTACATAAGGGGAAATTGATGTGATGAATGGCAGTTTGGAGCTGAGCTGATCATGTCCATGTATTCTAATTCTACAGTAAGATGGCATTGCTGTTGGTACCAATTTATTTGTTCACAAAGATACATTTTTGGTAATGCATAGACAACATCACCTTTTATTTATCATGGTTGGTTCTGTTCCATAATTATATCAGCCCAGAGTGTCTTATTAGATATCAGACTGAATTGTAATGCACCCATTCTAAAACTTTAAGTGAAAATAACCCTTGGTGTTTGATATGCATAACAATGAAAGATGTTGGTTCACATCTTTTACTGATAGTTTGGTGGTTTTATTTTTCTAGCCCACCATCAATCACTTGGTAGCCATGACAGAGAAACCGCGGGGCAAATAGTGTGAGTAGCTAATAAGGGCTCAAAAAAAGACTTTAATATGTCTGATGATCCAATGGATTGGTATCTATCATCTGCTACCAACATGTATTTTTTTAGTTACAGGTTTCTGAATCTGAACTTTTTTAGTTAACAGACTAAACCAAGCACTTTTTCTGGCATTATATTCAACATATATGAGATGAAACAATTGTACGACACATAACTAGTCTGATGGGATGCTAAAAAACATACATCTGATTCCTAGAAGTCAGATCGATTATTTTGCTTCTAAGGTCAGAGGATCATGCTGATTAAGGTTCTGTTTTTTAAACCAAGTTACACAAAGAAAATGCACCTAAGCACCAAGAGGAACTGTTACAACTCCATAAGGTATATCCAAGTCACTGCGACTCATATTCAAAAAACCTAACTCCAATATAACCAGAAAGATTGTAAAACATTATATCTCCCTGCTGACACGAACTGAAAGTGTAACAAAAATACCATCTTCTTTTGTTGATGCGTTGGTGTTTTAGAGTAGAGGTAAGAAAACCGGAGACCATATATGTAGTTTCTAACATATGCAAGATTACTTCAAAATTGGAGATGCAAGATAGTAGTATATAGAAGAAGAAACAAGAGAGAGATGCAAGATAGTAGTATATATAGGTGAGTCAACCTATTATTCTAGGCAGCTGCCTTGCTAGTGATTCGGTGTCGTCGCAACTGGATCCCTCCCACTCGACCTGCGATCTTCTACAAGGAAAAAGTAGCAGCTCAGTCAACCACCATATAATTATACAAGGAAAAAATGCTACTTGGCTCAAGTGTAAACGAGAAGCTTGAGGTAGCAGCAGATTGAAGTGATAAAGTGCAAAGGAGAAGCTTGAGCTAGTAAACAATTTCTGAATGATATAAAGTGGGGAAAGTAAAATAAAATTCATGACTAGTCATGGCACTAGAAAAGAGATGAGATTTCACAAAACCAGAGCCAAGCATAGTCCAGAATGTCAAATTTTCAGTTAGTTAATTATTACAGTCCTTTGCTAAAAGAGATGATCCGTCCAAGAAATTTAATACTAGATGCATGCAGTCTGTTGAGGATCTTTTAGTGAATGACTAACAACAAGTAGCCGAGCTTGCCCAAGAAAGATTAGATTCAGAAGTGCTGGCTGCTGCTAGTGAATGGAGCTGACAGTTATACAGTGTCAATTGATAGTAAGTAGAGTGAGATGATCAAACGTTTGTGCTGAATAGTAGTGGCAGTGTAATGTTAACTAAATACAGTTGGCAGTGTATATAGTGCATTTTTCTTCTTCTTTTGTTGAGTAGCATAAATTAGACCTATCATTGTGTAAGATGCAGGAGTACTTCTTATACTCTGTGGCATTGCCATACTTAGCCAAGAGTCCCCATTTCTTATATTCTGTGAGATGCAGTCATCTTTTACTCCAGTTCTTATAGTATTTTGGAGTACATTGCCTGTTATGCTGCTTGCAAGGTTAGCATAGGTTCAGAAATGGGGACTAAAAAACAGTGATTTAATTCTCGAATTCAATTTTCATTTTCAAGTTTAAATTTGAATATCAACAGTAGTGATTTTACACCCAGTTCAACAGTGATTTTACCTCGATTTCAACGGTAATTTCAGCAGCAGAGTCGGGGGCGGGGACTAAAAAATCTTAACCCTAACAGCATAGCATGTCTCTCAAAAAGAGAAGCAATGGTTCCGATCCTCTTAATTCTTCAATAATTACATTCTATCAATCATAATGACATAGTTGAACAAATTATATGCAAAATTATGTGTATGAGTTCATCAGTTCATCTACTTGTGCACTACATCTAGTGAGAGAAGGAAGCCCGGTAATGTGTACATCAAAATTATGAACTCATACGCATCTAGCCGAAATCATAATGTACTACAAAATTATGCATATGAGTCAAATTCAGATGGATGGAGATGTACTGGAAAATCACATTGATATACTGCAAAATTATGTGTATGTGTAGTGTAAAGTACAGAAGGGGATGAGGTACCTCACTATCTCTCTCTGAAGAAGGCTTGATCAGGGGATGAGGGGTATCAACTGCGGTCGGCCGGCGTCAGGGAGATCCGGCGGTGGGCCGGCGATCGCCTCCAGCCACGGAGATCGCCTCCAGCCACGTCTCCTCCACGAGAAGCTCCGGACTTGGCAAGGCGGAGGTTGCGGCGCGCGCGGGCGAGGGCGAGGTTGGTGTCGGCCCTGCGGCGCTGCTCCGGCGAGAGTGGGGTGGGGTCGGAGGGGAGGAAGGGGAGGATGGGGAGAGGGAGGCGTCGGTGGTGTGGTGTGGATGGGGCGGCGCTGCTCCGGCGAGAGTGGGGTGGGGTCGGAGGGGAGGAAGGGGAGGATGGGAGAGGGAGGCGTCGGTGGTGTGGTGTGGACGGGGCGGCGCTGCTCCGGCGAGAGTGGGGTAGGGTCGGAGGGGAGGAAGGGGAGGATGGGGAGAGGGAGGCATCGGTGGTGTGGTGTGGACGGGGTGGCGCTGCTCCGGCGAGAGTGGGGTGGGGTCGGAGGGGAGGAAGGGGAGGATGGGGAGAGGGAGGCGTCGGTGGTGTGGTGTGGACGGGGCGGCGCTGGTGTCGGGGCGGCGTCGAGGGCGGTGGGGCGGCGTCGTCGGGAGAGGAGAGGGGAAGGGGATCGCGGGCGAGGGCGAGGGAGAGAGGGGATCGATACGAAGTAGGGGCACAATACTAATGGCGCACCACCCCTCGGTGCGCCATAAGTACATACATGCTAATGGCGCACCTCACCCAGGTGCGCCATTAGTATTTTTTTTTACTTCTGCCCGAGCCAACAGGTTATCTACCACCAGACCTGATACACATCAAGTCTTCTCTACTAGTTCGACTGGTCAGCAGCTAGTTCTCACACCAGGAGGTCCTGGGTTTGATTCCCAGGCTACACAAATTTTTTTATGCATTAAAAATGTTGTTTGATACTTACTTGTGTTTAAATATGTTCAAACTTGTTTAAATCATAACAGTAATATTTTTTTATAAGACAGTAATATTTTTTTTTAAAATATCATCAAACAGTAATGCCGGTGGAGCGGGGGAGGGTGCGGGGGGTGTGGGAGGTCGGCGGCGGCGGTTGAGTAGGGGAGGGGTGCGGGGGGTCGGCGGCGGCGGTTGAGTAGGGGAGGGGTGCGGGGGGTCGGCGGCGGTGGTTGAGTAGGGGAGGGGTGCGGGGGGTCGGCGGCGGCGGTTGAGTAGGGGAATCGAGAGGGTGCGGGCGATCGGCGGCGGCGGCCGGTGGACCGGATCTGGCGAGGTGGGATAGCGATCGAGATAGAGGAGGATCGAGATCGAGTGTCCATGAAATTAAAAAATATTCATGATAGTTCAAAAAGTGCCCATGAAATATAATCGAGAAATGAAGTCTACGATTTAAATACAATCGATCTTAGCTAGCTATCTGTTCACAATCTTCCTGCCCTTCTTTTTCGCAAATGGAGTTCTTCTATGGAACGAACGTCCTTTAGGTAGGGTGGTCCTGCTTCTTCTTGTGGTGTATGCTGCTACTTCATCATCGTCGTCATGTTCGATCCTCGGGTCGCCGTACTTGTCGAAGTCTTGCTCATTGGCTACTCCATCCATTCCGATGATCTTCCTTTTGCCTCTCCTCACGACAACACGACTGGGCTTTGGCGGGTCGGTAATGAAGAAGCATTGGTCCACTTGGGAAGCCAGTACCCATGCCTCATTTTTCGCGGTGACCTTTGCGCCCGCGGTCTTGGATTTGGCTTCGGGTATAACCATGGTGGTGAAATATCGGTCTTCTTTTATGACATTCTTGGCCCATCTGACACGGAACATCGGGACCTTCTCTCCAGCGTAGCTCAGCTCCCAGATCTCCTCGATCCTTCCGTAGTATCTGTCCTTGTCGTTACCGGTGTAGGATTCCATCGTTACCCCGGAGTTCTGATAACCATTGCTCTTCATGTCCTTGGCCTCGGTGTAGAATGTGTAGCCATTGATATCGTACGCCTCATAGGTCATCAGGTTGTGCTCGGCGCCCTGTGACAAGGCGAATATGAGTTGTTCTTCCGCGGAAGAATCCACATGTAAAGGGTACGACAGAAGCTTCTGCTTGAACCAACGCGTGAAACATGAGTTGTGCTCTTGGAGTATATCTCCGTCCGTCCTCTGTTGGCCTCGGTCATTGTACGTCTTCTTAATAAAGGTTTTGTGCTCTACCACCCAAGGATCGACCACGTCTATGTGTTGTAGAGCGACTAGGTTTGCTCTTTCAAAGTCGGCGAGTCGACCCTCAAAGTCGACATGCATTTCGCGGCGACCCTCACGGTGACCCCATCCAGCGAGCCTGCCGAGGTGCCTGTTGACGGGCAGACCAACGGGGTTCTCGATGCCTAGATAATTCATGCAGTAGGAGATGCACTCTTCGGTCAGAAAGCCACTGGCTATGCTTCCCTCTGGACGTGACATGTTGCGAACGTATCCTTTGATGAAACCATTCATCCTTTCGAACGGCATCATGCTGTGCAGGAACGTCGGCCCGAGTTGGATGATATCCTCCACTATATGGACCAGCAGATGCACCATAACGTTGAAGAATGCGGGCGGGAAGTACATCTCAAGCTCGCATAGTATCACCACGATCTCTTCCTGTAGCCTTCTGAGTTGCCTCACGCCAATCGACTACCGAGAGATGACGTCGAAGAAGTTGCATAGGCCAAATAGCGTTTCACGGACGTGCGCGTCCATGATCCCACGGATTGCAACTGGAAGTATCTGCGTCATCAGCACGTGACACTCGTGAGACTTCATCCCGCTGAACTTCTGCTTCGCTGGGTCTAGGTATCTTCTTATCTTCCCCACGTAACCATAAGGAAGTTTTACTCCTAGGAGGCAGGTGAAAAACTGCTCGATCTCCTCCTGACTTAGAGTGAAGCACGCGGGAGGGTAGTCATTTCCGGTCTTCTTGGCCTTTTTGCCTTTGCGACGACTTTCTGTGTCCTGCTTCGCCTCATCATCATCATCATCATCATCATCATCATCATCATCATATATAGCGTGAAGCTCCTGCCTGATGCCCATTGATTTCAAGTCTGCCCTTGCTTTCGGCCCATCTTTGGTCCTCTCTGGCATGTTGAGCAGGGTACCAAGCAGACTCTCGCACACGTTCTTCGTGATATGCATGACATCAAGGCTGTGAGGCACACGGTGGATCTTCCAGTACGGCAAGTCCCAGAAAACAGACCTTGTTTTCCATACCTTCAGCAGCGGCTCTGGCGCCTTTTGCTTCTTTCCCGACAGTGGACAGTCTTTACAATTTTTCAACAGCTTGTCTATTTCCTCGCCGCTCCTCGTACACGGGCGTTTTCGGGGTTCGGTTTCACCATCGAACAGATCCTTGCGTTTCCTCCACGGGTCATCGTCGCGAAGCCACCTTCGATGTCCCATGAACACGGTTTTCGAAGACCCGGGATCTCTATCTAGCTGGCAATACGTTGTGTCATCCATGCACCTTACGCATCCAGAAAATCCGTGGACTACCTGCCACGCAAGATATCCGTAACCGAGATAGTCGTGCACCGTCATGAGCAGTGTGGCTCTCATAGGGAAATATTCTTTCTCTGCGGCATCCCACGTATTGGCTGGCGTTTTCCACAGCGTGTCAATCTCCTCTTTCAGCAGCCCCAGATACAGATTGATGTCGTTCCCTGGTTGTTTCGGCCCTTCAATTAGCATACTCATGTGAATGTACTTCCTCTTCATGCACAACCAGGGGGGAAGGTTGTACATCCACACGAACACAGGCCAGGTGCTATGTGTGCTTCTCTGGCTGCCAAACGGATTGACTCCATCGGTGCTTGCGCCCAGCATGATGTTCCTTGGATCGTTCCCAAATTCTGGGTATTCGAAGTTCAACGCTTGCCACTGGCTCGCATCCTTAGGGTGACTCAGCATCTTGTCTTTTTTATCTATCTCCGGATCATTTGCGTCATCTTCTCGCTTCTTCTCCTCCCTATCCGCGTGCCAACGCAGGAGCTTTGCTACCTTAGGGTCCGCGAAATACCGCTGCAGACGAGGAGTGATCGGAAAGTACCACACCACTTTTCGAGGAGCTTTATTCCTCTTCTTGTATCGAGTGACACCGCACACCGGACATATGGTAGACTCCGCGTGCTCGTCCTGATAAATGATGCAATTGTTCATGCACACATGGTATTTCACGTGCGGTAAATCCAGAGGACACACAATTTTCTTCGCCTCCTCCAAATTGGTCGGGCACTTGTTCCCCTTGGGAAGACGTTCGTGCCAGAATGACATGTTCTCGTTGAAGCATCTGTCGGTCATTTTGTGTTTTACCTTCATCTCCAGAGCCATGAGCGTTACTTTCAGGCGGGTATCCTCGGGCCTGCATCCTTCATACAATGGAGTAACCGCGTCTAACTCAAGTTGATCCATCTTGGCTTTCTCTCGGGCGGCAGCTCTTGCGTTATCCGTCTGCTTGAGAAGCAGCTCTTGAATATGAGGGTCCTGCACCCAGCCCATCGATGGTCCAGCATCGTCTGCTCCGCCGGCATCATCATCATGTCCTGCATCTTCTACATGATGATTGTGTACAGCATCACCGTTGTGATCATCTCCTGGGGATTCTTCGTCTTCTCGCCCCCCCGAGCCGCGGTGGTTGTCTTGCTGCCCTTCCTCATTTCTTGCCCGGCCCCTTCGTAGTCATCTTCATCACCTTGCCACCGATAGCCATCCATGAAACCACGCAAGAGCAGGTGGTCCCGCACCTGCCCGAAATCCGGTCCGCAATAAGGCTATTCAGCTTGCATCTTCGACACGGACATCTTATCTCCGTCTCGTTCTTTTGAAGCATCTCGGCCTTCGCGGACCTCAAAAACCTATTCACGATGCCTTTGGTCATCATGCGGACCATGGTCGCCTGCGGGGTAGAGCAAAACGATATTTTAGAACCAAGAAAAAATTTGGCATGACTTTCCCTAAAAATAGGACCAAAAAGAATGCTTAATGCCAAAATTCTCGCCGAAACGGAAATGAATCAACATTCCGGCAAAATATTGGCAACTATCGCATTTCAAATACCGGTACACCTCCAAACACAAACACATATGCAACACCACAAACATATGCAACACCACGAACATACATAGATCTAGCTAGGCCATAAAAAGTGCATGTGCACATTGTTGTAGGGAGATCAACATAAATATAGCTTCCCCCCTTACTTACCTAGCAAAACAAGGTAACTTAACCACTTAATTTGAATGAATCTATGGTGGAAATGAGGTGAAAAAGAGGAGGCACCCGAGACAAGGAGGAGGCGGTGGAGAGAATGAAGTGGGGAGAAAGTGAGTGTGGGAGGAGAGGCTGTCCAAAATATCTTGTTGCTGCCCACTTACTAATGGCGCACCAGCAACAAATGCGCCATTAGTAATCCAGGTTACTAATGGCGCACCCCCTGGTGGTGCGCCATTAGTACTTTTGCAAAAAAAGGAATAAAAACAATAATAAAAAAATAACATTAGTGGCGCACCTTCTGGCTGGTGCGCCATTACTAGTTACAACTAGTAATGGCGCACCACCAGTGGATGCGCCATTAGTATGTTTGGACAGGCGCACTAGTTCAAAAAAAAAGAATTTGGTACTAATGGCGCACCGTGGGCAGGGTGCGCCATTAGTAGTTTCAACACTAATGGCGCATCAGAAGGTGGTGCGCCATTAGTATATACTAATGGCGCACCACATGTCTGGTGCGCCATTAGTGTCATTTCCATCTATAGCCCTTTTCCTAGTAGTGATTGGTCAACTCAGCTAGCAGCACATTCCCAAGCTCCCTTGCCACTTGACACTACTTCCAAAGCACTCTTGACACAAGATGAGTTGGCAACATCAGATGAACTTTGTGAGCTTCAACAACAAGAAGGTAGTTGCTGGAGTCAAGTTACAGTTGCATGCTTCTTTATATGTAGTCTCACAGTTTGATGTACACTAATACTTCCTATGTTTATTGTTTGACCAGCACCTAGGCGCAAGAGGAAACAAACATCAGGGATAATGCTTGATAGGTTAGCTAAATCTAGAGGAGGAAGAATGGATATCCATTTTGAGGCTGGTTTAAAAAGGCCATGTGATGCTACAGAGTCAGCCAAGTTAGTATCAGAGGCAGCGGTTGCCGTTAGGTGTCATGTACGTATCCTCCTAACATGGATTCAGTACAGGAATGACAAAGATGAAACCCAGTTCAACACCTTCCTCGACCATTTATCTATAAGTATGGTTATGTATGGAAACTAGTAATATCGTCATTCTTTGTCCAATACTTTATAGGTTGCTGATAATGAGACTCCCATAATTTTCAACAGATGAGGTTCAAGTTGCATAGCCAAGATGATGCAACCAGGCAAGCTTGCACCCATGTTTTCAAGTCCGCTCTGCGACAGTATCGGTATAACTTGAGGAAAACTCACTTTGAAGGCAATGCTAACAGTGAACTTGCCCAAACATCTCCAGTGGAAAATATATCGGATAAGGACTAGAGAGACCTTGTTAAACACTGGTCTGATCCGAAGTATCACATACATTATATATATGTGACCAGATCACGTGTTGAAGTCCTATTTACGCATGTGCCACACAAATCTAACTTCTTGTAGGTGAACTTTTCAAAGAACAAGGCCAACCGTACGAAAGTGAAATTCCAACAAACGATAGGATCTCATAGCTATATTGCACACTGCGAGGCTCTTGTAATTAGCTTTTGTTTCATTCTTTCTGTTGTACCATATTATCATATCTATATTGACTTGTTCCAAATGCAGAGGAAAGCCCTCAAGGACCAAAAAGTACCTGAAGCAAATGTTGTGGAGATCTTCAAGGACTGTCACACTAGCAAGACAAAGGGCATGACTACACCAGTCAAAGCCGCTGTTGTAAGTCATTAATCCTCATGCCTTTTAACTACTACTTACTCTAACTTGTTCCTTGAACTGCATGGTTTGCAACCAATGTCTTTTACTCTTTTCAATTTTATACACAATTGTCTTAGCGTATCATTGCATCTTACAAGGTTTAAAAGAGAGGAGTGATGTTCCTTTGATCTTGACCTGTAATCTAGTTCTATGTTGGACTTGCCCACACAATGTTACAATTGCATGTTAGTCTGTTCTCAATTGTTTTGTGATATGAATGATGTCATACTATGCTTACCGTACTATAAACTTTGTCTCTTTATCCTTAGCTGTCAATACAATGTGAAGAAATAGACAATACATTAGACATGGTACATGGTCATATGTTTGGAACCTGGTTTTACTATGTACTTTGCAGTAAAATACAACTAATATTTTACATGGGTTCACCAGAATAAGTTCTGTATATAGACCAAAGCTATTTTGTTTGGTTTTCCTGCCTCCTTAACATCTTCTGTTCTAGTACTACTAATGTAAAAACTCAACTTTTCAGCAAGCTATGGAAAAATGGTGGAACCGCCACCGTCTAAAGGTGGCCAGGCAACTATAACCGCAATGTCAGCTCTTGCTGCAGTGGGTCAGTACCTGTCCACTAACAGTGCCAAAAGCATGTTCCTGCGTAATACTGGGTTGGTTGTTAAAGCAATCTCGTCCAAACTGCCTCACGATCAAGATATGCAAGCTCGAAACAATGTTATATCTGAGCTCCAGGCACAAAGCTATTCCCTAACAGAGACCCTTTGTGAAACAAGGACAAACATTGTTCGATGTCGTCAAGATATAAATGGTTTTGAAACCACACTATCAAACATTTGCTATGTTTTTAAGGAGCCTAGGAGAAATGAAGGCGAAGGTTATGGTGCTCCATCGGACAATACAACATGAAAACGTAACTATCAGGTCAAATGAACTGAGCTTCTGAAGTTCTGGTTGTGCATTTATCTGCCAGATTGTTAACTTTTGTTCCAACCTTCCTTTTGTTTTATAGTTGTAATTTGTTTTGTTGTGATATAAAATTTGTTCTTAACATCCAGCCATCGGCTGAAGAAAACAACAAGCCATTTTTGTATAGTATAGGGTGTTCCCTATATTTGCACTAGTGGCGATCTGTGACGCCTTAATAGCATAGCGTTCGTTCCGGGCTTATTTATTTGCTAGTCTTCTTTTTTCCATGGATTGCTAGTGGCCGCAACAACCATGGGCGATATACGGACCGTGGTAACCTTGACCCTGCTACAAGTCGTAGGATCCATGGGCCTCCTACGGGCTGTCTTAAAATGGGCCTCCAACACGGCCGTAGAATCGGTGGGCCTCGGGCCGTCGGATAAATTGGTCTACATGTGCCGTAGACGGGCATAATTGGTATCGGCCTAGTATGGTAACGGGCCGTTAACACACCGGAGGATAGTAAAGGCTTAATTCTGTCACAGGCATAATGGGTCGTTAATTGGCCAGAATATAGGACGGGCTGTAAACGGCGCAACGGGTTAACATGCCAGAAACGGGCCGACTCTTGCCACGGGCCGAATTTGGCCCATTTGGGGAACATGCCAGTAACGGGCCGGAAAGGAGCCCAAGAATGGGCCGTCAGTAGGCCGAAAGCTAACACGAGCTGGAAACGGCCCATGTGAATCATGGCCCGTTAACGGGTACAAAGAAATGTACTGTTCATTATGGGCTAGATTCACCATGGGCCCCTATAGGGCCTAAAGATATGAAGGCCTCATATGGGCCAAAATACATCATGGGCCATACATGGGCCCAAAGTGAAACGGGCTGGTGTTATATTTGTTGGCCCACATGACGTTGTTGGGCGGATTTCGTGTAGGCCCTGACAGGTCGTGAGTTACCAGGCCGTAAAATGGGATATTTGCGACGAGATCGTTAACAGGCTTTTCATGGGCCAGCCCGCTATCTTTTGACCAAGTCAAACAGGCCGGCCTTTGTACGCTAAATGGGCCGGTGGTGGGCCGTCGCACGTGTTGCTCATTGGCGCCTATCTGACCCACTGACGAGCTGACACGTGTTTCCTCCAGCTAATCAGAATTTTACACGTAGAAATTTCCCATTGGTCCGTGCTGTTAATGGGTTATCGGATCCAAAACCAGACCCGATAGCTTAAAAGTGTCCCCTTATGGTGGATGCCACATGTCGGTCCCCCTTGTCGAGAGCACTTCTGTGACGCGATTTGTCGTCATGGAAGTGGACACTTCTGTGATGATTATTTTGGTAACGTCATGGACACTTCTATGACAGCACATGTATGACCCCCCTTTATCTACCCGAGATCCACCGGTTTTGACACCGACATCAACCATCAACACTTGATTTTTTTCTTGATTTCTACCTTCGTCGATTTCAGCATTGCGAAGAGATCGGGGAATCATTTTCGTCATCCCTTGCATATTATAGTTCATCATGAAGTTCCAGTAACTTGGTGATAGTGACTAGAGAACTTTGTGAATCATTATCTTATCTAGAAGATTACCTCCCACTCAATTCAAGCGATTGTAGTACTCAGACATTCTGAGCACATGCTCACTGGTTGAGCTATATATTCTCCTCCATCTTGTAGGCAAAGTACTTTTCAGAGCTCTCATACCTCTCAACTTGGGCATGAGTCTGAAATACCAATTTCAGCTCTTGGAACATCTTATATGCTATGTGGCGTTCAAAATGTTTTTGAAGTCCCGGTTCTAAGCCGTAAATCTTGGTGCACTAAACAATCAAGTAGTCATCATACCGAGTTTGCCAAACGTTCATAATGTCTACATCAGCTCCTACAATAGGTCTAACACCTAGCGGTGTATCAAGGACATAATTCTTCTATGCAGCAATGAGGATAATCCTCAGATCACGGACCCAGTCCACATCATTGCTACTATCATCTTTGAACTTAGTTTTCTTTAGGAACATGTTAAAAATAAAACAAAGGAGCTATACGCGAGCCATTGATCTACAACATAGATATGCAAATAGTATCAGGTACTAAGATCATGATAAATTAAGTTTCAATTAATCATATTACTTAAGAACTCCCACTTAGATAGACACCCCTCTAGTCATCTAAATGATCACGTGATCCATATCAACTAAACCATGTCCGATCATTATGTGAGATGGAGTAGCTTTCAATGGTGAACATCATTATGTTTATCATGTCTACTATATGATTCTCGTTTGACCTTTCGGTCTTAGTGTTCTGAGGCCATATCTTCATATGCTAGGCTCGTCAAGTTTAACCTGAGTATTCCGCGTGTGCAAAACTGGCTTGCACTCGTTGTATTTGAACATAGAGCTTATCACACCCGATAATCACGTGGTGTCTCAGCACGAAGAACTGTCGCCATGGTGCATACTCAGGGAGAACACTTATACCTTGAAATTTTAGTAAGGGATCATCTCGTAATGCTACCATCATACTAAGCAAAATAAGACGCATAAAAGATAAACATCACATGCAATCAAAATATGTGACATGATATGGCCATCATCATCATGTGCCTTTGATTGCAATCTCCAAAGTGTCGTCATGATCTCCATCGTCATGGGCATGACACCATGATCTCCATCATCTTGATCTTTATCACGTGTCGTCACATGGTCATCTCGCCAACTATTGCTTTTGCAACTATTGTTATCGCATAGCGATAAAGTAAAGCAATTATATGATGCTTGCATCTTATGCAATAAAGAGACAACCATAAGGCTCCTGCTAGTTGCCGATAACTTTAACAAAACATGATCATCTCATACAACAATTTATATGTCATCACGTCTTGACCATAGCACATCAGAACATGCCCTGCAAAAACAAGTTAGACGTCCTCTACTTTGATGTTGCACGTTTTACGTGGCTACTACAGGCTTCTAGCAAGAACCGTTCTTACGTACATATCAAAACCACAATGATTTTTCATTAAGTGTGCTGCTTTAACCTTCAACAAGGACAGGGCATAGTCAAACTCGATTCAACTAAAGTTGGAGAAACAGACACCCACTAGCCACCTGTGTGTGAAGCACGTCAGTAGAACCAGTCTCATGAACGCGGTCATGTAATGTCGTTCCGGGACGCTTCATCCAACAATACCGCCGAATCAAAGTAAGACATTGCTGGTAAGCAGTATGACTATTATCGCCCACAACTCTTTGTGTTCTACTCGTGCATATAACATCTATCCGTAGACCTGGCTCAGATGCCACTGTTGGGGAATGCAGTATTTCAAAAAATACCTACGATCACGCAACACCTATCTAGGAGATGCATAGCAACGACAGGGAGAGTGTGTTTACGTACCCTCGTAGACCGAAAGCGGAAGCGTTTAGGAACGCGGTTGATGTAGTCGAACGTCTTCATGATCCAACCGATCCAAGTACCTAATGCACGACACCTTCGTGATCAGCACATGTTCAGCTTGTTGACGTCCCTCGTACTCTTGATCCAGCTGAGGCCAAGGGTGAGTTCCGTCAGCACGACGGCGTGGTGACGGTGATGATGATGTTACCGACGCAGGGCTTCGCCTAAGCACTACAACGATATGACCGAGGTGTGTAACTGTGGAGGGGGGCAACACACACAGCTAAAAGATCAACTTGTGTGTCTTTGGGGTACCCCTTTCCTCCGTATATAAAGGAGGGAGAGGGAAAGGCAGTTGGCCCTAGGGGGGCGCACCAAGGTGTGGAGTCTTTCTAGGACTCCCTAGTCCTTGTAGGATTCCACCTCCCACACAGAGTAGGAAAGGGGGAAGGGAGAAGGAGAAGGAACGGGGGGGCCGACCCCCTTCTCCTAGTCCTAATGGGCCTCATGCCCAAGAGGGGTGGTGTGCTTCCCTCTTATGGCCTATAAGGCCCATAACTTCTCCCGGGGGTTCCGGTAATCTCCCAGTACTCCGGAAAAATGCCCAAACCACTCGGAACCGTTCCGATGTCCAAATGCAACCTTCCAACATATGAATCTTTACCTCTCGACCATTTCAAGACACCTCGTCATGTCCGTGATCTCATCCGGGACTCCAAAGAAGCTTTGGTCATCAAATGACATAACTCATAATACAAGTTATCATCGAACGTTATGTGTCCGGACCCTACGGGTTCGAGAACTATGTAGACATGAACGAGAGACATCTCTGGTCAATAAATAATAGCGTAACCAGGATGCTCATATTGGCTCCTACATATTCTACGAAGATCTTTATCGGTAAAAACGCATAATAACATATGTTGTTCCCTTTTGTCATCGGTATGTTACTTGCTCGAGATTCGATTGCTGTCGGTGTCAAAACCGGAGGATCTCAGGTAGGGGGTCCCGAACTGTGCATCTAAGGCTGATGGTAATAGGAGGTAGGGGACACAATGTTTACCCAGGCTCGGGCCCTCACAATGGAGGTAATACCCTACTTCCTGCTTGATTGATCATGATGATATGAGTATTACAAGAGTTGATCCACCACAAGATCGTAGAGGCTAAACCCTAGAAGCTAGCCTATGATTATGATTGTTGTTGTCCTACGAACTAAACCCTCTGGTTTATATAGACACCGGAGGGGGCTAGAATTACACAGAATCGGTTACAAGGGAGGAGATCTACATATCCGAATTGCCAAGCTTGCCTTCCACGCAAAGGATAGTCCCACCTAGACACAAGACAAAGTCTTCAACTTTGTATCTTCATAGTCCAACAGTCCAGCCAAAGTATATAGTCTGGCTGTCCGAGGACCCCTAATCAAAGACTCCCCCAGTAGCCCCTGAAGCAGGCTTCAATGACGATGAGTCCGGCACGCAGATTGTCTTCGACATTGCAAGGCGGTTTCCTCCTCCGAATACTCCATAGAAGATTTTGAACACAATGATCGTGTCCGGCTCTGCAAAATAAGTTCGACATACCACCATAGAGAGTATACTATTCCACAAATCTAATCTGCTGACAACTTTTCATAACATGACGTCCTGCCGTGGCCCGGTCATTACGAACCATTTTTCCATGCCTGCCACTTCATGTGTTGTGAGGCGGTTTTATTGGCATGTCTTGTCGAAGCAGAGATCGTGTTCCCCTTATCACGGGATTCTCATCAATACGGATATGGGTAACCCAGCTATGCCATCAATCGCGACGCTTGGGGAATAAGCGATTTTATGGGGCATGTAGGGAGGCGCACAATTTCTACTGCCTTTATAAAGGGACAAAAACTCTTCTTTTTCACCCACGCCTTCTTCTTCCCCTGTCCATCCATTCTCGCGCACTCGAGCTCCAGCGCCCAAGTTCTCATTTTCTCCACAAAGCCATCCCAAACATGTCCGGAGCGGGAGGCAAGTGGATGGTCTCCTTCGTTACGGAGGAGAACATTATGAAGCTTCGGGAAGCCGGATACCTGGCCGCAGACATCACGCACCGGCTCCCAGACATGAGGAAGATTGTCCCTAGTGCAGAACCCCATGAGAGGGTTGTATTCCTCACCCACTTCGTCCGCAGGCTGGGATTTCCGCTCCACCCATATGTCCGCGGGCTCATGTTCTACTACAGGCTGGACATCCATGATATGTCCCCCAATTTCATCCTCAACATCTTGGCGTTTATCGTCATGTGCGAGACCTTCAACGTGAAACTGAAGGTGGTGGTCGGCCAGCAAGTGGAGTGCGGAGGCGCCATGGTGGGCAAAATGCCCAATGTCACCTGGCTCGAAGGCTCCTATGTGGAGACCATGAAGGGGTGGCAATCGGGGTGGTTCTACATCACCGAGCTGTGCGACACCAACTAGGCGGCGGCCCCCGAATTTCGATCCGGCATCCCCACGCGGCTCACCTCTTGGAGAGAGAAGAGCCTATCCTGGGGTTCATTGGTAGAGCTAATCGGGCTCTAGAACTGTGTTAGAAATATGATAAGCAAGAAAATCAAGCTTGTCAACGTGGTCCAGGTCATGCTCTTCCGCCGGAGCCTTCCATGTCAAAGACGGGTATTCAATATGTGGGAGTTCAACACGGCGAAGCACCAGACGCCGCAAGAGCTTTTCGACATGACGCACCAAGACGTCTAGAGGGTGTTGTTCAAGGCCGCCGAGGTACCTCCTACCCTTACCGAGGATCACGGACTCAGTGCATAGTTCCTTGCCAATCCGGTAAGCTCTTTATATCTCATAAAATGTTCCTTTCCCCAGTATAACCATGTGAGGGATCTGAGCCTCCACGCCATTTTCACAGGACTGGGTAGCGATAGCGGAGTAGATCGATTGTCCGGCCCCACTGGCTAAAGATCCAGCAGGGGCTCTCTTAAAGGAGATGCTGGTTCTGGCGCCCTATGAGGCGTTGGAAAAAGGCCAAGAAAAAGGTCGCGGGGACCAGAAAAGGTCTCTGGTGCAAGGTCATATTAGACTCGTCATCCGAAAACACTGAGGCGCACTCCTCCCATGAAAATGAGGAGGAGGAAGAGGAAAGTTCTCCCCCCAGCCAAGGGAGACAAGAAGTGGAAGGCCGATCCATTTGGGGAGGCCGACGGGTCCAAGAAGGGAAGGACCCTCCTTCCGCACTACTCCACAACAGCCGCTTACAGTGATGAAGAGTGGTTGCCCAGGGACAAGCCCCTGGCGAAGTCGTAAGTATCCGGATACTGTAATAGTTCTGGTGTGTTTTGTTTTATTACTTCTCATCATGTCAAACATGATCATGCAGTCCATCCAAAGCCCATATCAACGTATTCTCTTCGGATGAGTCTTTGGGCCAGTCGGTGATGAAGAGCGATTCACTCCCGACAGCCACCTCCCCCCGGCCTATGGACAACATCGAGGTGTTGTCTCAATGGGCACCTACTGGCGCATGGAGGGGCAAGACTCCCATGGGCTCTAATGTCGGGGGCCACAACAAGTTTGGCTCCCAGCCGGATACTGCGTCGGAACCTCCAGCGGTTCCGGATTTTGTCAGGCAACCCCTCGCTATGGGGGGCGAGCCATCTATGCCGATGGCCTTTGTCCATCCAGAGGCATAGGACAACTTGGTGGAAGCGCTTCGCGGCGCTTCCATTGACGAAGAGCACCGCACTATCATGAGTGCGGTGGTCGAGAAGGTTCAGTCCGCCAAAAGCGGACTGGTCGAAGCCTGTGCCAGCCTCCTAACAGGCTTTGAGGTTGGTAATCAAATTATGAGAAAATATCACAGTATAGATAGTAGCCCCGGATACTCTGTTTGGTGTTCGCAAAGAAAGGTCGAACAGAGGATCAAACAATAAACACAGGGGTCTAATCCGAATATGTCTATGTGAATAAGAAGGCTTCGCTGCTGGCCGCTGCCGCTCGTACTGTGAAGGTCTCCAGACTGAAGCGGGACCTTGAGTGGTTCGAGGAAGAGATCGACCTTACCAAGAGGCAGCTAGAAGATAACAAAGGTAAGTGATACCCCCTCTGTGGGATCATCATCAATTTTCCTAGGGGCCACGACCGAAGTCGAGGCCCTGAATAAGGCATTATCCGAGGCCAAAGATAGAGCGGCCCAGGAGTGCATCGAGCGCGAGAAGCAAGAGGCCCAAGTAGGCGAGGTTCAGGAAGAGCTCCAGGATTTCGTCAAAAATTACGAGTCCTTCACTACAAGAAATATGTCAACTTATGACCTTCTGTCAGTAACCCTCGAAGAATTGGTCATAAATTTATGACCATTTTAGACCAATTGGTCAAAAGCTGTTCAGGGGGCTCCAAACCCTAAACCATTGCGACCATTTTGGTCAGAAAGGTCGTAATTTCCTTACATGAAATGGTCACAAAGCAAACAGTGCTAGTCCCCTGCCTTATTTCTAGTTGTTAATGACCAATATAGATGGTCATAGCCTTGTAGATTGTGGTGGGTTGTGATGACTAGGCGCCATCTCATCAGTTTTGCCTATGTGTCATGTCCATGTGGCAGTTTTTGCCCTAGCTTGTGAAGCAACCTATATTTCTATCATTCCCAAAATTCCCAGAAAAATCTCATAAATTCTTTGGGGCATATCTTCATCAAATATGTAAAAATCCTTCCTTTCCTAGTTCAAAACTAATTAAACAATATTCATTTTCCTATTCTATTCACAGCAACACTTTATGAAGGAAGTGATATTTATATATTCTTGATTGCCCTTATAATTTTTGGGCACTCTTTCCTATCCAAATCATTACCGCATGACAAAATTCAGCTCCATTTTATTAGCAAATCTTCCTCGGCAAATTTCCAAAGTTTTTGTCCACCTAGAAGCATTGTGAAGGAAGTACCTTTTCTATATCTCTAAATGACATGAAATTTATACAGTTCCTCCATATGCCCAAATTATCACCCTCCTCCAAATTTCAGCTCATTCAAATCTTCTATGTGAGCCCAGGTTCAATTTATATTTTATGGCCAAATTGGCACGTTGCAAAGCAACTGTTATATAGACCCCTCCTATTACCCTCAAAATTTTCGGGCACTCTTCCATACCCAAATCATTGCCACATGATAATATTCAGCTCAATTTTCCTAGTAAATCTTTCTCAGGAAATTTCCAAAGTTTCTACCTTGAGAGAAGCTTTGTGAAGTAAGTACTAGCTAGGCTTACCCAAATGATCTAAAAATTTACCAGCGCATGACCATACCTATGTAACTTACCTACACCAATTTTTAGCTCATTTCGTTCATCCAATCTCTCTCACTAGTTTTCCCAAGTTTTTGTCCATAGAAGAGCATTGTGAAGGAAGTACTACTTTGGCATTTCAAAATGATATCAATTTTCTACAATGCCTTCCTATGCCCAAATAACCATCCTCCACCAAATTTCAGCTCAATCCATTCATTATTTTGAGCCCAGCTTCAACATTCATATTTTTGTCCAATGTGGTACTTTGCAAAGCAAGTACCACCTAGGATCCTCCTTTTGAGCTTAAAATTTGTGAATACATTCTCCTTAGTAGATTATCATCCTCGGCCAAAACTCACACCCATTGGCCATGTGCATTTCCCGTACCGCTAATCAAACACTTGGGTGCTTATTCATGTTTGAGCATCGATCGGTCTCCTCGTGAGAATCTTATGTTGTAATTTTCTTCCTAGCACCTACCTGGGGAGTGCCCAACCCACTAGACATGTCTATTCCACCCAAAACACATGGCAATGCCAGGGTCATGCGGTGACCACGCGGCGGGCATGCGAGTTTACGCGCTCTAGAGTTGGGGCCCTCGGCCACCGCCCAAACCTCGATGTATCGCCACCAAACCATGTATTTATGATTAAATAGGTACTTATGTACCTATAAATGATTTTTGGAAAAAATAAATAGCAAACTATGAGACAACTGCAGTTCAAATTTGACCCGCTTCCTACTGAATCGACGGAAATTTGTCTTTTTCACGAGAGGTGGATCAAAACTTTTTACACCCAACCATTTTGTCAATTGTGCATTAAATATGGCCTAGTATTTTAGAAAAATGATTTGGTCCAATTTTGTAACAATTATTTGGGAGGTCCTTCACAAAAAAACGTCCTTTTGGGCACACAAAAAATGGAAAATGGTTTTTTCGTCCAAAGAAAATGAAAACTTCCTTAGGCAACATTGTTTGCCATTCCAATATGCACCCTTGTGCACAATATGAGATCATTTGAACAAACTATGCCATGAATGTGGCCATAAGATTGATCATTTGGCTTGAAAGCCATTTATCTCCACACGTGATAGCTCGTTTCTGAGAACACTTTTTTAAAATAATTTCCATATTACAAGTTTTTTATTTTTCCTGGGAACTTGGCCACAAATAATGACACAATGTGAAGGTTTCCCAATTTTTTGAATTTTTTTGAATTTTTTATGCCCGTTTCAAAATGCGGTCAAAACGGCTGGAATGACCGTTCCTAGCTAGTGGTTGAATCTTGGAATTTTATTGGTGTTTCTATGATTAAATCGGTACTTATGTACCTAGAAATGATTTTTGTAAAAAAATAAATAGCAAACTATGATGCAGCTGCAGTTCAAATTTGACCCGCTTCCTACTGAATCGACGGAAATTTGTCTTTTTCACGAGAGGAGGATCAAAACTTTTTACACCCAACCATTTTGTCAATTCTGCATTAAATATGGCCTAATATTTTATAAAAATGATTTGGTCCAATTTTGCAACAATTATTTGGGAGGTCCTTCACAAAAAAAACCCCTTTTGGCCACTCGAAAAATGGAAAATGGTTTTTTCATCCAAGGAAAATGAAAACTTCCTTAGGCAACATTGTTTGTCATTCCAATATGCGCCCTTGTGCACAATATGAGATCATTTGAACAAACTATGCCATGAATGTGGACATAAGATTGATCATTTGGCTTGAAAGCCATTGATCTACACACGTGATAGCTCGTTTCTGAGAACACTTTTTTAAAATAATTGCCGTATTACAAGTTTGTTATTTTTCCTGGGAACTTAGCCACATATAATGACACAATGCGAAGGTTTCCCAATTTTTTGAATTTTTGTGAATTTTTTATGCCCGTTTCAAAATGGGGTCAAAACGGCGGGAATGACCGTTCCTTGCTAGTGGTTGAATCTTGGAATTTTATTGGTGTTTCTCTGATTAAATAGATACTTATGTACCTAGATATGATTTTTGTAAAAAATAAATAGCAATCTATAAGGCAGCTAAAGTTCAAATTTGACCCGCTTCCAGCTGAATCGGCGAAAATTTGTCTTTTTCACCAGAGGAGGATCAAAACTTTTTACACCCAACCATTTGGTCAATTATGGATTATGGTCCAATTTTGCAACAATTATTTGGGAGGTCCTTCACAAAAAAAACCCTTTTGGACACTCGAAAAATTGAAAATGGTTTTTCCGTCCAAGGAAAATGAAAACTTCCTTAGGCAATATTGTTTGCCATTCCAATATGCACCCTTGTGCACAATATTAGATCATTTGAACAAACTATGCCATGAATGTGGCCATAAGATTGATCATTTGGCTTGAAAGCCATTGATCTCCACACGTGATAGCTCGTTTCTGAGAACACTTTTTTAAAATAATTGTCGTATTACAAGTTTGTTATTTTTCGTAGGAACTTGGCCACATATAATGACACAATGCGAAGGTTTCACAATTTTTTACTTTTTTTTTGAATTTTTTACCGTTTGAAAATGCGGTCAAAATGGCGGGAATGACCGTTCCTAGCTAGTCGTTGAATCTTGGAATTTTATTGGTGTTTATCTGATTAAATAGATACTTATGTAGCTAGAAATGATTTTTGGAAAAAATAAAGAGCAAACTACATGGCAGCTACAGTTCAAATTTGACCCGCTTCCACCTGAATCGGCGGAAATTTGTCTTTTTACCAGAGGTGGATCAAAACTTTTAAAACCTAACCATTTGGTCAATTGTGCATTAAATATGGCCTAGTATTTTAGAAAATTGATTTGGTAAAATTTTACAAAAAATATTTGGTAGGTTCTTTACAAAAAAACTTATTTTGAGCACTCAAAAAATGGAAAATTGTTTTTTCATGCAAAAGAAATAAAAACTCCCTTTGTAAATGTTGTTTGCCAATCTAAGATGTAAACTTGTGCAAAATATGGAATCATTTGAACAAATATTTGATAGGTCTTTCATAAAAAACTCATTTTGAGCATTGAAAAATGAAATGAAAAATTTGTATGTAATCAATCATGACCAATTTATATGGTCAAAAAATCTGCAAATTGTTTGGTGCGCTCTGATTGGTCCATAGGCATATCACGCGAATCATGCCTCAACCACCGTTGGATGCTTCTGGATCCAACGGCAGCCCTCACCCCCTCACCCTCTCACCCAAACCCTAAGTTCCCCGATCTACTCTCCCCCTGTCGTCCCACAGCCGCCACCCCCCAACCCTATGTCTCAATCTCTGGATCCCCAACCACCCAGCCGCCGCCGTCCTCCGTCCTCTCCCCCAACCCCGATCGCCGACAACCCCTCTCTCCCCTTCTCTCCCACGGCCGCGGTCGAATCTGCGCTCGTCCCTTCCAGATCGCAGCCTCCACCTCCTACCTTCCAGATCGCGGCCGCCACCTCCCTCCAATGTAGCTCCCCGCCGTCCATGGCCTCCCCCATGCGCTCCCCAGATCGGTCTTGATCGGCCTCCCCCTCGACTCGAGCCGCCTCCACCCACCTCCTGCCTCCTCCCTCTCACTCCGCCGCCCGCCCACACGCGCCCGACCGTCCTCTCCCCCGTGATGAGCGCCGCGCCAAGGAGCGGGGAGGGCAGCCAGGCGGCTGGAATGCCCGCGCAGAAGCGCCCGCACCCGTCGCTCGACGCGGACGACGGCCATGTCCAGGAGGAGGAGGCTGCCACTATCGCCGAGGCCGCCGGCTCCGGCATGGAGGGCGGCGGCGTTAGCGTCCAGAGGGCGGCCAATAGGTGGACGGCCTCCAAAATCCTACCCACCTCCACCCCGCCAGCCATGGTGCCGCCTCCACCTCCGGTAAGCACCCTCTCGACCCAGCCTCCTACCCCACACTGGACCTAACCCCGTCCCCTTTCCTCCCCCCTGCAGCTGCAGGCCAGCAGCAGCGCCGGCTCCACAAGGTGGCGGCCGATGGCGACCTCGGACGCTTCAAGAGTACGCCCGCGCCTCCCTCTCCCCATGCTTGTTTTCTGCTTTGGTGTTTTTTTGTGCTCGATCCTGATTTGGGCGCGATTTTTTTCCCGTCGGGCATCACGAGCGCGCTGGACGGCGGGAAGGGCCGCGTCAAGGAGGCGGTGGAGGCCGCCAAGGATGGATGATCCGGGGCGCTGCACGCCGCTGTCGGCCACGGGAGGATGCTGGTGTGCGTCTACCTGGTCGAGAAGCTTCGCGTGCATGTCAATGCCGGAGACAACAAAGGTGCTCTGTTCGGCCTCCTCCTCTGTTTTCGCAAACTGCAAAACACCAGCGTGCCTACAAATTGAAATTGGTGCCTCACAAGCGGCACAATCAGTAGGATGAAACAGACTGCACCGATGCTTTATTTTTGCTGCATCAATCATAGCGCCACATGTGTGTTCTCTTCATTTTAGGAGTAGGAAGTGATGCCCCTTGCTTGTTTAGAAGCATCTGATGTCTGTTAGCAACTTGATCTAGTTTTATTAGTATGTAGTTTGAACTAGCCTGTGTCAAGTTTTATTAGTATGTACTGGAGTAGTAGATTAAACCAACCTGAGTGGAGATGGCACCTACATACGTATAAACTGGAAACCAGGAATGACCTATTCCAAAAAATACCGGAAAATGGGCTTGTGTTTCGGTCTTTATGCCCAACTCCAGCCTGTGTTTCAGTAATGCACAACACTATTTGCTATGACCAAGCTACAAAGCATCTGCATCACAAAACCGCTAGCTGCATGCATGTACATGCATCTTCTTAAATAGAGTGATTGGTTTGAATTCAAGTGCAGAATATATGCAAATGGGTGCTAGCTGTACATATTAATTGACTCTGTCCAGTGTCGATTTCTTCAGTGTACTACTGCTAGTGTTGACTAAAAATGGATTCATTCCTCCTTACGCACTGCACTGTACTGTAGTATAGGTCATTTTCGAATTAATACTCCAAAATTTATTAGTATTGGAGGATTGATTGTTTTCAAATCAATACTCCTGGGCATCATTCATGGATGTCTAGTAGTCGACATACTTCTGGTTCCATTTAGTGTATGCAGGTAGCAGCAACTTAAGTGTAATGGAGTTGTTTTGTTACTCTATGCCTACTTTGTTAGAGTTAGCATAATCTCCTTGTCGTTTATAGCATAAACGCCTTCACTATTCTTGCTCTGAACCTCTGATCCTGATACTGATTGTATTTGTCTTGATGGTATTGCAGGCAACATGGTGACTCTAGTGCAGGCAGCGTTGGCCATACTCTTCAAGGCTGTGTTTAGGTGATTCCTCGGGTAGCCATGACACTACTCTGGCCGATTTGCCAGGCAGAAGCCCATAATGTGGACTCCTCCATGGAAGGTACAATGCTACTGACTTCATTTCTACAAAGAGATCTTAGGCAATGCTTATTCTTAGCTGGAAATGCAGTGCTGCTTCTTTAGAATCTATCATTCGTTATGGAATTCATTATGGAATTTGGTGCGGTGTACCATCAATCAAAGCTGCTGAGTTAGCCAGTTAGCTAGTAGTACATGACAGTGAACGGCTCAAAAGTATTTATGTGTTGGATGCATGGCCTATCTTAATTCGTGCTTATACATTCTGTTCTGTTTTACCTAACTTATATTGGAAGCTGATTATCTAACCATCATTAAGTGCACAAGTTTTCAGGACAATTCACAACTGCATTTATAAATTCCAGTGGGAGTTATACATGTTTTCTCAAGATATTGGAAGCTGATTATTCTGTTTTTACAATGTTTTGTAGAGTTCAACTTCTCAGAGTGTCAGGGACTCGGAAGACTATCTTATGTAAAGAGCAAGCTATGGCCTTTGCAGATGCAGTAGCTGCTGGGTTTGATATAGACAACCTGATATATTTGATCTTGTTCGCAGAGCATTTTGGTGCTTCATGCTTGATGTAAGTACGACCTTCTTCTGGACAAAGTAGTATCATGCTTGATGTATCGGATCATTCCTTTGGATATGGCTTATATTCCTGTAGATGATGTGAACCTGAGGATGTTTATTAATTTGCGCTGGCCTCCTGATTCGTTCTGGCTAGTGCTAGTTTGTTGCTGGTTGTGCTAGTATGAAGCTTCCGGCTGAGTCGAAGCAAGTCAAAGTGTAGTACTATTTCTAAGTAGGAAAAATCAATTAAGCTAGTTGCATTAGTAAAAGGCGTGGGTGAGGCTTCCTTTGCTTCGGCCAATAGCACATCGAATAGTAACATCACATGTTCGCCCAGTCATATGAGAATGCAATTAGGAGAAAGTTATATCAGCAAGTTACTGTACGTGTTAGAGAAATCAGTGTTGATTTATTTGTTGTTCTTTTTTTTCTTTCTAATTTTTGCATGAGAGCAAACTGGTGTAGCTAGCTGGACTATGCAGCCATGAATCAGGAAGTAGCGTATTCAATTTTGCTAATAGAAAATAAATGTATTAAAAACTTTAAATTTGTCTGTTGGAGATAGCAGTATTGATTGTACCTGTTAAACAAGCATCTATTCTTCCTGGAATGTTTGTCTATCAGCTAGTATGATGGCATATTAACATCATTCTCAGGGTGCTAGAGTCACATACTCTTGGGTTCCATGTTAAAACAAACTAATGGCTATATATCTTAGTAATATTAAACAAAGCTATATGGCTTATCTTTCAAGTTCTCAAATGCCATCTAATCACTTCTATTTTGTTCCTAAACATTTTGTTCTGTAACATGCAGATGCTGGGCTTTCATGTTTCTTCGTGAGCATCAAGAAGAAGTGGAGGAAGAATAGTTCTAGCTCATTGGAGCTAGTTCTGAGAGTAATGAAGCCCTGTGTGTTAAATGATCTGATTGTACACTTGTGGAGGTTGTTATCTGATTGTAAACTTCATGCTGATCTGTAACACACCGGATATGATTTACCCAATATGTGATCCAACTCCTGCCATTTCCGGCTATAAGTTAATTTATTTCTCGGGTGCTTGTCTTTGTTTCCGTGTGTTGTTATCGTTGTCATGCATCTCGTATCATGTCATCATGTGCATTGCATTTGCATACGTGTTCATCTCATGCATTCGAGCATTTTCTCCGTTGTCCGTTTTGCATTCTGGTGCTTCGTTCTCCTCCAGTGGTCATTTCTACCTTTCTTTCGTGTGTGGGGATTAAACGTTTCCGGATTGGACCGAGACTTGCCAAGCGGCCTTGGTTTACTACCGGTAGACCGCCTGTCAAGTTTCGTACCATTTGGACTTCGTTTGATACTCCAACGGTTAACCGAGGGACCGAGAAGGCCTCGTGTGTGTTGCAGCCCAACAGCCCTCCAATTTGGCCGAAAACCCATCTAAACCTGCTCCATCACCTAGAGCGTTCGATCACGATCGCGTGGCAGAAAACCGTGCTCAATTTTGAGCTCCCTAGCTCCCTCTATGCCTATATATACCTTCCCCATTTCCAATTTCCGGATCCTCTCCCCCCTAACCCTAAATTTTGGATCCCCACCGCCGCCGGCAAAGTCCGCCGGGCCGGACATTGTCCAAACCACTCCGCCCCGCCACGTCAGCCGCAAGCCCCACATCGTCGCGCCTCCCCGCCGCCCGGCCCGCCGAGGCCCGTAGCGGGCCCCCCCGGGCCCAGCCGCCGCCACCTGCCTCCTCGCGCCCGCGGCCGCCCGACCCCGCCCGGCCGAAGCTCGCTGCCGCCTCCACGCCGCTCGCCGCCGCCCGCCGCCCGGCCGCTCGCCGCGCCGCGCCGCCTCGCCGACCGCCGCCGCCTTCACCCCTCGCCACCTCCTCGGGTCCCGCGCCCGGCCGCGCGTCCCCGGCCCCTCTCCGACGAGCAGCCTCGTCGCCGGATGCCCTCTCCGGCGAGAAGCTCCGGCGAGATCCGCCACCGCCTCGGCTTCTGTGCAAACCCTAGATCTCGGGGTTGTTTTTTTCTTCTAAGTCCCTAAATTTTTCAGATCCATGTGCTCCTGTTCATGGCCTCATAACTTTGCATCCATAGCTCCGATTCATGCATATAGCATATCAAATTGTTCGTCTCAAAGAGTACATCATTTCATTCCATTGCATCATTTTCATTTGAGTTCATCTTCATGCCCGACATGCTGTTAGAAAAGGGCTACATGAGTTAATTGTCAGATCTGCTACTCCGTGTTAGACTTTTGTCATTTTTGCCATGATTATTGTGTGCATGATATGCCCTGATGCTCTACATATGTTCTATTAAGGGTTTTGTCATCTTTCCAGAGGTACAACCCATGTATTTTTGTGATGTGTGTGGTGACTAGTGCAAGCTTGCAAAGTGGTGCACTTGGTAATTCTGTTTTCAGGGTCTTAGTAATTCCACTAAGTCCTTGAGCTGTTTAGTTCATGATGCCATATGTTCATGTTGTTTCCTAGTGATCCGTGCCTCTTTTGAGGATGATGAGTAAGGATGTTTTGTTAATCTTGTAGTGCTCTATCCATCCATGTCTTTGTTTGCATATATGGAGTACCCTAGCTTGAGTCAATCGAGCTCTACTTTTGCTACTTTGTGAATCTGGGCAGATTGTCAACTTGTTTGCAATTTTGCCGATGATGTTGTAGTTGATCCGTGCATCCTATGTTATTGTTCTTGCCATGTCTAGCTTCTATTTTGTGTGTTCTTGATAGGTGTATGCTTAGCTTATCATGACTTGCACCATAGTGAGTGCATCGAGCTCATAAACATGCCTACTTGATATCTTTTTTCAGCATGTCCCAGTTTTCACTAAGTCTGAAAACTGATTATGTGTTTGCTATGTTCACATGCTTGCAAATGTATTTTGTGATCCCTTTTGGCTCAAGGTCACTAAGGGACTTTTGTTAAGCTCTTTGAGTTGCTCCATTCCATGCTTTACTTTGTCATGTTCAGGTCCTGTAGCATATAGTTTTGTTGCTCCGAAAAGGGCTACCTGATCTGAAATTCCAGACAAGTGTTTGCCATATGCATTTTTGCCATGCTTGTTTGAACCTGTTAATGGATGAATTGGCCGTAGCTCAGTGCTAGACTTTTGTTACGCATCTTGAATGCGTCCCTGCCATATATTTTTTTGCTATGTTTGGGTGCTGTAGCATGTTCATCTCATTGCATTTAGATGGCTACTTGCTGTAAATCGCAGATCGTGGTCATTTAAATCGCTTGCCATTTCCAAACCGTAACTCCGATTCCGGTGATCTTTATATCGTTTTCAAGCGATTTCATCTCATCTTTCCAGTGGCACACTTGGTTTTCCAAGTAGAGGCCAGGTTCATGCATTTCCTATCACATCTTGCATATGCATCCCGCATCGCATCCTGCATCGCATCCCGCATAGCATATCATCATTGCACCATATTGTTTGATCCTTGCACCTGGTTGATTGTGTCCTTGTTGCTTGTTTGTGTTGTTTGGGTAGAGCTGGGAGACGAGTTCGCTAACGAGGAGCCCGTTGAGTTTGCTTTCGATGATCCAGTCAACTCTGACAAGTTTGCAGGCAAGATGATCATACCCTCAAAATCACTACTATCTTTGCTTTGCTACATGCTCGCTCTTTTGCTATGTCAATGCTAGGATGCCTACCACTTGCTTTCAAGCCTCCCAAATTGCCATGTTCAGCCTCTAACCCACCATTGTCCTAGCAAACTGTTGATTGGCTATGTTACCGCTTTGCTCAGCCCCTCTTATAGCGTTGCTAGTTGCAGGTGAAGATTGGAGACCGTTCCTTGTTGGAACATTTATTTACTTGTTGGGATATCATTATATTGCCATGTTATCTTAATCCATCTATATACTTGGTAAAGGGTGGAAGGCTCGGCCTCTCGCCTAATGTTTTGTTCCACTCTTACCGCCCTAGTTTCCGTCATATCGGTGTTATGTTCCTGGATTTTGTGTTCCTTACACGGTTGGGTTATAATGGGAACCCCTTGATAGTTCGTCTTGATTAAAGCTTTTCCAGCAATGCCCAACCTTGGTTTTACCATTTGCCACCTAGCCTCTTTTTCCCTTGGGTTTCCGGAGCCCGAGGGTCATCTTATTTTAAACCCCCTGGGCCAGTGCTCCTCTGAGTGTTGGTCCGACCGAGTAGACTG
The DNA here is from genome assembly GCF_018294505.1 of Triticum aestivum. NCBI lineage: Eukaryota > Viridiplantae > Streptophyta > Magnoliopsida > Poales > Poaceae > Triticum > Triticum aestivum. The sequence continues at coordinate 516,945,867 of NC_057806.1, read as the reverse complement.
CAAGGCCACCTCGGGGCAACTTGAGGGTTGGTTTTACTCGTAGGATGTCTCATCTGAGTGTGCCCTGACAACGAGATATGTGCAGCTCCTATCGGGATTTGTCGGCACATTCGGGCGGTGTTGCTGGTCTTGTTTTAACCTGTCGAAATGTCTTGAAGAACCGAGATATCGAGTCTGATCGGAACGTCTCAGGAGGAGGTCTATTCCTTCGTTGACCGTGAGAGCTTGTCATGGGCTAAGTTGGGACTCCCCTGCAGGGATTTGAACTTTCGAAAGCCGTGCCTGCGGTTATGGGCAGATGTGAATTTGTTAATGTCCGGTTGTAGGTAACTTAAACATTAACTTAATTAAAATGAATCAACTGTCTGAGTTACCGTGATGGCCTCTTCTCGGCGGAGTCCGGGAAGTGGACACGGTGTTGGAGTAATGTTTTCCGCAGGATTGCCTTCATTAGTTATGCGTTTGAGCTTTGCCTTTCTCTTCTCGCTCACTTTTGTGAATAGGCTAGCCACCATATATGCTAGTCGCTTGCTGCAGCTCCACATATATTTACCTTGCCTTACCTATTAAGCTTAAATAGTCTTGATCACGAGGGTGCGAGATTGCTGAGTCCCTGTGGCTCACAAATTACAATTACACATGATGCAGGGTCTGATGATACAGCTCCAGATGGCGCGTTTGAGCTCAAGTGGGAGATCGACGAGGACTCTCACATTACTATGTTTCTTTTCCTGATGATCAGTAGTGGTGCCTAGTTGGGGTGATCGGGACCATGTCGCTTGTTGGGTTATCTTTCATTTTGGCATCGTAGTCGGGCCATGAGTGTTTGGATAACGTATGTTATTTATGTACTTGATTGACGTGGCGAGTGTAAGCCAACTATGTTATCCCTTTTATTCATCTATATTACATGGGATGTTTGTGATGATTGCCTGACTTGCGACATATGCCTTCAATGCGATTATGCCTCTAAGTCGTGCCTCGACACGTGGGAGATATTGTCGCATCGAGGGTGTTACAAGTTGGTAATCAGAGCCTTCCCCGACCTTAGGAGCCCCCACTGATTGATCGTTTTTAGCGGCCGAGTTGTGTCTAGAAAAATGTTTTGAGTCATTTAGGAATTATATACCGGAGAGTTTAGGAACTCTTTTTACTTCCCAGTCTCCTCATCGCTCTGCTAAGGCATCCTGACATAGAGTTTTGACTCTTCTCTTCTCAAATTTCACTAAAAAAAATTTAGGATCACGCGGGTATCTTGGGATCGTTCCGATGGTATTATGAGGAGAACATTGTCTTGATGCCTCCTGTCAGGGGTTTAGTGGAAGTGTCCCGGGGAGTTGAGCTCTGAGGTGTTGTCATCATAATTTTATCGTTGCAGTTCTGGAATACCTGAGTTTAGTACGCCGACATCGAAAATCTCTTTTATGCAGTTCGTTGGTGAGATAACCTCGACGCCACCTAGTACTGGGGCGGGAGTTCGGGAGTATCGCCATAACTTGTATAATGGATGCTTTTCGAAGGTTGAGGTAGATGGTTTCCGAAGTTTTTCTTGGTTATGTGTTGAAGGATGGATACAGCTGGATGTAGGATTTGCTAGATTTGGGTGAGATATTATGCTTCCCCTGTATCCCCAACACCTGATTGCATAACCGGAAAGGTTCGGCAGTTTCATAGGTGGGAATTCTTGTAGCTCTAGTTCTTCTTCCACGGATATTGGTTTGAGATTGGGATTTCTTACCGATTATTCATTCTTGATCCGTACCTTGTTGATTTATTTCTTCTACCTAATTCTATGTGGCTTCTCAATTTATGGATATGTGACCATTTCAGGAGGAATGCATTCGTTCATTTTGTTCGGATGTGAAGACTATATGTTGCAATTTTCATTACGTTGGATTCAGCTTCATTTTATCTATCAATGTGCTAACGGTGGTCAACCTCTTCAGGATGGCTCCCGCTAAGAGCACCAATCAGAACTAGAATCAGAATCAAGATCCTCCACTACCTCCACCTCCTCCGGAGGCATGGCAAGCTGTGATGGCCGCAACCAATGCAAACACGCAGTTGATCATGCAAATTCTCCAAGAGCGCAATCAAGGCAACCAAGGGAATCAAGGCAACAATCAGAATCACTTTGCTATGCTCAACCAGTTCCTTGCTAATGGGCCAAAGACTTTCAGCAATTGTGTTGAGGCAACCGATGCTGACGATTGGCTTGTGGATCTATGCAAGCATTTTGAGTGCAGTAACATCAGGCCTGAGGATTTCATCAAGTTCGCTTCCTTCCAACTCAAAGATCAAGCTGTAGAGTGGTTCCAGCAGTACAAGGATTCCAGAGGTGGATGTGTGATCACTTGGGATGAATTCCGTCAAGATTTCCGAGCTCATCATATCCCTCAGAGTGTGACTGAAAGCAAGCGTGAGGAATTCCGCAACCTGAAGCAAGGCTCTTTGTCTGTCTATGACTACAACAAGTTGTTCCAGAAGCTCGCCCGCTTTGCCAACCAGGACGTCCCTGATGAGAAGAGCATGATATACCAGTTCAGGGGTGGTCTTAGAGAAGAAATCCAGCTAGCTCTTGTTCTCTTTGAGCCCTTGAGGTACGATAAGTTCTACAACATGGCACTGAAGCAAGAGGCCGCTCAACTGAGATGTGATGCTTCCAAGAAGCGAGTCAGAGATACTACTCCTTCTTCCTCTACTCAAGTGGCCAAGCAGCAGAAGTATTGGCTTCCTCCTCCTCCGTTCCGTCAGCCGTATCAGAAGAGCAAAGGTGGCAGTGGTTCCTCCCACCCACCCAACCCTGGCTTTCAGAACAAGACTTTGTCTCAAGCTCCAAGATCGAGTGCTCCGTACCACCGTCCGCTTTCAGAGGTCACGTGCAACAAGTGCCAACAGAAGGGTCACTATGCCAACAAGTGCTTCAACCAGAGGCTTCTTCCTCCTCCTCCTCCTGTCAGACCGGCAAGTACAGTTGTGGTCAAGCATAACCCCAAGCACGCCAAAGTCAATTTGATGAATGCAGCTCAGTCAGAGGACTCGTCAGATGTCATCATGGGTAACCTTCCTGTTAACGATGTTCCCGCAAAAGTACTTTTTGATACTGGTGCATCGCATTCTTTCTTGTCATGCCCGTTTGCATCGAAGCACAATGTTGATACTGAGATCATGCCCAAAGTCATGCAAGTTGTTTCTCCCGGCAAGCTTTTGACTTCTAGTTTGGTTGCTCCCGATATCTCTATCACGTTGGGAGATTACAAGTTTCTCTCTTCTCCGGTGGTTCTTGGTAACTCAGATATTGATCTTATTCTCGGAATGGATTGGCTTTCTAAGCACAAGGCGCATCTTGATTGTGCAGCCAGGCAGATTCAATTGACTCATTCGTCTGAGGATGTAATTGTTTTTGCCGCTCGTGATGATGCAATTCGTCTGTTTTCTCTCAACGAGAAGGGTGAACTGGATGCTATCTCGTAGATTCCAGTCGTTTGCGAATATCAAGACGTCTTTCCAGAAGAGCTTCCAGGAATGCCTCCGCACCGGCCAGTTGAATTCATCATTGATCTTGAGCCTGGTACGGAACCTGTGTGCAAGCGTCCTTACAAGCTCGGACCTGAAAAGTTGAAGGAGCTGAAGAAGCAACTCGATGTTCAAGAAAGAATGGGTCCCATCCGGCCTAGTTCTTCTCCGTGGGGTTGTGGTGTTCTTTTTGTGGAGAAGAAGGATGGAACAGACCGACTTTGTGTTGATTACCGTCCATTGAACAAGAAGACCATCAAGAACAAATATCCACTTCCCAATATCAACGAGTTGTTCGAACAACTCAAAGGCGCCCAAGTATTCTCCAAGCTTGATCTCCGTATGGGTTATCATCAGATTCGAATCCGTGACCAAGATATTCCCAAGACGGCTTTCAGGACAAGCTATGGGTCATATGAATACACTGTCATGTCTTTTGGTCTCGTCAACGCTCCTCCGACGTTCTCTCGCATGATGAATTTCATATTCAACGCCTACACCAATGACTTCGTTTTGGTCTATCTCGATGACATTCTGGTTTTCTCGAAGAACAAGGAAGATCATGCCAAGCACTTGCGTTTGGTTCTTGATAAGCTGAGGGAACACCAGTTCTATGCCAAGTTCTCCAAGTGTGAATTTTGGCTCGATGAGGTTCTTTATCTTGGTCATATCATCTCTGCCAAGGGCATTGCCGTGAATCCTGAGAAGGTGTCTGCAATTGTGAATTGGGAACCTCCTCAGAACGTGAAGCAACTCCGTAGCTTCCTTGGTCTCGCAAGCTACTTCCTAAGATTCATTGAAAACTTTTCTAAGATCGCGAAGCCTCTGTCAAATCTTCTCCAGAAGCACGTCAAGTACGTTTGGTCTCCGGAGTGTGACATTGCTTTCAACACTTTGAAAGAGAAATTGATCACTGCTCCAGTTCTGACTCCGCCTGATGAATCCAAGCCATACGAGGTCTTTTGTGATGCCTCTCTCCAAGGTCTCGGTGCAAGGTTGATGCAAGAGAAGAAAGTTGTTGCTTATACCTCTCGCCAGTTGAAGCCCAATGAGAAGAACTACCCCACTCAAGATCTCGAGTTGGCGGCAGTTGTGCATGCTCTTTTGACTTGGAGACATCTTCTATTGGGAAGAGAAGTGGACATTTTCACTGATCACAAGAGTCTCAAGTACATCTTCACTCAGCCTAATCTCAACCTCAGGCAAACTCGATGGGTCGAAATGATTCAAGAGTATAATCCGAGTATCGAGTATACTCCAGGCAAGGCCAATGTGATTGCTGACGCATTGAGCAGGAAGGCTTATTGCAACAGCCTGATTCTCAATCCGTATCAACCCGAGCTTTGTGAAGCTTTCCGCAAACTTAATCTGCAAGTTGTTCCTCAAGGTTTCCTCGCCAACCTTCAAGTCTCTCCTACCTTGGAAGATCAGATTCGCCAAGCTCAGCTTCTTGATGCTATGGTGAAAAAGGTGAATATTGGGATTGCCAAGAGTCAACCCAAGTACAAGTGCTACCGCCTTGATGACAAGGACACTCTCTTCTTCGAGGATCGTATTGTTGTGCCCAAAGGTGAACTTCGTAAAATGATCATGAACGAGGCTCACAATTCTCTCCTCTCCAGCCACCCTGGGAGCACGAAGATGTATCAGGACCTCAAGCAGGCTTATTGGTGGACTCGAATGAAGCGCGACATTGCTTAGTTCGTGAATGACTGTGATGTCTGCAAAAGAGTGAAGGCAGAACACCAAAGGCCAGCGGGTCTCCTCCAACCTCTTGCCATTCCAAAATGGATGTTTGACCACATTGAGATGGACTTCGTGACTGGGTTTCCAAAGTCCAAGCGTGGCAATGATGCTATATTCGTTGTCATCGACAAACTCACTAAAGTGGCTCACTTTCTGCCTATCAAAGAGTCAATCACTACAGCTCAATTGGCGGAACTCTATACATCTTGAATTGTCTCTCTGCACGGTATTCCTCGAGTGATCTCTTCAGACTGTGGCAGCATCTTTACCTCCAAGTTTTGGGATTCTCTTCAGAAGGCCATGGGCACTAACATCCGCTTCAGCACAGCTTTCCATCCTCAAACAAGCGGTCAACTCCAGCGTGTCAACCAGATTCTTGAAGATATGCTCAGGGCTTGTGTGATCTCCTTCGGCATGAAGTGGGAGGATTGTCTTCCTTATGCTGAATTCTCCTACAACAACAATTTTCAAGCAAGTTCGGGCAAGGCCCCATTTGAAATTCTGTATGGCAGGAAGTGCCGTACCCCTCTCAACTGGTTTGAAACCGGTGAACGTCAGCTTTTGGGAAATGACTTAATCACAGAGGCAGAAGAAATGTGCAAAGTCATTCGAGATAACATCAAAGCAGCCCAATCCCGCCAGAAGAGATACTATGATAGTAAGCACCGTGATTTGGCTTTCGAGATCGGAGATCATGTTTACCTCCGCGTCTCTCCTATGAAGGGTACTCGTCGCATCGGTATCAAAGGGAAGCTTGCCCCCAGATACGTGGGACCTTTCAAGATTGTCAGCAAGAGAGGCGACCTCGCCTATCAACTCGAGCTTCCTTCAAACTTTGCTAATGTTCATGATGTGTTCCATGTCTCTCAGCTCTGAAAGTGCTTCAAGACTGCTGACCGCACCGTCAACTTCGAGGACACTGAGCTCCAAGAAGATCTCTCTTATCGTGAGCACCCCGTTGCTATCCTTGAAGAGACTGAACGCAAGACTCGCAACAAGTCGATCAAGTTCCTCAAAGTCAAGTGGTCACACCATTCCGACCGTGAAGCTACCTGGGAACGCGAGGATCACCTCCGTTCTGAGTACCCGGCGTTCTTTCAGTCCTAGATCTCGGGACGAGATTCTTTCGTAGTGGTGGAGTGTTGTAACACCCCGGATATGATTTACCAAATATGTAATCCAACTCTTGTCGTTTCCGACATTAAGTTAATTTATTTCTTGGGTTCGGGTCTTTGTCTCCGTGTGTTGTTATCGTTGTCATTCATCTCATATCATGTCATCATGTGCATTGCATTTGCATACGTGTTCATCTCATGCATTCGAGCATTTTCTCTGTTGTCCGTTTTGCATTCCGGTGCTTCATTCTCCTCCGGTGGTCATTTCTACCTTTCTTTCGTGTTTGGGGATTAAACGTTTCCGGATTGGACCGAGACTTGCCAAGCGGCCTTGGTTTACTACCGGTAGACCGCCTGTCAAGTTTCGTACCATTTGGACTTCGTTTGTTACTCCAACGGTTAACCGAGGGACCAAGAAGGCCTCGTGTGTGTTGCATCCCAACACCCCTCCAATTTGGCCCAAAACCCATCTAAACCTGCTCCATCACCTAGAGCGTTCGATCACGATCGCGTGGCCGAAAACCGTGCTCAATTTGGAGCTCCCTAGCTCCCTCTATGCCTATATATACCTCCCCCATTTCCAATTTCCGGATCCTCTCCCCCCTAACCCTAAATTTCGGACCCCCGCCGCCGCCGGACAAAGTCCGCCAGGCCAGACATTGTCCGACCCGCTCCGCGCCGCCACGTCAGCCGCAAGCCCCACATCGCCGTGCCTCCCCGCCGCCAGGCCCGCCGAGGCCCGTAGTGGGCCCCCACGGGACGAGCCGCCGCCACCCGCCTCCTCGCGCCCGCGGCCGCCCGACCCCGCCCGGCCGAAGCTCGCCACCGCCTCCATGCCGCTCGCCGCCGCCCATCGCCCGGCCGCTCGCCGCGCCGCGCCGCCTCGCCGACCACCGCCGCCTTCGCCCCTCGCCGCCTCCTCGGGTCCCGCGCCCGGCCGCGCCTCCCCGACCCCTCTCCGACGAGCAGCCTCGTCACCGGATCCCCTCTCTGGCGAGAAGCTCCGGCGAGATCCGCCACCGCCTCGGCTTCCGTGCAAACCCCTGATCTTGGGGTTGTTTTTTTCTTCTAAGTCCCTAAATTTTCAGACCCATGTGCTCCTGTTCATGGCCTCGTAACTTTGCATCCGTAGCTCCGGTTCATGCATATAGCATATCAAATTGTTCGTCTCAGAGAGTACATCATTTTCATTCCATTGCATCATTTTCATTTGAGTTCATCTTGATGCCCGAAATGCTTTTAGAAGAGGGTTACTTGACTTAATTGTCAGATCTGCTACTCCATGTTAGACTTTTGTCATTTTTGCCATGATTATTGTGTGCATGATATGCCCTAATGCTCTACATATGTTCTGTTAAGGGTTTTGTCATCTTTCCAGAGGTACAACCCATGTATTTTTGTGATGTGTGTGGTGACTAGTGCAAGCTTGCAAGGTGGTGCACTTGGTAATTCTGTTTTCAGGGTCTTAGTAATTCCACTAAGTCCTTGAGCTGTTTAGTTCATGATGCCATATGTCCATGTTGTTTCCTAGTGATCCGTGCCTCTTTTGAGGATGATCAGTAAGGATGTTTTGGTGATCTTGTACTGCTCTATCCATCCATGTCTTTGTTTGCGTATATGGAGCAACCTAGCTTGAGTCAATCGAGCTCTACTTTTGCTACTTTGTGAATCTGGGCAGATTGTCAACTTGTTTGCAATTCTGCCGATGATCTTGTAGTTGATCCGTGCATGCTATGTTATTGTTCTTGCCATTTCTAGCTTGTATTTTGTGTGTTCTTGATAGGTGTATGCTTAGCTTATCATGACTTGCACCGTAGTGAGTGCATTGAGCTCGTAAACATGCCTACTTGATATCTGTTTTCAGCATGTCCCAGATTTCACTAAGTCTGAAAACTGATTATGTGTTTGCTATGTTCACATGCTTGCAAATGTATTTTGCGATCCCTTTTGGCTCAAGGTCACTAAGGGAGGTTTGTTAAGCTCTTTGAGTAGCTCCATGCCATGCTTTACTTTGTCATGTTCAGGTCCTGTAGCATATAGTTTTGTTGCTCCGAAGAGCGCTACCTGATCTGAAATTCCTGACAAGTGTTAATTTCACTAAGTCTGAGATCTGTTTTCCATATGCATTTTTGCCATGCTTGTTTGAACCTGTTAATGGATGAATTGGCCGTAGCTCAGTGCTAGACATTTCTTAAGCATATTGAATGCATCCCTGCCATACATTTTGTTGCTATGTTTGGGTGCTGTAGCATGTTCATCTCATTGAATTTAGATGGCTACTTGCTGTAAATCGCAGATCGTGGTCATATTTAAATAGCTTGCTATTTCCAAACCGTAACTCTGATTCATGTGATCTTTATATCGTTTTCAAGCGATTTCATATCATCTTTCCAATGGAACACTTGGTTTTCCAAGTTGAGGCCAGGTTCATGCATTTCCTGTCACATCTTGCATATGCATCCCGCATCGCATCCCGCATAGCATATCATCATTGCACCATATTGTTTGATCCTTGCACGTGGTTGATTGTGTCCTTGTTGCTTGTTTGTCTTGTTTGGGTAGAGCCGGGAGACGAGTTCACTAACGAGGAGCCCATTGAGTTTGCTTTCGAGGATACAGTCAACTCTGACAACTTTGCAGGCAAGATGATCATACCCTCGAAATCACTACTATGTTTGCTTTGCTAGATGCTCGCTCTTTTGCTATGCCAATGCTACGATGCCTACCACTTGCTTTCAAGCCTCCCAAATTGCCATGTTCAGCCTCTAACCCACCATTGTCCTAGCAAACCGTTGATTGGCTATTTTACCGCTTTGCTCAGCCCCTCTTATAGCGTTGCTAGTTGAAGGTGAAGATTGGAGACCGCTCCTTGTTGGAACATTTATTTACTTTTTGGGATATCATTATATTGCCATGTTATCTTAATGCATCTATATACATGGTAAAGGGTGGAAGGCTCGGCCTCTCGCCTAGTTTTTTGTTCCACTCTTGCCGCCCTAATTTCCGTCATATCGGTGTTATGTTCCCGGATTTTGCATTGCTTACGTGGTTGGGTTATACTGGGAACCCCTTGATAGTTTGTCTTGATTAATGTTCCAGCAATGCCCAACCCTTGTTTTACCATTTGCCACCTAGAATCTTTTTCCCTTGGGTTTCCGGAGCCCGAGGGTCATCTTCTTTTAAACCCCCCTGGGCCAGTGCTCCTCTGAGTGTTGGTCTGGCCGAGTAGATTGCGGGGCCACCTCGGGGCAACTTGAGGGTTGGTTTTACTCGTAGGATGTCTCATCTGAGTGTGCATTGAGAACGAGATATGTGCAGCTCCTATCGGGATTTGTCGGCAAATTCGGGCGGTGTTGCTGGTCTTGTTTTAACCTGTCGAAATGTCTTGAAGAACCGAGATACCGAGTCTGATCGGAACGTCTCGGGAGGAGGTCTATTCCTTTGTTGACCGTGAGAGCTTGTCATGGGCTAAGTTGGGACTCCCCTGTAGGGATTTGAACTTTCGAAAGCCGTGCCCGCGGTTATGGGCAGATGGGAATTTGTTAATGTCCGGTTGTAGATAAATTAAACATTAACTTAATTAAAATGAATCAACTGTGTGAGTTACCATGATGGCCTCTTCTCGGCGGAGTCCGGGAAGTGGACACGGTGTTGGAGTAATGTTTGCTGCAGGATTGCCTTCTTTAGTTATGAGTTCGCGCTTTGCCTTTCTCTTCTCGCTCTCCTTTGCGAATAGGCTAGCCACCATATATGCTAGTCGCTTGCTGCAGCTCCACATATATTTACCTTGCCTTACCTATTAAGCTTAAATAGTCTTGATCGCGAGGGTGCGAGATTGCTGAGTCCCTGTGGCTCACAGATTACTATTACACCAGATGCAGGGTCTGATGATACAACTCCAGATGGCGCGTTTGAGCTCAAGTGGGAGTTCGACGAGGACTCTCAGTGTTACTATGTTTCTTTTCCTGATGATCAGTAGTGGAGCCTAGTTGGGGTGATCGGGACCATGTCGCCTGTTGGGTTATCTTTCATTTTGGCGCCGTAGTCGGGTCATGAGTGTTTGGATGATATATGTTATTTATGTACTTGATTGACGTGGCGAGTGTAAGCCAACTTTGTTATCCCTTTTATTCATCTATATTACATGGGATGTTTGTGATGATTGTCTGACTTGCGACATATGCCTTCAATGCGATTATGCCTCTAAGTCGTGCCTCGACACGTGGGAGATATAGTCGCATCGAGGGTGTTACATGATCACACTTGTGGAGCTTGTTATCTGATTGTAAACTTGATGCTTGTTATCTGATGTAACACTTTGATGGTTCATAATATTTGAAGTATTATATGTGTTTTGTGTGCCAATTTAAATACTAGGTATTTATTTGCGTTCAATTAAAAAATTGAAGAATATTTCCTTGATGGCTAGGACCCAGTACTAGAACCTGACAATGGGGACGCACCTGACTAGTGAACCCACTTTATAAAAAAAGAAAAAATGAAACTATTGAGACAAAAAGTCCATGGCCCAAAACTAAAAAGGCTGCAATGTTGGGCTTGGTCCATGAAGCTGACAAAAAATTCATAGGTAAAAAATACATTAAATGGGCTGAATTAATGGGCTCGGCCCATATAAACACTGAATTGGACCGGGCTGAATCTTATGGCACATCAGCTTGCCACGCTGGATGCCTACGTGGCCTGGGGAGGTTGCTAGTGACCAAAACGCCACAGTAGACGTATTTTGGTCATAAACGTCTACGACCATTCCAGAAGAAAGGTCGCTATAGTTCGTTTATGAAGGCCAGCTTTTGACCTTATGTTTTTGGTCACAGAAATGTCACAAATGGAAATTTGTGACCATTCAGTGACCAATAGTGGTGGTCACAATTTCACATATTTCTTGTAGTGCTTGAGCATGACTCTAAGACATAGGGGTCCGAGCTTGCGAAGGCCCTCAAGAACACACAAAATGCAAAGGCCAAAGCTCAAAAGGCCCTCCGGGAGATTCAGGCGGTCAAGAAGATAGCGGTGGGTAAGGCATTCATTATGCAAAGCAAGCATCTGAAGGAAACTTTCCTTTTATTTACCTGAATTCGGAGCTCTCCAGGAGCGTTCACAGATCTTCCCAGCAGCATATCAGATGCCACGGAGTTCTACCGGGCCAGGGAAGGGAACTCGATGGAAAAGTTGTTCTGGTCTCAATATACTGGGACCGAACATCCGATGCCCTTGAGCGACAAGCTGAAGCAACTGGTCGAGCTTCACAAGGCGGCCGAACTGGCCATGAAGAGTCTCATAGTCCGGATGTGGTTTGGCGAGCTACTTCGGCTTGAAGTCATAAAGCGGTCCGTCTGTGTTGTGGGTGCGTGCAAGGCCTTTGCGTGTGCGAAAGTGCACTGGGCGAAGATGGACGCCAAAAAGCTGGTGAAGGAGGGGCCACCGAAGGGCATGGAGCATCGCCACCCCAAAAAGTATTATGACAGTGTCTTGAAGGGTGCCTGCCTTGTGGTGGAGGAATGTGCTAAGGATGTCATATTTGAATGAATGTATTCATGTGATCCTGTAATATGAAAACGAGTTCATGTGCTCTATATAACGATTGTCGATTTAAAATATTACCTTCTTTGCGGCCGTTTATAAAATCTGAGAGTTGTCCAGTCGTCGGCTTCTGCCCCCATGTAACTAGTACTGAGGTGTTCGGGATTAATCTTAAACACTCTATATCCAAAAAAAATTGGTCCTTTAAGGAGGTGTTTAGCGCAGCGAACAAGGCAATCGGGCTATACAACTTTATCACTCTCACTTAGCCATAGAAGTCTCTAATTTTGGATTTTGGCGAAGCCCCTAGTATTCGGAAGGCCAAACTTGGGGCGCTATATACGCCTAAATCGGACAAGGTCGATTCCTCGCCCGAAGCGAAAAAAATCTTTCAGGATTTGAGACCTCTCGAACAGCGACCAGCTCTCGCCGCATCATGACAGTCAGTTTTCGGCTTTCTCTACTAAGGTGCTCGTCCGAAAGAACCGGGACACAAGGCAGTAGTTCTCCCAGTGCTACCTTAGCTGATATAGTGGAACGTAAGGTACCAAAACATGGGAGCCGGGCAAACCCTAGATCTTGGGGTTGTTTTTTTCTTCTAAGTCCCTAAATTTTCACATCCATGTGCTCCTGTTCATGGCCTCGTAACTTTGCATCCGTAGCACTGATTCATGCATATAGCATATCAAATTGTTCGCCTCAGAGAGTACATCATTTCATTCCATTGCATCATTTTCATTTGAGTTCATCTTGATGCCTGAAATGCTGTTAGAAGAGGGCCACTTGAGTTAATTGTCAGATCTGCTACTCCATGTTAGACTTTTGTCATTTTTGCCATGATTATTGTGTGCATGATATGCCCTGATGCTCTACATATGTTCTGTTAAGGGATTTGTCATCTTTCCAGAGGTACAACCCATGTATTTTTGTGATGTGTGTGGTGACTAGTGCAAGCTTGCAAAGTGGTGCAATTGGTAATTCTGTTTTCAGGGTCTTAGTAATTCCACTAAGTCCTTGAGCTGTTTAGTTCATGATGCCATATGTCCATGTTGTTTCCTAGTGATCCGTGCCTCTTTTGAGGATGATCAATAAGGATGTTTTTCTGATCTTGTATTGCTCTATCCATCCATGTCTTTGTTTGGATATATGGAGAAACCTAGCTTGAGTCAATCGAGCTCTACTTTTGCTACTTTGTGAATCTGGGCAGATTGTCAACTTGTTTGCAATTTTGCCGATGATCTTGTAGTTGATCCGTGCATGCTATGTTATTGTTCTTGCCATTTCTAGCTTGTTGTTTTGTGTGTTCTTGATAGGTGTATGCTTAGCTTATCATGACTTGCACCGTAGTGAGTGCATTGAGCTCGTAAACATGCCTACTTGATATCTGTTTTCAGCATGTCCCAGTTTTCACTAAGTCTGAAAACTGATTATGTGTTTGCTATGTTCACATGCTTGCAAATGTATTTTGCGATCCCTTTTGGCTCAAGGTCACTAAGGGACTTTTGTTAAGCTCTTTGAGTAGCTCCATGCCATGCTTTACTTTGTCATGTTCAGGGCCTGTAGCATATAGTTTTGTTGCTCTGAAGAGCGCTACCTGATCTGAAATTCCAGACAAGTGTTAATTTCACTGTCTGAGGTCTGTTTTCCATATGCATTTTTTGCCATGCTTGTTTGAACCTGTTAATGGATGAATTGGCCTTAGCTCAGTGCTAGACTTTTGTTAAGCATCTTGAATGCATCCCTGCCATACATTTTGTTGCTATGTTTGGGTGCTGTAGCATGTTCATCTCATTGCATTTAGATGGCTACTTGTTGTAAATCGCAGATCGTGGTCATATTTAAATCTCTTGCCATTTCCAAACCGTAACTCCGATTCCGGTGATCTTTATATCGTTTTCAAGCGATTTCATCTCATCTTTCTAGTGGCACACTTGGTTTTCCAAGTTGAGGCCAGGTTCATGCATTTATTGTCACATCTTGCATATGCATCCCGCATCGCATCCTGCATAGCATATCATCATTGCACCATATTGTTTGATCCTTGCGCGTGGTTAATTGTGTCCTTGTTGCTTGTTTGTCTTGTTTGGGTAGTGCCGGGAGACGAGTTCGCTAATGAGGAGCCCGTTGAGTTTGCTTTCGAGGATACAGTCAACTCTGACAACTTTGCAGGCAAGATGATCATACCCTCGAAATCACTACTATCTTTGCTTTGCTAGATGCTCGCTCTTTTGCTATGCCAATGCTACGATGCCTACCACTTACTTTCAAGCCTCCCAAATTGCCATGTTCAGCCTCTAACCCACCATTGTCCTAGCAAACCGTTGATTGGCTATTTTACCGCTTTGCTCAGCCCCTCTTATAGCGTTGCTAGTTGAAGATGAAGATTGGAGACCGCTCATTGTTGGAACATTTATTTACTTGTTGGGATATCATTATATTGCCATGTTATCTTAATGCATCTATATACTTGGTAAAGGGTGGAAGGCTCGGCCTCTCGCCTAGTGTTTTGTTGCACTCTTGCTGCCCTAGTTTCCGTCATATCGGTGTTATGTTCCCGGATTTTGCGTTCCTTACGCGGTTTGGTTATACTGGGAACCCCTTGATAGTTTGTCTTGATTAAAGCTTTTCCAGCAATGCCCAACCTTGGTTTTACCATTTGCCACCTAGAATCTTTTTCCCTTGGGTTTCCGGAGACTGAGGGTCATCTTATTTTAAACCCCCCTGGGCCAGTGCTCCTCTGAGTGTTGGTCTGGCCGAGTAGATTGCGGGGCCACCTCGGGGAAACTTGAGGGTTGGTTTTACTCGTAGGATGTCTCATCTGAGTGTGCCCTGAGAACGAGATATGTGCAGCTCCTATCGGGATTTGTCGGCAAATTCGGGCGGTGTTGCTGGTGTTGTTTTAACCTGTCAAAATGTCTTGAAGAACCGAGATACCGAGTCTGATCGGAACGTCTCGGGAGGAGGTCTATTCCTTCGTTGACTGTGAGAGCTTGTCATGGGCTAAATTGGGACTCCCCTGCAGGGATTTGAACTTTCAAAGCCGTGCCCGCGGTTATGGGCAGACGGGAATTTGTTAATGTCCGGTTGTAGATAACTTAAACATTAACTTAATTCAAATGAATCAACTGTGTGAGTTACCGTGATGGCCTCTTCTCGGCGGAGTCCGGGAAGTGGACACGGTGTTGGAGTAATGTTTGCCGCAGGATTACCTTCTTTAGTTATGCGTTCGCGCTTTGCCTTTCTCTTCTCGCTCTCCTTTGCGAATAGGCTAGCCACCATATATGTTAGTCGCTTGCTGCAGCTCCACATATATTTACCTTGCCTTACCTATTAAGCTTAACTAGTCTTGATCGCGAGGGTGCGAGATTGTTGAGTCCCTGTGGCTCACAGATTACTATTACACCAGATGCAGGGTCTGATTGTACAGCTCCAGATGGCGCGTTTGAGCTCAAGTGGGAGTTCGACGAGGACTCTCAGCGTTACTATGTTTCTTTTCCTAATGATCAGTAGTGGAGCCCACTTGGGGTGATCGGGACCATGTCGCCTGTTGGGTTATCTTTCATTTTGGCGCCATAGTCGGGCCATGAGTGTTTCTATGATGTATGTTATTTATGTACTTGATTGACGTGGCGAGTGTAAGCCAACTATGTTATCCCTTTTATTCATCTATATTACATGCGATGTTTGTGATGATTGTCTGACTTGCGACATATGCCTTCAATGCGATTATGCCTCTAAGTCGTGCCTCGACACGTGGGAGATATAGTCGCATCGAGGGTGTTACATGATCACACTTGTGGAGCTTGTTATCTGATTGTGAACTTGATGCTTGTTATCTGATGTAACACTTTGATGGTTCATAATATTTGAAGTATTATGTGTGTTTTGTGTGCCAATTTAAATACTAGGTATTTATTTGTGTTCAATTAAAAAATTGAAGAATATTTCCCTGACGGCTGGACCCAGTACTAGAACCTGACAATGGGGACGCACCTGACTAGTGAACCCACTTTATAAAAAAAGAAAAAATGAAACTATTGAGACAAAAAGTCCATGGCCCAAAACTAAAAAGGCTGCAATGTTGGGCTTGGTCCATGAAGCTAACCAAAAATTCATAGGCAAAAAATACATTAAATGGGCTCGGCCCATATAAACACCGAATTGGACCGGGCTGAATCTTATGGCAGATCAGCTTGCCACCGAATTGCCTACGTGGCCTGGGGAGGTTGCTAGTGACCAAAACGCCACAGTAGACGTATTTTGGTCATAAACGTCTATGACCATTCCAGAAGAAAGGTCGCTATAGTTAGTTTATGCCAGCCAGCTTTTGACCTTATGTTTTTGGTCACAAAAAGGTCACAAATGCAAATTTGTGACCATTCAGTGAACAATAGTGGTGGTCACAAGTTGACATATTTCTGGTAGTGCTTGAGCGTGACTCTAAGACATAGGGGTCCGAGCTTGCGAAGGCCCTCAAGAACGCACAAAATGCCAAGGCCGAAGCTCAAAAGGCCCTCCGGGAGATTCAGGCGGTCAAGAAGATAGCGGTGGGTAAGGCATTCATTATGCAAAGCAAGCATCTGAAGGAAACTTTCCTTTTACTTACCTGAAGTCGGAGCTCTCCAGGAACGTTCGCAGATCTACCCAGCAGCATAGCAGATGCCGCGGAGTTCTACCAGGCCGGGGAAGGGAGCTCGACGGAAAAGTTGTTCTGTTCTCAATATACTAGGACCGAACATCCGATGCCCTTGAGCGACAAGCTGAAGCAACTGGTCGAGCTTCACAAGGCGGCCGAACTGGCCATGAAGGGTCTCATAGTCCGGATGTGGCCTGGCGAGCCCCTGCAAGGCAGCTACTTCGGCTTGAAGTCATAAAGCGGTCCGTCTGTGTTGTGGGTGCGTGCAGGGCCTTTGCCTGTGCGAAAGTGCACTGGGCGAAGATGGACGCCGAAAAGCTGGTGAAGGAGGGGCCACCGGAGGGCATGGAGCATCGCCACCCCAAAAAGTATTATGACAGTGTCTTGAAGGGTGCCTGCCTTGTGGCGGAGGAATGTGCTAAGGATGTAATATTTGAATGAATGTATTCATGTGATCCTGTAATATGAAAACGAGTTCATGTGCTCTATATAACGATTGTCGATTTAAAATATTACCTTCTTTGCGGCCGTTTATAAAATCTGAGAGTTGTCCAGTCGTCGGCTTCTTCCCCATGTAACTAGTACTGAGGTGTTCGGGATTAATCTTAAACACTCTTTATCCAAAAAAATTGGTCCTTTAAGGAGGTGTTTAGCGCAGTGAACAAGGCAATCGGGCTATACAACTTTATCACTCTCACTTAGCCATAGAAGTCTATAATTTTGGATTTTGGCGAAGCCCCTAGTATTCGGAAGGCCGAACTTGGGGCGCTATATACGCCTAAATCGGACAAGGCCGATTCCTCGCCCGAAGCGAAAAAAATCTTTGAGGATTTGAGACCTCTCGAACAGCCACTAGCTCTCGCCGCATCATGACAGTAAGTTTTCAGCTTTCTCTACTAAGGTGCTCGTCCGAAAGAACCGGGACACAAGGCAGTAGTTCTCCTAGTGCTACCTTAGCTGATATAGCGGAACGTAAGGTACCAAAACATGGGAGCCGGGCAAACCCAACTATTGACCCAAGACATGATTCGGAGCTGATGCATATAATGCTATAAGTTCGGGGTGCCGCACTGTCTAAAGTTTTTGGACTTTTCTTGCCGTGTTATGGGGTACACTGAAGCCCCTGGCGCACTGAACGTACCGGAATGTACGGGTGCAATTTGTCATAAATAAGCAGACAGGGAAAAAAGATGAAGAAATGCAATAATAAGCTAACGCTATACATTGTTATTTAAATGACACGTCAAAGCGTATGTATACAAGTAGCGCAATAAGGAAAAATAGGACTATTTGACATGTCCTATCCAAGGGCAGGCTGCGTGTGGGTATGTAAAATAGGTATAGCGATCGTTATCAGAGACCACCTGGGGATTCCCTTGTACGTCAAAGCTTCTTGCTTCCTTGGTGTTTCCTTCCCGTGATGGGTCTGATAATCAAGGTGTCGGAGAGGTCCTTCAGATAATAGGGTCCTGAAAGGAAGAAAATGGTAAAGGTATATGGGTCCTGAGGTGGTTGAGCTGCATTGTGGGCCGTGCCATAGCCGTGCCTCCGCATATGCCCATGGTATCTTGAGTGCGTAATTATGGACGCGCGGCGTAAATTTTGCCACTTGATTGGGATGAGGACAGAGGCAAAATTGCTAGGCGAGCTCAAAACGTGTAGGCGAGCTCAAAACATGTTGGGCGATCCTATTGCGGGGTACTCCGGACTCGCTTGAGGGTGTCCGGGGGCTTTATCGCTGAATTGGCTGTTTGCCTCAGAAGGCTGCTTTGTACTTCTGCTGCGAGAGCCGCAGTGTGCTCCTCCGTATGGAGCGGGTGTTCTATGTTTCCATTAACTGTTATAACCCCGCGAGGTCCTGACATTTTGAGCTTGAAGTATGCATAATGTGGCACCACAATGAATCTGGCAAATGAGGTTCGTCCGAGCAGTGCGTGATAGCCACTGCAGAAGGGGACGATATCAAAGATCAACTCCTCGCTTCTAGTGTGATTGAGCCTATGCAACAGGCCTCTACACCTGGTATGACACCTTTAAAGGTGATTTTTGTGGGTTTGATCCTTGAGGGGTCGATACCCATTTTGCGCACTGTATCCTGATAGAGCAGGTTCAGGCTGCTACCACTGTCCATAAGGACTCGAATGAGGTCAAATACGTCGATGATGGGGTCAAGGACCAATGCGGCAGAACCGCCATGGCGGATACTAGTAGGGTGGTCCCCGCGATCGAGAGTGATCGGACAAGAAGACCGGGGGTTGAACTTTAGGGCGACTGGCTCCATCGCATAGACGTCCCTTAGCACGCTTTTGTTCCCGCTTGGGAATATGGGTTGCATATATCGTGTTCACTATTTTCACTTGGGGAGGGAACTTCTTCTGTCCTCCTGTGTTCGTTGGCCGGGGCTCCTCCTCATCGTCGCTATGCAGCCCCTTTTCCTTGTTTTCGGCATTCAATTTGCCGGCCTGTTTGAACATCCAACATTCTCTGTTGGTGTGGTTGGCCGGTTTATCGGGGGTGCCGTGAATTTGGTATGACGGGCCCGAATTGCTTCTTTTGAACGCCTTTTTCCGCTGACCGGATTTAGAGCCACTGAATCCGGCATTGACTGTCGTGTCGTCGGCATTGTCACGGTTGTTGCGGTGCTTGTGTCTATTACGACGTGGCTTGCCGTTGCTATCTCTGGCATCTGAATTGCCAGGATTTTTAGATGTGTTGTTGCTGCGAGCTAGCCAGCTGCCCTCGCCCGCACAAAAGCGGGTCATGTGTGTCGTGAGGGCTGCCATGGACTTCGGCTTTTCTTGGCCGAGGTGTCGGGCAAGCTACTCATCACGGATGTTATGTTTAAATGCTGCTAAGGCCTCGACATCCGGACAGGAGACGATTTGGTTCTTTTTAGTTACAACCCGAGTCCAGAATTTCCTGGCTGAGTCCCCGGGCTATTGGGTTATGTGACTCAAGTCATCAGCATCCGGTGGTCGCACATAAGTGCCCCGGAAGTTGTCAAGGAATGCGTCTTCCAAGTTCTCCCAACTACCAATGGAGTTTGCCGGCAGGCTATTCAGCCAATGCTGAGCCGGTCCTTTGAGTTTTAGTGGGAGGTACTTGATGGCATGTAGATCATCACCATGGGCCATGTGGATGTGGAGGAGGAAATCTTCAATCCATATCGCGGGGTCTGTTGTACCATCATATGATTCAATGTTTACGGGTTTAAACTAGTCTGGGAATTCGTGATCCATTACTTCGTCGGTGAAGCATAGGGGGTGTGCGGCGCCTCTATGCCAGGCTATATCACGACGCAGTTCGTACGAGTCTTGTCTGCTGTATTCAGCCCGACCGGATTTGCTTTTAGTATATCTGACGTGATGGTCGTCGTCACGCGTTGGGGCACGCCCCCGTGATCCGTAGATCAATCTTGTATGTCCTAGTTTGTTTTCCAATACGTCTCGCAGGTCCTGCATGTAGCCCCGGGCCTTGGTGTTTTTGTTTTACTGGCGACAGGGTGCGGGCCGTATTTCGGGCTTATATGCCGCTTTGTCTCGGCCATGAGGTGGCCTGTCAGCCGCATCATACGCTGGTAGTGTAGGCTTTAATGCTTCCTCCTCAAGTTGGCGTAGCAACCTATGCTTTGGTAACTTTTGGTTGGGTGCTCGGGTTCATGTTCCTCGGCTGCCAGGACCTTGGTCCATCTATCCGCTAGCAGATCTTGATCAGCTTGAAGCTCTTGCTGCTTTTTCTTCAGGATTCTTGCTCTGGCTATAAGCCAGCGCTTGAAGCGCTCCTGCTCGACGGGATCCTTAGGCACGATGAATTCTTTGTCGCCGAGGATCACTTCATCTTTGGAGAGGGGCATGTAATTGTCATCCCCTGATTCTCCGTCTGTCGCCTGTTCCTTGGGGCTCGTATACCCATCCTCCCGCTCGAAGCATGGCTGGAGGGGGTTGTCTTCGTCTTCGGCACTGTCCGCAGCATTATTGTCTCTTGTGCTGGTATCGCTGCTTTTGCTATGGCAGGGCTTAGAGCGGCGTCGATGACGCCGGTGCTTAGATTTCTTCTCAAGGGGATTATCCTCCATTGCCTTATTGCCATTGCTTTCTTTGGGGGAGTCCACCATGTATATATCATATGATGAGGTGGTTGTCCAACGCCCTGTGGGCGGTGGTTGCTGTTCTTCTCCAGCATCGTCGTCCATACCGTCGATGTCTTCGGAGTCGAAATCAAGCATGTCGGTTAATTCATCGACAGTGGCTATTAAGTGGGTGTTGGGTGGGGAACCAATTCCTCCTTCGTCTGCTTCCCACTCGAGCCGGACATAGTTCGGCCGATGGTCTCCTGACAAGTAGAGAGACCTTAATGAATCTAGCACATCGCCAAAGGGCGACTGCTGAAAAATATCTGCGGAGGTAAACTCCATGATCGGTGACCAATCAGATTGGATAGGCACGGACGAAGGCGGTTCGGAGCCTCTGGCTGGAGACGAATCCGAGGGTCCGGTAACACAGGTCTCATGGTAGGTGAAGTCAGTATTCCGCTCTATCACCGTTGATTGTGTGGCTTCCATGGAGGGTTCTAACCACTCGTCTCGGACGGCACAATCTGCTCCGGATTGAGGGCCGGAGCATCAACATGTGTGATCTCCCGAACACCATCCGACGGCAGAGCTAAGTCATGCTCGTCGTGACTATGTGGCGCACCTGACACAGGTTTGAATCCTTCGAAGATCAAGTTTCCGCGGATGTCGGCAGTATAGTTCAAGCTTCCAAACCTGACCTGATGGCGAGGGGCGTAGCTCTCAATCTGCTCCAGATAGCCAAGCGAGTTGGCCAGCGGGCATGAAGCCACGGAATATGAATATCTGTCCGGGGAGAAAAACCTCAACCTGGATCGCATCCTTGCCGATGATCGAAGGAGTCATCAAGCCTTTATCGTGACGACACAATGTAACTCTCAATGAAAGCACCAATGTCGGTGTAAAACCGGCGGATCTCGGGTAGGGGGTCCCGAACTGTGTGTCTAAGGCTAATGGTAATAGGAGGCAGGGGACACAATGTTTACCCAGGTTTGGGCCCTCACGATGGAGGTAATACCCTACTTCCTGGTTGATTGATCTTGATGATGTGCGTATTACAAGAGGTGATCTACCACGAGATCGTGGAGGCTAAACCCTAGAAGCTAGCCTATGATTATGATTGTTGTTGTCCTGCTGACTAAACCCTCCGGTTTATATAGACACCGGAGAGGGCTAGTATCGGTGTCAAAACTGGCGGATCTCGGGTAGGGGGTCCCGAATTGTGCATCTAGGCCGGATGGTAACAGGAGGCAAGGAACACGATGTTTTACCCAGGTTCGGGCCCTCTTGATGGAGAGGGTCAGGGTTACACAAAGTCGGTTACAACGGTAGGAGATCTTGAATATCCGCATCACCAAGCTTGCCTTCCACGCCAAGGAAAGTCCCATCCGGACACGGGACGAAGTCTACAATCTTGTATCTTCATAGTCCTGGAGTCCGGCTGAAGGTATAGTCCGGCTACTCGAACACCACCTAATCCAAGACTCCCTCAGTAGCGCCTCAACCAGGCTTCAATGATGATGAGTCCGGCGCGTCGATGTCTTCGGCATTGCAAGGCGGTTCCTCCTCCAAATTCTTCATAAATGTTTGTAGACACCAAGAGTAGTGTCCGGCTCTGCAAAATAAGTTTCCACGTATTGCCACAGAGAGAATAATAATAACACAAATCTAATCTGCTGACGTATTCCGCAGCGTGCCATCACACTACGGCCAAGCCTTTATTCGAATCGTTTTCACTTTTCCGCCTCACCGTGTTTTGCGAGGCGGTTTCCTTGGCATGTCTTGTCAAAGAAGAGATCGTGGCCCCTTTATTTATGGGATTCTCATCAATACGGACGTGGGTAACCCAATCGTGCCCGTTAGCATGTCTTCTCGATTAAAGGCAAGTCCCAAACGGTTACGGGGAGGGCTCCTAGTATTCAACCTCTTATAAAGAGACCAGGGCCTTACTCCTTTTCTCCAATCTCAAAACAAGTTCGCCCGTCGCCTCGAGGTCCAACACCCTAGGCTCCAGATTCTAGGTGCCTCGGACCTTCGACAATGTCCGGTTCCGACCTTCAAGACCGATGGATGCCCTCCTCTATCACGGAGGAGGACATGCTAAAGTTGAGAGAGGCTAAGTTCTTGACCGCCGAAATTTCGCATAGGTTGCCTGCTCAAAGGAAGGCTATCCCCAGTCCCCAGCCCGGTGAGAGTGTAGTGTTCATGTCTCACTTCCTTCGGGGGTTAGGCTTCCCGATAGATCCCTTCATGAGGGGGCTGATGTTCTATTATGGGCTGGAATTTCATGACTTAGCTCCAGAGTCCATCCTCCACATTTCCTCATTCATCGTTGTGTGCAAAGCGTTCCTCCGTGTTACTCCTCACTTCGGATTATGGCTCAAGACCTTTGGAGTGGAGCCGAAGATGATCAAGGGACGGCACGCAGAGTGCGGAAGCGCTGTCATAAGTAAGAATGCCGATGCTCCATGGCCCGAGGGCTCCTTCCAACTGGAGCTCGGCTTGTGGCAACAAGAGTGGTTCTATATCACCGCTCCCAGGAGCACCAAGTGGGTGGTGCCTCCTGCCTTTTGCTCGGGTCCCCCACCACGGGTAGCGTCATGGGTCAACAAAGGATTAGATTGGGGGTTATCCAAAGACGTGCCCTTGTTGCAGGGCCGCATTAGGGATCTCTTAGAAAGAGACCTCAACCTGGTCAAGGTGACGCAGGTCATGCTGATTCGCCGAACACTGCTCGGCAAATGTCGCTCCCTTCGTCTGTGGGAGTTTAATCCGGAGGGACCACGAGCTCTCCAGCATTTTATGGGCACAACACCCGTGGAGATGTATAAAATGTTCTTCGGATCACAAGCAATGTGTCCGGATTTGACCGAGGACGCATGTTTAAGCTGCAATCGCCTGGATACTCAAGTAAGTAACCTTTTGCCCGGACTCGCTATCCGTAAAATTGTCATACATTCGCCCCTAAAAGAGCTGTCCTTTTAAACAGGAGTGGATAGCGAATGCAAAGCTGATCAGGTGTCTGGCTCCCCTTCCTGAGACCAGGCCGGATCCCGTGCTAGTCAGGATGTTGAAGATCGTGCCTTTGGAGGGAAGTGAGAGGGAGGACAAGGAAACTATGGCCTCCTCGAAGGAGGCTGCTCCCAAGGGAGGAACCGACAATTCCTCTCCTAAGGGGAAGAATAGGGCCGCCTCTGACGACCCGGAGACCATGGCCTGAAAGCGGGGGAAAAAGTCCTCGTCAAAGGGTCTAACGCCGGGGAGATCCTCGGCCGAATTACGCCCTCAAAGGGATCAGCCCTCCAGCGAGCCGTAAGTAGAGAAAGATTTTCCTTTAGAGGGATGAGAGAAATACTTGCTTTTTATCTGAGAAGATTAACCGAAATTTTACTTTGTAGCTCGGACCTCATCCATTCTGAGCAGAGCTCGTCTTTGGGGTATCTTCTTCCGGAGATGATGGAGAGTGGAACGCCTCCCCCTGCTGTATCGCCTAGTGAGGCGGGCGACCCTGAGGTGTCGTTGCGGAGGGTTTCTCCGAATTCGACAGGGGTGGAAGGTAGCCATATGTCCCCCCCAAGGTTCTCCACGTCCGGCCTTCGATGGAGGTCATAGGATGAGTCCGGCACCGTCCGATGCGCGGTCGGAGGAGCTGATGATTCTGCTGGGGCGAGCTTCTATCTCAGAGGAGCACCGTGCATTGATTGGTATGGTGATTGGAAGGATTTCGTCCGCGGAAAGCAGATTGCATGAGGCCGTCAGAAGTTTGCTGACGGGTTTTGAGGTATGTTTGATAATGTACTTCTTTGTCAGTTGCACATAAACAAGATGCGCCCTGTGTAGATAATAGCCCCTGAGACTCTGTGCGTTGTCAAAATTGACGACGCGCAGAGGATCATAATCCCAGGTCTAAAATGCCGCCTTTGTATATAGGTGGCGAAGTGTCCGGAATCGAGCTGAACTAATGAGTTTGCTGAACTAAAGCGGCGACTTGACATGGCAGATGCCGACATCGCGCTCGTCAATGAGCGGCTTGATGAGGCTCAAGGTATGCAATTCCTCGGGCGGCATCTCGTAAGAGGAGCTTTATGCCAGTATCTTACAATGTGTGTGCTTTGACGCAGATGGTGTGGCCGCTGTGGAGAGTCTTCGGGCGGAACTTGCCCGAGCTAAGGAACAAGCCAGGAAAAGTGATACGGCTGCCGAGAAGGCCCTTGAAGGGCTGAGAGCCGAACAGGCTGCTCACTGCCAAAGCAAGAAGGAGATGGCCGAGATGGCCGCGAAGTTAAAAAGTGCTGCTGACCATTGCAACATTCTTGAGAAAGAAGACCGGGCGAGACAGACGGACTTAGAGAAGGCCGTTGCTGATGCCAAGGACGCTCGCTCTGCGATGAGAGCTGCGAAGGAGGAGCTGCGTCAGGCCGGACAGATTGCAGCTGGAAAGCCCTTTATGCTGCAGAGGAAGTTTGTGATCCGAAGTTTGCTCCGTTGGACCGGATGTGGAGTGCGAAGGACACCTATCTAGATTTGGCAGCGAGTGCTGTTGATGTGACCGAATACTTTCGAGATCAAGAAGATCGCAAAGTGGAAAGGCTTTTCTGGTCATAGTTCCAGAATCCAGAGCGTCCACTGGCAGTGTACGATCGTCTGGCTCAATGGGCCGAACTGAATAGATTGTCCGACCTCGCCATGAAGTACGTCATGGGTCATCGGTGGCCGGGGAGATCGGAGCCGAAAAGTTATTTCAGCTTGGTGCAGCAATTCCTTGACGCGGTGCCACGTATCAATGCAATGAAGAGGTCAGCATGCATAGAGGGCGCACGGATGGCTCTTGCCCGTGTCAAGACATACTGGGCAGAGATGGAGACCACCGTTGTTGCATCCCTCCGAGCACTATTTTCGGGAAGTCCTTGAAGGAGCTTGTGTAATAGAGGCGCAGTGCTCGAAGGATGCTATGTTCTGATAGCATATGCAATTATAAAGCAATATTTTGATGAATTGTAATAGACATTTATACTTGTGCCTTCAAGTATTTGGAACACCTCCTGTGCGGCCGTTTTAAGATATATATACAAAATCTGAAAGATTGCAGTCGTTGGCTTCAGCCCCCACGCACATAGTGCGGGGGTGCTTGCAGAAGGCGCTTTTTCACACTTAATCCAACGTCTTGGTCCTACAAAGGAGGTGATAGCGCAGCGAGCTAGGCAACCGGACTATAATGCTTTAACACTTTCACTTAGCCATAGGAGCTTGACAATGGGACTATTTAGGTAGCCCCTGGTGGCAACTGCGCTCGCCACAATTCGGGGCGCGTATGTGCCTGGCCGGGAAACGGCCCTTCGTTAATGCAGAGGAATCCTACAGATTCTGGAGAGTCATCGAGTGGTTGACGAGTCTCACGCC
The DNA here is from genome assembly GCF_018294505.1 of Triticum aestivum. NCBI lineage: Eukaryota > Viridiplantae > Streptophyta > Magnoliopsida > Poales > Poaceae > Triticum > Triticum aestivum. The sequence goes on along the minus strand of NC_057806.1, from coordinate 516,919,844 downwards.
ATATCATGACAGTCGGTTTTCGGATTTCTCTCCTAAGGTGCTCGCCTGGCCAAACCAGGGCACAATCGCAGTAGTTCTCTTGGTACCGCCTTAGCCGATAGAGCGGAACGTAAGGCGGCCGAACACAGGAGCCGGGAAACCCAACATTTGACCAAAATCATGACTCAGAGCTGATGCATATAAGGCCAAACTCACGACGCCGAACACTCCCTAAGGTATTCGGTCTTTATGAGAGCGGGCGAGGTAACGCTCTGAGGTATAAGCTCCTAGTGTCCAGGTACGCGCAAGAATTCTGACGTGGCCACATGCCAAGACGCTAGCCTCCTCCTTGGTCATAGAACCAGGGGATGTGTATCAACAAGAGATAGTAAAAAAGGTTTACGCAGGGTCTTAATCTGAAAAGAATACTTGGAACGGGTCCCTACTGCACATCTGCGCATGTGTCTCCGTTGTGCCGTATCCTGGATGGGCGCAGCACGACGTTCATCTGTAAAAAGAGAGCAACTAAGTTGAAAAAGGGGCGTGCCAAACAAAACTTATATGAAATAAACAAAGTGTAAAATGAAATATCAAAAATTGAGCTTTATTGTCTCTTATTTTATACGTGTGAAGCCCCTAGTGCAGTGGTATATGGCCACTAAGCCTTTATCAACAATACTTTTGTGCCGGACTCGTCTATCCGTGTCCGTGGCCTTAATGACCTGTTTCGATGTTCTGGCTGGTGAAGCCATTGTATTGTGGGGCTGGTGAAGCCATTGTATTGTGGGGCTGTTAAAGCGGCCACACAATCCTCCGCTTGGGGGAGGTGTTCTCACTGCTTCCCCTTTAAGGAGATGATGCGGCGTGGACCAGGCATCTTAAGCGTAAGAGATGCATAATGTGGTATTGCGTTAAAGCGGGCGAAAGCTTAGCGTCCCAGTAGTGCTTGGTAGCGACTTGAGAGTGGGACGATGTGGAAAGTCAGCTTTTCGCGGCGGAAGTTATCGGCAGAGCCGAAAATAACCTCGAGCCGGAGAAAACCGATGCAATGGGTGTCCCGACCTAGTGTTTCTCCTGGAAAGGAGGTTTTGCTGTGGCGAATTCTTTTTGGGTCGATCCCCATGTGGCGGATTGAGTCCTGATATATCAGGTTGAGTCCGCTGCCACCGTCCATAAGGACATTTGAAAACTGGATTCCGCCAATTATTGGATCGAGTACCAGGGCAGTCCAGCCTGGGTTCCTGATACTTCTAGAATAATCCAGATGATCGAAGATGATTGGTTTTGACAACCAGTGGTGGGATTCCTTTGGGATAGGCCGTGGGGCACGTACCTTTATGGGCGCTGCACGTTTTGTTATGTGGAGTAAGTTTACTGTTTTTACTTCTTGTGGGAAATTCTTTTGTTTCCTGGTACTCTGCTTTTGGGGTTCGTCCTCGTCTTCGCTTGGTGTGTCGAGCCCCTTGTGTTCGGCGTTGAGTCTGCCGGATTGTTTGAAAACCCAACAATCTCTGTGGGTGTGGTCAGCAGGCTTTCCGGGAGTGCTGTGTATTTGACATATCCTATCCAAGATTTTGTTTAGGTTGGATAGGTCGTCCCTGTTATCTTGGAGGGGCGTCTTTTTCTGATTCTGTCGTGAGCTTTTGAATCCGGCGTTGAATGCCGTGCTCTTTGGACTTTTTTCCTTAGTCCGGCGACGGTCCTTATTGCGTCGCGGTTTTCCGTTTCCATCCCTAGTTTCGGAGTTACTTGGGTCACTAGTGCTGCATCTTGCCAACCAGCTGTCCTCTCCTGCGCAAAAGCGGGTCATGAGGCTTGTTAGTGCGGCCATTGTTCTTGGCTTTTCTTGGCCAAGGTGTCTGGCGAGCCATTCGTCTCGGACATTATGCCTGAAAGCTGCTAAGGCTTTAGCGTCCGGACAGTCGACTATCTGATTCTTTTTAGTAAGAAATATATTCCAGAATTGCCGAGCTGACTCTTCGGGCTGTTGAGTTATGTGACTTAGATCGTCTGCATCCGGAGGGCGGACATAGGTCCCTTGAAAATTTGCTCAGAAAGCGTCCTCGAGCTCTTCCCAACTTCCGATTGTGTTTTCAGGAAGGCTTTTGAGCCAATGCCGGGCTGGCCCTTTAAGCTTGAGGGGTAAGTATTTTATGGCGTGGAGGTCATCTCCTCTAGCCATATGTATGTGGAGGATATAATCCTCGATGCAGACTCCAGGGTCTGTTGTTCCATCATATGCCTCTATGTTTACGGGTTTGAATCCCGCTGGGAATTCATAATCTAGGACCTCATCGGTGAAACATAGGGGGTGTGGGGCACCCCTGTATTTGGGTGTGCCGGATTCTGATAATGTCTTTATTGCATTGCTTACGAGAGCTTGCTTTCTTGGCTCATAAATGGACCTGGCTGGGCCATGATGCAAATCCTTAGGTGGGTCGCATGCCGGCTTAGGTGCGGCGCTGCTTGCCGCTTTATGCTGGCCATGGGGTCGTCTATCCGACTGTGTGACTTTCTCACTTTTGGAATGCGAGGGCTCTAAGGCCTCCTCGTCGAATTCAGGCAGTAGCTTTCTCTTCGGATAGCTTTTGGTGCGGCGACTGTCACCGTATTTGTCTGTGGTATTGATTACTTTGCTCCATCTGATCCTGAGTGCATCTTCCGCAGTTTTTAGGTTCCACTTCTACTTTTTCAGGCTGCGTGCGGTTGCAACGAGCCATTTATGGAGGTTCTTCTGCTTCCTGGGCATGTCCGGCGTAGGGTCATTCGGAATGCCATTTTCGCCGGGGGAGGGATGTTCGGTTTCTCTATCCGGGTTGTCCTGTTGGGACGGTTGCTCTAAGGTATGCTCGTCATCTACCGGCTCATCCTGCTCTATGGCTGGGTCTTTATCGAGGCGGGGCTTGGGTCGGCGTTTACATCGACGCTTTGATTGTTTTTCGAGAGATCGATCCCTCTTTCCGTCCCCGTTTTCCTCGTTGTTGCTTCCTTTAGGGGTATCCACCATGTACACATCGTGAGATGAGGTGGTTGTCCAATGCCCTATAGGCGTTGGTTCTTGGTTGTCTCCTGCATCGTCGTCCATACCGTCGATGTCTTCGGAGTCGAAGTCGAGCATGTCGGTTAAGTCGTCGACAGTGGCTACGAAGTGGGTGGTGGGTGGGTTTTGAATTTCTTCATCATCCGAATCCCATCCTTGCTGACCGTAGTCCGGCCAGGGCTCTCCTGATAAAGAGAGAGACTTTAGCGAATTCAGGATGTCGCCGAAGGACGAGTGCTGAAATATGTCCACGGCGGTGAACTCCATTATCGGTGCCCAATCGGATTCGATTGGCAGGGGCGCGGGGGCCTCGGATTTCGGAAAGGAATCCGGCCCCTCGGAGTCATGGGCCATGCAGAGTGCGGGGCTGGAGTTCGGCTCGATCGCCTCTGAGATCGTAGCCCCTAAGGCAGCGTCCAACCGCTGATCCTCGATCGGCGCAGTAGGCTCAGAATCAATGATCGGAACCGATGCGTGTGCGGCTTCCAAGGCACTGTTCGGCGGCAGGGCTATATCATGCCCATTGAGACAGTGTGGTGCGCTTGGCTGTGGCTCGAATCCGTCGAAGATCAAATCCCCGCGGATGTCAGCCGTGTGGTTTAGGCTTCCAAACCTGACCTGATGGCCAGGGGCGTAGCTTTCGATTTGCTCAAGGTGGCCAAGTGAATTGGCCCGCAATGTGAAGCCGCCTAAGACGAAGATCTGTCCGGGGAGAAAAGTCTCACCCTGGACTGCATCGTTGTTAATGATCGAAGGAGCCATCGGGCCTAAAAGCGATGACACAGAGGAACTCCCAATGAAAGCACAATGTCGGTGTCAAAACCGGCGGATCTCGGGTAGGGGGTCCCGAACTGTGCGTCTAGGCCGGATGGTAACAGGAGGCAAGGAACACGATGTTTTACCCAGGTTCGGGCCCTCTTGATGGAGGTAAAACCCTACGTCCTGCTTGATTAATATTGATGATATGGGTAGTACAAGAGTAGATATACCACGAGATCAAGGAGGCTAAACCCTAGAATCTAGCCTATGGTATGGTTGTTGTATGATGAAGTTGTCCTACGGACTAAAACCCTCCGGTTTATATAGACACCGGAGAGGGTTAGGGTTACACAAAGTCGGTTACAATGGTAGGAGATCTTGAATATCCGCATCGCCAAGCTTGCCTTCCATGCCAAGGAAAGTCCCTTCCGGACACGGGACGAAGTCTTCAATCTTGTATCTTCATAGTCGTGGAGTCCGGCTGAAGGTATAGTCTGGCTACTCGAACACCCCCTAATCGAGGACTCCCTCAGCTAGGGTTACACAGAGTCGGTTACAAGGGAGGAGATCTACATATACGAATTGCCAAGCTTGCCTTCCACGCAAAGGAGACTCCCACCTGGACACGGGACGAAGTCTTCAATCTTGTATCTTCACAGTCCAATAGTCCGGCCAAAGTATAGAGTCCGGCTGTCCAAGGACCCCCTAATCCAGGACTCCCTAAATCATCGGTATCACCATACCTAGTTCAATCTCGTTACCGGTAAGTGTCTTTATTTGTTCCGTAATGCATCATCCCGCAACTAACTCATTAGTTACATTGCTTGCAAGGCTTATAGTGATGTGCATTACCGAGAGGGCCTAGAGATACCTCTCCGATACACGGAGTGACAAATCCTAATCTCGATCTATTCCAACCCAACAAACACCTTTGGAGACACATATAGAGCATCTTTATAATCAACCAGTTATGTTGTGACATTTGACAGCACACAAGGTGTTCCTCCGGTATCCGGGAATTGCATAATCTCATAGTCAAAGGAACATGTATAAGTCATGATGAAAGCAATAGCAATAAAACTAAACGATCATTATGCTAAGCTAACGGATGGGCCTTGTCCATTGATACGTCTCCAACGTATCTATAATTTTTGATTGTTCCATGCTATTAAATTATCTGTTTTGGATGTTAATGAGATTAATTTTACACTTTTATTTTATTTTTGGGACTAACCTATTAACCCAAGGCCCAGTGCAAATTGTTGTTTTTGCCTATTTCTGTGTTTCGCAGAAAAGGAATATGAAACGGAGTCCAAACGGAACGAAACCTTCGGGAGCGTGATTTTTGGAACAAACGTGATCCAAAGGACTTGGAGTGGATGTCAAGAAGCATATGAGGAGTCCACGATGCAGGGGGTGCGCCTACCCCCTGGGCATGCCCTCCCCCCTAGTGGGCCCCTCGTGGCTCAACCGACCTACGTCTTCCTCCTATATATGTTCACATACCATGAAAACATCCAGGAGCACCACGAAACCCTATTTCCACCGCCACAACCTTTTGTACCCAAGAGATTCCATCTTGGGGCCTTTTCCAGAGCTCCGCCGGAGGGGGCATTGATCACGGAGGGCCTCTCCATGGCCCCTCTGATGATGTGTGAGTAGTTTACTTCAAACCTTCGGGTCCATAGTTATTAGCTAGATGGCTTCTTCTCTCTCTTTGGATCTCAATACAAAGTTCTCCTTGATGTTCTTGGAGATATATTCGATGTAACTATTTTTGTGGTGTGTTTCTCGAAATCCAGTGAATTGTGGGTTTATGAACAACTCTATCTATGCACAATATTTGATTCTTCTCTCAAATCTTTTATGCATGATTGGTTATCTTTGCAAGTCTCTTCGAATTGTTAGTTTGGTTTCGCCTACTAGATTAATCTTTCTTCCAATGGGAGAAGTGCTTAGCTTCGGGTCCAATCTTGCGGTGCTCGATCCCAGTGATAGAAAGGGATACAGCATGTATTCTATTGTTGCCGTCGAGGATAAAAAGATGGGGTTTATATCATATTGCTTGAGTTTATCCCTCTACATCATGTCATCTTACGTAAGGCGTTACTCTATTCTTATGAACTTAATACTCTAGATGCATGCTAGATAGCGGTCGATGTGTGGAGTAATAGTAGTAGATGCCGGCAGGAGTCGCTCTACTTCTCACGGACGTGATGCCTATATACATGATCATGCCTAGATATTCTCATGATTATTCGTGGTTCTATCAATTGCTCGACAGTAATTCGTTCACCCACCGTAATACTTATGCTATCTTGAGAGAAGCCACTAGTGAAACTATGGCCCCCGGGTCTATCTTCCATCATATAAGTTTCCAATCTATTTTACTTTCAATCTATATCATAAAAATACCAAAAATATTTATGTTATCATTATTATCTCTATCAGATCTCACTCTCGTAAGTGACCGTGAAGGGATTGACAACCCCTTTATCGTGTTGGTTGTGATGTTCTTATTTGTTTGTGTAGGTGTGAGGGACTTGCGTGTGGCCTCCTACTGGATTGATACCTTGGTTCTCAAAAACTGAGGGAAATACTTACGCTAATTTGCTGCATCACCCTTTCCTCTTCAAAGGAAAACCAACGTAGTGCTCAAGAGGGAGCATCCATCACATAATTCTCCTAATGATGTGATCCCGTTCATCAAATGACAACACTTGTCTATGGTCAGGAAACTTAACCATCTTTCATTGATGAGCTAGTCTAGTAGAGGCATACTAGGGACACTTTGTTTTGTCTATGTATTCACACATGTATCAAGTTTCCGGTTATTAATACAATTCTAGCATGAACAATAAACATTTATCATGATATAAGGAAATATAAATAACAACTTTATTATTGCCTCTAGGGCCATATTCCTTCAACTATGTCTGTTGTCTTAAAAAAGACATAGGAAGATGCGCAGCGGTCGGGAAGTACTTCCAGTGATGCAAGGTTAGCACCACGAAGAAGTCGGAAGCACATTCCCCAGCTCGGCGAACAGGCGAATCAATCGTGCCCCCCGCTCAAGGTGTCTAGCGATATCGTCACTAATCATCCGGGTATACTACCCGGTACCAATCCTTGTGATTACCAGTGCAATGATGTAGGGTTAGAAACATTAGAGGTGGAGACCTTCACATACAAGTACGGGAAGCCTCTCGTCAAACCTGATCATCCTCGTCTAACAACGATGATGCGAAGATTGCACGAATGGTACATGGAAACCTGCCGCATGTCTGGGAAGGATACTTTGATGGTGAGAATTAAAGAGGAGCACGACCTCGTTGGAACTAATTTGTTACCTGATGAATTTGTGGGGTTATTCTAGTTATACAATCAAGCGGCCCTCGACAAACAACTCATGACATGCTACTGTCTATGAATATTACTTCTGTTATTAAGTCTCTATAGCTCAGCTCTTTCATTGCATGTATGTATAATTATTCTCACCATATTATGCAGATTGAAGATCGTCGAATGCAAAAAAGCACAAATCTATTGTGACACTCCAAAATTTTTACTTTGGTTTTCAGCAAAAACTTTGTGGTTTTTGAAAAGAGGCCATTTAAAATTTTCCAGAAAACCTTCCTCTTAAGAAACTTTCTTTCCTTTGGCAAGGTTTTTGTTCCTGCTTCAAACTTTGGTGTTTGACCTTTTGAAACTTCTTCTTTGTTGGTTCTCTCTCAAAAATTTTTTTTGGGAGTTTAATCTTTTTCTTTTAAAAAGAAACTCCATGAAATTTGGGATTTTCATATCTTGGAACCACCATGACTTGGCATTTTTGCCCATGTGGTAAAACCCCTCCAAAACCTCCCCTACAACTTGTGATCAACCTAAATTCTCTGTCCCAACTAATCCAAACTGGTTTTGGATTTTTATTCTAATTATTTTTCCCCTCAATTCAATTCTGAAAATTATTTGGGGCCTGAGAGATTTTCAAAGCAAGTGCCCTATTGCAATTGAGTTTTGACCTCAAACCAATTCTCCTGGATTGTCCTTTGAACCCACAACCCAGAACCATCTTGATCCACTCCTCCTCTTTTCAAAATTTTCAAAATTTAGTCTCTGCAAGTTTGGACCAGATTTGCCAAATTTGGTGAAATTCATATCTACACTCCTCCAAAAATTCCACCAAAATTCAGGCAGCCTATTTGAGCAAAGAGAAGCCACTCCACCAAAAATCAGCTCAAGGAAAAATCCCTACATGCTTGGATCATTCGGTCGAACACCTGGTGGGCATTGTTACTGTTCAAAGTTCAGAAAATTCAGTTTTCAGTTTCGACAGTTTCAGTCACGCGGCCACAGTGCACTTGGCACGTTGCTCGCGGCCTCGCTTGCTTGTCCGAAGCTTCACACGCGCACTTGGCGCGACCCTGGCATCGGTGGCGCCCTGGCCCGCCTGCGCCGGCGTGTATTGCGGCGGCCGGCTCCCCGTTACGGCCGACAGGGAGGAGAACGGCGGCGCAACGCCGTTCGGCGCCGCCCAAATCCTCTGGTGGCTCCGCGTGGCCTTCTCCGTGCCAGCGCACGCATGCGGCACCGTCGCCGTGGCGCAGCACGCACGGAGCGCGCTCTCTACTGCCGACGGGCCCGCGCCACCCCGTTCCGTCGAGCTCGCCCTTAACACCCAAACCCCGGCCAGCTTAGCACAAAAACGGACCCTTTGAACCTCCGTGATGACACTCGACCCCCTAACCACCCCGACCGAGCACTGCGCCACCGTAATCGCTCGCCGGAAATCTCCGTTCATGGCAACCGCCTCGGGCCGCCTATAAAAAGGGCCCCGAGCTCACCCTCGTGCACGCAGCATCACCACTCCTCACCAAAGCCCCGCCAGGCCACTAGGGGGACCTCGAGGAGGTCTCCTTCCCCAGCTCCGGCCGCCCCGATCCGCCTCGGTCTCCAGCTCGATTCACTTCGGTGAGGCCACCTCCGGCGCCCAAACCTCGTCCGTAGCCCTCTCTTGCACCCAGTAGTCTAACCCCCACCTCAATTTAATCTTTGCAGCCCTCTCCGACGAGCTCCATCCACGCCCGAACCACCGTCTGCCGGAGTTGAGACCGCCGTCGACGTGCTGCTCACCGGCGACCAACACCACCACCCACCGTTGCGGAAGGACACGGTGAGCACATTGGTAACCTCTGATCCCCATGCCTCGCCGTGGATCGCCGTCGGCGACCACAGCAGCTCTCGGGCGCCGACGAGCCTCGTCCCTCCCATTTGAAAATTTAAACATGACAAGTGGGACCCGCTGTCAGCCTCTCTGTCATTTCTAAGCGAAGCGTTATCTGAAAACACCTTCTGCCAAATACGTTTTTCTTCGGGCTGGCGTTATCGCTACCGAAGCGTTTTCTGCTTTTATAAACTAGCCCCTGGAAATCTTCTGTTTCATTACAGATAAGTCCCTGGACAAAAACCCTTATAACTTTTAGTCACAAAAGTATTTTTGATTGATTCTTTTTCTGTTCTCTTTAAAATTTTGTCTAGTTTTTTATCAGATTTATTTGAAAAATATTTGGTTTAACTTCTGTGCTCTCCTTGGTATTTACATTAGCGCATATATTTTTTTAAACCGTAGATACCGAAGGAGGTGACGGAGCCGCGAACTTCACCGAGCTAGGCTCCGACTACTCTGAACCAGGCAAGCATGTTTGAACTTTTGATATGATGAGTGTCTTGGCATGTTTTGCATTTAGTTAGTTTCATGGCATGCCGGTGAGTATACCGATGAACGTTATTTTATGTGATAAGGAGGTAAGTGAGTTCGATGATCCATACGTGGATGAATGTGAATATGAATGGCCATGTGTTGGCATGAGGATGGGTACGACGGCAGTGTTGTAGCATGCCAGTCTTACGCCAGACTATGTGACTTCAGTGTCAAACCATATTGGTCCAGTACCTATCATTTCCTTCCTTGTACTACCACATGTTTTCCGCAAGGAATATGGTTTAGTAAGTTTCAAACCGCTTTCATGGTACACACCAAAGAGGAGAGGCCGTGATGATGGTTCCATGGCCCTGGATTAAAGCCAGTCATCCGGTCAGGGGGCATGGGTGTTTCCGGTTGGGACCGAGAGGGGGGCACCCCTTAGAGCGCGCGTATATAAATTTGATCCCATGCTATTCGAGATTGTGATCTCCCCGTCTCAAAAGTTTTTCTTGGACGATGACTAGGGTGATTCCTAGCATCGAGAGGTAGGATGGGTGTGTACCGGTTAGCTGTGTTTTCTTCTGAAATACCGTAAACGGAACTAGTCCTTCGTGACTACGGAAATCCGTTGACTGTGGGAAAAATTTTGTACAAACTCTGCAGAGTCATATATTCCTCCAAATCATCTCTTCCATGTCAAGTTTCGTTCCTTCTTATCCTAATCAATT